>NC_064921.1:231624988-232249988 GCF_023897955.1 Schistocerca gregaria
CAGTGAGAAAAAAACCTCTGCGACAGTGAGATGGGTAGTAAGAGCAGTAGTGGCTTACTAGCTGCGATAGTTCATGCAAGGTTGGGTTCGTTAGTTTGGGTATCATGTATCATTACCGTGGCACGCGATGGCGATGTATCCCGGTTTGCTGCAGTCGCTGCATTCAAAAATGGTTCAAATGGCTCTGAGCACTATGGGACTTAACATCTTAGGTCATCAGTCCCCTAGAACTTAGAACTACTTAAACCTAACTAACCTAAGGATCACACAACACCCAGCCATCACGAGGCAGAGAAAATCCCTGATCCCGCCGGGAATCGAACCCTGGAACCCGGGCGTGGGAAGCGAGAACGCTACCGCACGACCACGAGATGCGGGCTAGTCGCTGCATTCTTGGAACAATCAGGATCGTTATATATTAGTGGGAGATTGGCCATAGGTCATCTCACTGTGTGGGGTGTGTGTGTGTAGCTTGCTTCATGTAGTCTACGGTAGGGCTTCCCTGCGTGGTACCAGTTATTTGGCAAGTTTGTTTCAACTGGATGTACAGTAACGGTGACTGATTAACGTTAACTGTTTACAGCGTATCACGTATCACAGTGGTGTAGCGAAAATCGAAGCGAACAGTTTGACATAGGACTCTTGCAATCTAAGAAACCTGAAAACTATTTAAAACTGGCCTACAGAAGCCACCTCAGAATCAGTTGAGCGCTCGATGCATGCGAGAGTGGAGCACAACGCGTGCGCGGCCGAGGTAGCCGCTTCGGTCGCACAGGAGTCGATCCCTCCACTTACGATGGATCAGGTTTTGACTCGAGGACCTCCGCTGTTGAAGACACAGGCTTCGGACACTGTACATTTAGCAGAACAAGAACTGGGAACGACGGAGGGCCTGGGAACCGGCCGTGGCTGGAGAGACAGCGTCCTTCAAGACAACAGTGAAGACCAGGAACCAGCCACAGCTCCACGGGTAGGCCAGTTACTCTGAAAGAACACAATCCAACCCCCCCTTCCCCTTCCCCCATTGACATCGCACCGGACGTTGATGACCGCCAACAAAGAGTCACCAACGACCGAAAGGTCACTATTGAAGGCCGACGAGGAAGAGACCAACTTGCCCGAGACAGAGCCGCTAGCCGTGTCAAAGTAACTTCCAATCATGACAATGATACCTCCTTTGGGGAGGAAGCTGTACAGGCTTTTGCCTCCGACTCGGACACGTCCCACAGCCTGGGAATAGACACCGATCCTGATGAAAGTGACGATGACAAGCAACGTATGCGCGGATGCAGTAAACCAAAGGATTCCACCCGACAGAAGGCATCGACAACTGACAGACGTCTGTCCCAAAGTCGAACGCATATGAGCCACTTTAGAGCGAGGCTGAACAAAAGGAATTTACTACTCCACCTGACGTGGAGTGAACACTCAAACCTCTGCCCCAGGACCTTCGAAAACTTGAAAACCTTGAACTGCGAAAATACAGCCTATCACGATCCAGTACACTGTACGTTAAATACTGATCTCAAGAAGAGGCCAGTCAAAGTGATATATAAAGGTGATACCATAAAGTATTACTTTCAGTACCGTTGAAACGTCCCCTTAGAAAAATTGTACATAACTGTGCTTAAACTGACACATATTATTTTTAGCGCAACTTTCAAAAATCCCTACAAAAGAATGGCCCTGACTAACATTAACCTATACCTTTCACAAATCACTTATCTCACCAAAAATCTTCGTTACTCGAACTACTGCAATACAGCGAGCGCCACTACCGCCAACCAAATAAAAGATTCAAACTACTGAAGGCACTAACTACTGATAGGCATAGTTAGCAAATGAAAGATTTTGATAGAGAACAAACAATGTATTTACCTTAATAGTCATAATATATATAGCAGTTCATTACATCAATTCTTACAAATTTCAAAACTCCGCCAACTATCTCCCCACATCCACCACTGCTGGCGGCTCACCTCCAACTGCGCAACGCTACGCGCCGCTAACAGCCAACTGCCCAGCGCTACAATGGCGAGTATTACAACAATGCCAACCAGCCACAGACTGCACACAGCACAGCCAGTGATTTTCATACAGAGGTGGTGTTACAAATAAAAAAACCTAAACAGCCTACTTACACTGTGTCCAGCGTAACGCCCTCTGGTCCTTCCATGAGGCGAAAAAAACGTTTTTTTTTTGTTTTTTTTTACACACAGGCCACCTACAGAGAAGGTCTTGAAAGTAGTCAGCAAACACCAACCAGCTGAGATATGGGCAAAAGAGGTCGAACTGGAGCTCATAGCACTAGAATTTCATCAAGCCTCTGTTCGCCAATTCAAGTCGAGGGATAAAAACACTGACAAATTAACGGCCAAACCGGTATACTATGTTACCCTTCCTGCAGGACCAAGTAGTGACTCAGTCTCTGACATCCATCACATGTTAGGCACTAAGATGTTAATTTAAACTTACCACCCAAAAGAGGGATCACTGCAGTGCAAACGCTACCAGCGTTTCTTTCACACAACAGACTATTGAAGCCTATCTGAACGCTGTGTAGAACGCACTGGCCATCAATTGTCGAAGAACTGCACCAAGCCATAGACAAAAAAAAAACAAAAGTGTGTGAACTGTGAAGGAGAGCATCTAGCCATTTGAAAGGGTGCCCAACATTTCAACAACCCCTGAAGACACACACGGCCCAAGTCCAGGTTGCACTGGAGCGACACCAACAATCCGCCGTCGCCGCTGCACCACTAAAGTTGAAAACCAGAAAGACTTCCCTCCACTACAGAAGAGGACAACTCCTGCAAAAACCGTCTCCTGCTGCCACCACATGAGCTTCACAACACCTGCTGAACATGAGACTACTGACTTCAGGGAACTAGCACAGATGTTTACCAATATTTCCGAAATTGTTGCCGCTCTCTGCCAAAGAAATTTTAGCCGTTCTCAAGGAAACATTTCAAAACCTTAAAACCTCACCACACATGATTTCCAGTCTTCTCACCCTGGTAGCCATGAAGATATACGTCATCAGTAATGGCCTGTAGATCTACATAGAAGAAAAATACTTCACTTTGTATATACAATGCGATTGCAGTCAGCAACAATAAATCAGAGCTAGAGGATTTCATTGACAGATAAAAGTTAAAAAAATGATGGGATATCGTCACTCTCCCACCGCTTATTTCCCTTGAGGCAGCGGCGGTAAGTACCTCGACTTCTTATGGCATCATCACACTGATTTAGCTTACTTAAGTCCAAACAGACAGTACGAACAACAGGACATTACATCCACATTCAACGCCTTCGGTAAGGTCCTCCTGTGTGGGGACACACTGTGACTGGAATTCCCGACGTAACTACCTTTGAGGCGAGAGGCTGCATGACTTAGAGGAACCCCCAGAGGCAATCACTCTTGAACTTGAAGATTCAGCCTACATTCTAGCAAATCAAAACGACAGGCCCAGTGTTCTCGACATAGCCATGTTCAAGAATATCCGTATTTATCTCCAGCTCACCACCATTGAGGGCTTATAATCCGAGACTCTCATACTTCTTGTCTCGCAATGAGTGGCTCCTTGTCCGATCATGACACCAACCTCAGCCACCAAAACTAGCCATCCGAGGCCTGAACGATCAATGCTGCGATCCTCTGGGAAACGCAGAAGTTTTGCAGCAACATACGCGGCTCAAAACACCTTAGACATGGATGATGGTGTCGATTTTGTGGCTCACCCTAAACTTCAAGCGCATGTACTCTGAGAGGAAGTTCGATGGCTAGGACCAGACCTTACTAACCTGGCAGAAGCATGACAAGTCATCACTCACCTTGGGAATCATTCAGCCCCAGATCCAGATGGAATTATCAGTCAACAACTTAAACATCTTCCGAGGAAGCCAACTGTTCTTAACGCGCATCTATAATATCTGTAAGCTGCAAGGATATTTCCCGACCGCATGGAAGACTACCCAGGTGCTTCCAATACCAAAGGTAAGCAAGGAAGGACTTAACGTACCCAGAAAACTACCGTCCACTAAGTTTACTCTCTCCAAGATCCTCCAAAAGCTACTATTGTAGTGAATTGCGCCCATCCTCGACAACGATATTATACGCCCAGACCAATTTGCCTTTTAACTTTCATCATCTTCAGAACACCAGCTCATCCGTGTCTTCGAATTCATCTCTTACAACCTTAATGTTTCCAGTTATACAGTGGCAATATTTCTGGATGTCAAAAATGTGTATGATCAAGTCTGGCAGGACAAATCACTACTCAGACTGGCGAACTTGCAGCTACTCCAGGACTACAGCCTCAAGATCTTCAACAGCTTTTTGTACAATAGGCATATACTAGTGAAGATCGAGGGACAGCACTCTAGCCTCAGACTCCTCACAGACGGCGTCCCTCATGGTTCTCTGATGTCTCCATTACCCTTTGCCATCTATGTCAATGGCATTCCGCTATTGCCACATGTATTGCTTGCCCAATTGCTGACCAGTAGCTGGAGAGTCAATGTTGTCACTGCTCGCCTAGAGTGTCAACCCACAATGGTAGAAGACTGGGCCAAGCTAAAAACAGTTATTGTCAGTGCACACAGGAGAAGAGCGGTGAGGTTTACTCTTTGTCACCCGTATTTGAGAGACAGGCTGATTCTTCATCAGCAGGAAATCCATGGCGCAATCACATGAAGTAACTTGGGGTCCCATTCGAAACAAGTTACTTTTCAGACTGTGTGTACAGGTTAAGAGGATCAAGATTTCACAGGTCATATGCCAATTGTGCCCCCTATTGGCCAACTCGCAGGTGAACGTCTATACAAAACTTCGAATTTACAAGACATCAGTGCTCCCACCTATTTTATATGGTTGTTACACATGGGGGAGAACCAGCCCCTCTAATTTGAAAAACATCCAAACTTTGCAAAATCCATATCTTATTCTTGGGGCGCCCAGATGAACAAGAATTCGTGAGCTACATGAAGAGCTCAACCAATCAATCGTCCAGGAAACCATCATCTAACGCACACGCAAGCGCATGGACAAAATAGAATCCCTATGACCCACGTCACCTAGAATATAGTGGATCAGTAGCTCCTGAGCGATGGCATGGGTCCGCTGTTTCGGGCGACTATTGATGTCCCACAGTAACTATCCACCTCAGCTTTCACCTACGTGCTGTAAAGGCCAAAGGACACAAAGCCCAGTGTCCCTACCAATTTAAACCTCCTCACGGGGATAGTGAAAGAAAAAAATACTAACGTAAATGTTGTGTAAAAACTAATGACGTTTACAGTTCGATCTAAAGAGTGGTTTCGTAGTAAGGAGGTCACACAAACGATAAAGTATGAAGATTATTCGTGGCAACATAGTTCACAGTTCACATGGACAGATCCGTCTTTGAACACTGATGTAGTCTAGTGAACGATGGCTAACATCACTAGCACACGGCACAGTAACATTAATATGACCATTGCCTACGTTCGATATCAACATGCACAGGTGGCAGGATGCAGATTGCAGCGCTAGCAGTGAGGGGCGTATGTAAAGCGTGTCGTGGGGACGTGAAAAACACTGCAGGCGTCCTCGTAATGCGGAAACGGTGCAATTCATCTGATGTCCAAAAGGGCATGACCATTCGTTTTCAGGCTAAGAGTGCAATCATTTTCGAAACAGTTAAGTTGGTAAATTGTTCGCATGCAGCCATGGTTAAAGTATATGGTGCATGACAAAATAGCGCTACCCATGACTGGTACCGGGGCAGCTTTGGTTCACCACGGGCTGCAGATAAACGGCGGCTGCGGAGATGTCAGGGAGAACAGACCTGCAACTGTTGAGCATCTGACAGCCCAGATGAGCCAAGGAGCTACCAACAGTCTCCTCAACGGCCGTTCGGCAAATGTTGCTGCGTTTGGACCTCTGGACCAGGCGCCTGGCTCATGCACCCATAGTGGCTGCTGTTCATCAATTATGGTGGCTGGCATTTATACGCAACTGGACGTCTGCTGAGTGGCCTCTTCAGATGAACCACGTTTTATGCACCATCGGACTGATGGGTGTTGGCGTGCACGGCGTGGGATGCCTGAAAGGCCGGAGTCGTGTGCATTGTGGCCTCTTTTCGTGGCCTTCCCTCAGTGATCTCGTCATTATGGAAGGCGCAATGCATCGAAAAGAGGGTGGATCTATCCTGGTGAACAATGTGCTCCCCATAGTATGAAGGCTTTCACGACCGGCAAGACTCAGCGGAAGAGAAACACCCCTCTGAAGATGTCCAGCGCAGCTCTGGACGAAACGTTAGGAGCTGAAGAGTTTCATGGACCACGACCTTACATCCCGAAAGGTTTACCAGAAGAAATGTGCGCCCCTACTTGCAGTTTGTTTTTCTTCAGCACGATGCATCTACCATCAGGAGAACGCAACGTGTCATACAGCTCTCATTGTACCTGGCCACAAAATTCCTAGGCTTTAAACCCACTCGACAATCTGTGGGAGCACCTCGATCGGTCTGTTCACGCCATGGATCCTCAGCCAAGAAACCTAGCTCAGCTGGTCACGACACTGGAATCGGTATGGCTGCACCTTCCTGGCGGTACCTTCCAGAACTTCACAATAATGTGAATAGACGGTGTATAATGTCTAGTTTGGCTCTTCTTGGCGGTGATAGATAAGCCTGAGCGAGCAGGACAGAGCGGATTATGTTGTGGAAAGGGGTAAAAATAAGTTCCTGTCAGTTTCACAAAACATACAAACTTTATTCATCAACACCCACTATTACAACAAGGATGCAAAACACTCAAAACATTGATCGACCTCCTTTGATTAACTTTACATTGGCTGAAGGCTACACTCAAAATCCAAGACACAGGGCTTAAGCAAGAAATTGAAATACAGGGTTATCCTGGAAGTTTGACACAAGAATATTTTCTAAATCGTTAATCTAAACAGGCCTTAGCAATTTAATTTTAATGGAAGTTTGCTGGAGGCCGCATATTAGACAATAAGAAGAGTTTTCATCAAAAGGCAGAAGGCCGTATCTTAAAACAAAAGCATAACAATCTTATGCCTTATGGGCAAGACAAAGACATTAATTTAAAAGACAGTAAAACTCATTGATTCTCGGCTGAAGGCCACACATCAACGAAATAACTAAAACCCAAACAGGGAAGTTACTATTTAACACACAAAGAACGGTGCTCAGAAGTTTCCAAGGGTCGGCCTGGGATTGTAACACTAACGCACGTTTAGGTGAGACAGGCAGCCTGTCCAACGACCTCTTAATCTGAAGGCAACCCAACCGACAGACAGCCAACCGACTAATGAACAAGATCAGTTCTACTCCACGCAACCACCAAAAAGACCACAAGATATCAATACAACGACACACAGAATATTGGCACCCACAAGGACCAAAAACATCTCAGTTGTCGAACACGACGAGAAAAATACACTGCAAAAATTACGTCAACGACCAGGGCAGGTAACCGGAACGTCAACGGCCACAAGGCAGAAGATACTGCTGGTGAACTTGAATAACAGGGAATAAATTAAGTCAAGTTAAACTCCACAGGAAGATGGCTGGAATCTTAGCCGACTTAAATACGCACATGTTGTTGCTCGCCGGAGTGTCCCAAAGCGACAAGCAGGACCAAACGAAGAAATGTAAGCAACTGAGGCTCTTTAGTAGGTTAAGTGAGGACTCAACTTTCATGTCCAAGATCGGTGGGCGACGAACTTCGTAGCACTCGCAAGCAGCACCTCACACTCCAACCGCGCGTGCACGCCGCCAGCGGCTCCCGCCCGTCCCCGCGCGACGTGGATTTCCTCGCTGCTCCACGCCGACCGACCGACTACCCAAGCCCTGAAACGGTGGAAAGACCAAATATACATCGGCCTATGAGAAGACCAACCGAACGACCAACCAACAGTCGTCCGGCTCCAGTCTCCTTCCGTCGGACAGTTCATGTGTGTCGCCAGCAGTCGGCGAGCACTGGCTGTCGGCGCCTCACCGGCGCTCCGTCCACAACTTCACTGCTGCTGCGTTCCGACTGCACTGCTGGTCCGTCTCCAACTGACTGACTTCCTTCGGACCGACGACGTTCTGGAGACACTGCAAAGGGAACACAAGCGACATCTCTGCACTGGAAGGAACCGACCCAAATACACGTCGTCGACGAGGTGGCCGACTGAACGACCAACCAACGGTCGTCCCCACTGGTTCTGGCTGTGCGGACCTCCCTGGGGCTCCGTCTCCAACTGCACTGCTGCTGCGTCCCGATCGCCCTCCTTGTCTCCAACTGACTCCCAGACACACGACGACCCGGAAATACTATCAGTCGCTCCAGAGATGGTACGACAGTGCACTTATCGATACGTGCTGCTGCTGGCGCTCACTGGCAAGTAAGGCAGGAAGTTAGTGACGCCGGTAAATGGAATAAGAAAACGAGGCGGCAGTACCGTAATAGAAGGACAAACAATAAATGGCATGAACATGAGCCGTGCACGGCTCGTTATATTCACGTTTGCCGGCCGTGGTGGCAGAGCGGTTTTAGTCGCTTGAGTCTGGAACTGCGCGTCCGCTGCGGTCGCAGGTTCGAGTCCTGCCTCGGGCATGGATGTGTGTGATGTCCTTAGGTTAGTTAGGTTTTTCTAAGTTCAAGGGGACTGATGACCTCAGATGTTAAGTCCCATAGTGCTGAGAGCAATATATTCACGTTTGGCAGATGGTTGCCCACTTAGGAACTATTTGTGTGTTGTAGGGTGGTTGCATAGCATAATCCTTGTCACATGCACCCTGTCTGGGGTCTAACCTTAACCACATCGCACCTGAATGGTAGGCAGCTCAGCGCTCTTCTATGTGGGCTGTTTCCCACATCTTATGAAGGACATTGTATATTTGACAATCGAGCGTAAAAGATTAAGACTCCTCTGCACACAAGGGCGTGACATTTGAATCTCCGGCTGCAGTAAAATCATTTGTTTCACCAGTCCAATAGGGACAGATCGTATCAACATGTTTTCTTCTTCTTCTTTCTTGGCTCTACAGCTCAAGAAGAGCCTTGGCCTCTTCTACAATTTCCTTCCATTCCTCTCGGCCCTTTGCCAATACTCTCCCGTTTCTATAGCCCATCTTTCTAAGATCTTAGATTACTCCATCTTCCCATCTGGCTCTTGGTCGACCACGTCCTCTCTGCCCTTCTGGCTTTCCTTGTAATATTCTTTTTGGTACTTCTGTATCATTCATGCGAGCCACATGTCCCGCCCACCTCAGTCTGGATGATTTCACTATCCTTCTGATGGGTTGGTCATTGTATATGGTACACAACTCATGGTTGTATCTCCTCCTCCATCTTCCTCCTTCACAGTCTGGGCCGATAATTCGTCCTTTCTTTCAAATGCATCCAGTGTTTCAATATCTTTAGTTGTTAATGTCCAGGGTGCAGAGGCATATGTAAGCACTGGTCGTATAAGTTATTTATAGATAGTTAATTTAGTGGTACGAGTCAGGAGCCTTGAGGATAGCAGTCTTGTTAGGGCAAAATAGGCTCTGTTGGCTAGTATCCGTAGGAGGTATCATTTAGATGCCTAACTGTCGAGCCCAGGTACTTGAAATGTTCAACTCTCTCAAACATACCAACTGCAAAAATACACGGAAAGGATCAGAGAATACGTAAATATTATTAGCTATGTTGACCCAGTAGTTTATGGTCCCTCTTGAGGAATGAGACAGTTGACGTATCCCTCAAGTCACAGTGCATGCAGACGACGCGGTTGCCTTTGGACGGATCCTGAGGGCTCACTGCCCCCCGCTGCCTCCATCACGCGATTGATCGCTCAACTGGCGGGGCTCTGAAGTGGCGGCTGGCTTTCAGCGCAGACAATAGCCAAGCTGTTATCATCTGACGTCGGGAAATGGCGCCCGACCTACATCCTGGTCACGTTCATGGAAACCTGGCGTCATGGAGCAGAACTGTGTGTCACCTCGACGACAGTTGATTAGCGTGGCGCCTGCGCGTACAGGAAACATGCTGGAAGGCCAGAGCTGCTTCAAGCGTCTCTATCCACTGCTTACACTTAAGCCCTTACTGCCATGTGTCGCGAATTGGCATCATACCGAAGCAACGCTAATAACTGGAAAATTAACTATTTTTTGAGGGCCAGTGACGAAAGCTGAGGATCCTACACGAAGTTACCAACGTCTCTGAAGTGTCCTACCATTTCCTGAGAGTTTCGGGTATTTTTAGAGCGACTTGCTGTTTGGACCTTTCTTCACGGCACACATACGACAAGTTATCGTTATTGTTTGGAGAATTAAAGCTAGATGCAGAAGAAATTTCAGTTTTGAACATTATTTATTTGTTGTGTAGTACCTGTGACGTGACCTAAGTCACATTTTGATCTAATAAACTAGTTGCAAGCGCAATGCCTCATTACGCATCTGTGTACCTTTGTGAACGCATGCCTGACCCGAAATCAAGTGAAGTGGAGGCAAATATTTCTGTTGATTTACAGCACCAGTATACTTCAGTGACCAGCTGCATTCATAATTTACTTATATTAATTACAGGTTTCCAGTTCTTCATGTGGACGTCCTACGTCAACTCTGGTTTGACTGATTGATTGCATTTCACTTTTGCAGTGATGTGTAAATTATATTAGCTTGCTAATACCCTGCAGCTTTTACCTCCTTAGCGATGTATCCCCGAACTTCTGTGCTTACAGAAATGCAAACGCATATTTCGAGGGACCACCTGCGAAGAGGGACCTTGACAGTCCCAAAATTCCCGTAGGAAACCAAATGATATACTATAATTCAAATCCAGAATAGCAGATGCACTCTGAAACCAGGGAAAAGAGCTGACAAAATAAAGAGGGGTAGCCCTTCAGTCAGTATAAGTGCAAAACTATTATCCAAGAACCAGTGGGGTACAGTAACACCAGTTCGTAATAAGTCTACCAGAAGTGATGGAGCAGGTCATTGGCCCAGGTTAAAGACAGAAGGCAAAGATGTAAAATACTAAACCGTAACGGACAGACAGCATTCATGTGTAGTAAGTTCATCTGTGTCTCAACAAGAGAATGAACTGTTTCTGAGAAGTTCACGAATAAGGCTATATTTTATTATAACGGGTAATAAAAAAACAGTCTGAGAGCATTGTAAGTGCGTTGCACGGTAGGCTGTGTTGAGAAATAACCGTTTAGAAAAAATTGGATACGTTTGCACCGTTTCCGAGTTAATTATCCTGAAATTAGCCAATTAGGCAGTTGCGAGCGAAAATTCAAGTGGTCCGCCAGAGACGGTGGCAGCCAGTCGTATTCGAGCCGTGGTAACTTCGTTTCATCTTTCTTCCCCCTTAATTTACTGGCGCTCTGCTGTGTTATCGCTGGCGCAGAGTCTTGAAAACACTCCAGAGTGTGTCGAGAGAGGGGCGTCTGGGTACGTGGAGAGAGGAGAACACGGAAAGTGGTCGACCGTTGTCTCTGTTTGTGCGGAGACCGGTTGATTGCGAGTGCATCGTTAGTGGCTTCACCGAAGTTTTCGCCAAGCCTTTCAGTGTGCTTCAGCTGAATTGTCCTCCCTTATGGGAGTGAGACAGGGTTGTAGCCTATCCCCGATGTTATTCAATCTGTACATTGAGCAAGCAGTAAAGGAAACAAAAGAAAAAATCCGGAGTAGGTGTGAAAATCCATGGACAAGAAATAAAAACTTTGAAGTTCGCCGATGACATTGTAATTCTTTCAGAGACAGCTAAGGACTTGGAATATCAGTTGAACGGAATGGACAGTGTCTTGAAAGGAGGATATGAGATGAACATCAACAAAAGCAAATCGAGGATAATGGAATGTAGTCGAATTAAGTCTGGTGATGCTGAGAGAATTAGATTAGGAAATGAGACACTTAAAGAAGTAAAGGAGTTTTGCTATTAGGGGAGCAAAATAACTGATGATGGTCGAAGTAGAGAGGATATAAAATGTATACTGGCAATGTCAAGGAAAGCGTTTCTGAAGAAGACAAATTTGTTAACATCGAGTATACAGGGTGTTAGAAAAAGGTACGGCCAAACTTTCAGGAAACATTCCTCACACACAAATAAAGAAAAGATGTTATGTGGACATGTGTCAGGAAACGCTTAATTTCCATGTTAGTGTTCGTTTTAGTTTCGTTCTTCCACCTACGCTCAATGGAGCAAGTTATCATGATTTCATACGGGATACTCTACCTGTGCTCCTAGAACATGTGTCTTTACAAGTACGACACAACATGTGGTTCATGCACGATGGAGCTCCTGCACATTTCAGTCGACGTGTTCGTACGCTTCTCAACAACAGATTCGGTGACCTATGGATTGGTAGAGGCGGACCAATTCAATGGCCTCCACGCTCTCCTCACCTCAACCCTCTTGAGTTTCATTTATGCGGGCATTTGAAAGCTCTTGTCTACGCAACCCCGGTAACAAATGTAGAGACTCTTCGTGCTCGTATTGTGGACGGCTGTGACACAATACGCCATTCTCCAGGCCTGCATCAGCGCATCAGGGATTCCATGCGACGGAGGGTGGATGCATGTATCCTCGCTAACGGAGGACATTTTGAACATTTCCTGTAACAAAGTGTTTGAAGTCTCGCTGGTACGTTCTGTTGCTGTGTGTTTCCATTCCATGATTAATGTGATTTGAAGAGAAGTAATAAAATGAGCTCTAACGTGGAAATTAAGCGTTTCCGGACACATGTCCATATAACATATTTTCTTTCATTGTATGTGAGGAATGTTTCCTGGCCGGCCGCGGTGGTCTCGCGGTTCTAGAAGCGCAGTCCGGAACCGTGCGACTGCTACGGTCGCAGGTTCGAATCCTGCCTCGGGCATGGATGTGTGTGATGTCCTTAGGTTAGTTAGGTTTAAGTAGTTCTAAGTTCTAGGGGACTAATGACCACAGCAGTTGAGTCCCATAGTGCTCAGAGCCATTTGAACCATTTTTTGAATGTTTCCTGAAAGTTTGGCCGTACCGTTTTGTAACAGCCTGTAGATTTGAGTGTCAGGAAGTCGTTTCTGAAAGTATTTGTATGGAGTGTACCTATGTATGGAAGTGAAACATGGACGATAAATAGTTTGGACAAGAAGAGAATAGAAGCTTTCGAAATGTGGTGCTACAGAAGAGTGCTGAATATTAGATGGGTAGATCACATAACTAACGAGGAGGTACTGAATAGGATTGGGGGAGAAGAGGAGTTTGTGGCACAACTTGACTAGAAGAAGGGATCGGTTGGTAGGACATGTTCTGAGGCATCAAGGGATCACCAATTTAGCATTGGAGGGCAGCCTGGAGGGTAAACATCATAGAGGGAGACCAAGAGATGAATACACAAAGCAGATTCAGAAGGATGTAGGTTGCAGTAGGTACTGGGAGATGAAGAAGCTTGCACAGAATAGAGTAGCATCGAGAGCTGCATCAAACCAGTCTCAGGACTGAAGACCACAACAACAACAATGTCCACGAGGTGCGCTTCTGGGTTTTGGCATTTTGCACAGGGATGAAAAGATGGAATGACGACGTCTTGGTGTAGCAATGGCTGGTATCGCTCTCACTGAGATACACCCTCCTCCGTGACTCTCGCTTTATGAATCTCGAAAAAATTTTCACCCGTTGTAATTACGGCTAACCACAACTAGTCTGCTTGATTTTCATCCATTTATTGGTTAGTGCTTGTGGTGCATGCGTAACAATGGCTGCTTGCCATTATAAAGTCTGCTTGAAGGTTTGCCTTAGAGTAACTTGTTTACGCCACAAGCTATCTAGTACCTTAAATCTGGAGTCTTTCAAATGGCCGTCCGCTGTGGCCGAGCGGTTCTAGGCGCTTCAGTCCGGAACCGCGCTGCTACTATGGTCGCAGGTTCGAAACTATCTCTGGCATGGACATGTGTGGCATACTTAGGTTAGTTACGTTTAAGTAGTTCTAAGTCTAAGGAACTGATGACCTCAGATGTTAAGTCCCTTAGTGCTTAGAGCCATTTGAATCATTTTTCTTTCAAATCAGTGTTATTTTCCTGTGAGCCGGCAGGGAATTTGTCGTTACCCTACTGTTTAATGAAACTGGGTATTTAGTGTTGTTAAATTCTTCATAACCTCTACGATAAATCTGGTCTATTTAGTGGCTGTTTTTTCATGCCTTGGGAAATTTTCTTGGATTTATTGTTTAATCTTTCAGTTATTTTAAGGAAATTTTTCGAACTAATATAAGCTGTTCAAGTTGTGCTTTAGATCGTTCTGAAGTATAAGAACCATAGAAAAGAGCCTTACATGTAAAAGCTAACAATTAAGTAGCACCTTTTAGAGGTAAGCTCCCGTTTCTCATAGAAATTTCAGCTTGGTGCAAACAAGTCTCTGCCTGTGTAGCCTAGGTGACTTATTCACTGTTTTTCTAAGTAACTTTCTGAGATTAATGAGTTCATCCTATTCAGTGAAGTTGTTTTGGGGGAGACGTTTATTACGTCATCATTTTACCGTTTTCTCTTACGAAGCGGTGTTTACTCTGTGCAGTTTTGAGTAACGTTACTGATTGATTACTATGGCAAACATGAAGGTTTTATGCCCCTAAGTTATTAAGGCATGGGTGAATTACATTTTCTTAATTTGTATCTTTTAACTCATGTTTACCCTGAATGACGTTCGCTAACAGGTCTCAGTTTTACAAGTTGCGGGTTCGCTGTTTGGAGCGGCGCTTGGTTGAGGGGACCTGCAACTGTGACGCACCGGCATGGCGTTTTTGGGAGGGTTTGTGGTTTACTGACAGCACTTTAGTGTGTCGTTCGCGCTAGCAGTGCATTTCTTAAGTTTGTTTATCCTACGCTCTTATGTTACTATTTTCCGCCAAATATTTTACGTCTCTCCTGAAATGGATAATATTATACATTTTATGATTAACCATCCGATTTTCTAAATCTGATTATTTCAATCTGTACTTCTTGTGCTAATATCTGGAAACTTTGATATTACTTCCTGTAGGGGTCAATGTTTGAGATATTTCTGTAATTATTTTGCCATCACTTCCGTACAGCATTCGTTCCACACATGTAAATAAAATGTTGCTGGATCGTAACTTAACGTTCATGGCTGGTATGTTCTGAATACTGAAAGTTTGGACTTGTGATTTACTAATTGCAGCATACTCCATTCAAAGGCTAGTCTGTCTAAGACTAAAATTAATTTAAATTTCCTTTCTCCCTTTTAAGAGCCATAAGTTTCGATTTATTCTTAAGGTTTTGGGAGAGCAATTTTAATCATTCCAAGGCCAAACTGCTTTAATTAAGAAACGTCTCGCCTTATTATTATTGATTTCTTGCTTGTGACTTAGGGCCTTTGATCAGTGGCTTAAACCGATTATTTGAAAAAAAAGCCCTGTTCTCGTTCTTTGACATGCTTAAAATTATATTCCATTTATTACTGTATTGTGTTCTGTAAATAAATGTGAAATATCAGAGGAAAACTGATGAGATTATCGTGGGTCCGCCCTTCCATGTGTTCTTTTCCTTTCCCATCTTATCTTTGTAACGAGATTACAGTATTCTTCGTTTGGTTTCCTAAAACTGAACAAGTAAACTGGAAATGGGACGGTAGAAGGATCGAAACCGAGCCAAAGGCCAAACAGTCAAATGGTTCAAATGGCTCTGAGCAAAGCTGCCTGATTCCTAACGTCAATGTCAAAAACTCGAAAACGGCGCAACGTATAGTTCTTTCCCCCTTAACAACTATTTCTCATCACAGTGTTCCCTGCAACACCTTACAAGCTTTTCAGAATGTTTGCGTGTATACAATCATTTCAGGTGTAGGCGACGATGTATTTTTCGTTTTTAATCATGTAAATCTTATGTATGTCTCATCGAAATGTTGAAATACAAATCTTTTGCTAAATGAACTTGAAACAATACTACTCAACAGCTGTTTTGTTTAACCCTTAAATGTAAGGGGAGGTGGAAGGGCTGACCCAATAAAGTGAACATTTCAATTCCAGTGGGTTTATTAATTAGCCACTTAAAATTTAACGAGCGCGACCTGGACAAGATTTTTAAGAGACATTAATTACATAAATCATGAGCATGTTAATAAATAACTTTAACAAACAACTCTCGTTAAGGCACATTATATAAGACACCTCTCCATTAATATTACATGCAGCCCACAATTGCCCACCAAAATTGACAATCCACTGACGCTGAATTTAACCATAACTTTAACAAAAGAACATTATTTAAAACCCCTTTCAGTTCCAAACTTTACAGGAATACTTAAAACATATTTATTAAACGTAAGCTGGGCAATCTTGGAGAGCGAACAACTCAATGATTTTTCCAATCACAAACGGTGGAACCGACTGAGAGAAGAAATACTTAACTTCGAACCAAGACGTGGCTCCGTTTGCAACACCCCGTCGAGTAGACCACCAAAATTTGAACCAAGCAAACGCTACCGAAGAGGAACACAGGCAAAGTCCACCGCTCGTAAGCCACACTTGTAATCTAAAGGGAAACCCTGTGCTTCGGTTGCCCACTGCCTCATCTCACTGAAACACAGATCACACCCGACAACAGATAGCAGAAAAACTTTACTTAACCTTGACATTTAAGATTGATCAGTAAATCACTCTACAAAATCAACGATAAACAACAACTAAATTCACTCACAAGTGCTTCTTTTAAAAGAAACAGTGCTTGATGAACAACACTAAGTGTAAGAAATGAACTGACTTAGGAAAACCGACACTCACTAAAACTTAATAACACATATCTGCAAATACATCAATATTATGCGGAAGCAGAGCACACGCCTTGGAGAGAGGCCTCAAATGAAATCGAACACACGTAACGTCACACGTCTGGCAGGGTCTTGCTGGACCAAGAGCTATCACAATAACAGTTAACTAAGCGCTCTTAGTAAATAGCGTACTGAACTTGGTCTCTTGATACTGGGGAGATTTTGCGAAGATGTCAAACCATCACTTCGCAAGACCGTAACAGGGCGTCCCTCCAAGGAAGCGGGCACATCCGCAACTCACGAGGTTGCCGGAGAATGCACAGCTCCGGCCAACCCCCGCCGCCTCCAGTACAACCACGTGACAACCGCCGCCCGGCCTCAGGCACGCCGTCTTCGCTTCTGTCCGTTAGCCAATTGCCGACTAGCGCACCGCCGCGTATCATTTCCGAAGCTCCACCTACTCGCGGCCGCCACTCCCTTATATCTCGAGCCGGCCCAAGCCCAAAGTCTAACCTCTACACTAGGAATCGATCGTACTCGTGTCAGAGATACTACTGCCGCCAGTCCCGCCACGGCTCAGGAATTTTGTAAGCGTTTAATTTCTAAAATGTCTGTCGTCGCAAATATTCGACGTAACCAGTTATACCCGACAAGTATAACATAACTTAGCTTTGACCTTATATTCTCTATAAAACTTCTTTACTGTTTACAAAATACACTCCTGGAAATGGAAAAAAGAACACATTGACACCGGTATGTCAGACCCACCATACTTGCTCCGGACACTGCGAGAGGGCTGTACAAGCAATGATCACACGCACGGCACAGCGGACACACCAGGAACCGCGGCGTTGGCCGTCGAATGGCGCTAGCTGCCCAGCATTTGTGCACCGCCGCCGTCAGTGTCAGCCAGTTTGCCGTGGCATACGGAGCTCCATCGCAGTCTTTAACACTGGTAGCATGCTGCGACAGCGTGGACGTGAACCGTATGTGCAGTTGACGGACTTTGAGCGAGGGCGTATAGTGGGCATGCGGGAGGCCGGGTGGACGTACCGCCGAATTGCTCAACACGTGGGGCGTGAGGTCTCCACAGTACATCGATGTTGTCGCCAGTGGTCGGCGGAAGGTGCACGTGCCCGTCGACCTGGGACCGGACTGCAGCGACGCACGGATGCACGCCAAGACGGTGGGATCCTAGGCAGTGCCGTAGGGGACCGCACCGCCACTTCCCAGCAAATTAGGGACACTGTTGCTCCTGGGGTATCGGCGAGGACCATTCGCAACCGTCTCCATGTAGCTGGGCTACGGTCCCGCACACCGTTAGGCCGTCTTCCGCTCACGCCCCAACATCGTGCAGCCCGCCTCCAGTGTGTCGCGACAGGCGTGAATGGAGGGACGAATGGACACGTGTCGTCTTCAGCGATGAGGGTCGCTTCTACCTTGGTGCCAATGATGGTCGTATGTGTGTTTGGCGCCGTGGAGGTGCGCGCCACAATCAAGACTGCATACGACCGAGGCACACAGGGCCAACACCCGGCATCATGGTGTGGGGAGCGATCTCCTACACTGACCGTACACCTCTGGTGATCGTCGAGGGGACACTGAATAGTGCACGGTACATCCAAACCGTCATCGAACCCATCGTTCTACCATTCCTAGACCGGCAAGGGAACTTGCTGTTCCAACAGGACAATGCACGTCCGCATGTATCCCGTGCCACCCAACGTGCTCTAGAAGGTGTAAGTCAACTATCCTGGCCAGCAAGATCTCCGGATCTGTCCCCGCTTGAGCATGTTTGGGACTGGATGAAGCGTCGTCTCACGCGGTCTGCACGTCCAGCACGAACGCTGGTCCAACTGAGGCGCCATGTGGAAATGTCATGGCAACCCGTTCCACAGGACTACATCCAGCATCTCTATGATCGTCTCCATGGGAGAATAGCAGCCTGCATTGCTGCGAAAGGTGGATATACACTGTACTAGTGCCGACATTGTGCATGCTCTGTTGCCTGTGTCTATGTGCCTGTGGTTCTGTCAGTGTGATCATGTGATGTATCTGACCCCAGGAATGTGTCAATAAAGTTTCCCCTTCCTGGGACAATGAATTCATGGTGTCCTTCTTTCAATTTCCAGGAGTGTATTATTTTTCATTTTTCCTTTGCAGTATTTATTTATTCAGGTATTATGGGGGAAATATCAGGGTTCCCGCAAGACGTTGGTATTATTGTGTCGAGCTCGCTGCTCCGAACGCCATAGGTTACGTTGCGTCGTGTGGGGAATACAACTACGTGTAGTTCTCGCAAGTAGGAATGAAATCAGGAAGTAGCGATTCCTCGACAACGAGGTCATCTGCTTCTACATCTGCATCCTCTGCAAAACCACTGTGAAGCCCATGATTGAGGATGCTTCTCATTGTTCCACTAACTAATGCTCCCTCCAGTTCCATCCCGTTTGGAGTTCGGGAAGTAAGACTGATTAAACGTAGGAACCCTGTTTCCCAATCTCATGTTTCGGCCGTATATATCTTCACTACATATTTTGAGTGAGTTGACAGACCGAAACACCACCACTCAATCCCCGTCTTTAAGCCCCCGGACCGTGCATGTTGCCATAGCTACACAAATGCCAGAGGGGTTGCTCGGCAGAAAACAGAATTTATGGTTACTCGGTCGATTCACGGTGCTATATCCATGTGTTACTAGGAGCTGCACTGTAGCAACATCTTGGCGAGTTTATTAAAGGAAGGTCCGAATTTGACGAAATGCCTGAGCTGAAACCGGTATCTCTCTCAATTAAATTGTTTGTCACAAGAATTTCACCTGCTTTTTTCATCAACGAGTCTGGCTTCTTAGTTTGGCGAAGAATTCAGTCTACCTTTCCCTGTCCCTTTTTCTTACGCCTAAACTTCTCATCTCCTTCTGCCATCCCCTTCATCTCCTTAGAGGCCATCCATCGGACTCCTATATTTATAGCCACTCTCTTCGAGCATACGGAACATTTAACTATTCCCCTCCTCAACACCTTTTTTTCTGCGATTCAGTCCGCATATTTTTAGTGAAAGTGCGCTGCTCGTTTCTAAAGGACGTCATCTTTTCTGTGGCGTGTTTTAAATTTACAAAACGTGAAAAAAATGAAGTATCCAGAGGGGGAGCAAGCAACGAAATGAAACTTCACGGATTTGAGGGGTTACGTGATGTTATTTCAGTGATTACGAAATCGAGTAAAATTTCTTGGCGGTATGGGCCCAAATATCAGTATCACGTTGCACCCTTTCTGGCTTGGGTGGATGCACTAATTCGGTTGGAAATAGTGTCAAAAGCCGTTGGTCCCTTTCCCGAGATAACCTAAGCCACAGCTATTATAATGGGTCTTTAATATTCCGGATACTGGGGCTGGGATGGAGTTGACTTTCAAGCTAGTCTCAGACACGTTCTGTTGGGGATAGGTATGGGGTATTGCTGACAAAGCGATTACCTCAACATCGCTAGACAGTTCATAGAAACAAGTGCCGCTGGCCACTGTGACCGAGCGGTTCTAGGCGCTTCAGTCCGGAACCGCGCTGCTGCTACGGACGAAGGTTCGAATCCTGTCTTGGGTATGGATGTGTGTGATATCCTTAGGTTCATTAGGTTTAAGTAGTTCTAAGGGACTGATGATCTCAGGTGTTAAGTCCAATAGTGCTTAGAGCCATTTGAACTACGTGAAACAAGTGCCATGTCTGGACGAGCATTATCCTGTTGAAAAAACGCATCACGATACTCCCACACGAGAGGTAACGCACGAGGACGCAAATTTCCGTCAGAGTTTCCTCAAGCACTAACAGTCGTGACCTGGATCATACCCGATGGCTCCTCACACCATGACCGCAGTAGTAACATGGCTGTGCCTCTTCAAAACATTGGAAGAACGGAACCTGTCTCCAGGTCGCCGCCATACTCCCTGACGATGGTCATTCGGTCTATTGCAGAAATGCGGTTCATTGCTAAAAGCAACCCGACGCCGTTCATCAGCCGTCCAATCTTTCTCGTCGCTGTACCATTTCTGTGAGGTGTTCTGTTAACGGCAGCCCACGCGTGGGACGGTAATTCCCAGGTCCGGCTGCTGCTAGTGTCCGAGGCGTGGCATGGTACGCTATGTTGTAGGGAGTCCATAATTTCTCTTCAGGTAACAGGATAACATGTGATGGAGCTACGAAGCGCTTGGAGCACAATGCGGTGACCCCCGTTGTGATGATCAGACGTGGTCCACCGGAATGTTGATGAAGAGTAAGCTTGCCCTGACGTTCTCATGCAGTCCAACATCGAGCCGCTGTCACTTCTGTCTGTCCCGCAAATGATTCGTCAGGCAGGCCGAATGAAGACCCACAATGATGCCCCTTTCAAGCTCCTTCAAGTGCTGCTAACGCTGTGTAAATGAGCGTAGGCACTGTGGGCTCGGAGTTCCCAATTTGGGGAAGTTCGGCCGCCGAGGGCAAGTACCTTTTACATTCGACGGCACATAGAGTGACTTGCGCGTAGGAGATGGGAATGAAATGATGATGAGGACAACTCAAGACCCAGTCCCTGAGGGGAGAAAATCTTCTGCACTAGCCGGGAATCGAACCCGTGCTGACCACTCAGCTGATGGGGGCCGACTGCTAACGATGTGTTACATGACTACGCGACATTTCCGTGTCCTTCACAGTTATCACTCAACACTTGACGCTGTTCACGCTCAGTATATATTCTTATCAGGCCTCGTAACAACATGAAGCAAAGACAACGTAATGTAACCACCAGGAAGACTAAATCTTTGTGCCGGACCTTTGCCTCTCGAGGGCAAATGCTCTGTCGGCCGAGCTACCCAACAACGAGTCACAACCTATCTTAACAGCTTTAATTCCGCCAGTACCTCATCTCTTATCTTACGAACTTGTCTCCGTAGTATCCTTTATTAAAGGAGTGCTAGTTTTGCAAGTTTCGCAGATGGACTTTTTGGAGTTTGGAAGGTAGGAGATGAGATACTGGCCGAAGTACGGCTGTGTGGAGGGCTCGTGAGTCGTGCTTGAGCAGCTCAGTCGGCAGAGCAATAGCCTGCAAAAGACAAATGTCCTGAGTTCGAGTCTTGGTGTGACGCGCAGTTTTAACCTGCCAGGAAGTTACATATCAGTGCACACTCCACTGCAGAATGAAAGCCTCATTCTGAGCGTACTGCTGTACTTGGTGGGTGTTCTGCCTGTCAGAAGAACTGCAACTCTAATCATATTTTTACCCGGCGATGGTTGCGTACGTGTACGGAGTTACACTGACATTCGATCATGTCTTCTGGGTGCTTCATTTCTTTTGTCAGGTAGTCTGTTAACTGTTTTTAATCTTTGCGTTTTAGTCTCTCCATTTTAATTTAAAAACAAAGATAATTAGCGATTTAAAGTTACGTAAATACCATAGAAAATTCATCTTTTTACAGGTTTTAAAAACATTTGTAAAATATTTCAGATTTTAATTTATTTTTTTCTCCCTTAAGTATATTTTAAAGGCTTTTCGCTGAAGAGCGGAGGTGTTGTTCAGCTGGCAGCACATCCTTTTAGAGTCCCCATGCCAATATCTAATAATAATATTTATTGTAAGTGAAGTGAGACATACAAAAACAAAAAAAACTCTTGTGACTATGAAATGCGTAAAGACAGCGTTTTATGCGAACAGTTACGAAAGTTAATAGTTTAAAAAAACAGACTATAATCATGTATTTGAAAAATAAACATCATTGTACTGATAAGTGTTCATCTCCGGTCTTCAGCCGTTTTGTATATAGGTTTTCTCTCTCCCTCTCCCTCTCTCTCTCTCTCTCTCTCTCTCTCTCTCTCTCTCTCTCTCTCTCTCTCTCTCTGTGGCTGTCTTCCGAAGAGTTATTGAGTGTGCGGCTTATCCAGGTCTTTAATGTAATTTACTGAGCTGATATCACACATATATTAAGTGAGAGTTGACTTTTGTGTGGAACCCATGGCAAATAACCTCAGTTTTCAGAATTATAGCACTGTCTGCAATGGGGCGAAAACATCACCGCTGGAGCACTGCACATGTCGTCATTCCGCGGCACATTTAAAATTTGCGTTATTGTCTTTACAGGCTCACTACCATCAGTGCAGAGCGTTTAATAATTTTTCTTTCAGTAAAGCGGGAGACCTGTACCAGGCAGTTTAATGACGAAGTTTCGAGTCATTTTAAGGTATACTGTGGAATTGGGCCATGGCCTATACTACGTTTAAAGGAGAGCGACTTGTATTACAAATAGTGAACATGATATTTGACCCAACACGTTGAAATGCAATGTGACAGCTAAAAGCATATTTATTTTGACGTATAATTGTCAAGGTGCATATGGTCGTCTTTTAAAGTGTTTGTAAGACATCAGTCGTATGTGGCTTAGAATTTGCACAGCATTTCTAGACTCATATTACTGGTTTATTAGTTGTAGCAATATTACTCCATATATAGGCAATTTCAAGACTGTTGACCACTTCAAATACCTAGGGAGTATTTTTAGTAATAACAACAGAACAGATATAGAAATAGATGCCTGTTTATCAACAGCAAACAAGACACTTTTTAGTTTCATCAAAATTTTAAGAACAAGATAACTTAGCAGTAACTTCAAAATCCGCTTATATCAGTCGACCATTATACCTGTGATGTTATATGGATGTGAAACATTAATATTTAGAAAGAAAGATGAAGAAAAACTGTTAATATTCGAAAGGAAAGTACTAAAGGAAAATTTTTGGACCTATATACGACGAAAATTCCATGGAATGGAGAATAAGAGGAAATGAAGAATTAAGAGGGCTGTACAAACACCGTAACATCGTCGAAGTGCTCAAGAGGAGAAGGTTGAATTGGGCAGGCCATATAGCAAGAATGACAGAGAGCAGACTACCTAGAATGGCATTCAGCAGAACAATAGAAGGAACGAGAAGAAGAGGGAAGCCCAGAATCAGATGGCGGGATAACATTCGGGAGGACACAATGACGATGAACAGCAGCAGCAACTGGACAAGCAGTGCATTGGACAGGCAGAAGAGGAAGAGGCTCATAGAGCAGGCGTGTGGTGGTCGATAAGGCCCTTGCCGGCCGGAGTGGCCGAGCGGTTCTAGGCGCTTCAGTCTGGAACCGCTCGACAGCTACCTTCGCAGGTTCGAATCCTGCCTCGGGCATGGATGTGTGTGTCGTCCTTAGGTTGGATAGGTTTAAGTAGTTCTAAGTTCTAGGGGACTGACGTCCTCAGATGTTAAGTCGCATAGTGCTCAGAGCCATTTGAACCATTTTTGATAAGGCCCTTGCCTCACATAAAGTAAAGTAATATAGACAATTTCACTGAAATAATAATAGCTAAAGTTAATTATCACACTAATAACATTTTCAAAGAATATATAAAAGATAATTCAGTCAGAGTACAGGCACATTGGCAAGCAACTGACAGTCGAAAAAGTAATGGAGTGACACAGAACTGAAAACATTTAATACAACTAATCAGCTGCGAGGGAACTGGCGGTTACGTAAGAAAGAAGAAATGTTTGGAATGTTGCATTTATGCGGTGAGCGCAGTGTGGGTGCGTTTGTTTGTGCGGCAGAGCTGTGCCTCGCCGGCGGGCTGTGTGCGGCTGCGGGCTTTTGTCGGACCCTGGGTGTCAGGTGTTGACGCGCGCACCCCGAGCCGCGCAGATAAGCGCTGAATGGCGCCGGGACCGCCGGCGGCGGCGCTTCTCTTCATTAAAGCCGCGCCGTGTGACGGCCGCTCCTCACCCCGGGTGTCAGGCGAGCCGATAGATAACTCGCGCAAAAGGGAAAAGTCGTCAACGCGTCGCAGCCAGGGCTTAATAGAAACGAAGAGAAAGTTAGAGCACTCGCAGCATCAAAATAACTACCTAAATGTAAATAATACAGCAAGTTCTCGACTCTCCGTGTGCGGACTATCCAAACGATTTTTTTAAAGAAGAGAAAAAAAGACAAATATACTTCCTCCATATAACTCAAGGCTTTTCGCCGCCGCACTCGCAAATCCATATCTTGATGATCGGAAGTTTTTTTTCCTTTATTGTGATTTCATCCTCCTGCAGCATGTGGGTAGGGGAGGGCTGTCATTGGCACAATCCGCCGCTCTTCAGCCGAGTGACATGACAGCTATTACAAGAAGAAAATGTTACATATAAAGGCGATAGAAAAGGGGGACGTGAAACAGAGTAAGGGGAGAAGGTGGAGGTAAAAATACACTGACACGGAGACGTTTATGGGGGGACAATTAAAAAAGTCGACATAAAGTTAAAAAAACAGTTGGCGGTTCGTAGAGCACAAAAAGGACACTGAAGTCACATGCACAGGTTAAAAGTTGACCACAGTATTAAAAACACTCCAGAACAACACACTTTAAACCCACTTGGAGCACACATGATGAAGAATAAAACTGCCAGGTGGGACCTGCCGAGGTAGGGGCCTGAGAGGATGGAAAGGCAGGGGAAAGCAACGTGCAGCAGTGGAGGGGGCAGGATGAAAAGAGAAGGGGCGTCAGTGGGTGCAGCGAGAGGGATGAGATAGGTGGGGCAGGAAATAGAAGACAAGCAGTGCAGAGACACTGAAGGAGAGCACAGGAGAGGGAGGGGGTGTAAGAGGGGAAAGCTGCTCAGGAGAAGGGAGAGGGAGGAGAGGGAGCCCTGAGGAGGATGCAGGAGGAAGGTGGGGTAGGACTTGGTAGGAAGGGTAGATGTCAGGGCGAAGCCCATCATCCGGGATGGGTAGATGGCAGAAGTTGCGTTAGGAAAGGTGGTGGAGGGTGTGGAGATGGACAGAGGGTGGGACACAACGGTAAAGGCACAGCAACGGGCTGGGGATGGAGAGGAAGGAAGACACCAGGGGGCGAGGGAGATCAAGGCGTTGGAAAATCTATAGGGTGTGGATGTGTTCAAGGAAAAAGAGAAGGTTAGGGAAGGGGATGAGGTTGTAGAGGATGCACGTGGGGGACAGAAAGCGGATGTGGAAGGGGATGCAGAGTGCATGGCGTTCGAGGATTTGGAGGGCTTTATAACGACTGGGAGGGGCGGAAATCCAAGCAATGCTGGCATAACAAAGGATGGGGCGGATCAAGGATTTGTAGGTGTGAAGGATGGTGGAAGGATGCAGACCCCATGTCCGGCCAGACAGGAGTTTCAGGAGGCAGAGCCTGTTGTGAGCTTTGTGTTGGATGATAAGGAGATGGGAAGTCCAGATGAGGTGGCAGTCGAGGGTGAGGCCAAAGTATTTGAGGGTAGGAGTGAGGTGGACAGGATGGCCATACCGTTGAACGGTAGGATAAAGGGCTAGGAAGGCAGTGGCATCAGCAAACTGGAGGAGATGAACAGGCAGGGGAGGTTTGGGCGTATCAGCAGTGTACATGAGATAGAGAAGGGAAAGGACAGAGCCTTGGGGCACGCTGACAGAGGGATAGAAGGTACGAGGGTTGGAATTGTGCAAAGTCACATAGGAGGGACGAAGGGAGAGGACGGAATCAACGAGACGGACGAAGTTGAAAGGGAGAGCATAGGTCTGGAGTTTGAAGAGGAGCCCGGGATGCCAGACACGGTCGTAGGCGTTCTGGAGGTCAAGGTAAACAAAGATAGAGGAGTGACGGGACTTAAGTCGGAGGGAAAGAAGATTGATAAGGTTAAGGAGCTGGTCGTCGGCTGAGTAGGAAGGCCAGAAGCCACAGTGGGTAGGGGGTTAAGGTGGTTAAGGTGGTGGTTAATACGGTGAGAGAGGATGGTCTCAAAGGCCTTACTGAACACAGAGGTGAGGCAGATGGGGCGATAGGAAGAGGTATCAGAGGGGGGTTTGTTGGGTTTAGGGAACATGGAAAGTCTTCCATGGGTCGGGGTAAAATCCAGTGGAGAGGAGGAGGACGTTTGGTAAATACGCGCGTATAAATGACTAGCTGAGTGTCCGGCATAGCCCAGGATGTTTAACATCTGCTACAAGAAGTGATTGGCCCTGTGTATTGTTGACGCTCATGGCTAATGCAAGTCGCATGGGAATATTTATATATTTATTATTGTATTTGAATCACTGACTTATCAAACGAATGCAACGAATGAATAAATCTTCACCTGTATGAAAAGATGATTAGTTGCGCCATCTTTTGTTCCATTTGTCGCTGTGTTTTTGGAGAATTCGTCTTCTATTGTTTCAGCTCGGTTTTCACTGATACGAGTAGAGCTGTGCTTCAGCACATTTCCAACTGTTCGGACAGTTTACGTCACAGTTCGGAAAATCTCGAGGTTTGTTCGATCTTTTCATTGACCCACGATCTCGACTTTTGCTGGTGCTATATCCACGACCTGCCTTACCGTTTGTGTGGCGATGCAGATTGTATTAAAAATTACTGTTAAACAAGGACTAAAATATTTTCTTGCATATATGTCATAGGTAACAACGGCAACTAATCAATAAAAAAGAGTTTGGAATTACGTATCTGTCAAATTCTCGAGCTTTTGTTCGTTTCACTATCTAGCGACGTCTGATAGTGCTTTATCCAAAACGAGTATTTCTGCCATAATTTATTCTCGCGATAGGAATTACACTCTGTTTACCTCGATATATTTCGTTGTGAGGCATTTCGTTTTTTAGTAAATTTCTTGCTTGTTTCATCTCTATGTAAAAATGTGAAGCAACACATCCAATAACTTTGAAGTACATCGGTCAAGTGCTTATAGAGATGTTTAGTAACAATGTTTCCTCCGTATGTATTAAAAAATGTTTAGCATATGTCCTCCCAATGTTGTTCATAAGGGGGTCGTGTAGAAATCTGAAGTAAGCTGCCCAAGAACTTTAAGAGATTTTTGGGAACAACCTTTGCCTTTTTTTTGTATTACAAACACGTATGTTTCGAGTCTGAATAGATGTTATGTAGACACTGATCTTTCTGTTGCCTTGAAGGTAATATGTCAAATATTTCATCAAGATCGGAATACAACTGTTGATTTGTATGAATTACAAATAGACAGCCGGCCGCTGTGGCCGAGCAGTTCTAGACGCTTCAGTCCGGAACCGCTCTGCTGCTACGGTCGCAGGTTCGAATCCTGCCTCGGGCATGGATGTGTTGATGTCCTTAGGTTAGTTAGGTTTAAGTAGTCCTAAGTCTAGGGAACTGATGACCTGAGATGTTAAGTCCCATTTTTGAACAAACAGACAAACAAACGGTCACTCTTCTTATATATATATATATATATATATATATATATATATATATATATATATATATATATATATATATATATGGTGTATTCACACAAGGAAGGCCTTCACGGCCGGATTTCTTCTAAGTTCTTTTGTTTGTAACACTGTAATACAGGTGCGATATATTTTTAAAATATTTTTAAACATTATCTACTTTCATCGTAATCATTATTTATTTCGTTAATGGGGCTTTGAGACCTACATCAGAAGAACAATAGGAAAAAATACATTACAAACACAAAAACCCCAATAAAAGGAATGTCTGTCAATCACAAGAGAGGAGGTATTTGCTGCATATGGCACTCCATCTTTTCAGGTCTCTAGCATCATCCTCCAAGGCCGCCTGTTCCACTTCTTGAAGGATCGTCGTCACTCGATCCTACCACCATGCTCTTGGGGGTCCTCTCGGGCGTTTTCCCGTGGGTTGAGAGTGAAGGACTCCCTCAGGAACGGATCCGTCCGCTCGTAAGATGTGGCCAAACCACTGTAGTCGGCTCTGTCCCAATATTCGTCCAATGTGCGGCTTTCCAAACCTCTGGTACAGGTCTTCTTCCTTTCTTCTTTCTCATTTACCTTCCATGTCATTGTAGACGGGCCCATAGATCTTCCGAAGTGAAGTACCTTTCTTTCAAACGCACATATTGAATCTTCTGTCGTTTCTGATGTCACCCAAGTTTCACAGTCGTATAAAAGTACTGGCGTCTCAAGTGTCGTGTACAGATGAGTTTTGTTCTGATGAGATATCAGACGAGATTTAGAAAGAGTGTTCAGACTACTTTTATACAAGCAAAAATATTTCTTGTCCTCTAACTTCGAAATTTCATCTCGAGTGAAGCAAAATGCCGTAAAAAGGACAACTTTCTGACTGAGGTTCTATTTTGTGGCAAGAGCACGCTCCAGATTTTCATTCCTAAGTACTGTAACTCGGGTCAACAATCAACGTACATAGCTCTGCTGCACGGTGTTCTTGCACAGTACTGCCGTTAATTATGGAAGCTACAGACACTTTTGAGACGGCCACAAAGCCATTTTGTAGTGAGGTGGAAAAACATGTCTTGGAAACTTTCCGCTACTGCCGTTAACTCTGAAGAGCTCACTAACGGAAGGTAAGTTAAGGAGCCTGAAGAAAAATTATATTTCACGAAAACAGTACCAAACCGAGACTGAAAACCGCCTACAGTAACAGAGGTAGAGCATATTGTAAAGCAATTAGAAAACAACAGAGCCGCAGGAGAAAACGGCATTTTCTCAGAGCTCTGGAAACTGAAAGACCAAATCGTCACAAAGAAAATTCCTAAAACTCTCACACAAATACGGAATACAAAGAAATTTGCACATTCGTGGACTTTAAGAAGCCCTACGACTCCACATACAGGTAGACTCTCTCTGACATATATAGAATAGACAGAAAAACTAGGAGACTCATGCAACAGACACTTAGACACCACCTCCAAAATAAAATATGTGGGAGAAAACTGAGACCTATTCGAGATACAGGCTGGGATCAGGCAAGGAGATGGCCTCTCACCGTTTTCGTTCAACTTTGGTCTTGGGCGAAATTCTCAAACACAGTGGGAAGAAAAAGTAAAAGGAATACAGTTAGGAAGAACACGTACAAACGAGAATATCATAAAATGCCTGTCATTTCGAGATAACCTGACAATACACAATAGAAAGAGACAAGAAGTACGTTGCATGAAATCTCTGCCGAAACATGTCTACAAATATCATATGAGAAAACACAGTAATAGAAAGAAAGAACAACGACAACAACCAAGCTATGTGCACAGAATATGGAAAGTTTAGCAGAGTGGAAAAATTCATATATCTTGGCGAATACATACAAATAGGAGGATTAAACAAAGCATCCAACATAGAAAGAACAGAAAAACTTCAGAAATTATACAAACTAATACGGACGCACTACAGTAAAAGAAATATTTCAAGACAGACCGAACTCAGGCCTACAATACAGTTTTACTACCGGAAGCACTCTATGTCACAGAAACGACCACAATCGGAGCTTCAGGCATCACAAAGACAGTAAAAATAGAAAGTAAAATCATCAGTGAAGTTTTTGGAGCAGTACACAGAGATAGTATATGGATGAGGAGACCAGCCAAAGAATTATGTGAATGCACAGTCAGGATCACAGACATGATCAGGAAACGTCGTCTAACATTCTCTGGACACGCAATAGAATGCACAACAGACTCACAAAAAGGATTTTTGATGTAGTGAACAGTTTAATAAAATAATTGGTTTCAAGATGTAGAAGAAGACTGAAACAAGCAAGGATCAGTACTGATATGATAAATGAGAGAGACAAATACAGAAACAAAATTATGGACATAAAAGTTTGTAAGTAGGCTGTTTAGGTTTTTTTTATTGGTAACACAGCCGCCACGTAGCGTTCTGTATGAAAATCACTGGCTGTGCTGTGTGCAGTCTGTGTTTAGTTTGCATTGTTGTCTGCCATTGTAGTGTTGGGCAGCGGCAGCTGGATGCTAACAGCGCGTAGCGTTGCGCAGTCGGAGGTGAGCCGCCAGCAGTGGTGGACGTGGGGAGAGATATGGCGGAGTTTTGAAATTTGTAAGAATTGGTGTCATGAACTCCTATATATATTATCACTAGTGAGGTAAATACATTGTTTGTTCTCTATTAAAATCTTTCATTTGCTAACTATGCCTATCAGTGGTTAGTTCCTTCAGTAGTTTGAATCTTTTATTTCGCTGGCAGTAGTGGCGCTCGCTGTATTGCAGTAGCTCGAGTAACGAAGATTTTTGTGAGGTAAGTGATTTCTGAAACGTATAGGTTAATGCTAGTCAGGGCCATTCTTTCGTAGGGATTTTTAGAAGTCAGATTGCGTTGCGCTAAAAACTATTGTGTGTCAGTTTAAGCACAGACGTGTAAAATTTTGCGAAGGGGACGTTGCAAGTTGAGTAAAAGAAACGAAGAAAACAGGCAAAATATGAACAGAGCAAGGGAAACAGAAACACAGACAACGAATGAAGAGGTTTCTGGGAAAAGAAAAATTAGAATGAAACAAGAGGAAAACGAATAATCGAGCAACATTCAAGTTAACCACTGTCTTGGAGGCAAATATGTGCAATAATAATAATAATAATAATAAGTTACGTGTAATGATTATTGTGTATAAAAGTTAAATATTTTTAAAAAAGTCTTTGACTATTGGAAAGCGTTAGAAGTTATTTCTGTAGATTATATGAGTAACAGTCAGATAGCACACTTATCTGCAGAAACAACTGAACCAATTAAGGTTCCAGAAAACAACTCTCATTAATGAAGTTTGGGATATTAGTCAGTGGTTCAGTAGCAAAGATATTTATTTCACACCATTTCAGTTTCTCCTTATGTAGTTTTTTTATCATATCACTAAACTTGTAAATAAATGTCTAAGAATTGGAGGTAATTACCTTACTTAGAAGATTTTCTGTTAAATGAGAGTGTTGTGACCTCTTCCTTTTCTGATACCGCTCCACCAAACAGATGCATAAATAAGTGTATAATAACTTTATTTTACTATCTTGAATAATGCAGTTTACTGTGTTTTCGCTGTTATTTTGTTTTAGTTATGTTAGGCTTAATACTTACTTAATAATTACTTGGACTGTAAAGGAATTTAGAGAAATAAATCTCACCTGTTGGGAAACCTTGCCACGAACGTTTTGCTGTTGTCATAAAACATGGCAAATTTGTAACACAGCTATAACTGCGTCATATAAAGAATCATCGTTGACAGATGAATTTAACTCTACTGTCTCTGCCGGCCGCGGTGGTCTCGCGGTTCTAGGCGCGCAGTCCGGAACCGTGCGACTGCTACGGTCGCAAGTTCGAATCCTGCCTCGGGCATGGATGTGTGTGATGTCCTTAGGTTAGTTAGGTTTGAGTAGTTCTAAGTTCTAGGGGACTAATGACCACAGCAGTTGAGTCCCATAGTGCTCAGAGTCTACTGTCTCTGGCAGACTTCATGTCACAACATTGTCCAGAGCTGGGGGTAAGTTTGTGACAATTAATATCCCATATTCCGAATATCTCATGGCACATAAGAACTTTATTTCTGTCAAAATTAAAGGATACAGATTACAAAATTCCATATAAATGGAAATTAATTTCCGAAGTTCATATTTGTTTGATTTATTTTACAAAAAGATACGTTTTTTCTATTTTCTATGCAATTTGGAAAACGATCCTTAAGAACCTTTGTAATTTTACGTTAATTATTGTTGCATTGTGTCATGTCAGTAAGGAAATGTTTTTTTATTTGCCACAGTGTAAACTGTGATGGTGGTACCAACGACTCTGGGCATTGTTTTGCTACATAAAAGTAAGCGCCATCGGCACTCTCGTACCAGCCACGATATAAAACCGATGTATATATCTTGCACAAGACGAGAAACTGATCATTCAGAGGCGAAGTCATTTTTACGGGAAACCGTGGTAGCGGCGTATGTGGGCACATGAATTAATCACCAGGCAATGTCAAGAGCCAACCCGTAAGACTGCTCGTATGGAATTAGCTTAGAAATTTTCTGGCTCACCTAGTGAATTTCATTGAGAAAATAATATCGCTAATTGTGTAAAAATTCTAATCCCTCGAACTTATCACTGACCTCAATCTTTTTTGCCTCGGCTAGGTTGCTGTAACTTTACACACCTTTACTACTGTAATAGAAATAATGTCGTTGATGGATATCTAATTTGTCAGTTAATGAAAGAAATACAAGTACATTTAAAAATAGTATGCCAGTTTTGTTTTGTTGGAAGGCTATTGAAACTGCTCAGTTACAGTGTCTGAATCAGTCAGCCAATTTGTTGAAGTTTAGAAGCAGTGACAGTTAAAAAGCATTATGATTTGAATGGAAACGCTATTAAAGTAATAGAAAAATATGGAACTATATTGACCAACGTTTTATTTAAACGTCAATTTTGTGAAAGTGTTTTTGGTGGTTGCCTAGTGATTCGTAATTCAGCGTCGCTGCTCCATTGATTTTTTAATAATTTTTTTTATTTCGTACATAGAGTTCCAAAGTATTTAAAACAGTGGAATCCTGCAATCTTTGTTTTTGAAGTTGATGACTTTTCTCTGTGCAGGTAAATGTTATTGCGAGGAGATGCAATTTTGGTTATAACAGAGGGAGCTAGCCATTGAGCTATTTTCGTAACGATTGTTTACATCTGTTTTCAAATTATTACATTTGATTTTCTTTAGTAATTTAAAACAGTAGTTAATATTTCTCTTTGTTATTTAGTTAAATGATTCTGATGTTTTCATGTGCGAACAATTTTATTAGCACACGTTTGGTGGATAAATTTCGCAATTGCTTTTCAGGTAATCTACTAGTTAATGAACAGAGTTTGTCCAAGCGAACAGGTGAGGGAATTTAGAAACAACTTCTTTGATATGGTGTAGGGTATTTAGAAATTCGTGGTACTTTTCGCTGTCTTTGCTGTGTGTGATTTCCCACTACTTTAAAAAAATAATTCAAAATTTACGTAAGGAGAATGTGGTACATTTATTGTTGAACTAACTTCTTGTAAACTTTTCTCACTAAGCAGTTGTTATTACGAAAACGACTGCCTTAATTTTCTGACCGACTAGGCTTACGCGGTCACTGTCATTTGCAAGATCTATTATTCGATATCTAAATACTACAAATAAAAAAAGTTTGCTTGGGAAATGGAAAAAGAAAACGGAATATCCTTCCTGGGTGTTTCGATTATGAAACAGACAGGCGGAAGTTTGGAAGATACTGTTTTTCAGTAAGTTACACATACATAAAGACATTTGCTTAGGATCTCTAACCAATATCCATAGAAAAGGATGGGTCTTATTAAATACTGTCAATAAAGCCAAAATAATTTCCGCACTAGAATTGCGAAGATTTTGCAGGAACTTAATATCACAGCGGTTTTTAGACCAAGAAAAGAATAACACCTTCCACTGTCAGCATAAAATTTCATTTACTTGTGTTAATTGGAACTACAAAGAGAAGCGTGGATACACGTCTGAAATAACACCAAAGTATTTGCTGGCTTGGGAAAGTACGAATATCTTTTTTATCAGAGCACGCTCTTCAGCCATGAAACCAATAAATGAAGTTTTATTTTTGGAACACAACCTACGACCAGCTTCGAGGCAGAAGTGATGACACTTTCTGCAGGACCTCAACATCATTTTGCAGGACAATGCTCAAGCATGTACAGTGCAAGCTGTTACTGATTTGTTTGACTGATGCGGCTGCTAAGTGCTATACCATCTACTGCACTCCCCTGACTTAAGCCCTTGTGAGTTGAGCACTGTTTCTAAACTGAAGGAAACACTTTACGCCATTCGCTTCAGAATTGCTACAAATTCTTCGGGCAATAGACTGTGCTGTTCGAACTGCCAACACAACTGGCACTGCTAAGAGTATCCTACGACTGCCAAATCCTGGCAACGGGTTATACATAATGCTGGTGACTACACTCCTGGAAATGGAAAAAAGAACACATTAACACCGGTGTGTCAGACCCACCATACTTGCTCCGGACACTGCGAGAGGGCTGTACAAGCAATGATCACACGCACGGCACAGCGGACACACCAGGAACCGCGGTGTTGGCCGTCGAATGGCGCTAGCTGCGCAGCATTTGTGCACCGCCGCCGTCAGTGTCAGCCAGTTTGCCGTGGCATACGGAGCTCCATCGCAGTCTTTAACACTGGTAGCATGCTGCGACAGCGTGAACGTTAACCGTATGTGCAGTTGACGGACTTTGAGCGAGGGCGTATAGTGGGCATGCGGGAGGCCGGGTGGACGTACCGCCGAATTGCTCAACACGTGGGGCGTGAGGTCTCCACAGTACATCGATGTTGTCGCCAGTGGTCGGCGGAAGGTGCACGTGCCCGTCGACCTGGGACCGGACCGCAGCGATGCACGGATGCACGCCAAGACCGTAGGATCCTACGCAGTGCCGTAGGGGACCGCACCACCACTTCCCAGCAAATTAGGGACACTGTTGCTCCTGGGGTATCGGCGAGGACCATTCGCAACTGTGTCCATGAAGCTGGGCTACGGTCCCGCACACCGTTAGGCCGTCTTCCGCTCACGCCCCAACATCGTGCAGCCCGCCTCCAGTGGTCGCGACAGGCGTGAATGGAGGGACGAATGTAGACGTGTCGTCTTCAGCGATGAGAGGCGCTTCTGCCTTGGTGCCAATGCTGGTCGTATGCGTGTTTGGCGCCGTGCAGGTGAGCGCCACAATCAGGACTGCATACGACCGAGGCACACAGGGCCAACACCCGGCATCATGGTGTGGGGAGCGATCTCCTATACTGGCCGTACACCTCTGGTGATCGTCGAGGGGACACTAAATAGTGCACGGTACATCCAAACCGTCATCGAACCCATCGTTCTACCATTCCTAGACGGGCAAGGGAACTTGCTGTTCCAACAGGACAATGCACGTCCGCATGTATCCCGTGCCACCCAACGTGCTCTAGAAGGTGTAAGTCAACTACCCTGGCCAGCAAGATCTCCGGATCTGTCCCCCATTGAGCATGTTTGGGACTGGATGAAGCGTCGTCTCACGCGGTCTGCACGTGCAGCACGAACGCTGGTCCAACTGAGGCGCCAGGTGGAAATGGCATGGCAAGCCGTTCCACAGGACTACATCCAGCATCTCTACGATCGTCTCCATGGGAGAATAGCAGCCTGCATTGCTGCGAAAGGTGGATACACACTGTACTAGTGCCGACATTGTGCATGCTCTGTTGCCTGTGTCTATGTGCCTGTGGTTCTGTCAGTGTGATCATGTGATGTATCTGACCCCAGGAATGTGTCAATAAAGTTTCCCCTTCCTGGGACAATGAATTCACGGTGTTCTTATTTCAATTTCCAGGAGTGTACTTTGAAGATCAGTAAAAGTTTAAAACACGTATCTAATTTGTACGAACTGTAAATAAATGGTTGCCACTAATGAAGTTCCAACCCTCGTATATAGATTTTGCATAAGAAATTGTTGATGTCTATTCCCCAAACTAGACAATTACTGTAAATTCAAGTTCTTCACATTATTCAGGTGCAAATGCGGGTGATGTCTGAATAACGAAATATACTGAAAACCAGTTGAATACATGGATGAATGATGTTAGAGATTTAATTGATAAATTAGCAGTAATTAATGGAGAAGAAATGGCTGGAAATAAAATTTATCATAAGGAAAAAGAAGGAATAACACAAATTTTAACAACTACTTTCCTTCAGATCATTATCAATAATCCAGAAGGAATAGCATATCTGATTAGATTTTTGAATAACTAGGCACACATATTTTGCATAAATGAAAAATATGGAGAAGGATTACTTAACACATTAATTAGTAAATTACCTTTTGAAATGTTTCTACCAGGCTATAGATTTTGTGGCTCAGGAACCAGACTAGATGAAAGTTTAGTTAGAGACTAAGGAATTAATTCTTTAGATGAAGCATATAAACAACATGATATTGCCTAAGGGGATCATAAAGATTTAACAAAAAAGGCATGGAGCAGATAAACAATTCCATCTAGCTACAAAAGGGGTAATGCTTGCTTCTGATGCCTCATAAGGACAAAACTTGGCCGCACCTGCAGTTAGTGGAATAATGCATGGAATAAGATAGTTAGGAATGAGTACTGACCATGATGAAAATGGTTGGCGATTGTAAAAATATTCATCCTCATAAAATTTAATTCTGCATAGATTATTAACTTCAGCAGCGATTACAGACTCCTACCTAGTGGCAAAACTAAACCAAAATAAATTAAAATTAAACTCAATAATGAACAACTACATACCATTGTTTTTTGTGTAACTAATGCTCGAATCATAGATTTGTTTCTGATCACGTGTACGGATACTTCTAGATATTTTATGGAAGTAACTGCTTCTGGTGATTGTTCTGCAATTTTGTAATCATACAACAAAGGGTTTTCCTTTTTATGTACTCGCAATACGTTACATTTGTTTATGTTGGGGGTCTATTACCACTCCCTGCACCAAAGTCGATCCTCTGCAGGTCTCCCTGCCTTTCGCTACAATTTTCTAGAGCTGCGACTTCTCTGTATACAATAGCATTATCACAAACAACTCCTTCCACATTCGTTTACTTCTTCGTCAACACATAAATTAAACATCGACTATCACAGTGAGCGACCGTGCCTCACACTTTTCCTTATTTTGGCCTCTTACAGTATTCCGCCAGTTCTAAGTACTCGAGTCTGCTTCTCATAAAGAGAGTGGATTACTCATCTAGGGCAATAGTTGGCCACACTGACCTTTAGTCCAAGCCCCGCATTAATTCTGCACGTAGTTCATCAACACCTGGACATATGATCACCCCAAGTTCGTCCACTGGTATGTTGAACGTACTTTAAATGGGAAGGGAAATACACTCCTGGAAATGGAAAAAAGAACACATTGACACCGGTGTGTCAGACCCACCATACTTGCTCCGGACACTGCGAGAGGGCTGTACAAGCAATGATCACACGCACAGCACAGCGGACACACCAGGAACCGCGGTGTTGGCCGTCGAATGGCGCTAGCTGCGCAGCATTTGTGCACCGCCGCCGTCAGTGTCAGCCAGTTTGCCGTGGCATACGGAGCTCCATCGCAGTCTTTAACACTGGTAGCATGCCGCGACAGCGTGGACGTGAACCGTATGTGCAGTTGACGGACTTTGAGCGAGGGCGTATAGTGGGCATGCGGGAGGCCGGGTGGACGTACCGCCGAATTGCTCAACACGTGGGGCGTGAGGTCTCCACAGTACATCAATGTTGTCGCCAGTGGTCGGCGGAAGGTGCACGTGCCCGTCGACCTGGGACCGGACCGCAGCGACGCACGGATGCACGCCAAGACCGTAGGATTCTACACAGTGCCGTAGGGGACCGCACCGCCACTTCCCAGCAAATTAGGGACACTGTTGCTCCTGGGGTATCGGCGAGGACCATTCGCAACTGTGTCCATGAAGCTGGGCTACGGTCCCGCACACCGTTAGGCCGTCTTCCGCTCACGCCCCAACATCGTGCAGCCCGCCTCCAGTGGTGTCGCGACAGGCGTGAATGGAGGGACGAATGGAGACGTGTCGTCTTCAGCGATGAGAGTCGCTTCTGCCTTGGTGCCAATGATGGTCGTATGCGTGTTTGGCGCCGTGCAGGTGAGCGCCACAATCAGGACTGCATACGACCGAGGCACACAGCGCCAACACCCGGCATCATCGTGTGGGGAGCGATCTCCTACACTGGCCGTACACCTCTGGTGATCGTCGAGGGGACACTGAATAGTGCACGGTACATCCAAACCGTCATCGAACCCATCGTTCTACCATTCCTAGACCGGCAAGGGAACTTGCTGTTCCAACAGGACAATGCACGTCCGCATGTATCCCGTTCCACCCAACGTGCTCTAGAAGGTGTAAGTCAACTACCCTGGCCAGCAAGATCTCCGGATCTGTCCCCCATTGAGCATGTTTGGGACTGGATGAAGCGTCGTCTCACGCGGTCTGCACGTCCAGCACGAACGCTAGTCCAACTGAGGCGCCAGGTGGAAATGGCATGGCAAGCCGTTCCACAGGACTACATCCAGCATCTCTACGATCGTCTCAATGGGAGAATAGCAGCCTGCATTGCTGCGAAAGGTGGATGTACACTGTACTAGTGCCGACATTGTGCATGCTCTGTTGCCTGTGTCTATGTGACTGTGGTTCTGTCAGTGTGATCATGTGATGTATCTGACCCCAGGAATGTGTCAATAAAGTTTCCCCTTCCTGGGACAATGAATTCACGGTGTTCTTATTTCAATTTCCAGGAGTGTAGCACGAGCAGACAGACGGCGTAACAATGGGGTTCCCCTTATCTCGTTAGCAGCAAACAAATTCATGGAGACCGTTGAAGCAACGGCACTTAGTTCCGTTTTTTTACGCCCACGATGCTTGTTCAGATGAATGGACGATACGTTTACTGTATGGCCTAAGAGCTACGTGGGTTTCATGAACTAACAGGTTTAAATCTTAAAACTTTAGCTACGCTATAGTACATGCACTTTAACATTATTTCACTTATATTTATTATACTAACATCACTCTCGCTATCGTCTTCATCCTGTAAATTTTTCACTTTTTTCCTCTTCTTCATATTTATTCAGTGCAGCATGTATTGACGGGAAGTTTCATATCAGCGCACACTTCGATGCAGAGTGAAAGTCTCATTCTGGAAACATCCCCCAGGCTCTGGCTAAACCATATCTCCGCAATATCCTTTCTTTCAGGAGTGCTAGTTCTTCAAGGTTCGCAGGAGAGCTTCTGTAAAGTTTGGAAGGTAGAAGACGAGGTACTGGCAGAAGTAAAGCTGTGAGTACCCGGCGTGAGTCGTGCTTCGGTATGTCAGAACGTATACCGGCACGGTAGCTCAGCGTATTCCGTCAGAGGGTTACGTGCCCTCTGTAATAAAAAAAAGTGAGTCAATCGATCATCAACGAACTTAACCGGATATCTTACGACGTCCGCCCCGCGCAGATGCAACAAACAAAAGCGAGCAAAATGAGATTAAAAAAAAAAGAGATGGTAGAGCACTTGCCCGCGAAAGGCAAAGGTCCCAAGTTCGAGTCTCGTTCGAGCACACAGTTTTAATCTGCCAGGAAGTTTCATATCAGCGCACACTCCGCTGCAGAGTGAAAATCTCATTCTAGAAGAATATCAATAATTTATTTGTTTAAAATTTTAGACCACTGAAAATATCGAGAGCTTATAAGAAAGATGAAAATAAAATAAATCAGAAGACTACTACTTTTATTGCAAATGATGATGACTTCGTACCACTGGTCCAATGTTACGACAATTCACTTATATTCAATGGTTTTCGCTCTCGAAAATCAGGATGCAGTTAGAGAACATTTTTCTAGAGGCAGACACAAAGGAATAAATTGTATAAGCATTTAAAAAATATCAGAACTATTGGTGAGAGACAAACTAAGATAAGATAATAGATATTTAAATCACATTTACCATGTGTTCGTGGGTGGTGATTTGAAGTTTGATGATTTTAAATAATAGTGTAGTAAATGCTGCAATGAGGATCAGTTTTAATTTTTTATGAAAGAGATGACTAGGAAACCTAATGCAGGAAAGTGAAACGCCAAATTAAAGCTTTTTTACATAATCAAAATATGAAATAAAAAATTTACACTACTGGCCATTAAAATTGATACACCAAGAAGAAATACAGATGATAACGGGTATATACTACAACTGACATGTGAGTACATTTTCACGCAATTTGTGTGCATAGATCCTAAGAAATCAGTACCCAGAATAACTACCTCTGGCCGTAATAACGGCCTTGATACGCCTGGGGAGTCAAACAGAAGTTGGATGGCGTGTACAGGTACAGCTGCCCATGCAGCTTCAGCACGATACCACAGTTCATCAAGAATAGCGACTGGTGTATTGTGACGAGCTAGATGCTCGGCCACCATTGACCAGACGTTTTCAATTGGGGAGAGAACAGGAGAATGTGCTGGCCAGGGCAGCAGTCGAACATTTTCTGTATCCAGAAAGGCCCGTACAGGACCTGCAACAAACGATCGTGCATTATCCTGCTGAAATGTAGGGTTTCGCAGGGATCGAATGAAGGTAGAGCCACGGGTCGTAAAATATCTGAAATGTAACGTCCACAGTTCAAAGTGCCGTCAATGCGAATAAAAGGTGGCCGAGACGTGTAGCCAATTGCACCCCATACCATCACGCCAGGTGATGCGCCAGTATGGCGGTGCTGAATACACGGCCGGCCGGAGTGGCCAAGCGGCTAAAGGCGCTACAGTCTGGAACCGCCCCACCGCTACGGTCGCAGGTTCGAATCCTGCCTCGGGCATGGATGTGTGTGATGTCCTTAGGTTAGTTAGGTTTACGTAGTTCTACGTTCTAGGGGACTTAGAAGGTAAGTCCCATAGTGCTCAGAGCCATTTGAAACACTTGAACCGAATACACATTTCCAATGTGCGTTAACCGCCATGACGCCAAACACTAATGCGCGCATTATGATGCTGTAAACAGAACCTGGATTCATCCGAAAAAACGACGTTATGCCATTCGTGAACCTAGATTCGTCATTGAGTACACCATCGCACGCGCTCCTGTCTGTGGTGCAGCGTCGAGGGTAACCGCAGCCATGGTCTCCGAGCTGATAGTCCATGCTGCTGCAAACGTCGTCGAACTCTTCGTGGAGATGGTTATTGTCTTGCAAACGCCCCCATCTTGTGACTCAGGGATCGAGACGTGGCTGCACGATCCGTTACAGCCATGCGGATAAGATGCCTGTCATCTCGACTGCTAGTGATACGAGGCCCTTGGGATCCAGCACGGCGTTCCGTATTACTTTCCTGAACCCACCGATTTCATATTCTGCTAACAGTCATTTGATCGCCACCAACCCGAGCAGCAATTCGCGATACGATAAACCGCAATCGTGGTAGGCTACAATCCGACCTTTATCAAAGTCGGAAACGTGATGGTACGCATTCCTCCTCCTTACACGAGGCATCACAACAACGTTTCACCAGGCAACACCGGTCAACTGCTGTTTGTGTATGAGAAATCGGTTGGAAACTTTCCTCATGTCAGCACATTGTAGGTGTCGCCACCTTCGCCAACCTTGTGTGAATGCTGTGAAAAGCTAATCATTTGCATATCACAGCATCTTCTTCCTGTCAGTTAAATTTCGCGTGTGTAGCACGTCATCTTCGTGGTTTAGCAATTTTAATGGCCAGCAGTGTATTATTATTATTATTATTATTATTATTATTATTATTATTCTGGATAGTCATTTTCATACAGATGATGCTAGCGTTTTGAATTTTTAGAAAGGTTATTATTTGGCCCAGGAATAAACAAATTCGATCTGTGCATCTGGCATACGGCAGCTGTTACGTAAATCCTACATCTAGTGGGGCTTATAGCTGAGCAACATATAACACTGCGGTGCAGGACCACAACTTCCTGTTTGCTCCGTGTCGCTTGCACGATTTGTCTGTACCGTTTGCACATCATGAGTAAGCATTTGATAACTTCATTCTCAGATGCAGAAGTCTTCATTTACAATGGTACAGGAATGTACTTCGTTATTCGCGTAATATTATCTTTTTAAATGTTAATTTGAGTGTTCACATTCACATTTACATATTTTTCATAATTTGTCTCTTCTAAAAAAAAGCAATAATACAAAGAAAATAATATATTTGTATCCAAAATAATTCGAAGTAAGTAGCACATTGTAGAATGCGGTTTGTACTTCTTTTAGTTACCATAAAATCAAGTTGGAAGTGGCTTCATTTGCTACCAGTGAGGCACCCAGGCTAGGAAGTGGGGGACGCAACAGAACTCGGGTGCAAATCATTGCTCCATCAGGTCGCTACTGCCTAAGCTCTGCCCTCTCAATTAAAGGTGACTGGTGACAGATGCAAGAAGGGTAGCTACCATAAAGACACTGGATCATGGCAGTGGACGTGGAATTCGAGCTGGACTTAGAAAAGTACCGAGAGGGATAAAAAATGAGAAATAGAATAGAAAGAAGTTAAAAATCCCTCTGGTGGTTTCCTTTGTGGGGTCCACAGATTTTGCTGAAATTAAAAAAAAAATTTGCTGTAAGTAAAGCCTCTCCTCAAGAAGCACAATACTTCAAGAAATTCTAATTTATTTAAAAAATATTGAGTCAGAGGTGCGAATGTTTCAGTGCTAGATATGGAGAAAAAGTCTCAATGGAGCTTAATATCGAGTTTATGATTATTTTACCAGACAGATATTTGAAATTAAGATCTAATTGGGATACAATGGATTGAAGAAAATGAAAAATAATAATATCGAATTTCGTTATTTGGAATTATTGTTTAATTGAAATTTTATCTTGGATTTTCACTGAGTGCACTCAGTGTTCCCACTTTTACTGATTAAATATAAAAATTACAGTAAAGTGAAAAATATAAAATGTATAAATAAAATAAAATAGGAAATATACAATAAAATATATATTATATCTAAAATTAGGCATTCCGCTGCTCATTTATCTAATTATTTTTCTTAGAACTGGGCTGATCGAGGTGAATGGTTCAAAAGAAAGTTGAATCCTTTTGTAGCTTCCGTGTTCCTATTTCTACAGAAAAAAACGACATAAATCACGAAATTCCGAAGGAGTTTGTGATCTGTGGAGATTTTTTTCCTTAGAATAAAATGAGCTACTACCTACGAAAGGATTCTACTTATGGCCCATTTTGTCACACTTTAGGGGCAGCCTTCCTGGGCATACAATTCAGCAAGACACAGTCTGTCCGCGCAAGGTGTGAGTTTCTACTTCTTACGATACTGCAGTGCCTATGCTATCCCGAATTATGGTGCAGAGTTCCTTCGGATATGCATCTATGTTCGGAGGAACAAGCACTGCTGCTTCTACAGTCATATGAAATCCATGAAATGTATTCGCAGTTGCAAATACGGATAACCAGGAGTTGTTCAAATGAATGACGACAGTGAAAATTTGTGTCTGACCGGGACTCGAACCTGGATTTAAGTACAGCGTCTCCCCTGTATGGGAATATACTTAATAGACGCATGAGTACAGGTTGTAGGGACATGGTCGAAGATATATGGAAGCTGGCCACGAGTCATGTTTGGGTAGCCAAATGCAAGGTGATCGCTCGTAATAAGCGGGATATACGTGGTCGAGTCCCGGTCTCGCACAAATTTTCACTGTCAGCATTCTATTATACAAATGATGGTTGTCCACATTCGCAACTGCGAATATACATAATGTAATTCTGCCGCTTGACTTCGTGATTGCCAAACACTCCCTTGGCTAACAAGGTCGCTGGATCTCATCTCAATTGAAAACGTTTTCTCTTAAATTATGACCATTTGTTTGTCTGTACATACTGATCACATCCACAGATTTCCGTTCCATTCGAATAATTCCTACAAGATGCGTCCATTTCCTTTTCTTTATTGTCTTCGAGTGTACATCTCGCTGGAGGACCGCGAAGACAAGGTAATAGAAATTAGTGATCGTACTGAAGCATACAGACATTCGCTTTTACCTCGCTTTTCCCACTGGAGAAGGGAGGGAGTAGCAGCGGTTCAAGGTGGCCTCAGCCATGCCCAGTACAGTGGCTTGCGGGGAAGTTTTGTAATTATAGAATCTCTGTCAATAGATGTAACGTCCGCTTAGAAAAATTATGAATGACTGTGCTGGTAAACTACGTTATTTGATTTTAAAACAGCTGAACAAAACTCAACGTACTCAAACAGTTTTCTCTTTACTTATTCTGATCACCACTAAAGTGACACACAATATTTTTAGCGCAACTCAGTATGACTTTCAATAATCGCTACAAAAGAATGGCCCCGACTAACAATAACCTGTACCGTTCATGAATGACTTACAAAAATCTTCGTTACTCGAATTACTGCAATACAGCGAGTGCCAATACTGCCAGTTAAATAAAAGGTTCTAACTACTGAAGGCACTACTTATAGGCATAGTTAGGAAATGAAAGATTTTGATAAAGACTAAACAATGTGTTTTCCTTAATAATGTTCAAAAGTCTTCATGTGTATGTATGAATTCACGGCAATCATCTTTACAAATTTCCTTTTTTCTGGCGGACACACGTCCAGATCGTCCGCTTATAGTAACGTCTCAAAACTCTGGCATCTCTCTCTCCAAATCCACCACTGCTGGCGGCTCACCTCCATCTTCCCAATGCTACGATTTGTTCACATCAAACTACCCAACGCTACACGAGTGAATATTCGAACAATGAGTCCAACCAGCTACAGACTGCACACAGCACAGCCAGTGATTTTCATACAGAGCGCTACGTGGCGTTACCAACATAAAAGCCTAAACAGCCTACTTATATAGACCCTCTCCACTCACATTAAAATGACCAACTGTCAAAAGCCGGAATTTCTACCTTTTGTAGCGCAACCTGTTGCGAAACGTACATGAAGAGAGTCAATGAGGCCTTAGAAGGCACCAACAGCAACGCGGCTCCATGTCGGCCCCAGTTCCGTGGCGAGCTGCACTAGGTTTCTCAGTAAAGGATCCATGGGGCGAACAACCCGATCGAAGTGATCTCACAGATTCTCGAATGTGTTTCAATCAGGAGAGTTTGGTGGCCAGGAGAGTACAGCAGACTCATCCTGGTGTCTTTGAACCACTCACGTACTTACCTAGCGGTGTGACGTTGCATTATCCTGCTGGTAGTTGCCATAGTGCCGAGGAAAAACAAATCGCCTTTACGGGTGGACATGGTGCCGAGGACAGATGTATACTTGTGTTGATCTACTATGGCTTCCAGAACGACGAGATCACCCAGGGAACACCAAGAAAACATTCGCCAGACAGTAGCACTGTCTCCTCCGGTCTGGGTGTTTACTTTCAGACATTTCATGCCGTGCATTATAACGACAATGACACCTCGTAAGTAGTTTGTTTAGGTTTTTATGTTGGTAGCGCCACGTAGCGCTATATATGAAAATCACTGACGGTGCTGTGTGAAGTCTGTGGCCGGTTGGCATTGTTGGAATAGGCGCTATTGTAGTGTTAGCAGTTGGATGTGAACAGCGCGTAGCGTTGCGCAGTTGGAGGTGAGCCGCCAGCAGTGGTGGATGCGGGGAGAGAGTTGGCAAAATTTTAAGAGCGGACGATCTGGACGTATGTCCATCAGAGAGAGTAAATTTGTAAGACTGGATGTCATGAACTGATTATATATATATATATATATATATATATATATATATATATATATATATATATATATATATATATATATATATAAAATGACTTTTGAATACTATTAAGATAAATACATAGTTTGTTCTCTATCAGAAACTTTCATTTGCTAACTGTGGCTGTCAGTAGTTTGTGCCTTCAGTAGTTAGAATCTTTTTTTAGCTGGCAGTATTGGCACTCGCTGTATTCCAGTAGTTCGAGTAACCAAGATTTTTGTGAGGTAAGTCATTCATGAAAGTTATAGGTTATTGTTAAACGGGGCCATTCTTTTGTATGGATTATTGAAAGTGAGATTGCGTTGCGCTAAAAATATTGTGTGTCAGTTCAGTGACGATTAGGATAAGTAACGAGAGAACGTCTGAGTACGTTCACTCAGCTGTTTGAAAATCAAATAACGTAAGGGGTTTATCAGCACAGTAATTCATTAATTTTTCGAAGGAGACGTTTCAACCTGTCACCAATCAGTGCATGTCCAGTTCCGGCCCTAGGGTGCAAATTCCAGTCTTCGTCGCCGATGAAGAGCTATAAGCATAAATGCATCAAGCAGGCACCTGTTGCGGAGGCATGTACGCAGTTAGCACCTTCTGAACAATCGTCGAGGAGACACCGTTGGGAGCTCCATGGGTCATCTGAGCGGTCAGTTGATCAACATTGTATGTCTATTCGGCCGTGCACCCTCGGCAGCCTTCGTTCAGCCATGTCATTTATGGCCCATGGTGCACCACAGTTAGCTCGGCACTTCTTTTGGACAGCGCCTTTTTCCATGCACGCTATACTTTACCACGGCGGCACGGGTACCGTTTACAAAGTTAGCCGTTTCGGAAGTTTTTCCACTATTGACCGATTGTACTGTTACCGACGACTGTGCCGCTAAAGCGGAGTTGCTGAACGCAGTTTTCCGAAATTCCTTCATCAGGGAAGACGAATGGAATATTCCAGAATTTGAAACACGAACAGCTGCTAGCATGAGTTTCTTAGAAGTAGATACCTTAGTGATTGCGAAGCAACTCAAATCGCTTGATACGGGCAAGTCTTCAGGTCCATATTGTACACCGATTAGGTTCCTTTCAGATTACGCTGATACAATAGCTCCCTACTTAGCAATCATATACAACCGCTCGCTCACCGATGGATCTGTACCTACAGATTGGAAAATTGCGCAGGTCGCACCAGTGTTTAAGAAGGGTAGTAGGAGTAATCCATTTAACTACAGACCTATATCATTGACGTCGGTTTGCAGTAGGGTTTTGGAGCATATACTGTATTAAAACATTATGAATCACCTCGAAGGGAACGATCTATTGATACGAAATCAGGATGGTTTCAGAAAACATCGCTCTTGTGCAACGCAGCTAGCTCTTTATTCGCACAAAGTAATGGCCGCTATCGACAGGGGATCTCAAGTTGATTCCGTATTTCTAGATTTCCGGAAAGCTTTTGACACCGTTCCTCACAAGCGACTTCTAATCAAGCTGCGGGCCTATGCGGTATCGTCTCAGTTGTGCGACTGGATTCGTGATTTCCTGTCAGGAAGGTCGCAGTTCGTAGTAATATACGGCAAATCATCGAGTAAAACTGAAGTGATATCAGGTGTTCCCCAAGGAAGCGTCCTGGGACCTCTGCTGTTCCTGATCTATATAAATGACCTGGGTGACAATCTGAGCAGTTCTCTTAGATTGTTCGCAGATGATGCTGTAATTTACCGTCTATTAAGGTCATCCGAAGACCAGTATCAGTTGCAAAGCGATTTAGAAAAGATTGCTGTATGGTGTGGCAGGTGGCAATTGACGCTAAATAATGAAAAGTGTGAGGTGATCCACACGAGTTCCAAAAGAAATCTGTTGGAATTCGATTACTCGATAAATAGTACAATTCTGAAGGCTGTCAATTCAACTAAGTACCTGTGAGTTAAAATTACGAACAACTTCAGCTGGAAAGACCACATAGATAATATTGTCGGGAAGGCGAGCCAAAGGTTGCGTTTCATTGGCAGGACACTTACAAGATGCAAGTCCACTAAAGAGACAGAGACAGCTTAGACTATACATGTTCGTCCTATGTTAGAATATTGCTGCGCGGTGTGGGATCCTTACCAGGTGTGATTGCCGGACGACATCGAAAGGGTGCAAAAAAGAGCAGCTCATTTTGTATTATCACGTAATAGGGGAGAGAGTGTGGCAGATATGATAGGCGAGTTGGAATGGAAGTCATTAAAGCAAAGACGTTTTTCGTCGCGGCGAGATTTATCTACGAAATTTCAGTCACCAACTTTCTCTCGGGAAAATATTTTGTTGAGCCCAAGCTACATAGGTAGGAATGATCATCAAAATAAAATAAGAGAAATCAGAGCTCGAACAGAAAGGTTTAGGTGGTCGTTTTTCTCGCGCGCTGTTCGGGAGTGGAATGGTAGAGAGATAGTATGATTGTGGTTCGATGAACCCTCTGCCAAGCACTTAAATGTGAATTGCAGAGTAATCGTGCAGATGTAGATGTAGAAGCCAATCATGCCATTTTGGACCTCAGATAAATTGCTCAGTTCTCATATTACCACGGCTGCTCTGTTTTCCACATCCTCCCCACACGCTTTGTATACCATCCACTGACAGTGTTGCCTCCTGCGGCCTGCGAGTGGTTATCGCACGTCGACGTCAGACATGGGCGGTAACTGGACCGAGGGGATGCTGTTTTCCGCAAAACCGTTTTCTTCCGTGACCTCTGCTGAAAATTTCTGCGTCAGTTTTGCAGGTTAAGATGAGCACTACACTGAGCTTGTGAACATTCTCAGTTATGCGACATTAAGACGCGAAGCGCTAAACTCTGCCTTTGGAAGAAGAACTTTGAAACCTCCCCTTCGAAAAATTTATGAATGATTGTGCTGATAAACCCCTATCGTTGTTTGATTCTCAAACAGCTGAGCAAAATTGAACGTACTCAGCCATTTCTCTCTTTACTTATTCTGATAATCACTAAACTGACACACAATATTTTTAACGCAACGCAATCTGACTTTCAATAATCCCTACAAAAGAATGGCCCTGACTAACAATAACCTATACCTTTCATGAATCACTTACCTCACAAAAATCTTCGTTACTCGAACTACTGCAATAGAGCGAGCGCCACTACTGCCAGCTAAATAAAAGATTCTAACTAGTGAAGGCACTAACTACTGATAGGTACAGTTAGTAAATGAAAGATTTCGATAGAGAACAAAGAATTTATTTACCTTAACAGTGTTCAAAAGTCATTATATATATAAGTTCATGACATCTAGTCTTACAAATTTACTCTCTCTGATGGACACACGTCCAGATCATTCGCTCTCAAAACTCCGCCATCTCTCTCCGCATATGCATCACTGCTGGCGGCACACCTCCAACTGCGCAACGGTACGCGCTGTTCACATCCAACTACCCAACACTACAATGCGAATATTTCAAGAATGCCAACCGGCCACAGACTGCACACGGCACAGTCAGTGATTTTCATTCAGAGCGCTACGTGGCGTTACCAACATAAAAACCTAAACCGCCTACTTACAACTTGAACTGCACGCATCCTTAGGTCTCATTTCATATTCGCGGAGGGCTCCTGATCAGGAGGACGATTTTCTCCGTTCGGTGTCTTTGTATCAAGAAGTTGTTCCCCTGGTAGATGAGCACGTAGCAGACCTCTTGCTGTCGAGACACTTCGCGGCGTCCGTATTACCAGGCCAGTGGAGAGGAACAGCCGCGAGAGGCTGAAACGGAAATTAAAAACGCTGCCGGAGAGTTAAAACAAACTCTCACCATTACCGCCCTTTACAGTACGCTAAACGCTGTTTCTCTCAAACAAATGTTGCGTCGTTCGCGAGACTGTCACGGTTCAGGAGACATCGGGAGAATTTTAATTACACGGTACTCTGTGAAAAGAAAACCGTGCAGCGGTAAATGGACGGTGACAGCAAACTCGAAATAAAAATTTCGCTGGGACCAGGCTGTTCATGTAACAAACAATCTGAAGTACGATTCTTGTAAAGAAAATAATTACGTTTCCGCTCCTTTTCTTTAGCATAAAAAACAAGAATTTTGGCAGAAATAAACAATTTTTTATCCATACAGTTTTGTTTTGTTAAAATTAATGCATCTTTCCATCCCACATATAGTTATTTACTTTAACGACATCGACATCATTTTTACTTCTGTAAGTGGTGATAAGCGAGTCAGCCTTAGCGGGTTTTGCAGACTTACCACAGTGGATAAAGACATAAAACGAGATAAACCTATCGCATTTGCTTTGTTGTGTGCTTTTGTTTCGTAAAATCAGTATTCCGTGAGACAAAATTATGTAATATATTTTTTTCAGAGACATGAGAGAAACTTAGTAAACAATAATATGTTTAAAACTGTTGACTTTGTCACCCAGTTAAGCCATACAAAACTTGACATTTATGCTGCTCTTAACAGATATACACTACTGGCCATTAAAATTGCTACACCAAGAAGAAATGCAGATGATAAACGGGTATTCATTCGACACATATATTATACTAGAACTCACATGTGATTACATTTTCACGCAATTTGGGAGCATAGATCCTGAGAAATCAGTTCCCAGAACAACCACCACTGGTCGTAATAACGGCCTTGATACGCCTGAGCATTGACTCAAACAGAGCTTGGATGGCGTGTACAGGTACAGCTGCTCATGCAGCTTCAACACGATACCACAGTTCATCAAGAGTAGTGCTTGGAGTATTGTGACGAGCCAGTTGCTCGGCCACCATTGACCAGACGTTTTCAATCGGTGAGAGATCTTTTTTTTTGGGTTTGGGGTGCAAAACTGCTACGGTCATTAGCGCCCGGTCTGTGACTTAGGAAAAGGTAAAAAACGAAACTGGAAACCAGTCGAAATGGGAACGAAACTCAAAAAATTGGAAAAACTAAAAATAGAAGGAAAGCTTAAAAAACCACTATAGAAGGGGTTGGTTGTCCCCAAAAAGAGCTTCAAATGACTGACGTCATCTCACTGGCACTAATAAACTCGAGAACGCGATCGGCCGAGCGCGTGTCATCTGCTAAAATGTACGATATATCAGGCGACAGCTGTAGACGGGCGCGTAACGGAGTAAAATAGGGGCACTCAATTAAAAGGTGTGTTACCGTCCACAACTGAGAGCAGTGGGGACAGAGTGGGGGAGGATCGCCGCTTAAAAGATGTCGATGGCTAAAAAGACAGTGCTCTATCCGGAGTCTAGTTAAAATTACCTCCTCCCGACGACGCGTTCGGGAGGAAGAGGTCCAAGCACAGGGAAGAGCTTTCACGTCCCGCAATTTATTTTGGTGATGTGTCGACCAATGTGCGTGCCATAAAAGAACAACGCGACGACATAAAACGCTCCGTAGATCGGCGAAGGGAATCGATCGAATAGCTGGCCGAAGAAGAGAGACTGCAGCCTTGGCCGCTATATCGGCCGCCTCATTTCCACAGACACCAACGTGTCCTGGGAGCCAGAGGAACGCCACCGAGACGCCCCCTAAATGGAGCAAGCGCAGGCAGACCTGAATCCGGGGGACCAGAGGGTGGACAGGTTTGGAGACTGAGGAGAGAGCTGAGAGAATCTGAACAGAAAACATACTGTATCTGCTGATGGCGGCGGATGTATTGGACAGCTTGGAGAACAGCGTAAAGCTCCGCAGTATAAACCGAACACTGGTCGGGAAGCCGAATCGATTTGGGGTGTCGCCAACAATATAGTCACTCCCAACACCTAACAATGTTTTCGAGCCATCAGTGTAAATAAATGTGGCTTCCTTCCGTTGTGCACGTAGAGCAGCAAATGGCCGACGATAAACAAGTGAAGGGGTACCATCCTTGGGAAATTGACAAAGGTCACGGAGCAGGCAGATCCGGGGACGGAGCCACGGCGGTGCTGTACTCCAAGTTGTCAAGAAGGTTTTAGGAAAGCGGAAGGAAAGAGAATGGAGCAGTTGACGGAAGCGGATTCCCGGTCGTAGTAGGGAGGAAGGGCGGCCTGCATACCCTACATCCAAGGAGGAGTCGAAAAAAATGTCATGGGCCGGATTAGCAGGCATGGAAGACAGATGGCTAGCATAACGACTCAGAAGGACAGCTCGCCGATTGGACAGCGAAGGTTCAGCAGTCTCAGAATAAAGGCTTTTCACAGTGTTGGTGTCAAAAGCTCCAAACATTAAACGTAATCCACGGTGGTGCATAGAGTCGAGACGCCGAAGAATAGACGGCCGAGCAGAGGACTAAACTACGCTTCCATAGTCCAATTTCGAGCGCACTAAGGCGCGATAGAGGCGGAGAAGGACCACTCGATCCGCTCCCCAGGAGGTACCATTCAGGACACGGAGAGTGTTGTGGGATCGCAGATAGCGAGCCGAAAGATAGAAAACGTGGGAGGACCAGCACAGTTTTCTGTCAAACATAAGACCCAAGAAAACGGAAGGCTGACAGGTCCTAGATGCCAAAAATTAACACAAACGGTCCTACTGGGAGAAAAACGGAAGCCGGTTTCGATGCTCCAAGAGGCAATCGAGACATCCTTGAAGACGTCGTTCAAGAAGGCTGGTCCGTTGAGAGCTGTAGTAGATCGCAAAATCGTCCACAAAGAGGGAGCCCGAGACATCAGGAAGGAGACAATCCATAATCGGATTTATGGCAATGGCAAACAGTACAACACTCAGCAAGGAGCCCTGGGGTACCCCGTTTTCTTGGGAGAAAGTACGGGAGAGAGTGGTGTTCACCCGCACTCTAAATGTGCGCTCTGCCATAAATTCGTGAAGAAAAAGGGGCAGTCGTTCTCGAAATCCCCAATAGAACAGTGTGCGGAGGATGCCTGTCCTCCAACAGCTATCGTATGCTCTCTCCAGGTCAAAAAATATTGCTTCTGTTCCGCGTTTTCGGAGAAAATTGTTCATGATATAAGTGGAGAGAGCAACAAGATGGTCAACTGCAGAACGATGCTTTGGAAACCGCATTGGGCAGGTGTTAAAAGACTGCGGGACTCCAGCCACCAAGCTAAACGGCAATGCACCATACGCTCCAAAACCTTACATACACTACTCGTGAGGGGCGATAGCTAGAGGGGAGATGTTTGTCCTTTCCAGGTTTCGGAACAGGAATGACGATAGCTTCCCGCCATCGTCTGGGAAAAGTACTGTCGGTCCAAATTCGATTACAAAGGCGAAGGAGGTAACGCAGACTATGATATGATACATGCAGCAACATTTGGATGTGGATACCATCCTGTCCTGGGGCGGAAGAGCGAGAATAAGAGAGTGCATGTTAGAGTTCCCGCATGGAGAAAACAGTATTATAGCTTTCGCGATTTTGAGAGGAGGAAGCAAGAGGTTGCACTTCCGCTGCACGTTTCTTCGGGAGAAACGCTGGCGGGTAATTTGAAGAGCTCGAAATCTCATCAAAGTGTTGACCCAATGAGTTAAAAATTGCGACGGGGTTCACTAATGTATCATGCTCGACAGTGAGCCCAGAGACCGGGGAGAAACTAGGCGCGCCTGATAATCGTCGAATCCGACTCCAAACTTCCGAGGAGGGAGTGAAGGTGTTAAATGAGCTAGTAAAGAATTTCCAGCTTGTGTTCTTGCTATCCCGGATGACGCGACGGCATCGCGCACGGAACTGCTTATAGCGGATACAGTTGGCCAATGTAGGATGGTGGCGGAAAACGCGAAGAGCACGTTCCACCAAGGAACTGGGGGGCGCCGGGGCAATTCGGAGGTGCGTGGTATTGAACGTTCCGCAGCTGAAAGAACAACGTCTGTAATACGTGTGATCTCATCGTCGACGATGGGAAAGTGACGGTCATCGAATGTCGCTAGAGACGAAAAAAGTGTCCAACCGGCATGAGTAAACTTGCGGGCGCATATATGGCAGTTGAGGCTGCAGTCTAAGGACACACGGAAAGTGGTCACTCGAGTGTGTATCATCAAGGGCGAACCATTCGAAGCGCCGAGCTAGCGGAACAGTACCGACCGAAAGGTCCAAATGAGAGAAATTTGTCGTGGAGGCAGACAAAAATGTAGGGTCCCCAGTGTTGAGGCAAACTAGATCCGCTTGGTGGAAGACGTCTAGCAATAGTGAGCCACGCGGACAAGGATGTGGAGATCCCCAAAGCGGGTGGTGGGCATTGAAGTCCCCAACCAGCAAATAGGGGGGTGGAAGCTGACCAAGAAGATGAAGGAGATCAGCTCGTGCCATTGGTGTGGACGATGGAATGTATACAGTACAAAGAGAAAAGGCATATCCAGAAAGGGAAAGACGGACAGCGACAGCTTGGAAGGAAGTGTTTAAGGGGATTGGGTGATAATGGAGAGTATCATGGAGAAGAATCATGAGTCCTCCATGTGCTGGAGTGCCTTCAACAGAGGAGAGATCAAATCGGACGGACTGAAAATGGAGGAGAACGAAGCGAAGCGGTCATGGGGGCGCAGCTTTGTTTCCTGAAGGCAGAAGATGACCGGCGAGTAGGATTTTAAGAGGATCGACAATTCATCCCGATTGGCTCGAATGCCGCTGATATTCCAGTGGATAATGGACATAGGGTGAACAGAAAATGGAGGAATGTGACCAAGGTTGCCGTCAACTCAACGACTGCTCAGAGCTTGCGACCGACAGCATGGAATGACATTCAGCCGAAGGCAGAAGATCTTGATCCATAAGTTGTTCAGGAGCAACTCCTGCCACCAGCGATCGGCCGGTTGATAGGCCGCCAGCAGTGCGCCTCGGCGACACAGAAGACGGCCGAGGACGATTACCGCCAGGTGGTGCTATAGATGAGACATGCCTTGGCGGAGAAGGAGATGAACTGGGTTTCTTATTAGCCTTCTTGGAAACATGATGTTTAGATGAAGGAGGCATGTAAAAATTCTTCACGAGTATGCTCATTTTTCGAAGTTTTGGTGTCTGACTTGTGGGCTCGAGATTTAGCAGAACCCGATGAAGGGTGAGCCATAGAGTGGGCAGGCGAAAGAGGGGAGGTTGAACGGGCGATCTTTGAGCTGGCCGATCTGACGACTGTGGCACTAAAGGTGAGGTCACAAGTCTGCATGGCCACCTCCTTTGTTGGCCGAGGAGAGGCAAGGACAGTGCTGTATTTTCCTGTCTGAGGAACAGTGGGCTGTGGACTGGCGAATAATATTCGAGCAGCAAAGGTCGACACCTTTTCCCTCACTCTGATTTCCTGAATGAGCTTTTCGTCTTTAAAAATGGGGCAATCTCGAGAGGAAGCAGCGTGGTCACCCATACTGTTGATGCAACGAGGGGATGGAGGTGGACAAGCACCCTCATGGGCATCCTTGCCACACGTAACACATTTGGCCGGATTGGAACAGGATTCGCTGGTATGATTAAACCGCTGACACCGATAGCAACACGTAGGGTTTGGGATGTAAGGGCGAACGGAAATTATCTCGTAGCCTGCTTTGATTTTCGATGGGAGTTGAACTTTGTCAAATGTCAAGAAGACAGTATGGGTTTGAATGATGTTCGTGTCAACCCTTTTCATGACTCTTTGAACAGCCGTTACGCCGTGGTCAGACAGGTAGTGTTGAATTTCCTCGTCGGACAATCCGTCGAGGGAGCGTGTAAAACGACCCCACGTGATGAATTTAAAGTACTGTGCGGTTCCACCCGGACAGGGAAGGTGTGTAGCAAGGAAGAAAGAAGCAATTTTTGTGCCTGGAGGGCACTGACTATTTCTAACAACAAGGTGCCATTTCGTAATTTGGAAGAAGACTTAACAGGACCTGCAACTGCGTCGACACCTTTCTGAATAATGAGAGGGTTGACCATGGAGAAGTCGTGACCTTCATCAGACCGAGAAAAAACAAGGAACTGTGGCAACGATGGAAGGACTGTCTGTGGCTGAAACTCATTGAACTTACGCTTGTGAGCAGAATAGTAGAAGATGAGGAAACTATTGCGAAAGTATCCTTCATGTTTACCGGCGTCTCTGATGGCGCGCTCCATCCTTGTGGGGGGCCCTCTCTGAGGGCACTCCCGCCTTAGGTGATTGTTCACACCTCAGGTCACACCCCCCCCGAGAAACGGACGGAGGGACCAATTGGCACTTTCGGAAGGTATCAGCTAGGGTAATCACCCTTCCCTAGGGCCTGGCCGTTACCAGGGGGTACGTACGTGTCCTACCTGTCTACCCGGGGCGGGGAATTACACGTTTCCCCCTCACCGGCTATGCATGGAAATGCGTGGGTCGGCCTTCAGACATGCACAGGGAGGAAAAAAGAGAAAGGGAAAGGAAAGAAGAGAGGTCTAAAACGCCGCAGTGGAGAAAAGGGCAAAGAGAAGAGGTAAGGAAAAGAGATGGACAAAGGAAGGACGAAGACTTGCAAGCGGAGAAAGCAAAGAATTCGTTACAGTTTCGTGCGTCCCTCTCCGGACGTAGGCACAAAACATACTCCCCGAGGGTTAGAAATGCAAGGAAAATGGCGGAGGTGAGGGGGGGCGGCAAAGATGGGGGATGGGGAAGGATGCGGAAAGGGAAGGTATGCAGCCCGGAAAGGAAGGAAGGCCACATTAGCTCGGGGTCCCATGCTCACTACACATGTATCCACAAAAGAGTTGTGGACCCCCTGGGGGGGCTGGGGGGGGGGGGTGAGACATCTGGAGAATGTGCTGGCCAGGGCAGCAGTCGAGCATTTACTGTATCCATAAAGGCCCATACAGGACCTACAACATGCGGTCGTGCATTATCCTGCTGAAATGTGGGGTTTCACAGGGATCGAATGAAGGGTAGAGCCATGGGTCGTAACACATCTGAAATGTAACGTCCGCTGTTCTAAGTGCTGTCAGTGCGAACAAGGGGTAACCGAGACATGTAACCAATGGCACCCCATACCATCACGCCAGGTGATACGCCAGTATGGCGATGACGAATACATGCTTTCAATGTGCGTTCACCGCGATGTCGCCAAACACGGATGCGACCATCACGATGCTTTAAACAGAACCTGCATTCATCCGAAAAAATGACGTTTTGCCATTCGTGCACCCAGGTTCGTCGTTGAGTACACCATCGCAGGCGCTCCTGTCTGTGATGCGGCGTCAAGGGTAACCGCAACCATGGTCTCCGAGCTGATAGCCCATACTGCTGCAAACGTTGTTGAACTGTTCGTGCAGATGGTTGTTGTCTTGCAAACGTCCCCATCTGTTGACTCAGGGATCGAGACGTGGCTGTACGATCCGTTACAGCCATGCAGATAAGATGCCTGTCACCTCGACTGTTAGTGATACGAGGCCGTTGGGATCCAGCACGGGTTTCCATATAATCCTCCTGAACGCACCGATTCCATATTCTGCTAAGAGTCATTGGATCTCGACCAACGCGAGCAGTAATGTCCTGATACGATGAAACGCAATCGCGATAGGCTACAATCCGTCCTTTATCAAAGTCAGAAACGTGATGGTGCGCATTTCTGCTCCTTGCACGAGGCATTACAACAACGTTTCACTAGGCAACGCCAGTCAACTGCTGTTTGTATTGAAACGTCCCCTTAGAAAAATTATACATGACTGTGCTTAAACTGACACACAATATTTTTAGCTCAACGCAATCTGACTTTTAATAATCCCTACAAAACAATGGTCCTGACTAACATTAAACTATACCTTTCACAAATCAATTACCTCACCAAAATCTTCGTTACTCGAACTACTGCAATACAGCAAGCGCCACTACTGCCAGCTAAATAAGAGATTCAAACTACTGAAGGCACTAACTACTGATAGGCATAGTTAGCAAATGAAAGATTTTGATAGAGAACAAACAATGTATTTACCTTAATACTGTTCAAAAGTCGTAATATATATAGCAGTTCATGACATCCAGTCTTACAAATGTACTGTCTCTGATGGACACACGTCCCGACCATCCGCTCTCAAAATTCCGCCATCTCTCTCCCCACATCCACCACTGCTGGCGGCTCACCTCCAACTGCGCAACGCTAAGCGCTGTTAACAACCAACTGCCCAACACTAGAATAGCAAATTCCAACAATGCCACCCAGCCACAGACTGCACACAGCACAGCCAGTGATTTTCATACAGAGCGCTACTTGGCGGTGGCGTTACCAATATAAGCACCTAAACAGCCTACTTACAGCATATGAGAAATCGGTTGGAAACTTTCCTCATTTCAGCACGTTGTAGATGTCGCCACCGGCGCCAATCTTGTGTGAATGCTCTGAAAAGCTAATCATTTGCATATCACATCATCTTCATTCTGTTGGTTACATTTCGGGTCTGTAGCACGTCATCTTCGTGGTGTAGCAATTTTAATGGCCAGTAGTGTACATCGATGAGACAAAACATTATGAGCACTGACATGGGTCGTAAGCTTTCCCTGTGAATTAGCTGTTCATATTGCTACCCGGGTCCGGTAGTTTACGTAACACGATATTTCGACAACTTACTTTGCCATTATCTTCCTGTGATACCTGTAAAACGAGTGTAATCGCTTCGTCGTGCGTCCTCTTAACGCTCCCTAACACAGTCACAGATATTGGACAGTCAGACATAGGTTTAAGAAATAGACATCCCCTGCTATACCCGCAGGACAGGACAGATAGTTTAATTGTGGAAAGGGGCCAAAATGAGTGGCTGTTAATAGCACTCGAACATACTACTTTATTCATTTGACTAACATTACAAGATTAAAGAAAACATTAAAAACAGAGCAAGCCAAACATTAAACGCTAAATGCGTCATTCAATGGGACGCCTCAAGGGCAAAACAACTTTAATTTAAAACCAGCTGAAGGCCACACTTAAGACTTTTAATTTAAAATTGGCTAGAAGCCATACATAAACAAACAACAATGACAAATAAGAAAAGGCAGCACATCAAACGGCGCTCAGAAGTTTCCAAGGGTCGGCCTGGAATTCAAACACTAACGCTAGCTTAGGTGTGACAGGCAGTCGGCCCAACAATTCTCAATCCGACAGCAAGCCAACCGACAAACAGTCAACGTACCAAGCGACAGGGAAACTTTCGCTCCAACCGACCAGCACACAACAAGGGGGTTCAATGGAACAACGCCGATGGTATTGGCGCCCAGAACGAATTACACATTCGGCTGTCAAACTACACACCGTGCTGGACAGACACAACACGACGAGAAAAATACACTGCCTGAATTTACGTCAATGGCAGGTAACCGGAACGTTACCAGCCACAAGGTAGAAAGTTCCGCTGGTTCACTTCAATTCAAAATAATCAAGTCAAGTTAATCTCCACAGGAGGGGGGCTAGAATTTCGGCAATGTGGTAATGTCCCAACAGCCCAAAACGAAATTCAAACGACACAATGTGAACAGTTGGGGCTGGCTGGTGGATTAAGTAAAGTTTCAACTTTCATGTCCGGGATCTGTGAGCCACGGACCTCGTAGCAGTGGGAACAGCCCCTCACACTCCGACCGCGCGTGGACCCCTCCAACAGGCCCGGCCAGACACGCGCCACGGGGTTCGCTGCTAAACGCCAACCGACCAACTGCCCAGGCCCGGAAACGGTGAAAGGACCAAATATACGTGGGCCGATGAGACGACCAACCGAACGACCAAAAAACGGTCGTCCCGCTCCAGTCTCCCTCCGTCGACAGTTCATGAGAGTGTCGCCAGCGGTCGGCGAGCACTGGCTGTCTGCGCCTCTCCGGCGCTCCGTCCCCCGACTGCACTGCTGATCCGTCTCCAACTGACTGCCAGACACACGACCCGGAAGTGCTGTCGGTCGCTCCAGAGATGGTACGACAGTGCACTTACCGATACGCGCTGTAGGGACCGATGGCCTTAGCAGGTAAGTCCCATAAGATTTCACACACATCTGAAATTCTTTTGACAAGCGCTGCTGCTGCCGCTCATGGGCAAGTAACGCAGGAAGTTAGTGACGCCAGTAAATGGAATAAGAAACGAGGCGGCGGTACCGTAATAGAAGATGACAAACAATAAATTGCATGAACACGAGCCGTGCACGTCTCAGGAATGTAACACCGAAAAAATCTTGGGCAACAGAAAAAATACATTAGTTGAGCTTATGAATGCAATAAACAGGAAGTGCAGGGCAGCTAAGGTGAAACGGCTACAGAAAGAAATCGAAAAAGAAATTATCGGCCGATGGACTGGTTCAGAATATAGATAAGTCAAAACAAACTTCGCCAGCCGTGGTGGCCGTGCGGTTCTAGGCGCTCCAGTCCAGAGCCGCGCTGCTGCTACGGTCGCGGGTTCGAATCCTGCCTCAGGCATGGATGCGTGTGATGTCCTTAGGTTAGTTAGGTATAATTAGTTCTAAGTTCTAGGGGGCTGATGACCACAGCAGATGAGTCCCATAGTGCTCAGAGCCATTTGAACCAAAACAAACTTCTGTGAAATTAAAAGCAAAGGTGGTAACACTAAGAGTGCAACGGGAATTCCCCTGTCAAATACAGAGGAAAGATCTGACTCGTGGAAAGAGTACAATGAAGGCCTCTGTGAGAGACAGACTTGCCCGATGATGTGATAGAAGTGACAGAAGAAGACATACACTGAAGCAACAGAGAAACTGCTGTATTTATGCATTTTCACATACAGAGATATGAAAACAGGCAGAATACGGCACTGCGGTCGCCAACTCCTATTAAAAGGCCTGGCCAGACAGAATGTGGTCTGGCCGTCCGGCCTGTGGCCTTGAATCGCTGCCGGCAGGCCGCACTGTTGAATCGCTCGTTATTGTATGGCGGCGGTCACACAGAGTGCGGCTCTGACGCACCGGCAACCGGCCTGCCGCTCCGGCCACCGCCGGGTTGTCACAGATTACAGATTCGCCGCAAGCCAGAGAGGCTGCTTGCCTCTGTTGGCGGATTCAACTGCTCTGCTGTCACACTAGAAGCTGCGGCTTGAGGCGGTTATTGTCTTGCAGCTCGTAGTGAAGGCATCATGGACACAGAAAGACTTATAGAGGAGGTGAGAGAATACTTTTTGTATGATATACGCGATCCTGATTTGGAGGTAGAATACTTTTGTTCTCCATATACTGTTGATAGAAAGCTGAATAGTGTTGTGACTGTGGCGTCCATAACTTACAATATCAGCTACTGTAAACTCGGTAGTATGGATCAACGATCGCCGGGAGAACTAGTGAAAAGAACTGTTTGTAAGAGAAGAACTGGGATCCACTATACTTCGGGCATTTTAACCTAATACACTTTCCGTCTATGCTTCCAAGGCATTTCGGAAACCCCCAGTTCTATAAACCCTTCTTCAGATTTCTTCCACATCTCTGTTGTAGGAGTAGGTAAATACTTGGGCTGTAGAACAGTCCATATTGCCTGGCACACTTGTTTCACATTATCTGAGACTCTTGAACGTCCTAACCGAAAAGAAAAAGCTATGGTCTGGTGACTGTCGCCTGTAGTCAAGTATCTGGAAAAGGGTAAAATCAATAATGCCGATAGAACGAATAGATAAGTTAACGACCAAAGATATGTTTGTTTAAATTCATTGACAATGTTATGAATACAATGAAACAAAACAATCTATTAAGTAGAAAGCCTCTCTAGAGGGACATACGGAACTAGATGTTAATATCGTTTGTTGTATTCGTAAAGCCGGCCGGAGTGGCCGTGCGGTTCTGGGCGCTGCAGTCTGGAACCGAGCGACCGCTACGGTCGCAGGTTCGAATCCTGCCTCGGGCACTGATGTGTGTGATGTCCTTAGGTTAGTTAGGTTTAATTAGTTCTAAGTTCTTGGCGACTGATGACCTCAGAAGTTAACTAGCATAGTGCTCAGAGCCATTTGAACCATTTTTTTTTTTGTATTCGTAAACACTGCAGACAAAATTTATCACTCCACTCGTAAGTACGTTCTGGGATAGTACTTTCTTCCGCCGAACCTTTCATATGTAATAATTTATATGACTTCTATTTCAAGCACAAAGAGGCCACAAACGGTAAAACTTACCTCAAACAATTGGCTAGTCTGTGCCTTGTATCAAATGGCTTTCTCCAGTTCATTGTGCACTTCTCGGTGCTACCTTTTTATCAATCGATTCATCTCCTCGAAGCATGCTCCTCTCATGCTATCAATCTCGTGCACCCAACAACTCCTCTTCTTGGTGCCATTTCCTATCGCTAGTGCAAGCTACTCTGCAATTTAAAAAGACAAAAAAAAAAAAAAAAAAAAAAAAAAGAATTGAACGCACGAGGATAACGTGTCCCGCGTGAAGATTCCAAATCGTCCAACGCAAGACAATCGCGCTACGCAAGCAAGCTCAATAATGAGGTTCGGTCCCTTCCACAATGTTAACGGCTGACGCATCAAGAGTCGCTGCCTGTGTGGCGTCCCTGGCCGCTGACGGGCCCGGCCCACCGCTGCGCCATCAGTCGCAGCGGCAGGCCGGATTCTGTCTGGCCAGGCCTTAAGACAACAAGAGTCTGGCGCAGTTGTGATCAGTTACCGCTGCTGCAGCGGCAGGTTATCAAGATTTAAGTGAATGAACGTGGTGTTATAGCCGGCGCACTACCAATGGGACACAGTATCTCCGAGGTGGCAATGATGTGGGGATTTTCCTGTGCGACCATTTCACCACTGAACTGTGAATATCAGGAGTCCGATACATCATATCTCCGACATCACTGCGACCACAAAAAGATCCTGCAAGAGCGGGACTAACGACGAATGAAGAGAATCGTTCGACGTGACAGAAATGCAACCCTTCCGCAGATTTCTGCAGATTTCAATGCTGGTCCATCAACATGAGTCACCGTGTGAACCATTCAACGAAACATCATCGATATGGGCTTTCGCAGCCGGAGACCCAATCGTGTAACCTTGACAACTGTACGACACAGAGCTTTACGCTTCCCCTAGGCCCGTCAACACCGACATTGAACTGTTGATGACTGGAAACATGTTGCCTGGTCGGACGAATCTCGTTTCAAATTGTATCGAGCGGATGGACGTGTACGAGTATGGAGACAACCTCATAAATCCACGGATCCTGCTTGTCAGCAGGGAACTCTTCGAGCTGGTGGGGGTGGGGCGTGGGTAGTTGGAGTGATATGGGACCCCTGATACTCCTAGATACGACTCTGATATGTTACACGTACGTAAGCATCCTGTCTCATCATCTGCATCCATTCATGTCCATTGTGCATTCCGGCGGAATTGCACAATTCCAGCAGGACGTTTTGGCACACCTGAATTACTACAGAGTGACGCTAGGAACACGCTCCTGAGCGTAAACACTTCCGCTGGCCATCGAACTTCCCAGACATGTACATTATTGAGCATGTGTGGGATGCCTTGCAACGTGCTGTGCTCCACCCACCTCGTACTCTTACGGATTTATGGACAGCCCTGCAGGATTCATGGTGTCAGTTCCCTCCAGCACTACTTCAGACATTAGTCGAGTGCATGCCACGTCGTGGTGCTGCACTCCTAGGTGCTTATGGGGGCCCTACATGATACTAGGCAGGTGTACCAGTTTCTTTGATCAAAATTTAGGAGAGCTTTGGAAGAGTTTAAATGAAATAAGGCAGATGGGGTAGATAACATGCCCTGACAATTTCTGAAATCTTTGGGGAAAGTGGTAAGAAAGCGACTTTTCACGTTGGTCTGTAGAATCTATGAGACTGGCGACGTTCCGTCAGACGTCCGGAAAAATATCTCCACAAAATTTCGTAGACAGAAAGAACAGGTAAGAGCGAAAATTATTGCACAATCAGCTTAACAACTCATGAATCACGAAGTAGATGAAGTTAGGGATTCTGCTACCTCGGAAGCAAAATAACCCATGACGAGCGAAGCAAGGAGGACATTAAAAAGCAGACTAGCACAGCAAAAGAAGGTATCATGGTAAGAGTAGTCTACTGATTTCAAACATAGGCCTTAATTTGAGAAACAATTTTCTGAGAATGTAGTATCATACACTAAAGTATACGAACGATCTGAATGACGTTTCGGCTGATTTGCGTGCAGACAACATAACGTAACTGTGCTCCAGGTACTCAAATCTCTTTGCAGTACAGTTATTTGAATATGGAAAATGGATACCACAAGAGGTCACTAACGAAAACTGTTTTTTAAGGTAATCAGTCCAGCAAAACCAAGATGTTACAAATGCTAGGAAACGTGTCATTAGAGATGGGACAGCCCTTGCCGCTTGTAAAGTGAATTTTATTGCAGTAAGTGACATTTCAAGACGACTAGCATACTTTAGAATTTAAGTTAACTAACTTCCTCACATAAGTCAATCCCAGAATCTTTAGACAAAATTAAATATTTTTATCAACAAGATATTTTGAGACAACATCTGGACTTTTATAGTTCTCTGACAGTTCGAAGTATTTTTACTATTTAAAAGCTTTTCCCACACCTGTGAAACGTCATTTCTGATGCAAATGGTTTGTTATAAACTTGGTGTTGAAGTAACCAGATGAAAGCGACGCGATTAAAAGCGGCAAGCACTATGGAAACCTCAAAATTAGCATCGTATCACCAGTAATTTATCTGTACTCAAGACTGAGCAATTATTTGTCCACATGTCTGAACTTTAAATGACTTGAAGAACTGTTTTCATCAGAATCTGGATTGAAACCATTCGTCTGCAGCGATTGTAACTGAGCAAAGCTTTCGTGCCTGAGCGAGGTCGATCATAGTAACGTTCGCCATAAGTCAGTAGGCATAAAGAGTCATGAAATATCGAATTTTTCACCAGTATCAGTTAGCAGATCTGAACTTGAACATTTTTATGTACTGCCTGGAAACCTGTCAAGATCCTTATCTCCCTGTTAATTAATCATGGAAAACGTTTTATATAGTTTTAAGTAACAAAGTTTGCCCTTGTTTAAAACGAAGTGCAATGATGTAAATTTTTGTGACAGGGACTCGAAACCAATATGTAATGTGACTGTTAACTATGTAAAATCAGATGTTAGATATCGAATTTTCTCATCAGCAGCGACATGTTTGAATTTGAAATATGGATACTTTTTTTTTTGCCTGACCGGGTGTCGAATCTAGCGCCTATCGCTGTTTTCTTTATCCACATATTGTTTTTCTCACTAGTAGTGATACGTGTGCGTATTTGACTAGAAATAACGGCATCTTTTTGTTTGTCATAAACTTGGTGTGGAACTAACCAGTTAAAAGCGGCAAGCGCTATTGTTGATTACACACTAAGAGATATTAAAAATGAAAATTATTTATCACTAGTAGTTCGGTGTGCATGTGCTAGGGCTTCAAATGAAAGCACAAATATTTTTGTGCTGGACCCGGACTAGAACCCACATATGTATCTTTCATGGAGACCTCGAAGAGTTTGAAATCGTGGAGAAAACAACGAAATGATCGAAATGTATTATTCCATGTGGGTCAGATATGATGAAAGAGGATATCCGAAGTCGAATCCGAGTCCAGCACAAAATTTTTCAGCGTTTCAAATTCGAATAAAGTAAGAGCCCTGTGACATGGAGTGACCATGGCTCATTAAATAAAATAAAGTTTCTACTGTGAGGAGGCTCACTGGTGATGGAGTTTCTGTTTGCTGCTACTTCCGCCTTTATTCTGGCCCAACTTAAACCTGTTCTCTCTCAGTTGGTAGCGCAGTGATTTGATGTTTGTAATGCGGATTCTGAACTACGGTGCAACCTAACTTTCTTCACTTGGCATTACGACCGAAGTGGGAATCGAAACCAGATCTCATAACAAAGCAGTTTCCCAAAAAGGGTAAATATTTAGTTTGCAGCAAATTATGTCGGCGTTATGTGGCAAGTTGGCCGTAACAAGCAGTTATTTGTGGTTGGTGACTAAGTGTAAGCCACTGAGTCGGACGTCTGTTTTTGCGACGTTAAAGTATTTTTCTTCGTTGCTGAAATGGATACTGCACTTGGAGTAACACCAGCTTCAGTAAACTGACTGTTTAACAGTGCTCTTTCTGCCGGGAAATACGCAGGTGACTTATTGTGCTTTATAACTCTACTGCAACAGTAATTCCGTGTGCAAGCAATGCATACGAAATGCAGGATTTAAAAGTGCGTTGGGTTCCAGTTGTATACATTGCTGACCTAAACTGAACCTACATCATTTCAGAACCCCGGTATTGCAATCTCATACTGCCACCAACAGTGTGCTCGTACTGCTAACTTCATTGTCCTTTGCAATTGATTTTATAATCACTAAAATAAAGTCACACGACCTCCAAACATGAGGGATTGCATTTCGTTCCTCGTTTCCTTCTGGGAGATTAGTTTTCTGGTCAGTAAGCTTTTTCACTTCTAACCAGCGAAATGCGGGAAAATGTTGCCAGTATTCGCTTCACAAACCACTATTTATTACTGTTAAGGAGATTTCTATTAAGATAGTCGTAGGTGAAAAAATTTATTTTAATCTTAAGTAGCAAACGTTCACAAATTTACCGAATAAGAAAGGCTTATCGTCCAGGTAAGAAAAGGTTTAAAAACGTAGTCTGCCCTGTCAGGGTAGGTCGATATTTTCATCTGATACAATTGCATTGAACAAATCGTTCGTAATACATAACATCGGTCGAAAACATTCACCTTTGGACTGCGAGAAGGTTATTTAACAGGAAAATTCCAATGTGTCTCGTCAATTGCCTTGTGAGAAAGCTGCTTCATTCTTCTTTAATTCTTGCCATGATTGCTTAGTTTAGAAACCTGAATACTGTGGAACAATTACATCCAAATTAGTGTCACAATGAGCAGAGCAGCTTATAATGTTACAACACAGCTCCTCAAGACTACCAAAGAAGCAAATGAAGTTTGAGAAGCCTAAATCCTAAGTGAACAATTGACATACACTATGCGATCAAAAGTATCCGGACGACCCCAAAAACATACGTCTCCACGCCAGCAGAGGACACCACTCGACGCTGATTTCTGGCCACTCACTGACACAACCTCCCGCAAACATTCCAATAGACAATCCAGCATCGAACAGTAAACAGAACAGTTCTTTGTTATGTTAGATTAAGATAGACAGTTAGACGACGACGTGAAAGAAGAGGTTCATAACTTTCTTAACTGCATGGCGGCAAACTGCTATGACATGGGCATACAAGAACTGCCATAGCGTCTACATAAATGCACCGACAGAAATGCTAATTATGTCGAAAAATAGCTAAATGTTCAAGCTTTAAACTGATGTAAACCATTGTAGAAATAAAAAGGTCTATGTACTTATAAAAAAATAGGAGACCTTACTTTTGGGATTGCCCTCGTACTTCTCTCCACCTTAGTCTTTACTACACTAATGAGAGATTGTTCACATTCTTGATTCCTCAGTAGCTGAGTGCTACTAGTAATGTAGCCGTAGGCTCGCACTCCACTGGAATAGTGTATTTAAATTCAAACTTTTTCTTCCTCTTCTCTCTCAACTGATAAAGACTGCAACGAATTTAAGCAACAGAGTCCTATGAAATCCTAAAGTCTATACTGCAGTTCTGTGTTGGTCAAAAAACAGTTTTTCGTATTCGTCAGATGATTGACGGAGTGTGGCAAATTTTACAGATTATTATTTATTAATTCGTAGGTACTTCTCTGTCACTCTGTCGAATAATGGACCTGGAAGAATGGACACATTGTATGCTCGCCATACAGGATATTCATATTTAATATTTTTCTTTAGATCAACGACAGAACACCATCAGAAAAGCGGATAAGAAACTATTCAGGTACAAATCAACGTTTAGCGTCATAATTTATGAGACATCCACAGCGGGCGTGGAGCGGGCGGAAATGCGTGTGAATGAATGACTGTGTGGTATACCATAGCACTTGTTTAGCCTCGATAATGGGGTAACAGTCCTACGATAGAAGTTAAGTCTTTGGCAGGAAGACGCGAGAATAGTATATTTTGCAGCCAGTAACTCAATGAGACACTTAAAGTAGTAAAGGAGTTTTGCTATTTAGGAAGTAAAATAACTGATGATGGTCGAAGTATAGAGGATATAAAATGTTGACTGGCAATGGCAAGGAAAGCGTTTCTGAAGAAGAGAAATTTGTTAACATCGAATATAGATTTATGTATCAGGAAGTCGTTTCTGGAAGTATTTGTTTGGAGTGTAGCCATGTATGGAAGTGAAACATGGACGATAACTAGTTTGGACAAGAAGAGAATAGAAGCTTTTGAAATGTTGTGCTACAGAAGAATTCTGAAGATAAGGTGGATAGATCACGTAACTAATGAGGAAGTATTGAATAGGATTGGGGAGAAGAGAAGTTTGTGGCACAACTTGACTAGAAGAAGGGATCGGTTGGTAGGACATGTTTTGAGGTATCAAGGGATCGCAAATTTAGCATTGGAGGGCAGCGTGGAGGGTAAAAATCGTAGAGGTAGACCAAGAGATGAATACACTAAGCAGATTCAGAAGGATGTAGGTTGCTGTAGGTACTGGTAGATGAAGAAACTTGCACAGGATAGAGTAGCATGGAGAGCTGCATCAAACCAGTCTCAGGACTGAAGACAACAACAACAACAACAACAACTGGTAACTGACATATAATGGGACTGTACTGTGTGTAGGATGAATGGTTAATGGTGTTAATGCTATTCATCCACTGTTAATTGATTCTTTCACAGGCAGAGACTAAGTATGGCCTATAGTCTCTGCAATTTCTAGAACCATCTGCCCATGTCTGAAGCCGCAATAGAACTTAATAATTCTGATATGGCTATTGTGGTATCCTAGAAACGTCGTTGGTATTAAAACGTTAGGGGCTAAATTAATAACACTCTGGGTAATCGACGCATAGGGTCTGAGCTCCACGCTCAGCTTGGTGAACCTGATGTTATTTCTGGTTCTTTTTGTCTTAAGCATATTGTACGTTGAAAAGCACTTCAACATTGGCGCTTTTAGCTTTTGATGACAAAGTATAGTAGCCGTAACATTTTAATCATAACGAATAGTATTTGTTATGATAATTTCATTCAACACATTACTGTCGGCGTTTTGTGTACATTGTTACACTTTCTGATACCAACTGCTTCTCCTTCCACGATACATGAAGCTGGAATCGAAGTTGCTCTGCATATATTCTCTAGTTTAATTTTCAGAGGAATTTGGAGCCTGCATTTTTTGTCATTTCTTGATTTGGAAGTTCACGTTATTCGTGACTTACGAAGTCTCGTTGTGAATGTTAGATTTTGCAGTCGATGCTATGTTGTTGTCTCTTCATTTGTTAGACTGTCTTTCATGGATAGTGCCATTGACATCGATCTCAAGCAAAGTATTTTCCAAATCTATTATTATAAAAAGACATGTTGCCTGCTCCTAACGTTTACACTATAACTACAGGAGATTTTCCAAAAATGCGAAGCATGCCTGACGCTGAGGTTTTTAGTTTTATTATGCTGGTGACAGAAAATTCAAATAATTGTCACAGTTAATGATTTCCGTTGTTCAGTATGCAGTAGGCGCATCTACGTATTATCAGTGACGACACTGTAGTTCCTAAATCAGTTACAGAAATGCAGATGAGATTCATAGACATATACCGTGGATATTTCGGCGCTCGGCTGCCATGTCTATGAGACACGAACCGTACTCGATTCCTAGGTCTATGACGACCTGCTTGAACTATAACTGGTACTTGAAAACAATGCAGCATATATTTGGCAATCCTGTGCTCAGCGAGTTACTTCCTGGATGACAGAGAATTAGCATACAAAATTCACTTGATATACACTCCTGGAAATTGAAATAAGAACACGTTGGGTGGCACGGGATGCATGCGGACGAGCATTGTCCTGTTGGAACAGCAAGTTCCCTTGCCGGTCTAGGAATGGTAAAATGATGGGTTCGATGACGGTTTGGATGTACCGTGCACTATTCAGTGTCCCCTCGACGATCACCAGAGGTGTACGGCCAGTGTAGGAGATCGCTCCCCACACCATGATGCCGGGTGTTGGCCCTGTGTGCCTCGGTCGTATGCAGTCCTGATTGTGGTGCTCACTTGCACGGCGCCAAACACACATACGACCATCATTGGCACCAAGGCAGAAGCGACCCTCATCGCTGAAGACGACACGTCTCCATTTGTCCCTACATTCACGCCTGTCGCGACACCACTGGAGGCGGGCTGCACGATGTTGGGGCGTGAGCGGAAGACGGCCTAACGGTGTGCGGGACCGTAGCCCAGCTTCATGGAGACGGTTGCGAATGGTCCTCGCCGATACCCCAGGAGCAACAGTGTCCCTAATTTGCTGGGAAGTGGCGGTGCGGTCCCCTACGGCAGTGCGTAGGATCCTACGGTCTTGGCGTGCATCCGTGCGTCGCTGCGGTCCCGTCCCAGGTCGACGGGCACGTGCACCTCCCGCCGACCACTGGCGACAACATCGATGTACTGTGGAGACCTCACGCCCCACGTGTTGAGCAATACGTCCACCCGGCCTCCCGCATGCCCACTATACGCCCTCGCTCAAAGTCCGTCAACTGTAAATACGGTTCACTTCCACGCTGTCGCGGCATGCTACCAGTGTTAAAGACTGCGATGGAGCTCCGTATGCCACGGCAAACTGGCTGACACTGACGGCGGTGGTGCACAAATGCTGCGCAGCTAGCGCCATTCGACGGCCAGCACCGCGGTTCCTGGTGTGTCCGCTGTGCCGTGCGTGTGATCATTGCTTGTACAGCCCTCTCGCAGTGTCCGGAGCAAGTATGGTGGGTCTGACACACCGGTGTCAATGTGTTCTTTTTTCCATTTCCAGGAGTGTATTCTTGTCTTTTCCATTAAATAATCTGAGTTATTTTCACGAAAGGTGTGAAATGAAGTTATTTTGAGTCCAGGAAAGTCATTCGGCGGTAAAATTGCACTTAATCTCGTCCATTATGTTGCGATTTTATCTATCATAGCCAGTACTGGTGCAATAATGGAGGACACTGCAATGCAGTGTTGCTTGTATAGTCGTAGAAACTTCGGTTTCCAGTCCGTCTCATTGAGGTGTACACCTTCAGAATTTCGTGACAGAGCTTCAAGGAAGAGGAGGAGAAGGAGGTTATTGATCAACGTCTCAGCGACAACGAGATCATTACAGACGAAGCACAAGCTCAGATCAGTGAACGAAAGCAGTTGTGACCTTTTAAAGTAACCAGTCAGGAGACGCCTCAAAAAAAGTTCGTCTCATTTAAACAAAAAAAAAAAAGAATAAAGGAAGTTTGCTTAGTTTCTTTAAGGCCAAGAGCATTACGTTCTGAATGTGAAACAATGCGACATATACCCTCGGCAGGCCACTGAGCAGTGCATCGAGGAGGGTACATTGTAGTAATTTTGTCGACTGTCTTTCCTATTCCATTCTCACAGCAAGGGGAAAAATAACTATGCCTCTATTCACCCCCTAATCTTTCTTTTCTTATTCTCGGATCTCTAGATGAGGTATACAGTGGTGACAGCATAATGGTCGCACGGTCTTCCTCGAACACAAGTTCTCCAAATTTACCCAGTAGAGATTCAGAAGTATTATGTTGCTTTTCTTCCAAGGATTTTTATTTCAGCTCTGCGAGCATTCCTGTTATGCTTGCATACGGGCTATACTAACCTGTTTTGAACCTGTCTGTCCCTTAGCATTCCAAGTTTGTCCCTACGGTTAACCTGTCTTCTCTCTGCCGCTGTAGCGGGACAATTGTTCCTACCCTGCCTGCTAATTAAAGAGCCTGACTACCGACAGTACAGCCCGGCAAGCGCGTTTAAATAAGGCGCTGCATGCTATTTATTCCAACGCATAATTAAATAAAGTTGCTGCAAGAGAAAGTGAGGGATCTGAAACGTTGAATACTCGGAGTGCGTAGAGTATGTGCAATATTACATTGTTCCTAGCTGCGCGGGACGCGTGGTATGTGACGGTAGTGGTTTTGGTTCCCTTGCTGACGGGAGAGTGAGGAATGCGAGCGAGCCTGGGACAAATTTCTGTTTCATCAAACAGTACTATATATTTGTTCGTGAGTTGTGCTCAGTAACTGCGTATTACTCCAGCTCACGATTCTTAATATGCTGCTGATATTATGCACAGCGGTCGGAAACGGTGCAGATGGACTGACCGATGTAATTGCTTCCGCATCCATATGTTGTAAATTACAGGAATCCAGAGGCCGAGACTGTCCTTAACATGGCATAGCATCTGCTTTATCTTTTTAGGAGGTCGGAAAACATATCTGATATCTCGTCTTCCCAAGATTCTGCTACTTTTCTGGATGTAGCGTCGCATAAAGGAAGGAATGCATGTTTTCTCCCAGGCTCTCACACACTGCTACTCTATAATTAAGGAGGCTGTGGAATCAAGAATGTGCGAGGTGAGGAAACCTCCGACCGTAAGAGCAGATATAATCTTAGCGGTGCATGGAAGCGAGCTCTCGATGCAGAGAAGAGCCAGAGATATTTGTCGCAATGTTTACGTTACGGCGAGAGCGGTGGCGCCACCAGCGTAGACGTAACTAACGACCAATCAGAAGCCATATTTGAGCTATATAAGGTCACCCTAGCAGCAATTTTGACAATCAGTTGCTCCTGACGATGACATGGTGGAAATCGTCGAAAACTAGAGGTTTTACCTTGAACTGACGCGCAAAGAAGTCCGAGAATTTTTTATACAAGAGTGTCGTCGCGAAGGAATTCGTTCTCAGTAACAGGTTATGTCAGTAAGAACAATAATTCGACAAGTCAATCATTTATCGTTAAATAAATAACAATAAACAAAAAAAACACAATTTTGTTCTGTGTCTCCATTGTTTTTTTTCAATTGTTAACCTTCTGGCTGAAGAGCAGCGTAGTATGCTGCTGCCAGCCCACCTTATGTAAAGGTGTTTAAATAACAATAAAGAAAATAATTATCGTTAAAAAATGGTGGGCACAGGATTACGATGAAATTGCCATTTATTTCCCTTGTCTTGTACAAATTTTTCTCTGTTTTCTATTAAAATTAGCTTCTCTTTTTTTTCCAAAACACACAGGGCTTTACACATGTTCAGCTCACAAATATGTTAATGAAGTTTCAACTGCGAAAGAATCCTGAAATAGTCTATTACTCAAACAACTGACGACAAGAGAGGTAGCTTATGAAAATCTCATATGTAGTATAAACGTGTGATTCCTTCATTTATGTTGTTAGGAACCCATACAAAGTTTCATTTTGATTATTTTGTTCATGGGGAGCACCACATGAGCATACTTGTTAAAGGTCATTTTGAAATTTTCCTCCTCGGCTGTTTCTCACAAGTATTCAATTTATTGTATCTTGTAAGATTGGCTGATTTCCGCCTTACAGACCTTATCATTTCATCACCTATCAATGCACCTTAAAAGAATTATATTATTTCAATAAAAAAAATCTGTAGACATATATCGCACTAGATATCAAAATCTCGCATATTATCATCTGTCAAAATTTGTATCGGTATCTCGAACCATTTATGAGATACCGGTACGAGAAATGTTATAAATATTTCACTTTCACTCGATCGTTTGCACACACGATCAGAAGTGAGTGCGTTACAAACAACCAGTTTTTTCGAAACTGGAGATATAGATATTTTCTCACGTTCACTATGTTAGCATACGTGATCTAACTTGCATCAAACGCAGGCTCATAGCAACCCTTATTTTTCATCACGAACATTGTACAAAACCTTACTAAACATAAAATTGTCATAATAACTACGGCCGTTAACGAAATGATAGTTTATCGTAAAGCTGACGAATGAGATAATGGGATGCGTGAGAAACATTTTCTTTTTTTTACACGGTCCATTTCCACACAGCAACTAAGTTGACAAAGAATCTTTCGCTTATAGCGGGCAAAGTGCACTGCTTAGTAGGCAACAGGCAACAGAGCTGGCCGCCCCTTTGGAGCAGGGGCTTAAATCCCCCAACGCTGAGAACCAGAATCCGTTTCTGCTCATGGAGCAAGCAGTTTTGTCCGAGGGCGCCTTACGATGTCTCACCCCAGACGAGAATAACGATGAACCATACCCCTTGCGATCCCACTTTTCTGTAAGCGTCTGACCCGCTCTCCACTACGCACCTAAGCAACTAAAGAAAGGAAAATTTGTTCTCTGTGTCCGTCTACCTCTGTATCATTAGAGATGGAGCACGCCTTTGAAGTGGACGATCTCAGCATTCGCCTTAACTGATTTAGGGAAATCATGGAAAACCTAAATCTAGATGGCCAGAGAGGGATTTGAGCTCACATCCTTCTGAATACGATTTCAGCACTTCTATCCCTGCGCACCCTCGCACGGTAGCTAAGAAGCTGCTTTGTATATGAAACGGCCAACTAGTGTTTTGCAGAGTTAATCTCTCATTTTCTTGTGACAAATGCAGAGTAATTCATAAGTACCTTTATTATTTCAAAGGACAACTGCGCAAAAACTTCAATGCATACAGAAAATAGACACATATTAGGGAACTGAGCATTTCTGGAAGTTTTTAACTCACATTACAAGTGTTCAGTATGGACACCATTAGTGACACAGCAAAAGTCTATAGAGAAACGCATATTCAATGAAGTCGCTGACACATATTGCGTGGGACAGCGCGATAGCAGCCCACCTTGCAAAGCTGTTAATTGGGTTGCCAACCAGCAGGAGCGACTGATACGATGCGACAGTATGGAGTGGATGATTCATTTGTCCACATATTCTGACATGCTTGCCTCCCACTGCATCTCCGACACCGCGTTTATTGAAGATTTAAATTTGTAGAGATGCTCTGTTCACTTACATGTGTCATTTTTCTGATGTCTTGTAGCTTTCCCCGGGTGCACTTACGAACAACCCGGTAAATACCTCAGCAACAGTAAATGTCGTTCGCTAAAATCCGAATGGATCGGAACTATTTTTCAGTCTAAGTATCTACATCTGAAATTACACATACACTTCGCAAATCACCGAACAGTGCATGACGAAGGGTACTTCATACCGACGTTATTAACTTTTTGTCATATTGCATTCGCGTGGCCGGTGTTGGAGATATGATTGCCTCTCTGTTCTCCCTAATCTGTCATATATTATTGTCCAGATCGTTACAAGAGATATATAACATACTAGTAGCACAATGATTACACAGTATTCTTCGGATGCATGTTCTCTAAATTTACCTGCTAGGGTATACCTATGGCTACGTTGTACTTTTTGGAAGGATTCTCTGTTAAGACCCGTGCATTTCTGCTACATTTTTTATGTGGTCTACACCGTTCTTTTAGTATCGTAGCAGCGGATTTCTGAAATCGTTCGATGTATATTATACTTACTCGACATGGTTTCGAAAAGCTGAAACACAGCTATAGAATTTTTTGCACTAATGCTTTGCATGCGATTGCCTTTACAGATGCACTACAGGTACCTAGAACCTTTCAATAAGTCTAACTCTTCCAATCGCCTTTCCTAATGCTGGTTTATTTGCTAGATACTTATACGAGATGACGTGTTCAACATGGTCACCAGTAATCTTGTGATGGAGTGCCGTCGGGCTAGTTCTCTTTCTAATCCACATTACCTTGCATTGATCGAGATAAAGGACAACTGCCTTTCATTACACCAACGGGACATTTAGTTCAAGCCTTTCTGCATTGCCACACGATCATCGAACGACGATACTTTGCTGTACAAAACAGCAGTGTAAGCGTGAAAGGCGGCTGTCCTATTTGGCATAACGATTTCAAGAAGTTTTGACCGTAAATTTGAAGGAAGTTGCGAATTTGATACATATACTTAAGCTCTGTAGCGTCGATCTAATACTGTGTTGAGGCCAAAGATGTTGGCCTGAGTAAGTTAGAGCGTGTTGTAGAATTGTGTGTTGGACAGTCTGGCAAGTTGCTTGGTTTGGAAAGGATGGAAGCTGGCCTGCGGTGTAGTAAAGGAACCGTATTAAAAAAGATTTTGCAATAATATGTTTCAAAGAAAGACATTGATGAGATTACACAAACGGAAGAATGATAAAGCCTGCTTTTAAAGTAATAAGGTTTTTTTATTTATTTATTTTTATTTGCAACTGTGTAGTTTCTTATTGTTAGAAATTTGTGTATGGTTACAGCTCGCTGTAGAAAATTTTATAGTGAAGCACATATACTTGTGTTACAGTTGACACAGGGGTCGAGGAAGGGAATTGTACACAAGAAATATTTGACTAACTTGACTGACTTGTCTAAGTGTTAGGACGTTATGAAAGGGTGTACTGCTGTCTTGGCTTAATGAAGCATAATTAAACTTGAAGTCTTTGTTCTCATTTATCAGTCGCTAAGACTAGTTCTCCATTTCCTAATTTCACTTTCATGACTATTTGTACGCTCGCATTGCACATCGCGAGTTGTGTACTGAGAAGTATTGTATGAAAAGTGGTGAGATACCGTATTATATTGCACATCGCAAGTACGGCAAATGAGATTTGATTTTTGACAGTCATATCATTATTCTCAACGGAAAAAGGTTGCAGAGCAGCTGAGTGTTCCGTGCAAACAGGTAGGTAAATAAATTTAATTACTATCAAATTTCATGTCCACTGCAAGGTAGAGCTACTATCAGAGTGTACTTGTGAAACTAATATATCAGTTCAGAGGCTTAATACCAGTAGAAGATTTCGGTAAACTGCTGACTTTGGAATTTTCAGGTAGTTTTATCAGAAAGTAAGATGCGTCTATATTCATGTTCATTTTATCCGCCATTACAATAACAGTTCTGCTACAGTGTGTGATTGTTTGTAAGATTAAAGATAAAGATTAGCAATACTTAGAGCCAATGTTTTAATTTGAGTGACTTTGTTATGCTGTTAGATGGAAGATGTACGAGGTGCATTCAAGTTCTAAGGCCTCCGATTTTTTTTCTAATTAACTACTCACCCGAAATCAATGAAACTGCTGTTACTTCTCGACGTAATCGCCCTGCAGACGTACACATTTTTCACAACGCTGACGCCATGATTCCATGGCAGCGGCGAAGGCTTCTTTAGGAGTCTGTTTTGACCACTGGAAAATCTCTGAGGCAATAGCAACACGGCTGGTGAATGTGCGGCCATGGAGAGTGTCTTTCATTGTTGGAAAAAGCCAAAAGTCACTAGGAGCCAGGTCAGGTGAGTAGGGACCATGAGGAATCACTTCAAAGTTGTTATCACGAAGAAACTGTTGCGTAACGTTAGCTCGATGTGCGGGTGCGTTGTCTTGGTGAAACAGCACACGCGCAGCCCTTCCCGGACGTTTTTGTTGCAGTGCAGGAAGGAATTTGTTCTTCAAAACATTTTCGTAGGATGCACCTGTTACCGTAGTGCCCTTTGGAACGCAATGGGTAAGGATTACGCCCTCGCTGTCCCAGAACATGGACACCATCATTTTTTCAACACTGGCGGTTACCCGAAATTTTTTTGGTGGCGGTGTATCTGTGTGGTTCCATTGAGCTGACTGGCGCTTTGTTTCTGGATTGAAAAATGGCATCCACGTCACATGCATTGTTACAACCGACGAAAAGAAAGTCCCATTCATGCTGTCGTTGCACGTCAACATTGCTTGGCAACATGCCACACGGGCAGCCATGTGGTCGTCCGTCAGCATTCGTGGCACCCACCTGGATGACATTTTTCGTATTTTCAGGTCGTCATGCAGGGTTGTGTACACATAACCCACAGAAATGCCACCTCTGGAGGCGATCTATTTAACAGTCATTCGGCGATCCCCCAGAACAATTCTCTCCACTCTCTCGGTCATGTCGTCAGACCGGCTTGTGCGAGCCCGAGGTTGTTTCGGTTTGTTGTCACACGATGTTCTGCCTTCATTAAACTGTCGCACCCACGAACGCACTTTCGACACATCCATAACTCTATTAGCACATGTCTCCTTCAACTGTCGATGAATTTCTATTGGTTTCACATCACGCAAATTCAGAAAACGAATGATTGCACGCTGTTCAGGTAAGGAAAACGTCGCCATTTTAAGTATTTAAAACAGTTCTCATTCTCGCCGCTGGCTGTAAAATTCCATCTGCCGTACGGTGCTGCCATCTCTGGAACGTATTGACGATGAACGCGGCCTCATTTTAAAACAATGCGTAGGTTTCTATCTCTTTCCAGTCCGGAGAAAAAAAGTCGGAGGCCTTAGAACTTGAATGCACCTCGTAAATTTCATTGAAAACGCATTGATTCCTTGCAGACGAATTGTTTGATGTACGAGCTTGTCTGGAATTCGCATAGTACAGCGTGAACCCCAGATATTTCCATTCAAAATTAAATTTCATATTGTTCTGTTGCCCTGCACCGAATTTTACATATTTCGACATCAAAATAAGTTTTACACGTCTCTTATAATTCAATTTGACACTTATCAGCACGAGTTTAAAATTGTATCACAAACTTTCAAGCGGAAAATCTGTTAGTTCCGCTGACCCTGTCTGATAAATCGTTTATTTACGTTGAGAACAACGCATTATGTTGGTTCATAAATTCATAGCGTTTTCTTTATGCATCTTGGTAGTCTGGTTGTTATGGGTTTATTTATCGAATGCCATTTTTTATTTGTCGTTCATTGTTGCTATTTGAGTTTCCATATTGTCGTTTGCAGATAGTGAGTGCAGCTGTGGGCGCTATACAGTGGAGCGCCAAGTACAAAAATCGGAATATTTCCGACATATTCTTCTGTTTGAATTGAATAGGGGGGCGGCAGAAGCGGAGGCACCCAGAAACATTTCCGCAATGTATGATGATAATGCCACTAGATAGAGGGCGGCAAAAAATAGTTTTCTCGGTTTAAGGAGGATCATTTTGACATTAGTGCCGCTCCACGTTCAAGAAGACCTTCGCGGTCTGTTAAAAATCGATTAAACGCATTAATCCACAACGATCCACATCAGTGTACTCGAGGACTTTCAAGTGTGATGAACTGTGGTCTTTCTACCAACGTGCGATATTTGCATGCAATGGAGAAAGTTCAAAAGTCGGTGTATTGGTACTGCATGCTCTAAGCCAAAATCATAAAAATCACCAAGTGGTCATATGTACAGTCGTGCTCAAAAGTATCCGAACGACTTGAACTGCATTTCGCCTAATTCGCATGCAACCGGCATAACGCGGCTGTCTAGCAGGTTCTCTAATCGCCCCTTGGTACAGTCGTTTGACTATTGAAAATGGTTCCAACATGTCACCACTAGAAAACACTGCTCTTTATCACACTAACTCAAGATGTAATGTAATACCACGATGCTACAAATATCAGGGAATACCTTATCACAGATAAGACTGTCCTTAAGGCTTGTAAGCTCATATTTATTACAGTAAATGACATAGCTGAAATGTTTCCACTCTCATTATCACGTCAGATAGGTAATGCGCGTAGTACGTTCGTCGTATTCATGACTTCCTCTTCAAAGTAACATACACTACTTATTATTTAACACAAAATGACATTAAATTAAGTTATTAACGAGCAGTTAGTTGAGAATATGTATGAACTTCAAATGACACGACGAACCGTCTCGTTCTGCATATCGATTCAAACCCAGGTCAGGCAGACTAAGCAAAGATTTCGTCCTTTTCAGCACACTCGTGACGCTGGGAAATGTGGCCACAATGGTCTGGTGGAACGAATTATCACAGGTGCACTGCGTGGGTTCAGGAATTTACTTTTAAGAGGCAGAAGCATTTATTTTACCTCTGGTAACCTCAAGAGAAAGACGTTATAATCCATAATCCGCATTAAACATCACTTTCCTTCATTACCAACTGGGCAGAGCCGGTTTACGTTGGGAAATGACATAGCGGAAGTCATGGAAAACAGAAATACAGTTTCCAGTAAACTTACTTACATTAGAAAATTTTATTTTATTTGATGAACCGATAGCCATTTAAGGAACAGGTCTCTTATTTTACTTGTACTTGATTGAACTAGAGACGTTGAAAAATTTGGTGCTGGACTGTGATTCGAATTCGTATCCCCTCTTTCGAGGATCTGAATCTCTCAGAACAGTATAGTTGGATCATTTCGTTCCTTTTCCCAAGACTGCAATCTTCTCTAGGTCTGCTCCAAAGGATCCAGTACAAAAATATTCATATCTTCATTTCAAGCCCTATCAAGTGCAAACCCACCTGCTAGTGAACATTAACGTGTATTTTTAATGTCTGTTCATGTGTTGCCAACAATCGCAATAGGTGTCGTTATTCGAGGTCAAACACGCACACACATTACTGTTGGTGAGTAAGCAAATAATACTTAAGCTATATTTCTGGATGCACGGTAGGTGTGTAGTTCGATTGTCGATTAGGCACAGAAGTTGGTATCCTTATTTTAGATTCAAACACCTAGCAGCTCGTAAGAAAAACCGATACATAACATTTGATTTTTCTTAGTTAACAATCCGAATACGTGTTGGGTTCGTATCTCCGTCACTGAATCTCACATCATGCACTTCATCTTTAAACGCATGCACACTTTGTTACTTCAGGATGGAGGTTTATCAGACATCTTTCGTGGTTAGCTAACAGGAACGAAAGGGTCTTGATAGGAGTCCCGGTTTATTACAAAGATTGTCGTCTTTTATTTTCAAGTTTAGATTTCGTTACTGGTATTTGCAATAATTTCGATAATTCATGACTCTTCATGGCTAGTCATCAATATAATGTTATTAGATTAGGTAAGATTAATTCTTGTTCCATAGATCATGAATACGACATTTCGTAATAATGTGGAACGTGTCATTTTAAATTAAATATTTCTTTACATACCATGATTCAATTTCTTTGCAACAATGTTTTACACACACACACACTCTCTCTCTCTCATTCTTTTTTATTCTCTCTCTCTCTCTCTCTCTCTCTCTCTCTCTCTCTCTCTCTCTCTCTGTCACACACACACACACACACACACACACACACACACACACACACACACACACATATACACATACACACATTCTTTTTTTATTTTTATTTGTTTGTTGTGCTCGACTGTCGGCGAGGCACGAAAACGTCCGTGAATGAGTTTCTTAGTTTTGAGTACACTTACGAAAGAAATATAAAAACAACTATGAGAGTTACTGATTTATGATGCTTAGTTTGCAGTCAATTCTGAGTATTATTAGTAACTACGCTCCAGTCCCTAAACCTAGTTACAGAAATGCGAATCAGACGCATTACGTATTCCAGGCCGTAGAATCTGCGACTTGGAGACACCTGCTATGGTCACTTCCCAGCCCGCTGTAGGATCACATCGGTTCGTCTTCTTCCTGCTGGTACTGTAACTGAGAGTTGGCAACAAGGCAATATATGTTTGGCAACTCTGTGATGGACGAGTTACTTCCTTGTGTGCACGGAATTAAGCCTCAAAGTTCACTTGATTTTACCTCTCATTTCCATTGAATAATCTCAGTTGTTATCGCTTGAGGTGTAACAAAAGATTGTAAACTTACAGTTTTCAGCCCAGGAAAGTCGTTGCAGGTGGAAATCGCAACTAATCTCGTGCTTTAAATAGCGGTTTATGAGTTCTAGCCACTATTGGGTTCGTAAGAGGAAGCTAATACACATACCTCTTTGCCAGCTCTGTGGTAATGTGCCTACCTGTGAAAAAGCGTCTGTTGTGGTCCGCGGTTCCAGTCCCACTGACTTCAACGTTATTACCCCTTCTGTGAAAGAGCTACAAGCAGTCAGATCAAACATCAATAAGGAAACCGCAAGAAAATACTTTCGGCTCATAGTGCAATGGTGAAAAACTTACAATGCTGCACAACAGGTAACGCACCTTTCCGCTGCTGACAAGCAAATTTTGGGTTTCTAGAAATACATAACTATATTTATGAAATGCCACATTTGCATACCTCTTGAGTATGACACATCATACCAATTAACACAAACCCAATCAAAATCTAAGTGAGTAGTATTTTACTAATTCGTGTCGATAGAGGCTTGCTTGTATGCAGATACTCAGTTTTATTAAAACAGACTTTAGTCGTAAGGTTATCGTGGGTAGTTTTATTTCATTTCTTATAATACAGTGCACAATTTTCGTACGGTTTCCTTTAGTGTTGTTGAAACAACAGTAAACACGATAGCGAAATTAAACCGAGCGATGTGGCGCAGTGGTTAGTACACTGGACTCGCATTCGGGAGGACGACGGTTCAATCCCGTCTCCGGCCATCCTGATTTAGGTTTTCCGTGATTTCCCTAAATGGTATCAGGCAAATGCCGGGATGGTTCCTTTGAAAGGGCACGGCCGATTTCCTTCCCCATCCTTCCCTAACCCGAGCTTGCGCTCCGTCTCTAATGACCTCGTTGTCGACTAGACGTTAAACACCACTAACGTAACCTAACATAAAAGCGAAATTAATCATCAACCACATATGCGAATTCTCTGATGTTATCTATAACAGTCAGGCGATGCACATGCAGTTTATTGATTACATGCATGTAGAAAACTTGTTCTGAGTTAAAGCTGTCAAACAATGTTTCAAGAAGAATAAAATGACACTACCACACGACAGCTAATGTAGAAAATACTTTCCTGGCGTATTTGGGCACGATGCGCTCTCCCCATACATAATACAAAAACTTCGAGATGCATCTGCTGCCTGGCTGTCTATTAAACCTGAAAAGAACAAAATGTCACAAATGTTAGTTCTTTTTCCACATGCGACTGTTTTGGGTTGAGAAGTGAAGGGAATTATTTTCAAAGTTCCATTAGATTGGTAACTTCAGCAGAGAGCAGAACTGAGTTTTAAATAAATTTAGCAGTAAATGTATTCAAACTCGCGACATCTTATCTTTGGTGCACGAGACCTACCATTACGCTGCTACCTTACACATAGCTACAACAGCTGCAGAGCTGAACAACTGTTCCTCCACAACTTCTGCATACCACAGCGGTGCGAGATAATGCAAATGGGCGGGCCTAGACTTCTGAGAGAAACAGTTACAGCTTTTCTTTTGCGCTGCACGACGTTTTTTTACAAACAGATAGCGCAATACAATAGCTCAAGTGGAAAGGAACAATTCATATTTAAATTTCTGCATCCCACACTGTTAGTTTTTACAAACAGATAGCGCAATAGAATAGCTCAAGTGGAAAGGAAAAATTCATATTTAAATTTCTGCATCCTACACTGTTGGCAGTTCTGTGTAGGTGGCAGTTACGTTATTTTATTTCGGTGATTACAAAATAGAGTCGAATGTATGCACTGGGTAGCCGAGGCAGCTAGTTCATGGTGATTCGGTCAACCAAGTAAATTAATTTACTGAACATGCTGCAATTTACTACAGGGAGCCTGTGTGTCCGAATTCTCATCCAGTGTGGCGCAACGGCGTTACGATAGAAAAATGAGTCACCGAAAATATGGTGTGGTGGTCTGTTGGACTGATGGTAGGTCCTTATACCTATGGTTGCTGTTCGATTCCCACTTTTGTCAATGATTTTAGATAGGGAGAGAAAGATTCCTTTCTCTTCTGGCTACACCAGGTGAAGAAGATATAATGGCAGTGTGGTCGGGAATTCACATAAAGATGACATTCCTTCTCTACCAAGTAGACGTTAGGTTGAACCACAATAAAGTCTAGTGTGGCGACATGTAGAAGCTGTATCACCAGTAACCTTTCTTATACTAGTTATTTATTTCTAGTGACGAATCGAACGCTATGTAGCGTCGAACGACACTTATCCCATCTTTTATCTGAGCTTCTGTATGCCGATAAAGTTGGTTCTGAACTGAGAATGCAACTCAGACCGCCCTTAACGCGGAATTTGATGCCTTCGTGACAATACAGCTCGGCTACAATTTGTTGTTTGTTCAAAACTGCAGATTCCTCAACATCTCCACATATTACGCGTGAGTGGGTTCGAATCCTGGCCCGGCACTAAAGATTTCATGATGTATTATCAAGCTCTAGCATGAAAACACCTATCTGCTGGTGGATAAAAATTTTGATTTTTAATGTTTTTTCATTCGTTTTCAACACTAACGATATCTGACGTTTTTTACCCCCAGCGGGACACAGAACTATTTGCGAGATCACTGTAAGTTCAAGATGTTATTCCGAGCTGCGGGTGGAGAAAAATTCGGTAGCTGACGTCTCTTTGTGTGTAGTCAACAACGATACGTGTGGGGCTCTATTCCCAGTGAGCACTGACCTCTTCGTCATATTATTTCTAGTTCAAACATGCTCACATGTCGCTGCTGGTGCAACAAACCCATATTTAACATTCGTTTTCTCTTGAATATAACAGCGATAGGTGCGAGGTTGGAGTCTTGGGAAGGAAAAAGTTAGTGTTTCGTCTCGTCATTTCAGTTAAAACATCTAGCTACTGTCGAGAAAATCCGATATGTCACAGTTGGTTGTGTTTCGATATCAATCCGATTAGGTTCTGGGTTCGTATCCCTGTCCAACACAAAGCTTTACAATACGCCCCTTCAAGTAAGTTACTTGTGAAGAAGCAATATTTAACATTTCTCGTAGTTCGTTAACAGGGACAATAAATGCTGGGTAGGAATTTGCGTCCGTTAAAAATGTTTGTGTTGTGTAATTTAAAGTTGATATTTGCAAACTGATATTGTCTAAAATCGAGGTATATCACTGTCTGTATGCCTAACCAGGAATGATTGTTAGTTTGCGTCAGTCACGAAATCTTTGCTTAGTCTGCCTGACCTGGGTATGAATCTATATGCAGAACGAGACGGTTCGTCGTGTCATTTGAAATTCATACATATTCTCAACTAACTGCTCGTGAATAACTTAAATTTTTAATGTCATCTTGTGTTAAATAATAAGTACTGTATGTTACTTTGAAGAGAAAATCATGAATACGACGAACTTACTATGTGCATTATCTATTTGACGTAATAATGAGAGTGGAAACATTTCAGCTAAGCCATTTATTGTAATAAATGTGAGCTTACAAGCCTTAAGGACAGTCTTATCTGTGATAAGGTGTTCCCTGATATTCGTAGCATCGTGGTATTACATTACATCTTGAGTTACTGTGATGAAGAGCAGTGTTTTCTAGTGGTGATATGTTGGAACCATTTTCAATAGTCAAACGACTGTACCAAGGGATGATTAGATGACCTGCTAGACAGCTGCGTTATGCTGGTTGCATGCGAATCAGGCGAAATGCAATTTAGGTCGTTCGGATACTTTTGAGTATGACTGTACATCTCTGCTAGCTCGTCAGCTGATGAATCGTGAGCAACACCGACCATTCCTGTCCTGTACGGTTCCTGATGACGAGAAATGGTCTCTTTTCGCTAACATAAGGAAAACAAAGAAATGGTTGATCCCAAACATACACTACTGGCCATTAAAATTGCTACACCACGAAGATGACGTGCTACAGACCCGAAATATAACCGACAGGAAGAAGATGCTGTGATGGGCAAATGATTAGCTTTTCAGAGCATTCACATGAGGTTGGCGCCGGTGGCGACACCTAAAAAGTGCTGACATGAGGAAAGTTTCCAACCGATTTCTCATACACAAACAGCAGTTGACCGGCGTTGTCTGGTGAAACGTTGTTGTGATGCCTCGTGTAAGGAGGAGAAATGCGTACCATCACGTTTCCCACTTTGATAAAGGTCGGATTGTAGCCTATCGCGATTGCGGTTGATCGTAACGCGACGCTGCTGCTCGCGTTGGTCGAGATCCATTGACTGTTAGCAGAATATGGAATCGGTGGGCTCGGAAGGGTAACACGGAACGCCGTGCTCGATCCCAACGGCCTCGTGTCACTAGCAGTCGAGATGACAGGCATCTTATTCGCATGGCTGTAACGGATCGTGCAGCCACGTCTCGATCCCTGCGTCAAGAGATGGGACGTTTGCAATACAACAACCATCTGAACGAACAGTTCGACGATGTTTGCAGCGGCATGGACTATCTATTCGGAGAGCATGGCTGCTGTTGCCCTTGACGCTGCATCACAGACACGAGCGCCAGAGATGGTGTACTCAACGACGAACCTGGGTGCACGAATGGCACAACGTCATTTTTTCGGATGAATCTAGGTTCTGTTTACAGGATCTATGCACCAAAATTGCGTGAAAATGTAATCACATGTCAGTTCTAGTATAATGTATTTGTCTCATGAATACCCGTTTATCATCTGCATTTCTTGTTGGTGTAGCAATTTTAATGCCCAGTAGTGTAGAAGCAACTCCCGGTACAAAGACTTGCACACATCCGCAAAAGATAATGTTATATATCTAGTGGAACAGCGACTGTGTGGGTTACTACGAATTGCTTCCCCGAGATATAACGATCACTGCTTGCATTTATTGACAACTGGCATTGCAAGAACAACGACCAGGAAGACTGCATGAAGTGATCCTAATACACAATAACGCCCACCCACATTCGGATGGATTGACAAAAAACACCATACATGAGTTGGGTTGGGAAGTCATTCCGCACACATTTTATTCATCTGATTTTGTGCCTTCACATTTTCACCTTTTCCGTTCTCTATCGAAGTATCTCCAAGGGACGGATGAAAATGCACTCCGGGCATGGTGTGACGAGTTCTTCGTCTCAAAATCACGTGATTTCTACAGTTTCAGAAACGAAAAGTTACTCCAGTGTTGGCAGCCTGTTGTAAATCGTGAAAGAGAATATATTAGTGACGACTAAAGTCTATGTTAAGTGTATTTGTCGTCAGAATGAGATTTTCACTCTGCAGCGTAGTGTGCGCTGACACGAAACTTCCTGGGAGATTAAAACTGTATGCCGGACCGAGACTCGATCTCGAGACCTTTGCCTTTCGCGGGCAAGTGCTCTACCATTTTAGCTACCAAAGCACGACTCACGACCCGTCCTCAAAGCTTCAATTCTGCCAGTACCTCGCCTCCTACCTTCTAAACTTCAAGAACCTCTCCTGCGAACCTTGCAGAACTAACACTCCTGGAAGAAAGGATTCTGCAGAGACATGGAGTCACGTATTTGTCGCTTTTATTACACTTATGGAATCCACTTCGAATTTACTCAACAACCTACTGAATAAACGACTGATCAGAGTCAGTAGCACTGTCTGACTTTTTGCTCGCGATGCTGTTGGTTTCATAGAAGTATCGGCGTTCGAAGGCCGTGAAGCAACGAGGACTTCTACATCAACATCTACTTCTACATACTGTAGATACTCCGCAAGCCACCGTACGGTGCGTGGTGCAGTGTATCCTGTACCACTGCTAGTCATTTCCTACTTGTTCAAGTCGCAAATACAGCGAGGGAAAAACGACTATGTATACGCCTTCTTATGAGCCCCAACTTCTCGAATCTTACCTTCGTGGTCCTTACGCGGAATGTATTGCAGTCAGCTTCAAATGCCGGTTCTCAAAATTTCCTCAATAGTCTTTCTCGAAAACAACATCGCCTTCCCTCCAGGGACTCCAATTTGAGTTCCCAAAGCACCTCCGTAACACTTACGTGTTGTTCGAACCTTAACAAATCTAGCAGCCCGCCTCTCAATTGCTTCGATGTCTTCCTTTAGTGCGCCCTCGTACTGATCCCAAACACTCTAGCAGTATTCAAGAATAGGTCACAGCACCGTCCTATATGCGGTCTCATTCATAGGTGAACCACTATTTACTTAAATCCTAACGATTCCCGGCGGGGTCAGGGATTTTCTCTGCCTCGTGATGACTGGGTGTTGTGTGCTGTCCTTAGGTTAGTTAGGTATAAGTAGTTCTAAGTTCTAGGGGACTGATGACCATAGATATTAAGTCCCATAGTGCTCAGAGCCATTTGAACCAACTAAAATCCTACCAATAAACCAAGTCGACCATTCGCCTTCTCTACCACAGTTCTCACATGTACTTTCCATTTCATATCTCTCTGCAACGTTACGCCCAGATATTTAAATGGCTACACTGTCTCAAGCAGGACACTAGTAATACTGTAAATGAACATCACGGGTTTATTCTTTGTACTCAGCCCTCATTAACTTACATTTTTCAAAGTTCGTCGCACAAACTAGAAATTTTATGGTCCAAAAGGCTCTGAGCACTATGGGACTTAACATCTGAGGTCATCAGTCCCCTAGAACTTAGAACTACTTAAAACTGTCTAACCTAAGGACATCACACACATCCATGCCCGAGGCAGGATTCGAACCTGCGACAGTAGCGGTCGCTCGGTTCCAGACTGTAGCGCTTAGAACCGTGATACGTAGAAAATAGACATTTAAGTCTAGGATGTCGTACACATCAGCGTCAGGAAAACGTGGATGAGTGCAGAAAATTCTTCTTCTGGCAAATGGTGGCGAGGAACTTTGTTCAAGATGAGTGCTGCATCAGGGAGTTGACCCTGTAGTCTTGGTAGCCTCTAGATAGGCGGTACGTTCCCCGGCTGCAGGCGTGGTGACGTGTCGCCCGGCCGTGCGGATGATTCAGCCGCCAGCCAGGTAGGCAGTACGAGCTGACGGGGAGCGACGTGCCAGCCGCGGCTAGTGAGTCAGGGCGGCTAACTCGCCTCGCGTGTCTGCGACCCTCCCTCGCCTCAGCAGGCAGGCCGTGGCCTGCGATTACTGGCTTCTCACAGCACAGGTGTGCTTGCTTCCCTCACACACCTTCTGGCGGCTTAAGCCCATCTCACACGGAGCAAGGTTCGCCGCAAGTTTGCGAGATGGCGTGCGTGCCTGCCGGCTTGCAGGGAAAGGAGCCGGTTATCTTCCATGCCGAAGCTCTCCCACGGTGCAAGATCGGCAGCTAGTTATGTTGTGGTCGGCTGCATGTTGTATCGAACGAAGATGGCTGGTGGTGGTGGTGGTTAGTGTTTAACGTCCCGTCGACAACGAGGTCATTAGAGACGGAGCGCAAGCTCGTGTTAGGGTAGGATTGGGAAGGAAATCGGCCATGCCCTTTCAAAGGAACCATCCGGGTATTTGCCTGGAACGATTTAGGGAAATCACGGAAAACCTAAATCAGGATGGCTGGAGACGGGATTGAACCGTCGTCCTCCCGAATGCGAGTCCAGTGTGCTAACCACTGCACCACCTCGCTCGGTGAAGAAGGCTGCTTCAGGTACAGATGCTCAGAGCAAACAAGGGTTATTAGCTGTTTTGGTGCTAAACGATGCAGAAATGCATGCTAATGAGAGAAGAAGAAAGAAAGAATGGGTGAAAAAATGGATTAAGAGAAGAAACGCTGGAAAAGGTGTGCTCTCCATGTTTCATAAAGAATTGAGGTTACTTCGCATAACACCTACTTTTGTTTGAAAAGTATCACCATTTCATTACTGTTTGACTTTATAAATAGACCAATAATGACTGTTGTATACGACTTTATTTTATAGGATAAAAGATCATACATCCTTTGAAAATTTTATACGAATGGTCGAACGAGACACATGGCATTTGCAACTCTTTCGAGTGCTTCTGCACGCAAGTTTTTACTATAATAACTTGCGCTTTTCACGACGTACAAACACTGTTCTTCTCTGTAAGTACATATCAATGCTTCAATCGCTTCCTTGGACCACTGAGGTGCCATTATTTGCTCTCTATGTTTCATAAAGAGCTGAGGTTAGTTCGCATAACACCTACTTTTGTTTGAAAAGTATCATCATTTCATTACTGTTTGACTTTATAAATATACCAATAATGACTGTTATATAAGACTTTATTTTGTAGGATAGAAGATCGTACATCCTTTGCAAATTTTATACGAATGGGTGTATTGGTATTTGAAGAACTGCTTTGTATCGCTTTGCAAGTAGTAGGTTTCTACATTCATCGCAAAATTCATAGTTTTGTACTTACGTCGTTCATCCCAGCGCCACTGCTTTTCGATGATTTTACTTTGGCATACTCGACTTTAAATTGAGTACGTAAATAGTACACTTTGCTATAGCACTCCTTGCTCGTCGTATATGGCCGAACAAGACACACGGCACTAACAATTCTTTCGAGTGCTTCTGCACGCATGTGTTTATTATAATAGTTTGCGCTTTTCACGAAGTACAGACACTATTATTCCTTATAAGTACATGTCAATGCTTCAGTCGCTTCCTTGGACCACTGCGGCCCCATTATTTAATAATTACAAGAACTTCCTACCGCACCTCACAACAGCAGAAAATCGACTATCAACAAAGGCTTCCCGCCCAAGCTTTCCGCGTCTGACGTCACAAACGAAACGTCTCATGATTGGCCAACGCAGGTAGCACGCAGGTGACCTTACGAGAAAAATAGCACCGGACCTACCCTGGAAATCTTACAAGGTTCCGAGCAAGGCAGTGCGCTAGCAGGCGACGGAGCCTGCAAGGTAGCCGTCGCGCGAGCCAGCAAGGAAACTTACAGCGAATCTTGCTCCGTGTGAGACGGGCTTTAGCAGGGCCGGCGAGGCGAAAGCGACTGACACGCGGTTGGCCGAAACCAACGGAAGGTTTTTGTTTTTACTTTTGCTTTTGTTCCTGTCCTGAAGGCCATGCGCTCACCTCACCGAGTATTACGAATTTTCTAATATTTTACAGCGTAAAATTACATTTATTTAAAAATCTGATGATAAGCTTCGAAATTAATATGAAAATAAACTATATTAGTAATGGTTCATGAGAGCCGATGACCTTTTTTGTGTCCACTATCATTTTATGTGAGCCGCACCTCTCCTGTGGCAACTTTTTCACCCGAGAGTAGCACTTACAACCTAGGTCCTCAATTATTTGCTGGATATATTCCAATCTCTATTTTCCTCTACAAGTTTTACCCTGTACAGCTCCCTCTAGTACCATGGAAGTTATTCCCTGATGTCTAAACACATGTGCTACCTTCCTGTCCCTTGTTTTTGTCAATGTTTCCCATATATTCCTTTCCTCGCCGATTCTCCGCAGAACTTCGTCATTCCTTACCTTATCTCTTCTGTTCTTGTTTTCCCACATTCCACCATACAATGCTGTATTCCAAATGTACATTCACAGAAATTTCTTCTTCAAATTAAGGCCTGTGTTTGATATTAGTTGACTTCTCTTGACCAGGAATGCCTTTTTTTCCAGTGCTACTTAGCTATTCATGTCCTTTTTACTACGTCAGAGGTTATTATAGCAGAATTCCTTGACTTGGTCTACTTCGTGACCCCAGTTCTGATGTTAAGTTTTCGCTATTTTCATTACTGTTACTTCTCGTTACTTCTGTCTTTTTTAGATTTACTCTCAATCCCTATTCTGTACCCATTAGACTGTTCACTCCTTTCAGTAGATCCCGTAATTCTTCTTCACTTTAACTCAGGATAGTGATGTCATCGGCAATTCTTATCATTGATATCCTTTCACCTTGAGATTTAATCCAGCACTTGAACCTTTCTAGCTGCTGTACGAAATTAATTTGCAGATTTGTATACAGTTTACATTCGAAAAAAAAGAAACATGATTCATGTTTCCTACTGTTACTACATCATAATCACAATAAGGATTGTCCCGAACGTATATTCGGTGAGTGTGGCTAGTCAATCACTGATCTCCGTCTTAAGGTATTGGGCATTTCTGCAGCTTCCGCTAGCAATACGTTTGTTGACGTGGAACGATAATTCACAGGCAAGTACTGATGCGCAAACGGGATGTTTTCTTTAAGAGGGCGTCAGTTGAAAACGTGACAGACCTTCACGAGAACATTTTGCAAAGACCGAAGTCTGTGATTAAGCGTCATGTTTGCTATGAAACTTGTAAAACCTTTATTCACCTTAATTATGTGGAAGCAGGGCTTCGAAGCTATGTTTGACTGTATTTCGTCCATGATTATTTCTTTTACTCCGTGGCCATCATTGATATTCGCGATTCCACTAGCTCCTTGTAGTTTCACATAATATATGGTGGCAGAAGTAATACAGTTTTAAAATTGCCGTTTTGAGCGGCGTTCTTCGCTAAGTCATAGACTATTTCTTAATATTTAATGTTAGTGTTTCTCTTGATCCGCATAAATTTTACCTTCTTCCCAAAAATTTAGTTCTCCTTGGTGGATTTTATAATTTCCATTACCTGTAGATGAGTTTCTTTGAGAAGGTCTGGTGTCTCAACAGTTTATACAGTGTGTTTAAATGAAAATGTTTTTACTGCGAGGCTCTGCACAGAATGTAAAGCTGCGACTGTCGTACCTTCTGCAGAAAAACTAAAAGTCTCACTGGGAAGAGAGATCAGTCCTTTGTAACCTGTGCTGGCACACAGCGCAACTCTCTTTCATTACCTGCGGTTTTGAAGTCATCAGTACATATTTCGATAAACTTAGGGAAATTATCAGCCATGCAAATTTTTACTAATTGATCTACTCCGGCAAATGTTTTTGTTCGAAAGTAGAAAACGTCAGCTGCTGAAGTGTTTTCGTTATACTGGTTATCGGAATTAACGTACATATGTAGGCGTTCTTTGGAGTCACGCAAAATTTCCAAAGAAGGTTGAGCATAATTCCGATTTTTGGGCACTGTTTATTCCCTGCTCATTCACCTCTCTTTGAGGTAATCTGTCGAATTTCCACATCTGTGGGTGGTGAATCGCAGAAAGCAGGAATAGGTCAGTCCTTAATCTCTGTCTTAAGGTATTGCGCATTTCTGCAGCTTCCGCTACCAATATGTTTGTTGACGTGGAACAATAGTTCCCAGGCAAGTCCTGATGCATAAACAGAACTTTAAGAGGCCGTCAGATGAAAACGAGACAGATCTCCATGTAGACATTTTGCTAAAACTGAAGAACGGCGTCAAGTCCGAACGGCCAGGAACGTTGACGGACGGTATCTTTCTGTTGCGGGGTAATTCCCTCCCACATGTCACCAAGGTCGTTTCTGGTATGCTGCAGAAGTTTCGCTGGGAAGCATTCACACATTCTACATATAGCTCCTTCTCTCCCGAAGCGATTTTTTGAGCTCCGAAAAAAGACATTCATGACTGTCGATTTGCACCAAACGAACAGGAATACGCCTGCGTACAATCATGATTCCATAGGCAGTCACAAATATTTTCTGTGGCGGTATTAACCGTCTTGTTTCATAGAGGAATAAATACATTAACAATTATGCCGACTCCTTTTGTAATAATAAATAGTTTATTTAACTTTTTCCATGTCTCGTTTTCATTTGACTACCCCTTATAGTTTTGAGACAGATATTTTGTTGCCTCTGCAGAATAACGTGTCGATTTTAGATCTTTTTAGATTCCTGTATGTTAAGAGTAGAATGATATGTTCCACTCCCCTAAATTCACTTGTAACCGAGCGCAACATGCTGAGACAAGACTGAATCTTGTCTGTGAGATAAGTTGCATGTCCGTCCATGAGAGGCGTGAGATAATTATCATGCATTGACTATTGTTTGACTCTTCACCGGGAAACGTTGAATATTTAATCTCATGCACCTGTCGAATCCTTCACCTGACTAAGATAACAAGAGTCGCCTTGAGAATTGAAAGTTGTAAGCCTTCAAATGCCAACCATGATTCTAATTGAGTTTTGCTCAATTCCTAACTCTCCTCGTTCCTGCAGGAGTGGTAGCAGAACTATATATACACTCCTGGAAATGGAAAAATGAACACATTGACACCGGTGTGTCAGACCCACCATACTTGCTCCGGACACTGCGAGAGGGCTGTACAAGTAATGATCACACGCACGGCACAGCGGACACACCAAGAACCGCTGTGTTGGCCGTCGAATGGCGCTAGCTGCGCAGCATTTGTGCACCCCCGCCGTCAGTGTCAGCCAGTTTGCCGTGGCATACGGAGCTCCATCGCAGTCTTTAACACTGGTAGCATGCCGCGACAACGTGGACGTGAACCGTATGTGCAGTTGACGGACTTTGAGCGAGGGCGTATAGTGGGCATGCGGGAGGCCGGGTGGACGTACCGCCGAATTGCTCAATACGTGGGGCGTGAGGTCTCCACAGTACATCGATGTTGTCGCCAGTGGTCGGCGGGAGGTGCACGTGCCCGTCGATCAGGGACCGGACCGCAGCGACGCACGGATGCACGCCAAGACCGTAGGATCCTACGCACTGCCGTAGGGGACCGCACCGCCACTTCCCAGCAAATTAGGGACACTGTTGCTCCTGGGGTATCGGCGAGGACCATTCGCAACCGTCTCCATGAAGCTGGGCTACGGTCCCGTACACCGTTAGGCCGTCTTCCGCTCACGCCCCAACATCGTGCAGCCCGCCTCCAGTGGTGTCACAACAGGCGTGAATGGAGGGACGAATGGAGACGTGTCGTCTTCAGCGATGAGAGTCGCTTCTGCCTTGGTGCCAATGATGGTCGTATGCGTGTTTGGCGCCGTGCAGGTGAGCGCCACAATCAGGACTGCATACGACCGAGGCACACAGGGCCAACACCCGGCATCATGGTGTGGGGAGCGATCTCCTACACTGGCCGTACACCTCTGGTGATCGTCGAGGGGACACTGAATAGTGCACGGTACATCCAAACCGTCATCGAACCCATCGTCCTACAATTCCTAGACCGGCAAGGGAACTTGCTGTTCCAACAGGACAATGCACGTCCGCATGTATCCCGTGCCACCCAACGTGCTCTAGAAGGTGTAAGTCAACTACCCTGGCCCGCAAGATCTCCGGATCTGTCCCCCATTGAGCATGTTTGGGACTGGATGAAGCGTCGTCTCACGCGGTCTGCACGTCCAGCACGAACGCTGGTCCAACTGAGGCGCCAGGTGGAAATGGCATGGCAAGCCGTTCCACAGGACTACATCCAGCATCTCTACGATCGTCTCCATGGGAGAATAGCAGCCTGCATTGCTGCGAAAGGTGGATATACACTGTACTAGTGCCGACATTGTGCATGCTCTGTTGCCTGTGTCTATGTGCCTGTGGTTCTGTCAGTGTGATCATGTGATGTATCTGACCCCACGAATGTGTCAATAAAGTTTCCCCTTCCTGGGACAATGAATTTACGGTGTTCTTATTTCAATTTCCAGGAGTGTACTTATATCATCAACGTATTGAATTGCCTCATGACATCTTGGTCCCTCTGTAACCTCCCCCTCTGTAGTCGGCCTACTCTATTATGATATAACCAATCGCGATCGCATATGCCTAGTGCAATATTACAGTGAACAAGGCTATCGTTACCGAACGAAATTGACACCGCATATTTGGAGGAAAGTGTACGACATACTCTCCTGAAAGAAGAATATATTCAAAATTTGAACTAAATTTAGATGATAATTTTGAAATGGATGGTGTATAGTGCAATCGCTCACGAACACCACAGGTGGGAAACAGGGTACCACATTTACTACAAAAATCACTGCTATCACAAAGACAACACTGATTAGCTAAAAAAAAGGAATAATTAAACGGTCGCCAGCCCGCCAGGCCAACGTATCTCCAGAATCTTGAGAAAGATAATGGAAAAGAAATTTAAGCAAATAATCACTGACGTGGCAATAGAAGGTTGTCGCGATTTTCCATGGCACAGCAGTTCACGAAAAAATAAATGAATCAGGAAGGAAAGCACTGAGTTTGCAGTTAGTTTTTATGAAACACTAAATTTTGAAAGTAACGTAAAATGAAATTACTGGTTAAATGAATGACTGCCTTAACTTGAAGTTTGTGTTGTAAAAAGTAACTTTCGGTAATCTCAGTGTAACGTAATACAAAATTTAGAAAAAGGAAAGCCTTTTGATTAATGAAATACTAAACTGAATTTACTTTAAGCAAGTGAACAATTGATTTCACTTTTAAAATAACATCAATAAAATACATACCATGTCAGCAGAAGTTACTCGCTAAACTAAATACAGAATAAATAAAACTGCGCACTCTTAATTTGTGCTGTATCTTTAGTTATTAGTTTTGCCAATGAAATTTTACATTAAGTGGCCTCTGTTATGCAATACGGAGGATTTCTGCTTTAAACTAGTCAGTACTAAATACAACAAACTGGCATTAAATATTAATCAATTTTCATGTTACTACGACACTCGGTGATTGCATGGAAAGGAAAAGGACCCTGCTTGGTAATAATGTCTGAGGGCAATGACAACACAGGTGCCCCACAAGTCTTAACCATTGCAAGTTATTATTCACGTTATTCGTACTTTGTGAAAGAAATGTTGCTGGATAAAGCCTCTCATTACTTTGTTTGTCAGTTAACAGTCTTACGATGTTTCAGCTGTGCTGACGACGAAGAATGTAGCCCTGAGCTGCCGTTGTTGTTGTTGTTGTTGTTGTTGTCGCTGCTGCTGCTCGATGAGAAGAACCCCGAGTCGTCTGCAGAGCCACGTCTAATTATAGGACAGGCAACAGTTGGAACTGCAGCTTCCTACGCTTGTGCACTCCTACCGTGTTCTCAATAGCCGCAGGTTAACGAATCAGACGCTTCTGCGCTGGCGCGAGCATAGGACACCGCATTGGCGGGAGCGCCGAACAAACACTTCCGCACTCTTTCATAACTCAAGGTGCTCTGCCTCCTCTCTGCTCGCAACGTGGCAGTGACTCTCCACACTAAAAGATAAACAACAGCACAACTACTACCATTTCGTCGTTGCTATCGAAACATTTCAGTGAAGTTCCTTTGGCTATTATCCCGGCAATTTACAATATTTTCATTGTAATTACAATCAGTTATAAACAGTCAAAAATAAATACAATAGTACATCGAATACGAATTAAATATAGTTCCTGTAATACAGCTTACGGCGTCGGAATCCACGAATATTAATCGCAGAAAATTTTGTATGGTGCAAAAGGCATTTCATCTGCATTTTCGGTGTTACTCCATGTCCGCCGTGTAAAAATTAAACAATAGTAGGCTTAATATCGACCCCTGTGGAAGGTGAACAATGGTAGGCCATGAGCCAACAGTATTATTGGGATAGTCCTTTTAACGAAAAATTTGCTTGTACTTAAAGTTGCGTCTGGTGCGTTTCAGATGTGACGGGAGGAGCGAAAGTGCAATACTGGTTACAAAACAAATCTTTGGTTCACATGACTCTGAACACTATGGGACTTAAATGCTGAGGTCATCAGTCCCCTAGAACTTAGAACTACTTAAACATAACTAACCAAAGGACATCACACACATCCAAGACCGAGGCAGTATTCGAACCTGTGGCTGTAGCGGTCGCACGGTTCCAGACTGTAGCGCCTAGAACCGCTCGGCCACGCCGGTCGGGAAAATAAATCTTTGATCGTACAAGATGAGAGAGTGCAGTACTCATTCTTTTCTCTGAATTCTTGACATAACTGATCGTTGAGTTTTGGCCACTGTACTCAGCGATAACACCGCCACAGTTTGTACAAGAAATTGGATACACAATAGGTTATATTTGTTGTTTGAGGGTCGCCTAAACATGGAAAGTCGTAGGTCAGTGAGGGGTCTTGAAATCTAAGTTAAAACTGAGATTAACAGTTTCGATTTGCTCTAATGATTGATATATATCACAGTAAAATTAACAGGGAATAGCTCTAAAACACAAATCAAATTATAGAATGATTATAATACTGTCGGAACGTATCAAAAAGTGTGGAGAAATCTCAATAAGATCTGATCATTGGGCAGCTGGCGAAACGATACAAAAAGATGCCACAAATTAAGCAATTTTAGTTGCATAGGAAAGTAGGCAAGTCGTGACCTTTCCCTCATTTTTGGAGGTGATAATTAAAACTTTATAGCCATCTCTCGCATACGAAATACATTTTTTTTGCCATGACGTATTCAGTATCCTTGCAAAAGAGCTCCACAGATCTATTCAACTACTATTATTACTACTGCTACTGCTACTAATACAGTAAGTGAAATCGATTTAAAGAGAGGATTATTAGAAACTTACAGTACAATATCTGAAGCATACATGTATCGAATTTATTATGAAAGTAGTAGATATATAGAAGACACAAGCAGGCATGCCGAAATTACAAAGTTTCTTTCCTAACACAAGTAACAAAATAAGGGATTTGCATTTCCTGGATGTAATCTGGTATAAAAGTACTAACTGTCCCGTTGCATTATTGTTACTTTGTTCTTTCTGATCACCTCAAAAATTGTCTTTGCATTAATGTTGTTAGGGTTTTACTTCTTGCAGTGAAATTTCCATTCACTCTTCTCGCATCGCTCTTTTCAGCTCTCATATAGCCTCAAATTGCCTTCCATTATGACAAATACGCTTTGCAAGTATTCCCCAAAATTTTGGCACAGGTTTAAAATCCGAACTACGCACAGGCCTTGGCAAAGATCGATATCATTATCTTTTTCTTTGGTTATAGCAGAAACATGCATAGATGCATTACATTGTTCCAACTTTAGCTTTCGTCCTCTAGATCCTCATACATTCTAATCAATTCTGTCTCTAGCATCTCAGAGTACATGTTAGAGTTCATGCTAGTATTAGCTGCCTAAATCGTAACACTTCTACCACCAAAATGTTTGCTCACTCTTTGCTGCTGCTCTGTTCTCAGTTCATGCCAATAATTTTGAAATCCATCCGGGCCATCTAAATTAAATTTGTTGTCATCAGTCGAGATCAGTTTATCCCATTTTAAGCCATGACATACGTTTTTCAGCAAACTGAAATCTAGCCTTTTTATTTTTTTGGCGTTAGAGCAGATTTTTGCAGCTGTTTCTTGAATGCAAGATGTTTGTCACGTGAAAAATTTGACGTATACGCCTGGGAGTTACTTGGAATTGGAAATTAACAACACTTTAGAAGAATAACAGTTTATGGCAGTTGATTTGCGCAAAAGTAACCGTTTCGATATCTCAGATAATTTTCTGCTTTGCCCATAATTTCCATACTGTCCATATCGTGTGCCCAACCTAACGAAATTTACAAACACTGTAGCTGAACAACATAACATCTTGGTGGTTTGACGATTAGGGATTCTCATTTCCTTCCAGGCACCGACTTTTGCCTTTTCCCGAGCGGTTCTAGGCGCTTCAGTCCGGAACCGCGCCGCTGCTACGGTCGCAGGTTCGAATCCTGCCTCGGGCATGGCTGTGTGTGATGCCCTTAGGTTAGTTGGGTTTAAGTAGTTCTCAGTTCTAGGGGACTGATGACCTGAGATGTTAAGTCCCATAGTGCTTACAGCCATCATCATCATCATCATCATCATTTAAGACTGATTATGCCTTTCAGCGTTCAGTCTGGAGCATAGCCCCCTTATAACATTCCTCCATGTTACCCTGTTCAGTGCTAACATTGGTACCTCTTCTGATGTTAAACCTATTACTTCAAAATCATTCTTAACCGAATCCAGGTACCTTCTCCTTGGTCTGCCCCGACTCCTCCTACCCTCTACTGCTGAACCCATGAGTCTCTTGGGTAGCCTTGCTTCTCCCATGTGCGTAACATGACCCCATCATCTAAGCCTGTTTGCCCTGACTGCTACATCTATAGAGTTCACTCCCAGTTTTTCTTTGATTTCCTCATTGTGGACACCCTCCTGCCATTTTTCCCATCTACTAGTACCTGCAATCATCCTAGCTACTTTCATATCCGTAACCTCAACCTTGTTGATAAGGTAACCTGAATCCACCCAGCTTTCGCTCCCATACAACAAAATTGGTCGAAAGATTGAACGGTGCACAGATAACTTAGCCTTGGTACTGACTTCCTTCTTGCAGAAGAGAGTAGATCGTAGCTGAGCACTCACTGCATTGGCTTTGCTACACCTTGCTTCCAGTTCTTTCACTGTGTTGCCATCCTGTGAGAATATGCATCCTAAGTACTTGAAACCGTCCACCTGTTCTAACTTTGTTCCTCCTATTTGGCACTCAATCCGTTTATATTTCTTTCCCACTGACATTACTTTCGTTTTGGAGATGCTAATCTTCATACCATAGTCCTTACATTTCTGATCTAGCCCTGAAATATTACTTTGCAAACTTTCAATCGAATCTGCCATCACAACTAAGTCATCCGCATATGCAAGACTGCTTATTTTGTGTTCACATATCTTAATCTCACCCAGCCAGTCTATTGTTTTCAACATATGATCCATAAATAATATGAACAATAGTGGAGACAGGCTCCAGCCTTGTCTTACCCCTGAAACTACTCTGAACCATGATCTCAATTTACCGTCAATTCTAACTGCTGCCTGACTATCCATGTAAAGACCTTTAATTGCTTGCAAAAGTTTGCCTCCTATTCCATAATCTCGTAGAACAGACAATAGCTTCCTCCTAGGAACCCGGTCGTAAGCCTTTTCTAGATCTATAAAGCATAGATACAATTCCCTGTTCCACTCATAACACTTCTCCATTATTTGCCGTAAGCTAAAGATCTGGTCCTGACAACCTCTAAGAGGCCTAAACCCACACTGATTTTCATCCAATTGGTCCTCAACTAATACTCGCACTTTCCTTTCAACAATACCTGAGAAGATTTTACCCACAACGCTGATTAAAGAGATACCTCTGTAGTTGTTACAATATTTTCTGTTTCCATGTTTAAAGATTGGTGTGATTACTGCTTTTGTCCAGTCTGATGGAACCTGTCCCGACTCCCAGGCCATTTCAATTATCCTGTGTAGCCATTTAATACCTGCCATTCCACTGTATTTGATGAGTTCTGACTTAATTTCATCCAGCCCAGCTGCTTTATTGCACTGCAATCTATTGACCATTTTTTCCACTTCCTCAAATGTGATCCTATTTCCATTATCATTCCTATCCCATTCTACCTCAAAATCTGAAACATTATTGATCGTATTTTCACCTACATTGAGCGACTCTTTAAAATATTCCCTCCATCTGCCCAAGGCATCCACAGGAATCACCAGCAGTTTTCCTGACCTGTCCAAAATACTTGTCATTTCCTTCTTACCTCCCTTTCGAAGACTGCTAATTACACTCCAGAATGGTTTTCCAGCAGCTTGACCCATAGTCTCCAACCTGTTTCCAAAGTCTTCCCAAGATTTCTTCTTGGATGCTGCAATTATCTTAGAGCCATTTGAACTTTTTTTGCCTTTTCATCACGTGATAACTTTTTTCCACGTAGCATTGTCACACTCGTGGTTTATGTACACAACACGCACTGTCATTAACGGTGTTTGTTTCCTATCTGCAGTGAAGGCAGGGACGCACACACTAACACCGCATAGAGCCGACTGTTTTTATGCTGAGTTCCACCCTCTACCACATGAATCATTATTGTCCTGGTCGCCGGCCAGAGTGGCCGAGCGGTTCTAGGCGCTACAGTTTGGAACAACGCTACCGCTACAATCGCAGGTTCGAATCCTGCCTCGGGCATGGATGAGTGTGATGTCCTTAGGTTCGATAGGTTTAGGTAGTTCTAAGTTTAGAGGACTAATGACCTCAGAAGTTAAGTCCCATAGTGCTGAAAGCTATTTTTTTGATGTCTTCTAATGGCATCAAATGCGATACCATTTCACTGTATTTGTAGGTATATTGGATCTTAGACGCCTATTTCAATCAACAACGTTAATTTTCCCGTAAATATCCACGCCTTTGAACTGATTTCTACCGCCACCTGGCGAGTCTGTCATAAAAGCAGTTACCGCTTTGTACAATGTTTTTTTGTGATACATTACGACCTGTCACACTTGAATCAGTCTCTATGATATGATAAAGTCTGTACCCGAAGCAGAACGTTGACGCAGGGAGAATGATTGCAGCACATTTTTTTAGCTGTTTTTGAGTTGCATGACGGGTCTATCATTTGCGCCGCAAACAGAAGCGGATGTGCTGCCTGTCACCCCTGTGACGTGACAGGCGGCGCCCCCTATGGCGAGGCAGAACGAGGCGCAATGAGTGGGCGAGTGAGTGGCGTAATTACGGGGCCTCGCGCCGGGCTTTGAACTCGCCGCCCACCCCTACAGGCGCGGCGCGTAACGAGCGGATGAAACGGGCGCGCCAGCTCGTGTGCCCGCGTGCTCGCGATGGCGGCGCCGTCCCTTTCTCCCTGCCGGCTCACCCTTTGAGGCGATCGCGGAGCGTGGTCCGCTCTGCTGGCTGTTAAGGTCTGCCGTTCTGCCACGTCTGTTTTTAATCGTTGTGCTGCGGGTAGCTGCTTTGCGTTACCACTGTAGCGCGATTGGTTTGAAGGATCGAAACGGAAAATTAGGACCAATTACTGCCCAGATTTGCGGCTACGGGTAGCGGTCTCTTGGTTCCCTTTCACACGGGAGGTCGTGCGTCTGGACGCAGTGAGCAGCTTACCATAGTCGGTCTTGGGCATGCAGGGCTAATGTTAGCTGAATTGCTGTCTATCTTGGAACTAGTCAGAATGTTTCGCATAGAGGATATATACTGAGGAGACAAAAAGGCACGGTGTAGCGATATGCACACATATACTGATGGCAGTAGTATGCGTACACAAGGTATAAGGGGGCCCTGCACTGACGAAACTGGCATTTGTACTCTGATGATCCATGTCAAAAGGTTTCCGACGTGATTGTAGAAGCACAACGGGAATTAACAGACTTTGAACGTGGAATGGTAGCTGGAGCTAGATGCACCGGACATTCCATTTATGGAGTCGCCAGGAAATTCAGTTTTTCGTGATCCACAGTGTCAAGAGTGTGCCGAGAATATCACAATTCAAGCATTACCTGTCACCACGACCACCGCAGAGACCGACGGCCTCACTTAACGATCGAGAGCAGTAGCGTTTCTTTCGCGTTGTCAGAGCTGACATACACTACTGGCCATTAAAATCGCTACACCAAGAAGAAATGCTGATGATAAACGGGTATTCATTGGAAACATATATTATACTAGAACTAACAAGTGATTACATTTTCACGCAATTTGGAAGCATAGATCCTGAGAAATCAGTACTCAGAACAACCACCTCTGGCCGTAATAACGGCCTTGATACGCCTGGGCATTGAATCAAACAGACCTTGGATGGCGTGTACAGGTACAGCTGCCGATGCAGCTTACAAACGATACCACAGTTCATCAGGAGTAGTGACTGGCGTATTATGACGAGCCATTTGCTCGGCCACCACTGACCAGACGTTTTCAATTGGTGAGAGATCTGGAGAATGTGCTGGCCAGGGCAGCAGTCGGACATTTTCTGTATCCAGAAAGGCCCGTTCAGGAACTGCAACTTGCGGTCGTGCATTATCCTGCAGAAATGTAGGGTTTCGTCGTTCAATACACCATCGCAGGCGCTCCTGTCTGTGATGCAGTGTCAAAGGTAACCGCAGCCATGGTCTCCGAGCAGATAGTCCATGCTGCTGCAAACGTCGTCTAACTGTTTGTACAGATGGTTGTTGTCTTGCAAAGGACCCCATGTGTTGACTCAGGGAAAGAGACATGGCTGCACGATCCGTTACAACCATGCGGGTAAGATGCCTGTCATCTCGACTGCTAGTGATACGAGGCCGTTGGGATCCAGCACGGCGTTCCGTATTACCCTCCTGAACCCACAGATTCCATATTCTGCTAAGAATCATTGGATCTCTACCAACCCGAGCAGCAATGTCGCGGTACGATAAACCGCAATCGGGATAGGCTACAATCCGACTTTATCAAAGTCGGAAACGTGATGGTACGCATTTGTCCTCCTTACACGAGGCATCACAACAACGTTTCACCAGGCAACGCTGGTCAACTGCTGCTTGTGTATGATAAATCGGTTGAAAACTTTCCTCATGTTAGCACGTTGCAGGTGTCGCCACCGGCGCCAAGCTTGTGTGAATGTTCTGAAAAGCTAATCATTTGCATATCACAGCATCTTCTCCCTATAGGTTAAATTTCGCGTCTGTAGCACGTCATCTTCATGTTGTAGCAATTTTAATGGCCAGTAGTGTACAAGCAACATTGCGTGAAATAACCAGAGAAATCAATATGGGACATAGATCCACGAACCCGTTAGAGAAGTGCGGCGAAATTTGACGTTAATGGGTTATGGCAGCAGACGACCCACCGGAGTGCCTTCGCCAACGGCACCGTCGCATGCAGCGCCTCTCCTGGGCTCGTGAACATATTGGTTGGACCCTAGGCGACTGGGAAACCGTGGCCTGGTCAGAAGAGTCCCGATTTCTGTTGGTAAGAGCTGATGTTCGAATGTGGCACAGGCAGCACGAAGCGACTGACCAAGGTTGTCAACAAGGCACAGTGCAAGCTGTTGGTGGCTCCATAATGGCGTTGCTGTGTTTACACGGAATGGACTGAGTTCTCTGTATGTTCGACAACTAAGAGACCATTTGCATATGTCCCCAAACAACGATGGTTTTTTTTTAGGATAACAACACACCATTTCACATGGCCGTAATTGCTCACAATTGATTTGACGAACATTTTGGACAATTCATGTGAAAGATTTGGCCACGCAGATCATCCAGTATGAATATCATCGAGCATTTATGGATCACAATCGAGTCTTCAGTTCGTACACAACATCCTGCAGCGATAACACTTCCGCAATTATGGACGTCTCTGTATTTCTGCAGGGGGTTCCAAAGATTTGTTGAATTCATGCCATGTTGATTTTCTGCATTACGCTGGGCGAAAGGAGGTCACCTCAGTGTATATCCTGGTTTAAATTAGACGGCATCTGATGTTTTAAGGTCCATTTTCTCAGTCGTTAAAAGTGCAACAAACGCGCGCCTTTCACATCCAAGGGTACTCGCAGATTCGCTATTACGCACTATCAATGACTTGTACCTGCGAATGACCACTTCTACTGGAACGAACGAAAGACAGTGCGAGGAAACAAAAGTCGAAGCATACGATGTGTACTGTTGTTTGGCGCAAATTGTTTAGGTAAAGTTTCTGCACTTACACTCCGTGCAGCGCACTATAGTCGCTATGTTGTTGTTGTTGTTGTTGTTGTTGTCTTCAGTCCTGAGACTGGTGTGATGCAGCTCTCCATGCTACTCTGTCCTGTGCTAGCTTCTTCATCTGCCAGTACCTACTGCAACCTACATACTTCTAAATCTGCTTAGTGTACTCATCTCTTGGTCTACCTCTACGATTTTTACCACCCACGCTGCCCTCCAATGCTAAATTTGTGACCCCTTGATGCCTCAGGACATGTCCTACCAACCGATCCCTTCTTCTAGTCAAGTTGTGCCACAAACTTCTCTCCTCCCAATTCTATTCAATACCTCCTCATTAGTTACGTGATCTATCCACCTTATCTTCAGCATTCTTCTGTAGCACCACATTTCGAAAGCTTCTATTCTCTTCTTGTCCAAACTAGTTATAGTCCATGTTTCACTTCCATACAAATACTTTCAGAAACGACTTCCTGACTCTTAAATCTATATTCGATGTTAACAAATTTCTCTTCTTCAGAAAAGCTTTCCTTGCCATTGCCAGTCTACATTTTATATCCTCTCTACTTCGACCATCATCAGTTATTTTACTTTCTAAATAGCAAAACTCCTTTACTACTTTAAGTGTCTCATTTCCTAATCTAATTCCCTCAGCATCACCCGATTTAATTTGACTACAGTCCATTATCCTCGTTTTGGTTTTGTTGATGTTCATCTTATATCCTCCTTTCAAGACACTGTTCATTCCGTTCAACTGCTCTTCCAGGTCCTTTGCTGTCTCTCACAGAATTACAATGTCATCGGCGAACCTCAAAGTTTTTATTTCTCCTCCATGAATTTTAATAGTCGCTATGGCGAAGAGAAACGAATAACTTCTTGTAGGAAAGGAAGAAAGGCTAACACTTACACTCTGATTATTATCAATCGGAGATATTAGCCCTCCAGAGGACGCTCTGGTGTATGAAGTACGCGAAATACGAACTAAGTTTAATTTTTGCGAGCTTAGGCCCTTTGTTGGGTCTGGACAAACATCTTATTCCTCTATTACTGTTTCGACTCCATACTGATAGGTTTTTTCTAGTTTGGAACATCCGTAATGCATCTGTGAGAACTTTAAAAGTGGGTGTGCCACGTTTGACCTACTAAATACACCGCGCATCTGGACATATAACATGTAAGAAAAATTTCTCCGGTTAGCTTTTCCTGTTTTCATTAATACAGCTATTGTTTTGCGTCTGGTTTTGAATGCAAATGGTCTCTAAGGTACAGAAGACTTTTTTTGTACTGGTTGCTTAAAAATTTTACAAATGTTAAACTTTATATGAATTCCTAAGTTGAAATGCAACATTCAAATGGTGTTGATGACAGTTATGATGAAGAAGGTGAAAATATTAGCTATAGTAAGCATGAGTAACAAAGTGAGCAGAAGTACGATCATGAAGATGACTGTAGTAAAGGTAATAGCAGACTCGCATATGATACGTATTTTTAAAAAAAATACATGGTGTAAACATTGTCGTTCATATCATGAAAGTAGAAATAGTGTATCTTAACCGAAGGAACCATTTAATTTAAATAATAAAACAAAAATGCCTTACCTCAGAAAGTTTGCAGACTTTTATGTACAGAAAAGCCAAAGAAAGTGGTACACCTACCTAATATCGTATAGGGACCCCGCGAGCACGCAGAAGTGTCGCAACAGGACGTGACGTGAACTCGACTAATGCCTGCAGTAGTGTTGGAGGTAAATGACAACATGAATCCTGCAGGACTGTGCATAAATCCGTAAGAGCACGAAGGTGTGGAGATCTCTTCTGAGATCTCTTCTGAGATCTCAATAATGTTCATGCCTGGGGAGTCTGATGGCCAGCGGAAGTGTTTAAATTCAGAAGAGTGTTCCTGAAGCCACTCGGGACGTGTGAGGTGTTACAAATTTTCTGGTGAAATTGCCGAAGTCCGTAGGAATGCACAATGGACATTAATGGCTGCAGATGATGAGACAGGATGCTTACGCACATGTCACCTCTCAGAGCCGTACCTAAATGTGTCAGGGGTCCCATATGACTCCAATTGCACACGCCTCACACTATTACATAGCCTCCATCAGGTTGAGCAGTCCCCTGCTGACATGCAGGGTCTATGGATTCATGATGTTGTCTCCATACCGGTGCACGTCCATCTGCTAGATACAATCTGAAGGGAGACTCGTCCGACCAGGCAACATGTTTCCAGTCATCAACAGACCAATGTCGGTGTTGACGGGCCCAGGCGAAGCATAAAGCTTCGTGTCGTGCAGTCATCAAGCGTACACGAGTGGGCCTTCGGCTCCGAAAGCCCATATCGATAATGTTTCGCTGAATGGTTCGCACGCTGACTCTTGATGATGGCCCAGCACTGAAATATGCAGCAATTTGCAGAAGGGTTGCACTTCTGTCACATTGAACGATTTTCTTCAGTCGCCGTTGGTCCCGTTTTTGCACGATTTTTGTCCGGGCTCAGCGATGTCGGAGATTTGATGTTTTAGCGGATTCGTGATATTCACGGTACACTCGTGAAATAGTCGTATAGGAAAATCCCCACTTCATCGCTACCTCGGAGATGGCGTGTCCCATCGCTAGGGCGCCGGCTACAACACCACGTTCATTCACTTAAATCTTGATAACCTGCCATTGTAGTAGCAGTAACCGATCTCAACTGCGCGAGACTCTTGTTGTGTTATATAGGAGTTGCCGAGCGCAGAGTCTTATTCTGCCTGTTTTCATATCTCTGTATGTGAAAACGCATCAATTTAGCAGTTTATTTGGCGCTTCAGTGTATATTACAGACCCCTACATATAATTCTGCTAGAAACATGCAATCTGTAGCAAAAATTGTCATTCAAACATCTTGAAATAATAATAAAATACTAATAAACGATGTATTCCATAAATTTGGCTCCGTTGAAGTGATGGATATATAACAGACAGCCATGAAGTTAAAAGTATGCCGCACATCCGCTAACGTACGAAGAATGCACGCGCCTGCTCTAGGCTTAACGATAGTGATTGTTTCGCATTTCAGTAGCTACTTTAATCACGTAGTTTTCGATGTCTACAGTGACATAAAAGGAGTTTGTTAAAACACGTATCAGGTAGATAATGTCAATAAAATATGATTAATGAAATATGGAATGTACATACGACCTGTCACGTAGGCTGCTATATAGTTTGTGAGAGGACAGATAGCATGACACCAGGTATACCGTGTTAACTTGTAGCATCGTCCTGTGATCGGTAAAGCGAATGGATACCACAGACATTAGCGAGGGCTCGCTGCAATCCGGGACAGCCAATGGGAGACACTGTAGAAGATGCGTCCTCCCTCTCAGTACTGCAGCGCTGAGGTCAATATAGTGTAGAGCATGCAGGAGCTCACACCAGTTCATGACCTCACCTGCAGAAGTCAGCATCATAGTGTAGGACCAACGAGTTGTTAAAGTTTCTGATGAACCTGTACCGTTGTAAAGGTTGAACGTTGTACCTTAAGAGAACAGTTTGTTAATTAGCGCATTAAGTGATGTTTTGCTAGTCAGTGACAGCTGTAAATTATCCAGCACTCATGTGGCAAAGAAGTGTGTCAAAGTTAAGTAAGCCTTTTATTCATTTATATGATAAAGGGAACTAAGACAAGTTCTAGTTTGGTGAGCCTTCCCCCAGAGCAATCAAAAAACCCACAGCTATAGCCGGACGATACTAGTTTCGTCTTCTCACAACGTAACTCATCATATCATACCACGAACTTCTGTGACGAGAATGATCAAATCTTTCGTGTACTTTTATTTTTTAATAAATACATGTTCACTCCTGTTTACTTTTAAGGAAGTTTATTGTGTTTTTCCTTTTGAATAAAGAGAATTGCAAAGCTTGTACTTATTCGCTCTGCTCCAGCCTGATGAAAACATCTAATTAATTTATCGTCTTTCTTGCGTCTCTCGTTGGACCTTGGAGTGCCTCGGTAATTTTCTACCAATCATATTTTGTTTTCCTTCGCATTCTTCTGCATGTAGCATTACATTCTCTTCGAACCAATCGACGCACACGCAGCTCGTGACATCAACAACAAAAGTAGACAAACTAGCAGACGAATGCTTTCTATACTGCTAGCGCCGAAGCGAAGAGGAAGCGAACTTCCTTTGGTGGTTCTCTGAGAAACGGACAACCAGTGCAACACGAGTAAACAACCTCCAAAGCAAACCGCGCACAGCCAGATGTCGTTTGTGCAAGCGCGCCTAATGCTTACACCAGACAGAAATCTCGTTCGCTGTTGCACGTTCGCTCATGTTTGTTTCGGTGTAAAGGACACTTAGGGCGAACGGGGTAAGTCGCGTGTGGTTACAAGCACTCAAAAGCCCGCAGCCGCACTGCACGCTGAAAGCACAAGCTCTCAGGGAGTAGAATGCTACAAGAAAATAAGAAAACCTTGCTTGCTTGCGTTGCATGATGTAGCACTGAACAACAACAGAAGGAAACAGAGATCCTAACATTTCCTCGAAATAATTTCTCTTAGATGACGAATGCTCGTTTCAAAATTAATTGGGAATGAGCGAGGATAGTTACCGTTTCCTACTGGACCTGTGCCGCTGAAGTGTAAACATCCTCTCTGTCAGCACCCTTTATGTGCGAGATCTGACTGGCGTGTTTTTGTCGACAGTAATGTGAGATTTTCTCTTTAATTTCCTACCCTGTCGTCTGTGGCTTACATTATTTTAACGGACAGCGTATTTCGTTTAATGCACTATCGATATTTTCCTGCTACGATAATGTTTACGTTCGAAGTATAATGACACGACTTCAGTTGTATTGTTCAGTTACAACTCTTACATGTTCTTAGCAGCAAGCTGCCGAACTCAGCGTTTGTTCTTCTCAAAAGCCCTTTGCCAGCGCGTCTTGGGTAAGTGTAAAGTGTCACACCTGCTTACGTCTTCACATTGACAGCGTGCTTGTGGGTGAACGCTATCGCCTTCTATCAGCAGAAGAGGTGCGCTCTAATAAAACTACGGTACGGTAAAGCTGGTAACACTGGTAGGAAAAGAAACATAAGTAAATGTGTAAGACAGAAAACGGAAGACGACGACTTCATCTGTTTGTTTGTTTAGCACGTAATTAGAATTGCACATCATTGCGAGTTCAACGAAGTACTGAAGCGTTTTTAATTAATTTTTGATATGTGGTTTTTATTTAGCCTTTTTGTTGAGGAAATTGCGTTTCCCAGCACTATATAGTAAATCTGTATTGTTTTCTTTATTTTTACTACAACACCCCCCTGTTTCGTACACAAATCAACAACTTTCGAATAAAACTTGTATTAAACATTCACTGTTTCAGTTTTGCTACAAATACTATTTATTTTTAAGTAACAGACAGGAAAAAAATGGTTGAAATGGCTCTGAGCGCTATGGGACTGAACTGCTGTGGTAATGTCCCCTAGAACTTAGAACTACTTAAACCTAACTAACCTAAGGACATCACACACATCCATGCCCGAGGCAGGATTCGAACCTGCGACCGTAGCGGTCACGCGGTTCCAGACTGTAGAGCCTAGAACCGCTCGGCCCTTCCGGCCGGCAACAGACAGGAGGATACCTATGCTGAACAAAAATGCTCTCTACGTTACCTGGCCCCTTACATATCCTCACTCAGTTCCCAGATAGGTCACCACTTCTGGTTCCTAAGGGAATCTAGTAAGACAATGATCGCACACATAAAGAAAGCGATTGTTCTGAAGTAACCCCAGATAGGTATGCAACACACCTAGTATACAGGTAACGTGTGTACGATCTTACCTGCGCAAAGCTGCTAGGAAAACTACCATAGTCTGTGCTTACTCACAGTAGTGTACAGTTGACAGCATTCATTTAACGTCATATTCACTTTCACATGTGGAAATAAATATGCGTTCTGTGCAACATTCAGAAACGTTTAAAGGGAAATGTACTTGGGCACTAAGATGCAGAGTTGCACTGATGACTTTAGAAGTTAAGTCCTATAGTGCTCGGAGCCATTTTTTTTTTTTTTGCTGAGTTGCCACGCTGTTGCTACAAATACAGGATTGTTCAAGTATTTCCAGGATTCTACATTGAAATTAGACACGTATCCACGTATCAGTGGATAGAGTGTCAGCCAAGTATTTAATTTGCATTAAAAGTGCTCAATAGGGCACCATTGTAACATGGAAATACGTACATGCAATTCACTGAAGTTGTTAAGGCGTATTGCCAAAAAATTTGCAACGTAGCCCTCTTTGTAAGTCTGTTCATTGCCTTGTCTATTTCCAGGTGCACATTAATTAGATGCAACAATACTACTGTTGTATAACTGACATAAGCTTCTGTAGTCTATCATAAGTGAGGGTAGATTACCGTAGTTTTCCTAGCAGCTTTGGTCAATTAAGACTGTAACCATGTTAGCGTGTATTACATACGTTTTCTTCCTTTGCTGCTGCTTTTGTCCCACAGTGTTCGCAGGGTCAGCAGGGGTACAAGCGGATTTGGCACAGTTAATTAGCAGGGGTGGCTGGATGCCCTTCCTGTAGCCACCCTGTACCCCCCCCCCCTCCCCCACCCACGGAGGGGAATATTTTACCCCTTCTGTCTCCATCTAGTGTAAATCATGAAGCAGTGCAAATGTGTTTCAATTGTATGCGAGTCGTGCAACTGAGGCGGGACGTGGGGACCAGCCTGGTATTCACCTAGTGGGATGTGGACAAACCGCCTAAAAACTACATCCAGGCTGGACGGCACATCGGCCCTTCGTCATTAATCCGGTGGGCGGATTCGGTCCGGGGCCGGCGCGTACCCCAGTCCAGGAAGCAGCGCGTTAGCGCTCTCGGCTAACCTGGTGGGCATTAAGTCATTTCGATCGATTTGTTTGCATACGCATTCAGCCTCTTACTACTTATAGATTCCCCTAGAAACCAGCAGCGGTGAACCATCTAGAATCTGAGTGAGTGTATACACTGAAGCGCCAAACAAACTGGTACAGGTATGCGTATACAAATAATGAGACATGTAAACAGGCAGAACTCAGCGCTGCGGTCGGCAACGCCTATGTAAGACAACAAGTGTCTCGTGCAATTTTTACACCGGTTACTGCTGCTACAATAGCAGGTTATCAAGACTTAAGTGAGTTTGAACGTGTTGCTATAGGCTGGGACACAGCATCTCCGAGGTAGCGATAAATTGGAGATTTTCCCGTACGACCGTTTCGCAAGTGTACCGTGAAAATCAGGAATACGGTAAAACATTAAATTTCCAACATCTCTGCGACCGGGAAAAGCTCCTGCAAGAACGGTACCAACGACGACTGAGAATCCTTCGACGTGACATAAGTGCATACCCTCTACAAATTGCTACAGATTTCAGTGCTGGGCCAAGTGTCAGCTTGCGAACCATTCAACGAAACATCATCGATATGGGCTTTCAAAGCCGAAGACTCACTCGTATACCCCTGATGACTGCTGGCCCAAAAAGCTTTACACCTCACCTGGGCTCGGGAACACCGACATTGGACTGTTGATGACAGAAAACATGTTGCTTGGTCGGACTAGTCTCGTTTCGAATTGTATCGAGCGGATAGACGTGCGCGGGTATGAAGACATCCTCATGAATCTACAGACCCTGCATGTCAGCAGGGGACTGTTCAAGCTGGTTGAGGCTCTGTAATAGCGTGACGTGTGCAGCTGGAGTGATTTGGGACGTTTGATACGTTTAGATACGACTCTGACAGGTGACACGTACGTAAACATCGTGTCTGATCACCTGCATCCATTCCATGTCGATTGCGCATTCCGAGCGACTCGGGAAATTCCAGTAGAAAAATGAGACAGTCCACACTGCCATAGCAGCTACAGAGTGGCTCCAGGAACACTCTTCTGAGTTTAAACACTTCCGCTGGCCATCATTCTCCAGGCATGAACATTATTGGGCATATCTGGGATGCCTTGCAACCTGCTGTTCAGAAGACAACTCCATCCCCTCGTACTCTTACGGATTTATGGACGGCCCTGCAGGTTTCATGGAGTCATCTCCCTCCAGCACTAATTCAGTCATTAGTCGAGTCCATGCCAGATCGTGTTGTGACACTTCTAAGTGGTCGCGGTGATCCTGCATGATGTTAGGTAGGTGTACCAGTTTTTTGGGTCTTCGGTGTATAAAGGCTGGGTAACCTACAGAATATATTTTGTTCTACATAGCTATCCTCCTGTATGTTACTTAAAAATAAATGGTATTTGTAACAAAATTGATATCGTCAGTGTTTAATACCGGTTTTATTCGAAAATCTTGATCTGTAATGTGAAACGGTAGAAAAAAAATAAAAAGAAATACAGATTTGTCACATAGCGCCAAAAAACTCATTTTCCCACAAAAATGATAATATTAAAAGAAACGGAAAATGAACACATATCAAACAAACATAGGTTCAGCTCTTCATCGAACTTACATAAAATTTGTTTCGGTTAATCCACAAGCGATTTTCACACTTATCAGTAATAGTAGGAAATTCTAGCCTTTGATCAAAACGAGAACGTTCTATTAAGTACAAAATAACAATTATTATATAGATTTTTCATGTCTGTGTATGCGAACTGTGCTTAAATCAAAAGTAAGTGCTTTGGTTATATAAAAGTGCATAAGTTACATGAGCAGCTAATTTTCATTACTTAAAAAGTGCTATTCACATTTTGTAAGGATATAAAATACACAGTGGACTAACACTGAGCGATCAGCGGTTCTACTTATGTGTAAAATAAACAAACAAAAACAAAGAAATGTCATCGGGTGTCAGCATGCCTTGTCCACACAGTCATTTATGTTTCGTTCCCTACCAATGTTACCAGTACTGCCCGTGGTCCTACTGTTTAGCACGTGATTTATTTTCTGCACAAAAACTACTGAACCATAGTCTTGGTATGGCGCAACTCTAGGTGGTGATGGTGGTTAGTGTTTAACGTCCCGTCGACAACGAGGTCATTAGAGACGGAGCGCAAGCTCGTGTTAGGGAAGGATTGGGAAGGAAATGGGCCGTGGCCTCTCAAAGGAACCATCCCGGCATTTGCCTGAAACGATTTAGAGAAATCAAATGCAACTCTAGACAATACGGGGTTGTCTACAAGTTGAAACAGTGCAACAAGGTCACGACGGGTATTACGAATCGAAACTTGTAGAGATGCTCCATCCGTTAGTATGTGCCATTTTTCTGCAGGTATTTAAGATTCAATGAGTCGTCTTCTTAAACCCTGAAGGTATTTACAAAAAACTCCGTTCCGTGTGCCCGGAGTGCCACAGCGCTCGGAAGGGAGCTGCTATAGAAAAAAAAAACTTTAAAATTTTTGTTTGCTACAAAAATCACGTAAAAGAATTTGAAATTCTTTAATGGTATAGATCTCTGTAGTGTCTCTAAAACCGTGAGAAATCTGTTCTTAATTTTAATTGGGACCAGAATTACGTTATTTAATTAAACAGATGGAAATTTTGTCTTTTGGGAGACAGCTTCCAAAAAATTTGCTGCACACCTAATGATTTCACTTAAATACCATTTGTCCCCTTGATTACCAAAATATCGCGCTTGGCAACTGATCTCTCCAAAGTCGCTTATCGCATTGAGAGTGCTAAGTTTGAGAAGAGAGCGTTTTATTTTTTGTAATTTGAACAATATTTAGTTGTAACAAGTAGAAAGTTTTCCTTTCCTACAAAAAGCACATGAAAATTCTGAAATTCGCAGGCAGTGTAACCCTCTACCACATCTCAAAGCGTGTCAAAAATCTGTTCATAAATTTAATGAGGGCCGAAAGTCTCTATTTTCTTCAAATAGCTGACATTTTCGCGTCCAGAAATACTTTGTAGTTGAGTACTGCCAAGCACATTACTTTCCGGCAACACAGTGTATGCCAGCTGTTGCCAGTACAGCTCCCACTGGCGTGTCGCCGGTGGGAGTGGTCGGTCCCCCCAGCTGTCAGACGCCAACCATCGGACTGTTGTTGTGGTTTGCAGCAGGTGTTGTCATTACGGAGTAGCACGAAATACGTAAAAGTAAAACAAATGCGATCCAGTGACTCGTTCTCGATTAAGCTTAGCCTTGGACTGCTTTCAGGGGGCCACTGTAAGTACACTCCTGGAAATGGAAAAAAGAACACATTGACACCGGTGTGTCAGACCCACCATACTTGCTCCGGACACTGCGAAAGGGCTGTGCAAGCAATGATCACACGCACGGCACAGCGGACACACCAGGAACCGCGGTGTTGGCCGTCGAATGGTGCTAGCTGCGCAGCATTTGTGCACCGCCGCCGTCAGTGTCAGCCAGTTTGCCGTGGCATACGGAGCTCCATCGCAGTCTTTAACACTGGTAGCATGCCGCGACAGCGTGGACGTGAACCGTATGTGCAGTTGACGGACTTTGAGCGAGGGCGTATAGTGGGCATGCGGGAGGCCGGCTGGACGTACCGCCGAATTGCTCAACACGTGAGGCGTGAGGTCTCCACAGTACATCGATGTTGTAGCCAGTGGTCGGCGGAAGGTGCACGTGCCCGTCGACCTGGGACCGGACCGCAGCAACGCACGGATGCACGCCAAGACCGTAGGATCCTACGCAGTGCCGTAGGGGACCGCACCGCCACTTCCCAGCAAATTAGGGACACTGTTGCTCGTGGGGTATCGGCGAGGACCATTCGCAACCGTCTCCATGAAGCCGGGCTACGGTCCCGCACACCGTTAGGCCGTCTTCCGCTCACGCCCCAACATCGTGCAGCCCGCCTCCGTGTCGTCTTCAGCGATGAGAGTCGCTTCTGCCTTGGTGCCAGTGATGGTCGTATGCGTGTTTTGCGCCGTGCAGGTGAGCGCCACAATCAGGACTGCATACGACCGAGGCACACAGGGCCAACACCCGGCATCATGGTGTGGGGAGCGATCTCCTACACTGGCCGTAAACCTCTGGTGATCGTCGAGGGGACACTGAATAGTGCACGGTACATCCAAACCGTCATCGAACCCATCGTTCTACCATTCCTAGACCGGCAAGGGAACTTGCTGTTCCAACAGGACAATGCACGTCCGCATGTATCCCGTGCCACCCAACGTGCTCTCGAAGGTGTAAGTCATCTACCCTGTCCAGCAAGATCACCGGATCTGTCCCCCATTGAGCATGTTTGGGACTGGATGAAGCGTCGTCTCACGCGGTCTGCACGTCCAGCACGAACGCTGGTCCAACTGAGGCGCCAGGTGAAAATGGCATGGCAAGCCGTTCCACAGGACTACATCCAGCATCTCTACGATCGTCTCCATGGGAGAACAGCAGCCTGCATTGCTGCGAAAGGTGGATATACACTGTACTAGTGCCGACATTGTGCATGCTCTGTTGCCTGTGTCTATGTGCCTGTGGTTCTGTCAGTGTGATCATGTGATGTATCTGACCCCAGGAATGTGTCAATAAAGTTTCCCCTTCCTGGGACAATGAATTCACGGTGTTCTTATTTCAATTTCCAGGAGTGTATATCCTAAGAAATTTTTCGATGTCTGTCGCATGCCATTAATAGAGCACGGATTTTTGTGTAAAATCAACATGAAAAATATGTATACATTTTTCTAATGACGATGGGTAAAGTATGTAAGAAAATACGCAATCTCACAAAAATATTTCTTTTTTTAAAGTAAAACAATATTTCTACTGAAATAAACTTTTGAATTACACTGTAGCTCTCTACATTATCTTAATATGCATTTAAACGTAGGAATCACACGAAAAATATCTTAAAAGGTAAATTTTCCATTACTGGATTTTATAGTTTTTAAAATCTATACCACACCGAAAAAAGGAAAGTTATTTCCGTCACATACACTTAGTAAAGTGTCAACTTTCATTGAAATTATTAACGTATCATACCTTAACTTTCAGTCTGAATGGCAAGAAACAACCAGACAGTTCTCCAACTTCTCTGCAGTCTTAGAATGTTACTCATCAGTAACAATGTTTTTATGGAAGCAATATGATCTTTCTGTATCACACAACGTTGATAGTATAAATTTTTGGAGATGACTATCCCTGAAGTCCACTGTAGCATCTTCATCTCCCCTCCACCCCGCCTCGCACAAAGAATATTGCAGGTAATAGCAAAAGTCAAGTGACCTGGATTTGCCAAAATGGCATCAGATTTACTCATTACCCTCTGCTCAGTATCACGTCTAATGTTAGTCAGTTTGTATTCGTTATTCCCAACAACTCTGCAAAAGCAACCCGGCAGATTCCCATCGTTTAATACTTCTGGCGTGTAAGTCGTAACTGCTGTGGTTGTACGTGAAAGAATTTTCGATTTTCGGTTCAGTGAAAGCATTTTGCATCTCTCCCACTGAAACTGAAGATTCTCTCGGCAATGAGTCAATCACAGATTTCACGGCTGGATAATGTTCAATACAAAAACCGACAGCTTCAATCCATGTAACCTGCCTCGTTAGGACAGGCGCAGGTGGAACGCTACGTTCGGTTGCAGTCCTCCGTAGAGCGACACACGGTGCTGGGCTTTGAGAACCACTTTCTTCATGCAAGAAATTATTTCATTTACTGGTGGGCAGCTGCTGCACACTTCTTCGGTGGTACGCTGCTGTGCATGGGTGACAGGTGAATACCAGTAAAGATCAGCAGACGAATTCGTTTTTGTAGCCAAGCGAGCAATTTTAACTTGTCACAAATATTCATTGTAACAAATACTTAGCCAAAGAGCATGAATACCGTGTCACAGGTGGAAAATGTTTCTAGATATATACTATTTGCAAGAGTTTATGTGTATAATATTCGTTAATTCATTCATACAAAATGTTCCATAAACTACAAATGAACGAGAGTTTTTAGGACTTCAGAATAGACAGGAACAACAAATGCAGACAACTTCTATAAGGCATACTCTCAATAAATTGTAACTAATGCTAATCTACTAACACTGATAGTTATTGCAATTGCTTAATATTTGTGCTATGTTAGAAGAAAACAGCTGCTTTGAGAAATGGTCCTCCTCTTAACTACTAAGATGATGTTATTGTCTACTAGTTCATACTAAGCTTTAATGTAATGATGCTGATTTTAGAAACACCTAACACCTATCTACACATCGGAAAATTAAAAAGAATCTGTTTAACATGAGCAATGAGGACATCTGGAATTAAAAGTCCCTGCTCCAAATATTCAAATGATTTCCATTTACCAGCCAATTATAGCTCATTAATTCTAGCTGAAAATGAAATTAATTTTTCAGTACATCATATAGCAACACATAATAGGAATTGCGAGGTCCAGATTGCTTAATTATCCCACAGCAATTTCAGATATTTTTCAGCAAGATGTACTCTCACTTCCATGCCCACCTGTTGAAATGTCATGTAACTGCTAAACACCAAGAAAATAGTCCCACCTTTATTCACAATATTTTGAAGTGGAGGTTGGCATTTCAGTCAGCTTCTGTTTGGTTATCAATGTGAGGAGGTCATGTGGAAGTTTTCGGCTCTCTAATGTGGTTGCAGAGGAATTGGTGTTTCAGACGCACTGCTTCTTGGTGTTGCAGTGGGCTGCAGAATCCTCGACTTGCGCCATAGAGTGGTGGGGTTTCGGGTTCCACTGGATAGGTCAAGAGTCCACTACACAGCAGACGGCTACACGGGTAGCAGGGGTTGTGTGACGTGGACTGGGCGGTTTTTTTAGGTCAGATGGCCTCGGGCAAGTACAGAAAGGGCAACACCCACAAAGGGTGCGGGGCAAAGTCAGGACATGCGGGGACCAAGCAGCAATCGGTATTGTAACTGTAAACTGTCGAAGTTGCGTTGGTAAAGTACCGGAACTTCAAGCGCTGATAGAAAGCACCGAAGCTGAAATCGTTGTAGGTACGGAAAGCTGGCTGAAGCCAGAGGTAAATTCTGCCAAAATTTTTACAATGGCACAGACGGTGTTTAGAAAGGATAGATTGCATGCAACCGGTGGTGGCGTATTTCTGGCTGTTAGTAGTAGATTATTCTTTAGTGAAGTAGAAGTGGATAGTTCCTGTGAATTATTATGGGTAGGGGTTGTCTAACATTCTGGGTGGTGTCTGTTTGTTCTATATCGTGTCTCCCTACCACTTTCGCGCAACGACGCTCTGAGCGTGTTTTTTTTTAGGGAATTGACTAGTTTGAACCTGGGACCTGTTGCTGGTGTGGAGACGCCTGACCACACATGACATGTAGAATTCAGAAGAGTTCAGTGAGACTAGCGATGATATAACCAAATACTAAATGATCTCAGCGTCAGCTCCACTGCACTCCCTGTAAAAGAATGTTAATACTAACTAAATTTAGTGGAAGGGGTTAAAGGCTTTCCTATTTTTAGTTAACTGGTAAAATAACGTCGAAAAAGCAGTTAAGTTTACCACTGAAAATTTTATTCTGCTAACAAAACATTGTTTATAAATTGCACTATTGATAAAAGGAAGTGTTTTAATACAGGATGGTAAAAACCAACTGCGTTCAACAAAAATGTGAACGAATATTCCCCGAATGGGTTTCCAAGTTCTACAATGGATCGAAGGATGACCTATGCCATATCACATCTATAATCTAGGTTTAAATTAAGTTTCGCAAAAGAGAAAACTATCAAAATGGTCTACAGTAACCCTCAATTGTCTTTAATTGCTTATCTAACTTCTCGTAAATTACAGTGGCTGATGTGGCTTCTCAATAACTATATAACAGAAAAATCGTTGCGTTTCAGATGTTTACTTCAAGTTGCAAATGTGAACACCATGAGCCTTAATTGACGATAAACACTAGTATTACGCAAAAAGGGTGTGTACCAGATGAGACTTCTGCAGTTCTGAGTGAAGCCTTATGCGCTCAAAAATGCGGCATCGCGTGCGTTCATTACCTTGTCGGTGTTAAGGCAGCGTCAGGGCGGCGGCGGGCAGCACAGCTCCGCTCACCTCGCCATCCCGGAAGCAACTCCTCTCCTAACTTCTCCTTACTACAATTTACCGAAGTTGGTTTAAAAAAAACTATCTGGCTGTGTTTTCATCTGACCAATCAGGGTCTCAATGTTAACCTTAAGCTCTGCCTACAAAGATTCTGTCTATCCAATGAGAAACATTATACTTTTCGTGGTGGGGCAATGTTTTTAAAGTTTGCAACGTAACAGAGACGCGAAAAAGTCTCACGCTATAACTTGCAGCTGGCGTTGTCCTAGTGGTTAGCTGGCGACGTGGGTGTCCAGTCCGTCCCTTATCGTAGGGTCTTCTAGCTTAACACGGTTCTGCTCTCAGCTTCTGTTCTCCTTTCTCCCCTCAGAACTGCGTCTGTCACACGGTGGGAAGGTATGACATGCATTTAGGCATTCTTGTTTTAGTCTTGTATTCCATTTGCTCACTCGTTAATTGTATTACTTTGGTTAATTTAATGTCACAATTTATTCGGAGCTATGTGACATACTAGTAGATTTGCTTATTATGTCAGGGTTTTCATGGAAGGTGTTGGATTTACCTGACACCTTACAACTCAGATGTTTAGGACGCGTGCTAGGGATAGAGCATCGAGTGACATTATACTGAGTGAGCTATCCGAAAATTACCTCGAGCAATTAAACAGAGAACCGACTCATGGAGATAACATCTTGGACCTACTGATAACAAATAGACCCAAACTTTTCGACCCTGGAAGTGCAGAACAGGGAATCAGTGATCATAAGGCCGTTGCAGCATTCCTGAATGTAGAAGTAAATAGGAATATAAAAAAGGGAGGAAGGTTTATCTGTTTAGCGAGAGTAATAGAAGGCAGATTTCAGACTACCTAACAGATCAAAACGAAAATTTCTGTTCTGGCACTGACAATGTTGAGTGTTTATGGAAAAAGTTCAAGGCAATCGTAAAATGCGTATTAGACAGGTACGTGTCGAGTAAAACTCTGAGGGACGGGAAAAACCCAGCGTGGTCCAACAACAAAGTTAGGAAACTACAGCGAAAGCAAAGAGAGCTTCACTGCAAGTTTAAACGCAGCCAAAACCTCTCAGACAAACAGAAGCTAATCGATGTCACAGTTAGCGTAAGGAAGGCTATGCGTGAAGCGTTCAGTGAATTCCAAAGTAAAATTCTATGTACCGACTTGACAGAAAATCCTAGGAAGATCTGGTCTTACGTTAAATCAATAAGTGGCTCGAAACAGCATATCCAGACACCCTGGGATGATGATGGCATTGAAACAGAGGATGACACGCTTAAAGCTGAAATACTAAACACATTTTTCCAAAGCTCTTTCACAGAGGAAGTCCGCACTGCAGTTCCTTTTCTTAATCCTCGCACAAACGAAAAAATGGCTGACATCGAAATAAGTGTCAAAGCAATAGAAAAGCAACTGATATCACTCAACAGAGGAAAGTCCACTAGACCTGACAAGATACCAATCCGATTCTCCCCTGAGTACGCGAAAGAACTTGCATTTCTTCCTAACAGCCTCGTTCCGCAAGTCTCTAGAGGAACGGAAGGTTCTAAATGATTGAAAAGAGCACAGGTAGTCCCAGTCTTCAAGAAGGGTCGTCGAGCAGATGCGCAAAATTATAGACCTATATCTCTGACGTCGATCTGTTGTAGAATTTTAGAAGATGTTTTTTGCTCGCGTATCATACTACAACCACCAATAGGAATCCAGTCTTTTAATCCTATAAAAATTTCATTAATTGATACATATATTCTTATTGCATCAGGAGTAACTGTAACATGAATACATAGTAGACTTACAGAGTCTAATCACACACAAGTCTCACAAAGTTTATTTTTCATATCATTAGTGGTACTTTATTTCACTGTACTACAAGCATACAAATATTGAGAAATCTTTTGCTATAGCTTATGCAGCTTATGGACACTTAATAAATCAATTCTCATCAAGACTGCCTGATACTAATATTTTGTAGATGTAGTATGATTATTCCTAAGCATTTCAGTTTCTGATGATGTACACAATTGTGTTTCTAGTATGAATAGTGCAGTAGACTTCCAATCAAAATGTTTGATTATCCAGAAAATAATTTTAGTTTTACCTTCAAGAATTTTGATTGGATTTGTTGTACCCGTAATTGTTATATTATTTGCATCCTTTATGTGCTCTGTAATGAACAGAATAAAGGGTTGTAGTTAACTACAACTATTCAGTTATATTGAAAAAGTATTGATATTAATCAACCATTGTTATAAAGAAGAAGAAACTGTTTATTGTAATCATTTTTGACCACGATGTTCAGTAAATATTTCATTATCATTAACTAGCTGGACAGAAATCAGGAAATAAGTAAAATATTGTTGGTATTTGTGTTGTTATAATAAAGGTTTCTTATAATGGTCATTTTCCTATTAATGTTCATCAACAGATAACAACTACCATATATCAAATGAGTTTAGTTGATATGAAAAAAATGAATACCTTCGAAAGATATTTTAATATACAACAGTAAATGTTTTACAATTCTGACTTATTGGTATTAAGCAAAAATCTTAGAATCATAAATTGTGTATCACAATAAACAAAGAATAATTATTTGATAATGAAGAGCTTGATATTGTTCAAGTCACCCCAACATTTCATTATTTGTAAGTATAGAAAGACTATAAAAACCAATATATAAATAATATGACACTCTCTACATGGCCTTCCTGCCCTAAACAAAAATTTAAGTCTTCTGACTCAGAAGATAAATTCTAAAATTTATTAAGAGACGATAGATCGCTCATAAAGCCATTCATTTTGTCAAGATTTGTTTCCAACACATGGCTTTCAATCAAAGAACCATCTATTCACAAAACGTCAGTCACAACTGTGGGGTGGAACCTATGTCAAATTATTGCTAGAAAATTATGACTGCAGAAAGGTAAACTTGCATCCATGAATTTATAGATTTAGAGACAGAGGTTGACAGTGTTGACTGGAATATACTGTTTGAAAATCAATAGGAAGCTGTGAGTGAAAAGCTATTTAAAATTTGTACAGAAGCCAGACTGCAATTATAAGAACAAAAAGGCAAGAAATGTGAAAAAAATGGTGAAAGCAAGACAGTGCATGTTAAAGCATAATAGCTGAAACCGAAAGTAGTTTAAGGCCTTGTAGTTGATTTTACTGATACAGGGCGTTTGTAGACAATGAGGTAATTGCAAGCAGAATCTACAAATTGATTCATAGCACCTTAATGTTCAAATGCAACTTCCTACTGTAGGAGAAAGTGAAAAACGAAATCATACAAACTGTGGGAGCTGGAGAATTTCCCAGAAACTTTACATATGGATATCGCTGACGGTCTTAGATGCAGTAATGTTTTCAGTATGGCGATGACTGTCACGGATCGTAAAAAACTGCTTAAGAAACATTTGGGCCAGGGATTCTTTACTATTGCTCGGCAGACTACCACCTTTTCCAGACTGAATAAATTAATATAAGAGACAAAGAAAGTGCAAAGAAGAACAACATGTTTTGTCATGGTCTGTTAGTAAATGCAAGAGCACCACGAACATTCATTAAACTCCAGCGGGAGATGTTACAAGAAAGGCGTTGGGCATCATGGAGACGTTTGTTCTTGAAATGCAAATAACATATTTTTATGACGAGCCACGCTACATATTAATTCGTACTGGTACGTAATCACTCCGGGAAAAAGAGGGTAACTGTTGGTTTATGTAGGGATAGTGATAGTGGATCTAGCCAGGCACAGTAAGTAATTTGAGCAGGAAAGGGGGGGGCCAACTATCTTTGGTACCAGGAGTAATTTTTCTTGCTTAGTACAAACGTAGATCTAGTTTTATCCTAAACAGCTACGCTGTCGAGCCAAAGCGTTGTTACTGCTGTCCACGACTCAATTGGATGCTACCTGGTGGCATTGCGGGCATATAACATGGTGAGGGAAAGATAACTACGGAGCGGAGAAGAATGGGAAATCATTGTAGCGACGCAAATGTTGTCAACGTTACTGATTGCTCCACAACACGGCGCGTGTACCTTACAAAACTTGAATTAATTTTCTGATCAGTCTGTGAAAGTGCAGATCACACTAGCTTTCTAAATGATACAGCAGAATTATCAGTGTTTTTTTGCAATAGTTTTAAAACAGTTGATCTTGTTCTTCTTAAGGTATCTGCAACATCCAGTGTGATAACTTTGACGTGGTCACAGACTCGGATAATTCATCTTTTGCTTTTTCTTTCTACTAACAAACCAAGGTGGCTTGCTGTAGTGAGGTAATACATAGAATGGACCATGTTTTCGTCGCCTCACTCAGATAGCTGCTGACCGACATCCAGTTTAGTTTACGTGATAGTGCATATTTAATCTCTGGTTCTGTGCAGTTTTCTGGTTCTCAAATACCTGGAAGTGTGTTGAGTATCTTCTGAATGTTTATGGATGTCACATCTTGTTTATACCCTTGTTGAAATTATTTTTAATTATATTTATCGTCCCTAGAAAACTGACCGACAAAGACATAATGATATCGAGAGAGAGAGTGAAAATGTGTTATGAACCGAGAGATGAGAGATGGTTGACAATATTGGAAATTTAGCCTCCAAAACGAAAGAGAGAGAGAGAGAAAGAGAGAGAGAGTAACTGATGTCCAATGCTTTCTGCCAGACCGCGTGATAGCCGATCGATAAATGACAGACAAAAATCGAGCCAATTACCTTCAGAAATAAAAGAGGAAGAGAAAGTAATTTGTTGTCAGGCGTTCGCTGGTGGCCGCGTGTGTGCGATTTAGCCAACTGTTTAACGCACGCGTTCTGAAGTACGTGTGTGTAATTATCAGAGAGCGTTCGGTGGTAGTAGCATTACCAAGCATTTTCTGAATGCCTCAGCATCAAAGCCCTTTTATTTTGCAACGTGCCATTTTTAGTGAAGGTTGATTGCGATGCGCACATCCACTGCGAAGTGCTATAAATTTGTTGTAAACAGCGATTGCAGTCACTTCCATTGCCGTAGAGGCAGCAAATGAGTATATTCAGTGCATGCATTGCTTGCAGCTAAGGTAAACGTACTCACTTCGAGAGGATAATCAGAGAATTTGCTGCAAATATTCAGCATGTTACATGGGTGTTGCGCTTGCTTCTAATTGCCACTCTGGGAGAACTTTGCCTCACCTGCTGCAGTAAGTGCCTCTGAACATTTTGAGCTATATTTTCAAATACATTTATTTTTAAGTTTAAGAGTATCGTACGCTCTCGAACTATTAACATTTAAACACAATTTCTAATTTATATTATATGTGCCTACTGCGGTCCTTATAAGAGTTTCCTCCCAAGAGTGTGCATAAGAGAAGGTGGTGGGGGCCAGGTGCGGTATCCTTCTCCCGTACAGAAAAATTATGATCCCCACAAACTAAGCTCATACCCTGCTCTGGACACACAGTCAAACGTGTCAGTTCAGTATCAAAAGAAAAAAGCCAGGTCTTGTAACAGGTATTGAATGGCAATAAGTGTACTCAGAGTCATTTGTCTTGATATCTTTGAACTATTTCGCTGACCACCGCTGTTCCCGTTGTATTTAAAAATGCCGTGCTGCTCTGTGTTCCAAAAACATCCAGTAGCATAGCACTTATTTGAATCAGAGAGCTATTCGATGAAGAAACTGTATACATTCTGGATTTTTACATCAGTGTTTCTGATTTGATGAGTCGAAATGATTGCCAGTATTAACTTAAAAATGTTATGAAGTTCATTGCATTGGGTGTCATTTAAAGAAATTATGAATGTGCTTACGTCTGTTTTGTAATTTATGAATTGCGTACCTCACAGTAGGGGCTACCGGTTTTGTAATGATTCGTGCAGTAGTAACTAAGGCTTTTTCTCTTCAGTAACGATGTATTCACCTTTCCCCTAATTACGAAGTTCCTAAATATTTTCGGTTCACATTTCTAATAATAACTATACAAAGGGGGCCCACTTTCTTTCACATGTCACTTACCTCATGGATACATCTTGTGCATGAGCTTATTGCCGACAACGAAAGAAGAAGGTGTCTAGCTTTCCATTTCGCTCCATTTAAAAAATCTGAGGACTTGGCTGTGACGTTGGTCCCGTGGTAACTCCCCCCCCCCCCCCCCCCCACACACACATTGGTCACAGAAAAAGCACCTGCTCCTCAGTTTTCTTACAGCCTGAAGAGGTATAAGAGACTTTTGCGGTCTCCTCTCCCTCACGATAGTTCTTCGTCTGATGGTTCAAATGGCTCTGAGCACTATGGGACTTAACTTCTGAGGTCATCAGTCCCCTAGAACTTAGAACTACTTAACTGAGACAGGATTCGAACCTGCAACCGTAGCAGTCGCGCGGTTCCCCACTCTTTTCTTACCCAAGTCTGCAGGCACCATGGGAATTAGTTCTTACAATATTCTCTCTGTTTGTTATGTGGTTGTGTGAAATGCATTTTTCGTGGATTATCTGTTCTCGTTTTTGGAACTGGAACCAAATCTGTGACAAGTCAACTGTAATGATCTTGATGAATCAGGTGGATATTTCACTGCCATATTATGTTCATAGCACTGCGCTATTTCAATGTTGCATTCCAAACCGGCAGTATAGTATCGCTTCCTATTGAAACCTTGAATCAAAGTAGTTTATTTTTACATCTTAGTGTGCTAAGAGATCTTCAGAGGTGTGACGCTAGAAGCAGACCATGAACATAATATAGTGAATGGCTTTCGATATTAACAATTGTTTTTCTATGTTTTAGTAGAACAGATTAGCTTACACGCAATCGACAAAAAAAGATGTCGATGGAGCAGGGCACTAAGAAGGCGCTAAAGGGAAGAGAATCATAACGATTGTAAAAAATGAAGAAACAGTGTACCTCCTCACATACAATGAGGAAAGTGTGCAACAGCTAACAGTATGCAGCATTTGTTTGTATTTGGTGTGTGTACTGTAAGGGACTTGGCCTGCTGATGTGAAAAGGCGTCTGCGCTCAGCAGTTATACAAGAATTGTAACTGTGTGAATTTTTGCCTAAGAAGAAAGTGTGAAACTCAAACGCGTTGTGGAATAATAAATGGTTGACTGGCGCATAAAACCGTTTTACTTGTGTTTAATTATCAGTCGCAGCTCTCATGACGGTTTCTTTACAAACGGAATACGTATGGCGGTCACAAAGTATTATCATTACATGGAAAATTTAAATTTTTGTTTGTTTGCAGGTACACTTCTGCAGTCCTGGTACACATGGAAACACTAGCGCCGCAGCACTATAACGCGCTTGGTGGAGTAGCCAAAACTGGTGCAGCCGATTGATAAAGTTAAGTACGGTACGTTAACTCATATTAAACATTTTAAGGAGGGCAACGCTGCAACGGTCTATGTTAGCTTCAGTTAACTTCCAGCCTCAAAAGCCGTGATCGATATCTAAAACTATTTCATGTCGTTTCGTCTAGGACTGCAGGAGAATTCGTATTATAATCGGAGGTAAAACAGCAGCTACAAAAAGGACTCGACGAGCGCCTGAATTTATACAACTGCGTGGAGGGCACCGCCATTCTTCAAGTGATGTCAACTGCGTAGTTATCTCTGGCTGGCGCCATCGTTCTCGACTATAAGTAACCGATACTTAATGCGTTGGCGCAAAATCGACGTACATATTTTGCCTAATTTAATACCTCCTTCTCTTCTGTTGAAATTATTATGGTGTTTATGAATTTTTATGGCCTCTCTACACACACTCGAATGATAATGCTCTAAGAGGCTCGTCTCACTGAATTTCGTGGTTACCGTCTCGGAAGAAATGTTCTCCTACGGCCGATTTGTCACTACATCCTAGGCGGCAATTCCTCTCGTGTTCGGCGAAGCGGGTGTAATGCTTCTTTTCGTGGTGTCACAACTACATTTTGTGTACCCGAGGTGTGGCTATTGGATGTCGTACATCTTTTGTAGTTCTTAGCCATTTTTTTCATCTTCTTGGTGTATCTAAAGACCCAGAGAAAAACGTTCCCCGTTGGAGGCCATTGTCCTCGTTAGTTCTGGGTTTCTCTCTTCTTGGACGGAGCACTCTATCTTCCTCCTTACTTGGATAACCATCATTCTTCAAAACCGAAAGTAGGTGTAATTCCCAGCTGGTGGTCACTGCTCTTATTAGTCTTGGTCTTCTCTCTTCTTGGACAGAGTACTCGATTGACCTCCTTACTGGAGTAACCATAGGTGTGATTGATCTCAACTTGTAAATAAACTAGCTTGCAAAATTTGTTAGCCCTGTCCACCATGATGTTAATGATAGCTCTTTTTTGTCTCGCCTGATGGTTGGATTCCTTATGGAAGCATCAATTAATGTGCGCAGCTTTCCTGTGCACCTTAAACCCCGTCCGTTTGATCACGGACACATCTAAAAAATTAAGGTGCCCATTGCTCTCCTTCTCCATCGTATATTGAATTTCTGGGTCCATACTATTGTCCAGTTGTTGCCATTTTGTTTATAAAGATTTTTTAACAACGGTCGCTTCAGACAGGCAATGAATGACCAGATAAGTGATTCCACTCTGTGGATGATACATGTGTGAGAAGGAACTGGATGGCTTCTTGGTGCACTTCAATAGTATCAACTCAGAAGGTCAATTTACGATGGAGAAGGAGAGAAATGGGCAACTTAATTTATTGGATGTATCTGTGGTCAAACGGCGGACGGTGTTCCACATGATTAGCACTGTCGGTGTTCTGCCGAGGCACGACGAAATCACACATATTGAGTAAAAACGGGGACATTGTACATTCTGCTGAAAGTAATAAACAGGCGAGCTGCGATTAGCTGTTATACAGTAAATGCCTGCAGCAAGGCGCGTTCGTGTTTATGTCGTCTCGCGTCGTACGTTCTGCATACAAGATTGCGAATGAGAGAATGAGGCTGGTAGCGGCTGCACTTTTTACGTTTATGTCCTTGAAGACGCTGCACTTCAGTGAGCTTCTGAATCCAAAAGATAGTGCCGTTGCCAACCATCAAGGCTAGCAGAGGCCAAAGACTATCTGTCGCGGCACAGGGTACTGACCATGTCTTTTGCAGACAGAGGTTTCTCATTCTGTCGCAGTTAAAAACTAAAAAACTTAACTCCTCTCGAAAAGGCCATGAAGGCTCAATGGTACCGACCAGCCGCCGTGTCATCCTCAATCCCACAGGCGTCACTGGAAGCGGATATGGAGGGGCATGTGGTCAACAAACGGCTCTCCCGACCGTATGTCAGTTTCCGAGACCGGATCCGCTACTTCTCAATCAAGTAGCTCCTCAATTTGCCTCACAAGGGCTGAGTGCACCGCGCTTGCTAGCAGCGCCCGGCAGACCGGATGCCCGACAGCACTTAACTTCGGTGATCTGACGGGAACCGGTGTTACCACTGCGGCAAGGCCATTGGCTCCGTCACAGTTACAACGATCATATCGCTGTGTACCTGCGCTCCCGAGACGTGGAGAAGAAGGCGTTTGAAATTCTACGTGCAGGCGTTGGAGAAAAATGTGGAAACAGCGAGAAAAATGAATGCATGATTGAGTGTAAATGCAGATGATAGCCAGCAGTCTCCGCTTACATACGCAACGTGCTCAATACGTTGCAAGTGTCAGTCGCGATCAAGATAGTGTTCTGTGTAGTTATAAGTACATTATGTCGGAGCGAAGTGAAGAGGAACGTGGGAAAATTGTTGGTGCTCGTGCAGTGGACGATTCCGTAACCAAGGTAGCCGAAGTGTTCGGTGTTTCAAGAAGCCCTGTATCGAAGATTTATACCGCGTACAGAGAAAGCGGAAAAGCATCATCCGCTAAGTCACAACACGGGGAAAAGTACTTGGTGAGCTATCGTGACGGACGGCCATTGAAGAGGATTGTGACGAAAAATAAGAGGGCGATAGATGCAAAAGTCACTACGGAACTGAATGTCGCACTCGCGAACTCTCTCAACACCAAAAGAAAACGAAAGTAGCTCCATAAGCAACGGAGCTTCATAAGCAAGGAACTGCAGGGCGCGTCGGAATTCCAAAACCATCAGTGATGCAAATGGCTGTAGCAGATATACATCGTACCGAAGGCATAAAACCTAGTCCATGAATCATTGCAGGAAAGCCATTTGGTCAGATAAGTAGTTTCAAATGTTTCCAATTCCTGGACAAAAAGATTACGACAGGGATTCTGCGAGGATTTAAGCAGCTCTATCGAGGTATTCCGCGGGCCCCATGGAAACCCAGAACCTGCTCTGCAGGAATCAACATGGATCCCGGAAACAGCTTTATTTGTTCATGAGACCCAGAAAATATTAGATACGGGCTCCCAGGTAGAAGCCATTTTATTTGACTTCCGGAAGGCGTTGGATACAGTTCCGTACTGTCGCCTGATAAACAAAGTAAGAGCCTACGGAATATCAGACCAGCTGTGTGGCTGGATTGAAAAGTTTTTAGCAAACAGAACACAGCATGTTATTCTCAATGGAGAGACGTCAACAGACGTTAAAGTAACCTCTGGCGTGCCACAGGGGAGTGTTATCGGACCATCGCTTTTCACAATATATATAAATGACCTAGTAGATAGTGTCGGAAGTTCCATGCGGATTTTCGCGGATGATGCTGTAGTATACAGCGAAGTTGCAGCATTAGAAAATTGCAGCGAAATGCAGGAAGATCTGCAGCGGATAGGCACTTGGTGCAGGGAGTGGCAACTGACCCTTAACAGAGACAAATGTAATGTATTGCGAATACACAGAAACAAGGGTCCTTTATTGTATGATTATATGATAGCAGAACAAACACTGGTAGCAGTTACTTCTGTAAAATATCTGGGAGCAGGCGTACGGAACGATTTGAAGTGAAATGATCATTTGCGAAAGGCAAAGGTCCCGAGTTCGAGTCTCGGTCGGGCACACAGTTTTAATCTGCCAGGAAGTTTCATATCAGCGCACACTCCGCTGCAGAGTGAAAGTCTCATTCTGGATATAAAATTAATTGTTGGTAATGCGGGTACCAGGTTGAGATTCATTGGGAGAATCCTTAGAAAATGTAGTCCATCATCAAAGGAAGTGGCTTACAAAACAGTCGTTGGACCTATACTTGAGTATTGTTCATCAGTGTGGGATCTTTACCAGGTCGGGTTGACGGAGGAGATAGAGAAGATCCAATGAAGAGCGGCGCGTTTCGTCACAGGGTTATTTGGTAAGCGTGATAGCGTTACGGAGATGTTTAGTGAACTCAAGTGGCAAACTCTGCAAGAGGGGCGCTCAGCATCGCGGTGTAGCTTGCTGTCCAGGTTTCGAGAGGGTGCGTTTCTGGATGACGTATCGAACATATCGCTTCCCCCTACTTATACCTCCCGAGGGTATCACGAATGTAAAATTAGATTCGAGCGCGCACGGAGGCTTTCCGGCAGTCCTTCTTCCCGCGAACCATACGCAACTGGAACAGGAAAGGGAGGTAATGTCAGGGGCACGTAAAGTTCCCTCCGCCACACACCGTTGGGTGGCTTGCGGAGTATAAATGTAGATGTAGATGTACTCTGCAAGGTCGCATTACTGCCAAGGATTATGTGCCCATTCTGGCTAATCAGGTTCATCCCACGGTACAGTGTTCGTTTCCCAATGGTGTGCTGTTTTCCAAGTCTACAGGGCTTCTCTTTGGGCACCACGCATCGTCCAGGAGTTGTTTTGTGAGCACGAGGATGAACTGTTGCATCTGCCCCGTCCGTCACAGTCACCAGATCTCAATATTATTGAGCCTTGGTTGTCAGCTATTGCCAGAAGTGGGCTTGATCCTTACCCACGTCCATGATCATTACCTGAACGAACGTTATAAGATTCCCGTGAAAATATGCGGTACCTGTATTTATCCATTTCGAGATGACAGGAGGCTGTTTCGAACGCTAACCGTTTTCCTACACCTCCTTCTGCCAGCTTACATTAAAACTTTTTACTGTGAATAGTTGGAAAACAATAGAGGAATAAAAGATGGCTGCAAAACAGGCTGGCAAATACTGAATGTATCCATCTTATTATATTATTTCCAACTTAAATAGGATGCGCACGTGTTGTTGTTGTTGTTGTGGTCTTCAGTCCTGAGACTGGTTTGATGCAGCTCTCCATGCTACTCCATCTTGTGCAAGCTTCTTCATTTCCCAGTACCTACTGCAACCTACATCCTTCTGAATCTGCTTAGTGTGGTCATCTCTTTCTCTCCCTCTACGATTTTTACCCTCCACGCTGCCCTCTAATACTAAATTGGTGATCCCTTGATGCCTCAGAACATGTCCTACCAACCGATCCCTTCTTCTAGTCAAGTTGTGCCACAAGCTCCTCTTCTCCTCCTCAATTCTATTCAATACTTCCTCATTAGTTATGTGTTCTACCCAACTAATCTTCAGCATACTTCTGTAGCACCACATTTCAAAAGCTTCTATTCTCTTCTTGTCTAAACTAGTTATCGTCCATGTTTCACTTCCATACGTGGCTACACTCCATACAAATACTTTCAGAAATGACTTCCTTACATTTAAATCTATACTCGATGTTAACAAATTTCTCTTCTTCAGAAACGCTTTCCTTGCCATTGCCAGTCTACATTTTGTATCCTCTCTACTTCGACCATTATAAGTTATTTTGCTCCCCAAATAGCAAAACTCCTTTACTACTTTAATTGTCTCATTTCCTAAGCTAATTCCCTCAGCATCACCCGACTTTATTCGACTACATTCCATTATCCTCATTTTGCTTTTGTTGATGTTCGTCTTATATCCTCCTTTCAAGACACTATCCATTCCGTTCAACTGCTCTTCCAAGTTCTTTGCTGTCTCTGACAGAATTACGATGTCATCGGCGAACCTCAACATTTTTATTTCTTCTCCATGGATTTTAGTACCTACTCCAAATTTTTCTTTTGTTTCCTTCACTGCTTGCTCAATATACAGATTGAATAACATCGGGGAGAGACTGCAACCCTGTCTCACTCCCTTCCCAACCACTGCTTCCCTTTCATGCCCCTCAACTCTTATAACTGCCATCTGGTTTCTGTACAAATTGTAAATAGCCTTTCGCTCCCTGTATTTTACCCCTGCCACCTTCAGAACTCGAAAGAGAGTATTCCAATCAACATTGTCAAAAGCTTTCTCTAAGTCTACAAATGCTAGAAACGTAGGTTTGCCCTCCCTTAATCTAGCTTCTAAGATAAGTCGTAGGGACAGTATTGCCTCACGTGTTCCAACATTTCTACGTAATCCATTCTTCTTGAAGTCTGAGGGTATTTCGCCTGTCTCATACATCTTGCTCATCAGATGGTAAAGTTTTGTCAGGACTGGCTCTCCCAAGGCCGTCAGTAGTTCCAATGGAATGTTGTCTACTCCGGGGGCTTTTTTTCGACTCAGGTCTTTCAGTGCTCTGTCAAACTCTTCACGCAGTATCGTATCTCCCATTTCATCTTCATCTACATCCTCTTCCATTTCCATAATATTGTCCTCAAGTACATCGCCCTTGTATAGACCCTCTATATATACTCCTTCGACCTTTCTGCTTTCCCTTCTTTGCTTAGATCTGGGTTTCCATCTGAGCTCTTGATATTCATACAAGTGGTTCTCTGATCTCCAAAGGTCTCTTTAATTTTCCTGTAGGCAGTATCTATCTTACCCCCTACTGAGATAAGCCTCTACATCCTTACATTTGTCCTCTAGCCATCCCTGCTTAGCCATTTTGCAATTCCTGTCGATCTCATTTTTGAGACGTCTGTATTCCTTTTTGCCTGCTTCATTTACAGCATTTTTATATTTTCTCCTTTCATCAATTAAATTCAATATTTCTTCTGTTACCCAAGGATTTCTACTAGCCTTCATCTTTTTACCTACTTGATCCTCTGCTGCCTTCACTACTTCATCCCTCAAAGCTACCCATTCTTCTTCTACCGTATTTCTTTCCCCCATTCCTGTCAATCGCTCCCTTATGCTCTCCCTGAAACTCTGTACAACCTCTGGTTCTTTTACTATATCCAGGTCCCATCTCCTTAAATTCCCACCTTTTTGAAGTTTCTTTAGTTTTAATCTACAGGTCATAACCAATAGATTGTGGTCAGAGTCCACATCTGCCCCTGGAAATGTCTTACAATTTAAAACCTGGTTCCTAAATCTCTGTCTTACCATTATATAATCTATCTGAAACCTGTCAGTATCTCCAGGCTTCTTTCATGTATACAGCCTTCTTTTATGGTTCTTGAACCAAGTGTTAGCTATGATTAAGTTGTGATCTGTGCAAAATTCTACCAGGCGGCTTCCTCTTTCATTTCTTTGCCCCAGTCCATATTCACCTACTATGTTTCCTTTTCTCCCTTATCCTACTACCGAATTCCAGTCACCTATGACTATTAAATTTTCGTCACCCTTTACTATCTGAATAATTTCTTTTATTTATCATACATTTCTTCAACTTCTTCGTCATCTGTAGAGCTAGTTGGCATATAAACTTGTACTACTGTAGTAGGTGTGGGCTTCGTATCTATCTTGGCCAGAATAATGCGTTCACTATGCTGTTTGTAGTAGCTTACCCGCATTCCTATTTTCCTATTCATTATTAAACCTACTCCTGCATTACCCCTATTGGATTTTGTGTTTATAACCCTGTAGTCACCTGACCAAAAGTCTTGTTCCTCCTGCCACAGAACTTCACTAATTCCCACTATATCTAACTTTAACCTATCCATTTCCCTTTTTAAATTTTCTAACCTACCTGCCCGATTAAGGGATCTGACATTCCACGCTCCGATCCGTAGAACGCCAGTTTTCTTTCTCCTGATAACGACATCCTCTTGAGTAATCCCCGCCCGGAGATCCGAATGGGGGACTATTTTACCTCCGGAATGTTTTACCCAAGAGGACGCCATCATCACTTAATCATACAGTAAAGCTGCATGCCCTCGGGAAAGATTACGGCTGTAGTTTCCCCTTGCTTTCAGCTGTTCGCAGTACCAGCACAGCAAGGCCGTTTTGGTTATTGTTACAAGGCCAGATCAGTCAATCATCCAGACTGTTGCCCCTGCAACTACTGAAAAGTCTGCTGCCCCTCTTCAGGAACCACACGTTTGTCTGGCCTCTTAACGGATACCCCTCCGTTGTGGTTGCACCTACGGTACGGCTATCTGTATCGCTGAGGCATGCAAGCCTCCCCACCAACGGCAAGGTCCATGGTTCATGCGTACGTATGAAAGTAAAAATACAAGAAGCTCAGAAAAATTAACATGTACAACAAATCCATGTTGGAGCGGTAAAATGTAGAAATACAGATAATAAATCTTCTAAAACCCAGAGCTGAGCTAAGTTCATCCCAGATACCAGTATACGAGTTACGCATTCTATTAATCTGAAGAAATGACTAATAAGACAAAAAATAGATTGTAGAACAGCGGCTCGTGGCGGCTACTTTGGTTCGACATTAAACGTGAAACTTCATTAAAAGTATCTTTAAACTCTGGAAGTGAAAAATGTACATGGATCCCTCCGTCTGTTACACTGTGTTACTGTCAAGTTAGCGTAGGCACAATAGTTGGACGTCCGAGTTAACGAGGAAATTAGAATAAAGGCTCAACCGTGATACAGTTGATTTGATACAACAACATAAGAAGGGATATTAATTCCCTGCGCCACAGACATGCAGGTCTGATGCAAAGACCACCGAACTCCAGAAATGAAAGAAATGAGTGACCACTTGCTAGGAGTCCACCTGGAGCTTATGGCCGGAAGCTACTACCAAAGATCCCTTTATAAGCAAAGAATTCTCACATCAAACTACTTTGTGCGCCGGTATTGATAGGTACGGATGGGTATCCAATCTGGTGCCACGCGACCAAATAACCAAAGGAAGGACTGGGCCCGTTTTTGTTCATTTGCATATAGTTGTTGGGTAGGCAACACAGAGCTTTTTAACATTAAGTTAGCCTTGACACTACAAACTAGTGATCTTTCAACAATTTATGAATTATTTTAAAAACAGGTAAAAATATAGACAGATAAAATTTTTCACACACGGCCTGAAGGGCTAATATAAAAAAACAAACTAAGGCGGGAGTACAACAAATTCCCAAGCAAAACGTCAAAGAATGGTTCAGATGGCTCTAAGCACTCTGGGACTTAACAGCAGAGCTCATCAGTCCCCTACACTTAGAACTACTTAAATCTAACTAACCTAAGGACATTACGCAGATCCATACCCGAGGCAGGATTCGAACCTGCGACTGTAGCAGGTGCGTGGTTCCGCACTGAAGCGCCTAGAACCGCTCAGAAGAACTGATTTTAAGGAACAGCAAACAACAACCAATAACGACTGAAGAACTGATTTAAAGAAATTGCCACTATCACAACCAATAACGCCTGAAGGGCTGATTAACAAAAATTGCAACTAACAAGCAATAACGCCTGAAGGGCTGATTCCAACAACAAACAGCAAACTGCAACCACTAACGTCGGAAGGGTTTATTTTAATAAATAGCTACTACAACCAGTCACGCCTGAAGAGCTAATTAAAGAAATGCAATTAAAACTCAGTAATTAACCAGCATTTGAAAAGTTAATTTTGAAACAGGCCCGAAGCCCTACCATAAACACATGCTATTTGACAACAAGACACAAGACACTTTAAACAGAAGCAAAAGTTTTAACAAAAGAATCACAGTAATAGGTAGACTTTTAAATTTCCACACAATATTATTACAATCGGCAAAAAAATGACTAAATTAGTGTGAGATGCTTCACATTTCTCTCAAACATGACTGACCGGTGCACTACAGCCGGTTTGCAAACCACCGGTTTAGCATGGGAGTGTCCACAAGTCTACAACACACTAAAACATTCCATTACCAGCCGGTACTGACAAATACGATAACAACAGAAATGAGGATCTAAACCGAATTATGCTGGCCCCACGTTAATAAGTTGGCGCCGCAAGGAAACATTTTGTTACTGAAATACGAGTTCGCAGCCCCAGCCGCCAAATAAACAAATACATGTGAGGTACCAACACGCCAGACAAATCGTACACAGCAAACATTCTCTCCGTGAAGTTGTTAAAGAAACAGAGCATAAAATATCTTAATACAATATAGAGAGGGACAGATTGAGCCGACACAGAGATCAGATCAATAAGTACAGTCAGGCAATTCAAATTGCGTAACGACTAACCAGAATGGCTGACGATAGTGGAAGAATCTTGGGCAGGTGGCACACACTTTGGTGGTAGTCTACAGAAGCAAATAATAATTATGCTCACCGTAGCAACAGGCTGCCGATTTCAATGCTGATGTAGTAAAACCGGAATGCATAGCCTCTAAGGAATCCCGCCTGTGCGTCTCACACAAACACCGCGACCGTCCTTACGGGTTGCAAACTAGGACGTTGCACCGTGCCAACGCCCGTACTGACATCTCCACAAGAAGCGGCGTACGGCGTACTCGTTCCTCTCCAGCAAGGCCGGGCGTGTTTACTTCCTCATACAGGCCACTACTTCCCGCTACAAGAACACATCGTGCACCCTACACGCTATCACGTGCCAAGCCAATGCAGAACTCACTGCGTGACCGTTCGTATTGACAGCCAAGGCGTGTTCTCTCATGCTCACCCCTCCTCAGACTCTCCCCCTGTGCTCAGTAACCTCTCCGACAAAGAACACTAACGGTAAATAAGAAATATAAACTAGCAGACTGGTGATGGCTATCACCGATCCAGCTCAAGTATGCCAGTGATTCAGCTGCCACAAAAGCAGAGAGGCACAAATGCATAGAGTTTTAATTCGGAAGGATGCGAGCAATGACGGAAGAAAGGAAGATAAAATACTTTCCTTTGAGGCTGTTGGCGAAATCCAAGTTGAACCCTACCGAAATGGTTTTAGATTTCTCAATAGACTGTAATACACAACAGTAAAAATTTTCCCTAGTACTGCAACCTATCAGACAATAAAAGCAAATCAATATGAAATTTTCTTAAAAGGAAGATGGGGAAAGAAGCCATAGAAGTTGACATTATATTTTCTTTTAAAAAGACATCCTATGTGCATCAGTTCTTTTTAGTAATTACATTTTTAAAATAAATGAGATAACTGAGGCAAATATTTCAGAAGAGAAAGCACAACATTACCCAAAAGAAGCAATCCAGAGGACATTTAGGGAAATAACAGTCAATATTACCAATCCATAGGGACTAAGGCAGATCATCAAGATTCAAATGGTTCAAATGGCTCTGAGCACTATGTGACTTAACATCTGAGGTCATCAGTCCCATTGAACTTAGAACTACTTAAACCAAACTAACCTAAGGACATCACACACATCCATGCCCGAGGCAGGATTCGAACCTGCGACCGCAGCGGTCACGCGGTTCCAGACTGAAGCGCCTAGAACCGCTTGGCCACACCGGCCGGCAGATCATCAAGTCCCTAAAAAATAAAAGTTCTCGTAGGATGGGTAATATTATCAGTAAGACATTGAAAAGTTTGGCTCAGCAATATGTAATGTTCTTCATTAAGTGACACAATGCATAATTAATCCAGGGGGTGTTGCCAGAGCGACTGAAATATGCCGTTGTTAGGCCTCTCTATAAAATGAGTGACTCTACAGATCTCAATAACTACCACCTAGTGACATTCCCTGTATCAACTTCCAAATTTTTTTAGAGAGTAACACACTCCAGGATTATTAGCAGCATTGTGTAATAATGAAATACTTAGTCAGTCGATTTCAAAAGGGCCGCTCTAGCGAGTCAGCTATTTACACATATACTGAGCACATAACAAAACCTTTAAATAATAAAATATTGTCGGTTGAGATCTTTTGACACTTATCGAAGGCATCTCATTGAGTTAACCTGTTGTTATTCTATTAAGGTAGTTAAGTTTTTATGGCGTATAAAGTTGAGCACATGTCTGATTCAGTTCTTATTTAAGAAAGAGGATGCTTAACGTTACCCTAAGCTCTTCGAGTATTATAACGAGGGACGTCACACCGTCTGCATCGAGAGTAATTGCAATGGGAGCTTCACAATGTTCGATAAGTGGCACTTCTACTGTTCTTTCATTATTTTAATGATTTGCCATTTTATACGAATCTGAAGGCGAAATTAGTCCTGTCGGCAGATGAAACATTCATTGTTATGAATCCGAGCACACAAGCATCAACAGAGAAAATAACAAATGATGTTACTGTGAAATGTGCTGACTGGAGTTGTACAATTAGATTAGTTTTACGCTTTTGAAAAACACAGCTCATACAGTTTTCTACCATCAAAAATATCCCATCTCCTATTAACCTAGTATACCAAGAATAAGCCTGCCCGGTTAGCCGTGCGGTCCAATTCACTGCTTTCCGGGCGGGAAGGCGTGCCGGTCCCCGGCATGAATGAGCCCGGCGGATTAGTGTCGAGTTCTCGTGTGCCGGCCAGCCTGTGGATGGTTTTTAGGGCGGTTGTCCATTTGCCTCAGCGAATGCGGGCTGGTTCCCCTTATTCCACCTCAGTTACACGATGTCGGCGATTGCTGAGCAAACACTGTCTCCAAGTACGCGTACACAATAATTACTCTGCCACGCAAACATTTGGAATTAAACTCGTCTGGTGTGAGACGTTCCCGGGGGGCGGGGGGGGGGGGGGGGGGGGGAGGGCTCTGGGGGCCGAACTGCACAACAACCCTGCGTTCGGTGTGGGGCGGCGGTGGGGTGAGTGGACTGCTGTAGCCTGTTGTGGGGTTGTGAACCACTTAGGGCTACAGCGGGAACGGAGCAAAAAAAGAAAAAAAAATGTGTGTTAAGTCTTATTGGACTTAACTGCCAAGTTCATCAGTCCCTAAGCTTAACACACACTTAACCTAAATTTTTCTAAGGACAAATACACACACCTATGCCCAAGGGAGGACTCGAGCCTCCGCCGGGACCAGCCGCACAGACCATGACTGCAGTGCCTAAGACCGCTCGGCTAAAACCGTGCGGCGGGAACGGAGCCTCTCAGCCGTTTCTAGGTCCCCACTTCAATACAGTACAATACAATATAATACCAACAAGAACTAATAAACAGGAGAGAAAGTTCTAAGTCCTTGGGTGCGCAAATTGATGAAAACTTAAACTGGAAAAATTCGTTAAGCGGACCTAAAAAAAACGTTTAGGTTGTTGCTTTACTCATAAGAACAGTTGACAACTTTGAGGATACAGAAGGCAGTACGTTAACTTATTTTGTATATTTTCACTCCTTGGCGCCTTTTGACATAATGTTCTGGGGTAACTCCTTTAAGGCACAAAGTATTCACTGCACAAAACAAATTAATTAGTATTATGTATGGGGCTCACATAGGCATTTCTTTAACGTCTATAATCATTAAATTTCTTTAAGGTGTTGGGAATATTAATCACAACCTCACAGCACATTATTTATGAAATTCGTTGTCAACAATCCGTCTGAGTTTGAGAATTGAAGAGACATTCACAAATACACTATTAGAAGGAAAAATGGCCTACATTGCCCTTTAAGTTATCTAGTTTTCGTTCAAAAAGGGTGAAATATGTAGCTCTAAAACTCTTTGACGATCTGCCCTTAGAAATAAAAGTCTGATGAATAGCGAAAGTGTTTTCAAATGTAAATTAAAGATGATTCTTCTTAAAAACTCCTTTGCCATACAGGAATTCTTCAGTAGAAGTAATCAGCAATTTTTATAGAAAAACCTTCTAATTGGCCGTATTGGTTCTGGATTTGTTCTGTTGACCCGTTCTGCATCATAACGTTTATCGTGAACATGATGTATGGAATAAGTAACTAATTGATGTCAGCGATATTTGTTCCTAGTGCATACTCAACTGTCTCTGAACGGTAGACTGGGGTGTCAGTATATGAAGACAGACAATGTTTCCAGCATACAGAAGAAACAAGAAAGATTAATGTTTTTCAACTCATTAATGATGTCATTAAGTACGTGCCACAAGCTCGGGTTGAGAACGAATTAGAAAGGAAATTTGCCGTTCTTTTTTGAAAGAAACCATGCGTTTATTTGCCGTAAACGATTGAATGAAAAAACTATAGAAATCCTGACCCTGCACTGTAGGACAGATATTTGAAGCGCGCTATTCCCCAGTACAGTTCGAATGTGCTAACCACTGCGCCATCTGGGGCCGGTTCTACATGCGAGGAGATGAATCTCTGTAGTGCAGCAGCGGCGAAGAATTCCGGTGAGGTAACCTGCCTCAAGGACGTGCTGGTGAAATAAATTTGCTGTAGCTGCGAAGTCCTCTCCCTGGAAGCCTGCCAGAGAGGGTGCGGCAAGCTTCCAAAAAGGCGTTTCCGAGTTTGGCACAAGAAGCAGCAGCAGTTTCGCCGTTCTTTCGTAGCTCTGAATCACTCACAAGGAGAATCAACTATAGTGACAAGATTTTCAAACATTCTTTAGACACATGCAAACTCGGCAAGCCACTGTATGATTAGTGGCGGAGGGTACCCTGTACCACTACTAGCTATTTCCCTTCCTGTTCCATTCAAAAGTAGATAGAGGGAGAAACGACTGTCTGTACTCGTACGCTTCTGTATAGGCCCTAATTCCTCGTGTCTTTTCTTCGCGGTTCTTACGCGAAATGGATGTTGGCGGCAATAGAATCGTTCAAATGACGGCTCCTTTTCACAGTAGTGCTCTTCGAAAAGAACGTCGCCTTCCCGTCGCGATTCCCATTTGAGTTCCCGAAGCATATGCGTAACACATGTGTGCTGTTCGAATGTTCGAACCTACCGGTAGCAACCCTGGCAGCCCGCCTCTGAATTGCTTCGATGTCCAGCTACCGAGCGAGGTGGCGCAGTGGTTAGCACACTGGACTCGCATTCGGGACGACGACGGTTCAATCCCGTCTCCGGCCATCCTGATTTAGGTTTTCCGCGATTTCCCTAAAAAATGCCAAGATGGTTCCTTTGAAAGGGCACGGCCGATTTCCTTCCCAATCCTTCCCTAACCCGAGCTTGCGCTCCGTCTCTAATGACCTCGTTGTCGACGGGACGTTAAACACTAACCACCACCATCGATGTCCTGCTTTAAGGGATCCCGGGCAGGTGTCGAAATTTTAAATTTTCATTTTTTCGTTGTTCTTTAGCTACGGAATGTACTCTTTTCCAATTATGTATAATACATATATATTATTTCTTTATTTCTGGTTTGTTCATTCATTTGAACAGAACACAGTGTGTGCATTACCATGTACATTTAACAATTCTCAGACTGAAATTTGAGTTTTTGAATCACCCGCCTCCGAGGGCAATTATCTAGGAGATGGTGATCCAAAAGCTTTCAAAGCAGCTGAAGATGGGAAGTCTTAAGAAGAAAATGTAACTATCACTAAACTGGAGTGCATAGGACACGTACAAAAGCGAATCGGTACTATGTTGCGACGACTGAAAACTGCATTCTGGGGAAAGAAATTATAAAATGCCAGAGGATTAAATATTCAGAAAAGACTGGCAGAATCTGTCTTAGATAAAATTAAAAAATACTTTGGTATGACCATCAGGAACAAAGTAGCATGAGAAAAGCTGTATGGGCAGTTAAGTTTCATTTCTCTTCAACAGTCGATAAACCACTTGAAAGCCTCTTAGGGTTTGATGCCGTATCATAAAACCAACAGCATTCAATATTTCGGCGATCCAGCTGTTCACCATTTTCAGGAGAATACTGCTGCTGCTGAGTCCTGCTGAAAATTGAGTTTTCTCTTGTATCCTCCTGGAGTCACTCAATTTCGTCGCTTTTCCGTACACCACATCAAAATAAGCAAACATACGCAGATTGCTCCCCAAGCTATCCGTCATTCAATTTATGTACGAGTACATAGAAAATAATAGCGGCCCTATAACACTTCCCCAGGACACTCCTGATCATACCCCTTTTTCTCATGAACTCTCGCCGTCGGGGCCAACATACTCTAGTCGAGGGGCAGGAGACGTTCATTTGACTCAGTATTCTTCTTCGTGACTCATTGGTGTAAACGTAAACCGTGTCTTCTACATGATCATGGTCCTTTGGAGCGTGCCCAACACCTGTCTGGTGAACTTACTTGAAAAATCCAGTCTAGATCTACCCAGTAGTATAAAGGATACGAGGGATCTCCACGCTTTCCTGTCTATAGTTTGATGTTGTTGCCTGTTTCACGAAAAGCCACATATTTTACACTGCCTCTTCTATTCTACATTCTTATGTTTTTCTTGACAGCCCTCCTCTCCTCCCAGGTGATACCGCCCTATCGAAACGACATTCAGTACCTCCCGGAAGGATTTGTGTGTTTCACTGTATTCGAGGACAGTACAGACTGTAGTCTCGCTACTAGAAGGGTCCCTCATACCTGACGTGTTTCGTCATAGGTGCGGGACAGGTTGTGACCCACAACACAGAGAATGGTTGGTCACTTTACCGAAGTGAAGCCAGCCGATCTAGGAACTAGACCCTGATTATAAATTTGTTACAAGCAGACGCCAAAATAAGCCATTTTACACCTCACTCGATAAGTATCTTCTTTTTCTTCTTCTTTTTTCTGGAGGGGGGGGGGGGGGGGGGCGACCGTCTTCAATCTCCTCGTTTGGTGTGGGCAACATGACTTCCTCTCCTGTGCAAACTTCTTCAATTCATAATGTCACCTACAGCCAATGTCCTCAACTATCTGTCTTTCCATACACTTTTTCAACCGACGGTCGCCTCCTGCTAGCATGTAAGTTACTAGCTGATGCCTTAACACATGTGGAGTATCACCCTGTCCTTCCTTCTCTAGTGGCTCTCATGTATTCATTTACTCACCAATTCCTCGGAGAATCGCCTAGTTTGTTAATAGTTCACGAAATTTTCATCATCGTTTTGTAACAATACAACTCCTGTTCTCTAGTTTTCCTCTAGTCAGTGGTTCTCCTCCATTCGTGCTGTGCTCCAGAAGTACAGTCTCAGAAATTTCTTCCTCAAATTAAGGCCTATTTTTGGTACTAGCTGACACTGTTTAAGCACAGAAGCTCTCCTTTTTTGTGCTAGTCTGCTTGTTTTCCGTTCCTGTCCGACATGCTTTATTTTACTTCTAAGGCACTGAAATTCGACAACTCTACCTGTCGGCTTCTGTCTCGGTTCTTCGCCCGACGTTCCTCTGATGGTTTTTCCAACGTTTCGCCAGCACGACTGGCTGCCGTTCCCAAAGTTTTCCCCTGCATTGCCGGTGGTGGACTGGAGTCGAGCTCGCCGCCGCAGATTATATGTTTCTTGCGCGCCAACGTCCAAGGGCGTCTCTGTGGTCACTTCCGGTGCGGTTCTCTTGCTATCTGCGACGGTCGTTCGCTGCACCAGTGGAAGCGAGGTTCCATCTACCTTGAGACTTTCTTCTTTCTTGCTGAAGCTATTCTCGTGTTTGTGTGTACAGCCAGAACTTCCGTGTCGGCAAATTTTACTACGTGATCGGTCTCACATAGCGCGTGCTCTGCCACGGCCAGTTTCTCTAGCTGCTCCAACTTGCAATGTCGCTATGTTCTGCTATCCTGGTGTTTATCGATCGTTCAGTCATTCCAACATGACTTTTTCCACATGTGCATGATATGCGGTATATTCCCGACATTCTAAGTGGATCCTTTTTCTCCTTTGCCGATCTGAGTCTCTCTTTGATCTTCTTTATCGATTTGTAAATAGTATTTATGCCGTATTTGCGCAATATACGACCGATTCTGTCTGTCACTCTGGGAATGTATGGCAGAAAGACCATACACGACATTTCTTTCTGTGATGTGTCACTTTGCCGAGTGTCTGGCTCTGTCATACTTCTAATGTAACTTGTGGAGTATCCATTGCTCCTCAGAACTCTTTCCATGTGTTGCAATTCGCTTCTGACGTGCTGCGACTCACATATTCGTCTTGTTCGCATTACGAGCGTATTAACCACGCCTCTTTTCGGGTGGTGATTTAATAGTTTGTGCAGGCATCGGTCCGTGTGTGTCAGTTTTCGATACACGCTGTGCCCCAGGTTTCCACCATCCCTTGTGACCAGCACAACTAGAAATGGTAGTTTTTTGTCCTTTTCTACTTCCATGGCAAATTTTATGTTGCCATGGAGGCTGTTCAAGTGTTTTAGGAAGTCATCAAGTGGTTCCTCACCATCGTTACACACAACGAGTGTATCATCGACGTATCTGTACAACTTAGGTTTACAAGAACAGTGGCTGCGGTTCGAAAAGTTCCACGAAGAAGTTGGCCGTCACTGGACTAAGAGGATTACTCACGGTGACGTTTCCAGCTGTTCGTAGAAGTTGGCACCCCCCATGAAATAGCTCGTGGTGAGGCATACATGAAAGATATTTGTGATGTCTTGCGGGAAATGGAACCGATATGCTCAAGACAGTCCCTTTCATAAACAAAGAAAGATCGTCAGAGCTGACCAGGATGTCGTTTGGTGCAAGTTTTCGTTTCTTCGGCTTCTCTATGAAATGTACGGCTCCCTTCTTGTACGTGTCAGTCTTCCACAAGTGCGTATGGAGCAGAGATGACAAGTGTTTTGCAGTTTATTCGTCGGTGAGCCAGGAACGCCAACAGTGGTCTTAGTGGAACGTTATTCTTGTGGATCTTAGGTAATCCACACAACCGACGTGTTAGGGCTTCTGTGTTGCGTAGGCTCCTGTGTACGTCCACCGGCAGAGAAGATGCCTTAATTAACCGAGTCGTATTCCGTGTGATAGACTGCGACGTACCTGCGCTTAGTTTTTGGTATGTCGTCGTATCTAATAGGTCCCAGATCCTCTGCTAATAATCTTCGGTCTTCATTCTGACGGTCCATTTCCTTATCGGCAGGCAGTACCAATTTACTCTTGTCGGCGTTAGGATTTTTAATAGGTTGTACCTCTTCTTTTTTCAAGCTGCAAGCTGATGGTTTTGGTCGGCTCACTATCGTGGCTGTTTCAATGTTTATTTCCTTTGCTCTTTCACAAGGAAAGGTCCGAATGGCCGCTCCCGTTTTAACAGTGATGCCCTCCATAGGTATAGTTGTCGGGACTGACTCTCCCTCTTCTATTAGTTGTCGTTCAGTGAGATTGATCACTGTGTGTGACATGTCGAGAATCGCCTTGTCAATCTGCTTGAGGCATCTTGCAAACTTTTTCTCCTGTCGCTTAGCGCAGTGCTCGAGTTCGTTCTGCTGCTCCTGTGGGTGATGCTGCCGATCCTGTCCCAGTCGTCTCGATGCATTTTGCTACATTAGTTAATAGAAAACGTCCAAAAGTTTCTCAGCGTTCTTGCCAAGGCTCTCCGTGTTGTATGAATTCGCTCACAAAGAAAAGGTCGTTCAATTCTGCCGTAGATACGATATTCTTGGAAGATGGTGAATAGGCGCTTACATTTCAAGAACTTCGGTGTAGCACCTTCATTGCGGCACCGCGAGAGAAAGTCTAGAGAGAACATCAGTCTCATTTTTTCCTTCCATCGTTGGTCAAGGCGTCGGTACTATCTGCAAATCTCCTCCTCGTAGAGGCGTAATATAAAATTGTTAAGGCTTTCGTGGCCACCAGCTGACAACCTGCCTGACGGTTTCTGTCTCGCGTTCTTCGGCCGACGTTCGTCTGATGATTTCTCTGACGTTTCGCAAACACGAGTGGCTGGAGTTGTCAAAGTTTCACACTCCGTTGCTGATGGTGGAGCCGAGCTTCCGCTCGCACCTTGCGCGCCAACGTCCAAGGGCAGTTTGTACCGACGCCTTGACCAACGAAGGAAAATGAAAGTGCGATTGATGTCCTCTCTCTACTTTCTGTCGCGGGTCGGGATGAAGGTGCTCCACTGAAAGACGGCGTGGTTTATCTTCAATGAGAAATTGTTATAACCAGGATTAACACAATAACCTCTTCAGTCTGGTTTATTAAATCACTTTTTAACAATTATGTAAGCCAAGCGTCTACCCAGACTCACACTCAGAGGTAATGCATAATTAATGTTTGGTTATACCAATGTTCAAATGTGCTTGGTGGCGTGCACGTTCCTTATTTATTCCCAAGTCCAGTGAAGTTCAGTCTCTCCGAGTGAAGTCTCAAGACTTCCGCCGAGCAGCCAGGTAACCTCGAGCAGTGCGGTGAGTCACCCACAAGCAGCTGGACCACGGCGTGCCGCACTTCCCGACGAGAACTGACGTTTGCGGCGGCGGCCTGGTTTATATAAGGCTTGCTAGTTAATGGAGCCGTCAGCTGGGGTCGCTGTTTTCCAGGGAAAGCCAATCGCGATGTTTCCTGGCGTAGCCAATTGCTGTGTACTGACCATGGAGGTAGAATAAGGGGAGATGGCGCTACAGACTTACGCTGTACCTTGTTTTGAATCCAGTAGGCGGGCCCTGCCGCCATCTTGGATCCCCCAAAACATTAGCAGACGAGTGTCTACAAATGCTTCTTGTTCGTCATTTCTGTCGTGTGCACGCGATATTTGTTTTATATAGTTAATGTTACAGTGTTTTAGTGAACAACACAGTATAAGCAATGCAACTTCAAACGATTTTCTGGTCTTCAATGCGTATTCGATACAGTAATCCGAGACGAAATTATGGCGCTTCTGGCCTCAGTACTGTAATTCCTTTTTGATTAAACATTTCGAATAACCGAGAAGTATGTGCTATGAAAAGCGTGCTTTCGTAATCCATTTCTATTCACTTTTATTGTGTTTGTGTCGATAACTAATGAAGCCAGAGCACCAAAATCAATGATTGATAGTTTAGACGCACCGATTTGTATTCGTTGCAGTTTCAAGTCAAATTCAAATTTTAGATGTTCAAGTTTGCAAGAAACTTACCTTATTTCCTTTGGTGTCCCACAGATGTATGCAGGGATGTGATGAACAAGCCAGTTGTCATGTCAACAAAGTGAAAGATTCGTTAAATTACGAAAGAAAAAAACTAAATTTAACATTGTCAGGCCAATTGTAGTTTACACATCTGCTATTTTTTTAAATTGTATCTACCAAGTGACATTCATTGCGGCAAATAACATCAATTTACAGGTTAACACGACAACACATTGATTAATGTAATGATCTAAATAGCCTGGACTTAGATAGGGAACTTTGCTTTAACAAATATGTAACTCTTTAAGTACTTATAATTTAACCACTGTAACAGGTGTTCCATACATTGTAGTGAAGATTTAATTAACTTCACGTAGTTACATTACTACTGTAATTCCTTTTTGATTAAACATTTCGAATAACCGAGAAATATGTGCTATGAAAAGCGTGCTTTCGTAATCCATTTCTATTCACTTTTATTGTGTTTGTGTCGATAACTGATGAAGCCAGAGCGCCAAAATCAATTATTTATAGTTTAGAGGCACCGATTTGTATTCGTTGCATTTTCAAGTCAAATTCAAATTTTAAATGTTCAAGTTTGCAAGAAACTTACCTTATTTCCTTTGGTGTCCCACAGATGTATGCAGGGATGTGATGAACAAGCCAGTTGTCATGTCAACAAAGTGAAAGATTCGTTAAATTACGAAAGAAAAAAACTAAATTTAACATTGTCAGGCCAATTGTAGTTTACACATCTGCTATTTTTTTTAATTGTATCTACCAAGTAACATTCAGTGCGGCAAATAACATCAATTTACAGGTTAACACGACAACACATTGATTAATGTAATGATCTAAATAGCCTGGACTTAGATAGGGAACTTTGCTTTAACAAATATGTAACTCTTTAAGTACTTATAATTTAACCACTGTAACAGGTGTTCCATACATTTTAGTGAAGATTTAATTAACTTCACGTAGTTACATTACTTTTATATTAAGTCATTGCATTTTAAAACATTAGTCCCCATTCCCAGGATATTTCTTGCCAAAACTTTTCAGGTACTTGGGAATAACCAAACAATGAAATCCAAGTGTATTGCTTATCTCCAGAGAGCTCTTCGCGTTGGATTGATAGGAAATCTAACGTCAAATCACAGAAATAAAACCTACTGTAAAACTTTACAGTGCATCAGAAATATATAAGAAAATAGCGCTTAAATAGGTCCAATTTCGAATGAAATGTGACTTGTTTAAACTTTAGACTACAATCAGAACGATTAGTACACCCGCAAGCAACGCAAGCCGGCATTCTTTTTTGTATCAAAGCACTTCACGGCTACACGGAATCAAACCACCAGAAGCGAATGTTTTGGGGTAGCTTACATGGCGGATCTTCACTTGAGTCGGCTTCATGTTTGTGACGTCATGACCTCTTATTTTTACCTCCATAGTGCTGACGAACGCGCGCGCGCGAAGACGGCCAGCGATGGTAGCCGCGAGCCGCCCGGAGAAGTGCGGCCAGCGATGTACACTCCTGGAAATGGAAAAAAGAACACATTGACACCGGTGTGTCAGACCCACCATATTTGCTCCGGACACTGCGAGAGGGCTGTACGGGCAATGATCACACGCACGGCACAGTGGACACAACAGGAACCGCGGTGTTGGCCGTCGAATGGCGCTAGCTGCGCAGCATTTGTGCACCGCCGCCGTCAGTGTCAGCCAGTTTGCCGTGGCATACGGAGCTCCATCGCAGTCTTTAACACTGGTAGCATGCCGCGACAGCGTGGACGTGAACCGTATGTGCAGTTGACGGACTTTGAGCAAGGGCGTATAGTGGGCATGCGGGAGGCCGGGTGGACGTACCGCCGAATTGCTCAACACGTGGGGCATGAGGTCTCCACAGTACATCGATGTTGTCGCCAGTGGTCGGCGGAAGGTGCACGTGCCCGTCGACCTGGGACCGGACCGCAGCGACGCACGGATGCACGCCAAGACCGTAGGATCCTACGCAGTGCCGTAGGAGACCGCACCGCCACTTCCCAGCAAATTAGGGACACTGTTGCTCCTGGGGTATCGGCGAGGACCATTCGCAACCGTCTCCATGAAGCTGGGCTACGGTCCCGCACACCCTTAGGCCGTCTTCCGGTCAGGCGTGACAGGCGTGAATGGAGGGACGAATGGAGACGTGTCGTCTTCAGCGATGAGAGTCGCTTCTGCCTTGGTGCCAATGATGGTCGTATGCGTGTTTGGCGCTGTGCAGGTGAGCGCCACAATAAGGACTGCATACGACCGAGGCACACAGGGCCAACACCCGGCATCATGGTGTGGGGAGCGATCTCCTACACTGGCCGTACACCTCTGGTGATCGTCGAGGGGACACTGAATAGTGCACGGTACATCCAAACCGTCATCGAACCCATCGTTCTACCACTCCTAGACCGGCAAGGGAACTTGCTGTTCCAACAGGACAATGCACGTCCGCATGTATCCCGTGACACCCAACGTGCTCTAGACGGTGTAAGTCAACTACCCTGGCCAGCAAGATCTCCGGATCTGTCCCCCATTGAGCATGTTTGGGACTGGATGAAACGTCGTCTGACGCGGTCTGCACGACCAGCACGAACGCTGGTCCAACTGAGGCGCCAGATGGAAGTGGCATGGCAAGCCGTTCCACAGGACTACATCCAGCATCTCTACGATCGTCTCCATGGGAGAATAGCAGCCTGCATTGCTGCGAAAAGTGGATATACACTGTACTAGTGCCGACATTGTGCATACTTTGTTGGCTGTGTCTATGTGCCTGTGGTTCTGTCAGTGTGATCATGTGATGAATCTGACCCCAGGAATGTGTCAATAAAGTTTCCCCTTCCTGGGTCAATGAATTCACGGTGTTCTTATTTCAATTTCCAGGAGTGTATTTCTCGGCCACGTAAGGGCGCGTGTGTGTGAAGACGGCCAGCGATGGAAGCAGCGGGCCGCCCAGAGAAGTGCGGCCAGCGATGTATTTGGCGGCCGCGTACTGGAGCGCGTTGTTCGGTGTTTGTTAGAAAGTGTGTATACCACAGAAATATTCCGAACAATTAGTAATAAAATAGTATTTATTAAATATGAAGACATACTCAACGTAAATGGTGCTTCTTCGTGTGAAATGTTTAGCACAATTAGACGTTTAAAATTATTGCAATTCATCTAAAGTATTAAAGTACTGTCGCTGTGGTTTTGAGTGATGCCTATGTAGAGTCCAGGCCTGGCCTACAGTGGCTACGGAGCCTGAGTCTCGGAGACGACGGACGATCACTGCACGGCTGTAACTGCAGACTTTACACAGCTCGGCGCACTGAAGAGGGATGTCCGGCATAGCGCAGTGCTCCGGTATTTAAGACCGCATCGACCAACTGCTGTCCACACACGTGGGCTCATGGGCTGCCAGCAGCTCCACTCACGGACCTCTGTACAGTTCGCATGGCTAGCCCATACAGCTGCTGCGCTGCGAATGTTCCGACCGCGGCTTATCGATTGCGGTGCGGTACTCTCTCGAGTCGTGAGTACCGTCACCAAACGGAAAATTTATTTCGTTTCCGTCATTGCTTCTTCGATGTATAGATTGAACAATAGGGACGAAAGACTGCATGCCTGTCATACGCTCTCTTTTACTCAAGAATGTCTTTGCAAATGCAAATGGCTCTGAGCACTATGGGACCGTAGCAATCGCGCGGTTCCAGACTGTAGCGCCTAGAACCGCTCGGCCACTCCGGACGGCAAGAACGTCTTTCTTGATCTTTCTGATCTTTCTGTCTTAGAGGAACAATGGCACTGTAATAACAGAATAACAAAAGTACCAAACGTGAAAGGAAACGAAGAGCTCTGAGATGAAAGGAATTACAACCATTTCACCATGCGTCATTAAAACGCGTATCGAAAACTGACACGGCTGAACGTGTACGAAACCAGAAGTAAAAACGTTGCGGTAGGTCTGAAAACCAGCCGTCTGGGAGATAATTTCAGTGGAAAGTTTTGCATTCTGTTTTCGTATATTTTATCTTGTCAAACGCAGTGAGTAAATGCATACGAACACTTTGTTTTGTTCATAGATTTCGATGAATATAACTTAAAAGTGTGCATTTAATTCCGGTCATTCTTTTGACAGCCTGTTCTCTATTTGACCACAGATGATTTAACTTTCGATCCGAACCGCACGCGTCTGAAGAAAGAAGCAAGGACTTCGAGGTCACTAGAGACGGATGTTTCTAGGATGGGAAAGGACGTCGGCCGTGCCCTTTCAAGGTATTCATCCTGGCCTTTTCCTGGAGAAATTTAGGAAAATGACGAGAAACCTAAATCAGGCTGGCAGAACACCGATTTGAACCGTCGTCCAGAGCCCAGAGTACTAACCAAATCGAGCCCTCTCTCGGTAAAAGTTAACGGAAACTGCACTTCGATCGTGAATATGCTGGCAGATTCGGATAACTCTGTTCCATTTCTTACTGTTGCATGTATGACAGGAATTTTACTGTTATAGTCAGGGATACGCCAGAGTCTTTTTGGACTCATAATCGATGAGGATATCAGAGAATTGATTATTTGAAAAACAAAGAATAACAGAGCTTATTTGATATGCTTCGAAACCATTATTCTGAGTGTACTTTGATAAACAATAGTTTCATAAACAGTATCGAAAACTGACATGGCTGAACGTGTACGAAAACAGAAGTAAAAACGTTGCGGTAGGTCTGCAAACCAGCCGTCTGGGAGATAATTTCAGTGGAACGTTTTGCATTCTGTTATCGTCTACTTTTATCTTGTCAATTTTTAATATTATAACACCCTGGATATTATTCATAACTGTATACTGTGAGAAACTATGTTTGACACTACAGATAAGAATGCTCAACCAATTATATACCGGGTTTCGACACTCAAATCTCTAAAGAAAAGGAATGGTTGGTGTGTACCATGAAACACCACATTAATGCCTCTTGGTGAAACTCTGCTATGAAACCATGCATTGTGTGCAAGAGGCTCAGCCGGCCGCGGTGGTCTCGCGGTTCTAGGCGCGCAGTCCGGAACCGTGCGACTGCTACGGTCGCAGGCTGGAATCCTGCCTCGGGCATGGGTTTGTGTGATGTCCTTAGGTTAGTTAGGTTTAAGTAGTTCTAAGTTATAGGGGACTAATGACCACAGCAGTTGAGTCCCATAGTACTCAGAGCCATTTGAACCAAGAGGCTCATTTGATGATTCGAGCACGTGAAACTCATGCGAGAAGTTCCTCCGGGCTTGGCTGGCAGGGCTGCTCAGCGAGAGCCTTGAAGCTCGTGTGGTACAGTTTCCTTTGCACCTATCCGCTGCTTGCTGTCCACACAGACCGCCAAGTTCCCCCTCCACCCTGGCGACTGCTTGTTCCGACATTCGCGCTCGACTTCTGTTTGGCCACAGTTGAATTCCGAACCTCGTTCCTACATACATTTTGGCGTTAATTGTTAACTAACCCGTTCGTCAAACGAAACTGCAAGAGGGCTTTTCGTCCCTACTATCTTCGAGGGACGTCTGGTCTTGTCCACAGCGTTGAGAATTAGCAGTAAGAATAAACTGGTGAAAACGACTGATGTAGACATAACGGAGAGGATTTTGAAAGTGCAAAGGAACATTAATATTCTGCTCCAGTCCGGAACCACGCGGCTGCTACTGTCGCAGATTTGAATCCTACCTGGGGCGTGGATGTGTGTGATGTCCTTAGGTTGGTTAAGTTTAAGTAGTTCTAAGTCTAGGGGACTGATGACCTCAGATGTTAAGTCCCATAGTGCTTAGAGGCATTTGAACCATTAATATTGTAGAGGAAGAAGCTGAAAATACAGAATTACGGATACTCTTTGCAAAGAGGCAAACGTCAGTGACAAAACACATCGAATGAACAGCAGCTGCGAAACAATCAGTCTTGACGCTAATTTAAAAATGCAAGTGAAAGGATCCAGTCGCAGAGACTAGAGGATGAGGCCTTAACAACAAAATCCACGAAAGTGTAACCGTGTTGCAGAAAAAGGGAGATGGAGTAATATCAGCAACCAGAGCCTCTGTATCCATCTAAATGCAACACCGGAGAACCGAAAGAATCTTTAACGCCTTTGATTCAAAACTAGAAACAAGAGTCCCCTGATACGTGATCACCAAGAAAGAGGCTGAAGAAATTCGCACATTACGCACAGGACCGACGCCATTTTTAAAATGCCGTAATGACTTGCCAAATTGTCCGAGATGAGAAACTGCGAAATGCCGGAAAATAACAAATAAACGTCTTGCTAGACACATTGGACTGGCGAAAAGAAACTGGGGGAAGAGGAAAATGGAAAGAACTTTAAATTAAGCTTATCGTCGTTCCTAGCTGCAATATTGGCAAAATATACAGGGTGGTCAGAAACAAGTCTGAAAAGCTCGTAATGGTACTGCAGGTAGACTGTGGTGAGAAATAATTGTGAAGAAAAAATTCGATACGTTGTGCCGTTTCAGAGTTAATTAGCATTGAAATTGGCCAATCAGGCCGTTGTGCGCTCAGATTCAAGTTACTTGCCAGATGCAATTAATCCCAGTTGTTCCTATAGTGTAGATGTTAGCGCATGAAACTGCTCAGTCTTTGGCTTGGTTCGATCCTTATGACTTCCTTTTTCGGTTTCAGGAGCAAAACGAAGAGCGGGCCGCATGAATTCGTGTGAGCAACGGCCTGATTGCCTAACTTCAGTGCTGATTAACACGGAAACGGCGCAAAGTATCGAATTTTTTTCTGAACAATAATTATTGGCCTTCTGGGGCCAGTTAGCGAGCTACTTGACGAAGAAGTAGCGGCTCCGATCACGAGAACTGACAACGGCCAGGTGAGCGGTGTGCTGATCACATGCCCTCCATATCCACATCCAGTGACGCCTATCGGCTGAGGATGACACGGTGGCCGGTCAGTACCGTTGGGCCGTCACAGACCTGTTCGCAGGGAGAATATTGGCGTAGTAATCCAATTTTTGTTTACCAAGTACAGTTTTTAAGGTTCAATAATAAAGTTTATTCTGCTTTGTCAGACAATGAAAATAGACAGGTGACTAATCTCATCAGCGAAGTTAAGAAGATTTAAAAAGCTCGAACCCCTAATATAGTGGATAGTAAACTCACTATACATAAAGGATATACGTATTTCGAACGCATACATTTATCAAACTGTAAGATATACAACTATGAATCTTGGGACACAGATTTACGAATCTCTCAAATTTAAATTACAGATGTTCAGCAAGTCCTCTACCAGAGACACGAACAATATCACATCGATACTCGAATTCCTTCCGTACTCCGGTGAGCATGTCCATCGTCACCCATGTTATTACAATATGGATCTGGTTCTTCAACTCTTTTTGGTTCTGTGGTAGTGATGGTGAATATACGTTGTCCTTAACGAAACCCCAAGGGAAGAAGTCACAGGGCGTCAAATCGGGTGACCGTGAAGGTCAGCTGGGAATTGTTAAGTCGCCGGCTGTTTGACGATCAGTCCAACGACTGGATAGAATTTCATTCAGATATTCAAGCACTTGGCGACTCCAGTGATGGGGTGCCCAGTTTTGCTGAAAAATGAAGTTGTATTAGATCAGCTTAAAAAAAAAACAACTAGTTTTATAACATAGCGAGATACTGCTGACCGCTAACCGCGTTTCCATAAAAGAAGAATGGGCATAAATAGAGACCACTCAAAACAAATCTACTTTAAGAAAATCTGGTACATGTTCAGTATGTTCATGTTGATTCTGTAGGCCCAAGGTTCCAAAGATCGGTTTGGTACCCCAACCTAAAACGTCTTGCATTGTAATCACGGAATTACATTTTGCAAACTTGAGAACACGAAACGATTTTTGATGCGCCGATCTGTACTTTTGGCAACATAACACTCTGTGACATGTAAATTCTTTTTGAAACACTTTCCATGATTAAAACAACCGACAACACAGCATGTTTTCACCGCTAAAAATAGTTCGAAGTGCGAATCTACACTAAACATAAAAAAGACAGAGGTCACACGATATAATGATTCCAAGTGTCCAATAGCGCCGAAATAAACAAAGACCCCAGAAATAGACCGAGTTAGAGATCGGATCAGCGTAATATCACTCTAAGTCTGAACCGACTTAACAAGCGACAAATGCAAATGCTGAATAGTAAACCAGACTGACGGCCACTTCGGATTTTTCTGTCCTCACTGAGATACCGCGCTGAATATTTGTAAGTATCGCAAAAAGTTTCTGTGACATAAAAGAGCGCGACTCGATCACCGCCCAGACCAGCAAAGGTCATGTATTCTTCCTACCATTCCGTTTGTCCACAATAGGTAAAATGTCGTTATTTGTTATCTTCCCTGACGCAGTTCTTAAAGGCGAGCAGAGTACTTCTTTTATTATACGTGTCTCGTAGTGCTAGATCTTCCTATAAGAACGGAAGGTATGCAAGGCCATGGGGATGCATTCCTGTTCCAGAGATCATTTCCGAAAAAAAACCAGTCTTTTTCTCTATTAACTTGAAAGCCGGGAGAAACAAACAAAGCTGTGGGGTAAATGTATTTACTTTTGCTCGTAATAGAAAAAACCTTTTGACCCCTCTTCTGCTAGTAATCCCATAATTCCGCGAATGTCCTTGCCCGACAACTCCGCAGCCCGCTCCAGTCTAATATATCACTTACTCGATACTCGAGTCAAGAGTTCCCTGAGCCGGAAAGCCCTGTTCCTGCTCTCCTCTTTCCCGAGTGGAGTGCGAGGGAAGGGGAGAGAAGGGAAGAAAAGGGAGTCCTGAGAGAATTACGTCCAGAGCCCGCGGTGCAGTCCACCTAAAGTGAAATGCAGCCAATCGCCGGGGGGCTGTGAGAACAGCCACTGTTTCTTATTGTTCCTGCCCAACTGGTAGCGGTGCAGTACGTCGCTATCTACACAATAACAAATATATTCGAAATATTTTTAAAAAAATGCCCAGATGCGAGTACTACTCGCGCTCTGAGGGCTCCGTACGAACTTATAGGGTGACAATTATTGAACTATATGAATAAAATGTAAATTAGTTACAAACTACGGCGGGCACACACTTTATTCAACACGTAAAAGTCACTACAGGTATTCGGATTTAGGTTATGACATGTTCGATATACCTGCCATCATTGACGATCTTGTGACGCAGACAAATAGCGAAATTCTGCATGAATCGCTGAAGTGTCGGTACATCGATGCTGTCGATGACCACCCAAATGGCTGTTTTCAGCTCAACAATGGTTTTTGAAGTTATTGCTGTAAACCGTGTCTTTAATACAACCCCACAAAAAGGAGTAGCATGTGTTCAGATACGGAAAACATGGCGGCCAATCGAAGCCCATGCCAGTGACCTCTGGGTACCCCAGGAACGCAATTCTATCCCCAAAGTGCTCCTCCAGGATATCAAACACTCTCCTGCTTCGATGGGGTCGAGCTCCGTCTTACACATGTTGTCGAAATCACAATCTCTTTGGATAACGGGGATGAAATCATCTTCCAAAACCTTCACGTACCGTTCGGTAATCATGGTGCTATCAAGGAATACGTTTGAGGATAAAGAGACTTCTCGATCGCGAAATGCGGATTCTCAGTCCCCCAAATGCGTCAATTTTGCTTATTGACGAATCCATCCAAATGAATGTGGACTTCATCGCTAAACCAAACCGTACCGCACATACTAATTCCCATCATGCACCACGGCCCACCGTGCAGATTGAACGTCCTAACGCAAACCGTTCGGAATTTCTGACGATTTTATTTCATATAGTTCAATAATTGTCACCCTGTAATTATATACATAGACAGTTCATCCATCCAGGGAATCGAGTATCACGATGATTTTTGACAATTGTTGCCATTAATACTGCCAAGATATTGGTCCCAGCGATTCCAAGACTTTCGAGAATATTTAGGATCAAGTGTGAAGTCGATAACAAATGACAGAGGAAATATCTTTTCGTGTGATGTGACTACAAATTAACAATTTTCTGATTTTTTCCTTGACGTGTACTATGAAATCTGTCTTCTTGTCAAACGGTTGTCAAAGGTTGGAGTCTGTTGCGACCTGTGGCAGTACAGGTACGAGCAGCCCATAGTGGCTTGCCTTCACGCATTCCTTTTATATATATTTTGTGTCTAAATCCCTTCTGGCCTGTTAATTATTTTATATGTGACATGTAAGTACTGCCTCTGTCTTTTGTTAGTAAGTACTTACACTTTTTATATAAAAATATCTTTTCCTATAAATTTTTAGCTATGTTATAGGCCATTTCAATTGTTTTAATTCCGATGAAGGCACTTTTAGAAGTGTTGAAACCTGGTCAATAAGACTAAAGATAGTTGTGAATGAGGGCTCATTTGTTTCAATTTTCATTTACATACACAGTAAAATTACAGGTAAACAATCAAAATATGAAGTTCATATAATCCAGTTTCTGTGGGAGATATTTAAGAACAAAATATGTGAGTATATATGCATTTCCTTCTTATACAGTGCAAGTGACCTGAGCTCCAGTCAACGTGAGTTAGTAAAGAATGTCATGTCTTATGACTGCCTATTCAGTTTAGTTCTCATAACATATTACACATTCAATCATTGAGTGATGGGCCTGTGATTATCACAAGTGCTTCCTTATTATTACAACGTAATTATTTCCATTCTCAAAAATCGTATTAATCTTTACATGACGATCATCGTACAGAAAACAGCAGGTAGAAACGCAATGTCAATGTCGTTAGACGTCAAATGTCAACATGTCTATGTGTGGATTCAGAATTGTATGGCAATATGTAGTTAGCCATAACAGCAAAATAAATGCGACATTCAAAAGACATATCTCATAAAACAACTAATAATGACATAACTCACTCTAAGATGCAACACAAAAAAGATTTATCCTTGAACCGGTCAGTAGTAGCTGAAAGAAATGATTTATTAACCGAAAATGGAGCAAATAATTTCTTTTCACCTTCAATATCGCTTAATGGCAAGAGGAAAAAAATCATCGTCTTACAATCATCAACTTAACGTGGTAGAATCGGCACAGCATCAGTGCTGCAGTAGAACCGTAAGAGAAAGTCTGAAATAAAATTGTTTAAATAGAAGGACACAAATGTATTGAGGTAACTTATTTTACACAATTGTTTACAAAGTGCATAAAAATTTTGCTGATGAACTTGCATTAACGCGCTGAAAAGAAATGGTTTTCAAAATGCATAAATATTTACATACACGTCACGGATCAATGTTTTTTTTACGACTTCTACTTCTGGAATGTCTAGTTGTCCGTAACAGACACTGTAACATTCGTATTGTTGGAATGTAAATCTCTCGCTACGTGCGTTATACTCCTATCTGAAAAAAATTATTTAGTTCCTACAAATGCGTGGAGTTCTGTGTAAACAATATTAAATAGAATTTTTTTTTACTGAGACAATTTCATTCCACAACTTCGCAAAATTAGAAAATTCATTTCACGCATAGTCCACATAATTCAGCATTAGAGAAAAAATCTTAGCAAAACTATCCATGCTCATCACTCGACGGATACATTCGCGCATGCGATCATATCTCCAAATAGACGAAAAGAAAAGTGTCATATCCAAGCGCTGGTGTATTATACAGGTAAAAGTTTCGTGTTTTCTAAAGTTTACAATGTTTATAGTAGGTATTATTGGTTGCTCGAACTGTAATTCGTTTCTTTCCATAATCGATAACTGTTGATGTCATTATACATCTCGTCAGTAGCAACAAAACTTCAGTAGATACTGTCCTCTAAGAAATCCTTTGATGACAAAATAAATCTCTTATGAAGATGTCACTGTGACTCTACCATCGGGTAATATGTACAGAAACAGAATCTCCATGTACCTAGTAAAGCTGTGGGTTGCTTCATTTAAAGAATATGCTTTCCGTACCTTGTCTTCTTCTATAAATAGCTGCAAAAAATACTTACTCACTAAATCATATATAAATATATAATGCCTAGTCCCTCTTCCTCAGAACAACATATTTCGTTAACCTTTAGCATAATATCCTATGATTCATAGTCCACTTCACATAATATATCATAACTGTACCAAAACCATACAATAGTTGCACCATAATTGGGCATATTAACATCATAAGCCTCGCATGGTAATCCTAAAGCAAAATTCCCCATGATATTCCATATCTAAATCGCACAGTATTCCATAGATTCATCATTTGTATGCATACAACTCTGAAATTATAACTCTTCAAGAATAATTCATAAATAGCAGAACAAGCATCAGTCAGAAATGTTCCTAGTTGACGTAGTGCTCATCAGAAATGCCTTCCTCAACTCATAACCACTCATATACAGACTCTTATTCAAAATAAACTCAGAAGTTATAGCCCTACAATTCATGACCTACTTCACAAAATATGTACTTACAGAAAAAGTAATCTCACACACTTTCCTTAAAAATAACACATTATTCTGTCTGCTAAAGGTAGAGCATAATGTGCATCATATGTCATCACAAGACATAAAAAAATTCATTATACGTGCAAACTATCCTCCTGAAGAAAAAAAAAGAGTATCTTAGAACCTCAAAACCCAGTCTGCTCTGCTATACCAAAAGAAAAATTCCAATCTCAAGAAATAATACAACAAATATTACATTTCAATCAGATGCTTCACCGATAAACACAGAATAATACCAGCTGAATTCAAATTGTTCACAGATGGCTTACCATTCCACATTGTCATAGTGCAAATACAGATGAAAAAAAAATTGTCTGTTTCCACTGGTTTATCAGCTTGTCAGACTATGCTTAGTAAATTCGATGTACTTTTCTTCACACAACACAAATCACAATATTCTTTAAAATTCCGTGTCAAGTGGATTGACAGTAAGAGATACGTTAACAGAGACACAGAATAGTTGAAGAGTATGAAACAGTGTACAAAGCTAAAGTAAAAAAAAAAATGCACTGAACAGCTGGGCCATCTATGTTCGCTACTGCATATGTTTACCAAAGTACAGTAAACCCCCTAGAGTACTATTCTCTGTACATTTTGATGGTCAATACGTGATGAAGACCTCTTGATTTATGTGTGCTTATGGTTTCAAGTTCCACAGTATTTGCAATTGCGATTCTCTGTAGGCGAAAAGGACCTTCATACACCAAGAAAATCTTGCTACTTAAAGATGTTCCTTGATGAGATAAACGATACGATTTGAGCAACACTTTGACATACCTGTCAACTCGTGATGTTCATTCGTGGATTCTGTAGGTTATTCCTGTTCTCTGCGGCTTTTTTGATGTTTTCCAATGCTAAATTAATTATTTCACGGTATCTTAGACGTCGTTCTTTAGGGAAGGCTACTTACAAACTGTTTTATGCGCCCTGTTGACGGTTTATTCTTTAGTATAAAGTGTGGTCGTAAAGTTGTAGAATCATTCGTTAGTTCGTTAATGATATTTTGAAAATCAGATAGATATGAATCCCAATTTATGTGTTTCTGCGTTGAAGATAGAAATACAATCTGATAAGTTTACCTAATACTTTCATAATACGTTCATTGCAATTTTCAACGTAAGAATGACTGAACCTACTGGTATCGTTATAGGAAGCGATCTTTCCTTCGATATTGGCAAGCTGTTCCTCTATGTTTCTTATGTCAAATTAATGGTCATCTACCTTTCCTTTAAACGTTGCAGACATTGAAAATCTTCGGTATCAGTGAACGGAACCTGCTGAATATCGTCTGACCTTTTATCTAAATCATTGTTCATTTGCTTGTCCCTCTGTGATAATTCTTCGACTCGTATCGCAACAGTGCGTGTATATGAATCGCATCACGTTATTTTCTTCGGAAAGTGCTGAGCGTTGGCTGAGGCAGGGGCCAAGTGGTTCTTTATTCCAAATGGGCGTTAAAACATCTAATTGAGACTGTCTTCTTGTTCGTGACTTCCATCAAACTTCACACCACACTTATTCGACACTTTTGCTCACTGGAACTCACAAAAAAATAATTTATGGCAAAAATTTATCGCTTGCTACTGCCGTTCAAGGAGTAAAACTTCAGAATCAGGCAAGACATTTTAATCTATTACTTCTTTACCATTAACTCTATCCAAATCACATTTTACAAACAGTATCCATATATACCACTGAGTGTACCTGCACAAATATACCACTGTACAACACGTATTTCAGGAGGTACACAATTTGTACGTGAGACTTCGATTCCTTAAAGAACCTGCGTTGGAAGGTTACGGTACACACTAACTGAAATATATATCCGAAGCTTGGTTTCGAAAGCTTTTCACGCCATTCTTTACACTTCTGTTCCTTCCTTCCACCGCTATGGGACTTAACATATGAGGTCATCAGTCCCCTAGAACTTAGAACTACTTAAACCTAAGGATTTCACACACATCCATGCCCGAGGCAGGATTCGAACCTGCGACCGTAGCGGTCGCGCGGTTCCGGACTGAGGCGCCTAGAACTGCCCGGCAACCGAGGATGGCAGCTGCTACAGATAGTGTTTACTTTTCCTCCTGCCAGCAGATTAATGGAATGTATCTGCGCAGGTTTCTGTTTTCTTTACTTACGCGATGGCAAGTCTCGCAGTATAATTTGCTGTTGTCAGTGCTTGAGTTGTCAATGGACTTCTCCAAGTCCAGCAAATTTGTTTAGCGATGGCCTGCAGCAAACACGACGGCTGAGTCGATAGTGATGGAAGGGGGTAGGCGTTGGTGCTGTCGCAGCGTCAGCTTAATTGCTCAGAGACAGGTGAGTCGAGGCTGACGTACTCCTGTCGTGCTCACAAAACCAAGTGCTGAAGCTCACCGCCAAAGGACGGCGTCGCGTTCTCGTAACGAGTGGCAGCCACGTCTACGGCTTTGTTTTTTCGAAAGGCTAAAAAAAAAAACCAACGTTGTTTGTTATATAGACGTCAAAGCAGACGGTTACCGGAAACGTAATACTGATATTGTCGTTTCCCCGCGATGCATTCACCTCTGTTACCGGTAAAACGCAACTCGCCATAGGAAACACTTGTTATTCCTTATCTGTCTTCCATTTCATGTGTTTCTGACCCTCTTGTTTTTTGATGTGTTCTCACTACGTAGCAAGATATTTGTCTCTGTATTAGTTCCAGTCCGTTCTTTTGTTCCTCGAGAAATGTATAATGAACACACACCATTTGTGTAGATGGTAGGTAATGAAAACTACGTAACTCCATTTCGTTAAATTTTACGGAAAGAGCGAAATCGGTTTCTTAAAAAATATATCAAGTGACACAGATAGTGTTGCTACATGTGTAACTGTATAGTAGAAGCCTAGTTATTGACAGAGAAATCCATGCACTCTCAAATCTTGTCTTCGATAGTGGAGTTACTGGAGTACTGAGGTTTTCACAGACAGATGGAGTTACAAGGTTTTCGTTGCCTAACATCGATATAAAGATGACACAATTGTGGTGAGCCATTCCATTGAATTTTGCAAAGCAAACTTCAGTTTTACGTCTCTTCGCAACACCGATTTCGGTGCGTCTGTGCTTGAAATTGGAAAGAAAGACGAGCGAGAGGGTGCACGATTTAATAGCCTCTGCACCATTTCAACACTACGAGCCAGTGATTTCTTAATTTATAATTTATCTTTCATGTTCTGAAAGTGTCCATGTAACCTGTTTATGTGTACCCATGCCATATCCTTCCCGTTCCCATCTTCGTCCGCTAGAGGGAATGTGTGAGATACCTGTGAGTGGTGTGTCATAATTCCTTCGTTCCTAGAGGGTTTCTGTGGACGATGCAAGCAGTCTAGCCAACCTTCGTGTAGAGTCTGAATAGAGCTACATTGCGTGAAAGGGACATTAGTGACAACTAGTCAACAACTACTGTAGGGATGGCACAGGTAGCCATTGATTAAGCTCTCTGAGGACCCCGGCTGTAATGTTGGTTTTTGGTAGATATTTCATACATTCTGAATGAAAAAACACAAGACACTGGTGAAATATTCTGCGATATTTATTATTTAACGAATCGATATTCGGATGTTTCGCCATCATCAAGTGCAAAGACAAATATGTGTCACCATTTAATTTTTGTGGAGTAAAAGACTTCAAACTAGGTGCATCTAAAAATTATCTTCGTTCTATAGGGGCCAGGTCACAGACTCCTTCAGTCATCAGGAAAGAGCCATATGGATTGCGGTGGAGAGGTCCTACATACACTATGTGATTAAAAGTATCCGGACACGCCCAGAAACATACGTTTTTTTATTAGGTGCATTGTGCTGCCACCTGCTGCCACGTACTGCATATCAGCTACCTCAGTTGTCTTTAGATACCGTGAGAGAGCAGAATGGGGTGCTCCACGGAACTCACGGACTTTCAACGTGTCAGGTGATAGGGCGTCACTTATGTCATACCTCTGTACGCAAGATTTCCACAGTCCCAAACATCTCTAGGTGCACTGTTTCCGATGTGTTAGTGAAGTGGAAACGTGAAGGGACACATACGACACAAAAGCAAACAGGCCGACCTCGTCTGTTGACTGACAGAGACAGCCGACAGTTGAAGAGAGTCGTAATGTGTAGTGGGCAGATATCTATCCAGACCATCACAGAAGAATTCCAAACTGCATCAGGATCCACTGCAATTATTAAGACAGTTAGAAGGGAGGTGAGAAAACTTGGATTTCATGGTTGAGCCAAACATCACGCCGGTAAATGCCAAACGATGCCTTGCTTGGTGTAACGAGCACAAATAGTGGACGATTGAGCAGTGGAAAAACGTTGTGTGGAGCGACAAATCACGGTACACAATGTGGCGATCCGATGGCCGGTGAACGTCATCTGCCAGCGTGTGTAGTGGCAACAGTAAAATTCGGAGGTGGTGGTGTGATGGGCGGTCGTCTTTTTTAAAAAAATATGTATATGAAATCTTATGGGACTTAACTGCTAAGGTCATCAGTCCCTAAGCTTACACACTACTTAACCTAAATTATCCTTAGGACAAAGACACACACCCATGCCCGAGGGAGAACTCGAACCTCCGCCGGGACCAGCCACACAGGCCTACATTGATGTTTTAAGCACCTTCCTCCCCACTGTTTAAGAGCAATTCGGGGATGACGATTGCATCTTTGAACACGATCGGGCACCTGTTCATAATGCACGGCCTGTAGCGGAGTCGTTACATGACAGTATCATCCCTGTAATGGACTAGTCTGTGCAGAGTCCTGACGTGAATCCTATTGGGGATGTTTTGGAACGCTGATTTCGCGCCAGGTCTCACCGACCGACATCGATACCATTCCTGAGTGCAGCGCTCCGTGAAGAATGGGCTGTCATTCCTCAAGAAACCTTCCAGCATCTGACTGGACGTATGCCTGCGTCATCAAGACTAAGGATGAGCCAACACCACATTGAATTTCAGCATTACCGATGGAGGGCGCCACGAATTTGTAAGTCATTTTCAGTCAGGTGTCCGGATACTTTTGGTCACATAGTGTACAACTTGAGAGCGCCAAGAAGACCTAATTGACATGAACACATTTATTAGGTAGTAATACAAGATTGCTTTCCATAGCACTGCGCCACACCTAGACCTGCAGTGGACTGCTGGCGTGCGATCGACTCACAGTAGAACAGCCATCACAGAAAAGTGTCGGGTAGCGGTTGTTACATCTTGGGTTGCCGTCGACCATGGAATCCGATGGCCTCAAGTTCTGTGTACTGGTCTTCAAAGTGTTCTCATAGACATCAAAGATTAGCACTAGGCGCTATGCCCCAGTCTACTCGCTGGCTCGCAGGGATCGGCTCTCTGCCCTGTTCAGCACACAGGAGCCAGTAGCACCGGTGTCGGCCTCAAGAGCAGAGGAGCAGCAGCTGTGCTCCGTCTCTTGAAGACGGCTGACAGACAGTTTCCTGGTCACGCAGGTCAAACTTCAGGCAGACGTGCACGGTGATGGCGGCCTCCGCATCCTACCCCACTGTTGCCTCAGAAGCTGGCTATAGCAGCGTCCTTCGGTTGGGGGGGGGGGGGGGGGGCGAGGGTCGACATCCGTAGCCTCCCCTCTCACTGGACAGGTACAACTGACACAAGGGCTGAGACTACACACTGAGCAGTCAGCACCCAGCAATCAGCAAGCAGCCATTTATTAACAACACAACTGGGGAGTATTTACGTTAGTTCTTCCCGTGCCCTCTGCAGAGGTGGGGATGCCTATGACACGATATGTCCTGCTTTTTCTTCACTGCCAGCACTGATAGTGACTTCACACTTTCGCAGATTCACCTTTTCAGGCCCTTTTCTGCTGGCTTAAGACATAAATACTTAAGGTAATTCTGCTTTGTGACTGGTATGACAGTGTCTCTCGACTTCCGAGATGTCATTATACCTTGCTCAGAGACCTGGGTGCTAGGTCATTCTCCAATTCTCCGATAGCTTCTGTCTTTACTGCCACTCGCTCAGTGTTGCCCCTAGTTGGCAGTCTACTGGTCACTGACACAGGTGGCTCGACCTTCAGGAGCTGACAAAGTAAAACTAGGACTAATTTTTAGTGTTTGTAAGGAATACTATCCTGGGGTGCAACATCTCCCCCCCACCCTTCCTTAAAAATTTCGTCTCGAATATTTCAATTTGGAGTACCTGTAATAAACAAATACTACGTATTTTACAAAAGTACATACAGCAACAAAAGTTGTGAATCACCTCGGTTCCGAGAGTTACGGAACCTGTACAGAAAATTGGAACGGAGATCAACAAAAACATCATTTCCGCCCTTTTTATTGCTCATGAAAACCGCACATTGCATATTGTACCACCATACAGCGAAACCTTCAGAGGTGTTGTCCAGATTGCTGTATACAGCGGTACGCCTAATACCCAGTAGAAACGGGGTTGCCTTCAAACACGTCTTCGACAATTGTTTGGTTGAAGGCACATGCGACACTCATCGGTGAAGAGAACTTGATGCCAATCCTAAGAGGTCCATTCGGAATATTGTTGGGCCCATCTGTACCGCGCTGCCTGGTGTCGTGGTAGCAGAAGATGGACCTCACCATGGACGGCAGGAGTGAAGTTGCGCATCATGCACCCTACTGCGCACAGTTTGAGTCGTAACACGACGACCTGTGACTGCACGGAAAGCATCATTCAACATGACGGGGTTGCTGTCAGGGTTCCACCGAGCCATAATCGGTAGATAGCGGTCATCCACCGCATTAGTAGCCCTTGGGCGCCCTGAGCGAGACATGTCATCGACAGTTCCGGTCTCTCTGTATCTCCTCTACGTCCGAAGAACAACGCTTTAGTTCACTGCGAGACGACGGGAAACTTTCCTTGTTGAGAGCCCTTCCTGGCACAAAGTAACAATGCGGACGCGATCAAACAGCGGTATTGACCGTCTAGGCATGGTTGTTGAACTACAGACACCATGAGCCGCTACCTCCTTCCTGGTGGAATGACTGTAACTGTTCGGCTGTCAGACCCCCTCCTTCTAATAGGCGCTGCTCATGCATGATTGTTTACACCTTTCGGCGGGGTTAGTGACATCTCTGAAAAGTCAAAGGGACTGTGATCGTGATACAATATCCACAGTCAACGTGTATCTACAGGAATTCTCGGAACCGGGCTGATGCAAAACATTTTATTTATTTGTGTAGTAAGGCATTATGCAACTTCAGTTATTCTTCCATTGCCGTGCAGCCAATTTACGTGAGTTTAAACAGCTGATACATCGAAACCATAATGTAGGTCTTTTCTTACACATTAACACAATTATTCACATACTCATAGGTTCATCTATTAGTTTACACATAATTTCCTTACTCTGTCGGAGCATTGTTTGCAGACTGATCAACTGAAATCTGATGGACAGGTAAATCTAATCGGTGCACTGAGTTTCGTTTAAAAGGGAAGTAGATTACTCATATCGTAATCAGAGCCACTACAGCGGTGGTAGATGTCACGCTTATAGTCATGATTCTATGATATTGTCTATCGCAGTCTTCCTGTACGAGCTTGAACATTTGTTCGGCTGTAATTCTCCATTTTTTCATTGCTATTAGTTTGTATAGTGAGTGTAGAATGTCTGGATTCAAGGCTTCTCCGGCCAGTGCCTGTAAGACGTAGGTTGCTCCACGTAAGTCTGGGAGTACCAGTGATTGTAGCTGGTTGACGAATTTTCGCCCTACTAAATAACAAGTCGTACCGTTTATTATTATTCCACTATTCTGTAATTCTACTCTGTTCATACCAGTTGGTTTCCAGTGTCTATTACAGTTTGCTATGACTACTGGCGGGAAAAGTGAGTAGACCGCAGTGTGTGCCTACTCTCTGGAAATGTGGATTTGGCGTTAACACTTCCCTTTTACATTCAGCTGCTTCAATTTTTCCCAAGAGTAATTTGACCTTGCATGCCTACTTGGTCAGATCTTAACACTTTCCCCCAGGCATCTCTGCAGGTCTTCCAACGACATTAGGGCGTTTCCATCTCTTTGCTACCATGTTATTAGTACATCTTTGGTCCATATCTGTACCTGTTTTGGTATGCAACCTGGGTGAAAAGGACCTTTATCTCTTCCTCCCTTCAGAAGCTGAGATTACCTGGACAAAACTATACAACCCCCGTATACAAGAAAAACAATGTGTCGATCCCTTGATAATAAAAACAAAAATTTCTTTAAGCCATACTATAAATATAACAAAATGAAACTGGATGTCTACCTAATTATCTACACAAGAACAAACTAAGCGCAATAAGGGCAAACAACACTCTCATATCTTATCTGTCGACGTGACCTAAGGACACAATGTATTTTAGACGTACTCTAGTCACCAGTCGTCCGTTTCGTATTTGTTCCACGAGGCTTCGCATTCTGTACTGTAGATGCCGCAGGTATCTATGGCAATGCATCGACAGCTCCCTTAAAAGGCTTAATATATGCCTCATGAATACTAGAAGCTTTCGTTAGCACCTGCATTTTAACACCGGCAAGTGGCGTCATTTCCGCTACTTTTGGTTTATATGGGGTTGTTACTAATACCCATTGGTCATTCCTTTATTGCCATAATTTCCCTCCACATTGTCCTATCTGCTTTTGTCTTTCAAAGACTTTGGTACTGCGCATTCTGCTTGTTGCCAAAGATCACGTAAATTCTGAGCAAACTTTTTTACTACTTCGACATCGGATCAAAGCTTTGGCTTAATTACTTCAAAAAGTGATGGCATTCCCCTCCCCCCGCCCCCTCCTCCCACCTGTTACCTCATATGGTGGAAGGTCTGTAGCTGTATCGATTTTAGAATTGTATATGGAGGTTAGAGTATTTCAATAACATCCCAATTTTCAGGATTGCTGCTAACGTAATCGCTCAATCTCTTCAAAATCGTGTGATGAACTCTCTCCGTTCTCCCACTAGCTTGAGCGTGCAAGGGGCGTGCTTGCAGTTTGCGAATTCGGGACAGTTGACAAACTGCTTCATAATATCAGACACTGGTCTGTAATAATTAACGTGTCTGGAATGCCAAATATGAGCAGCCAGTTATTTACTAATGCTTGAGAAACTGTACTCGCTTTTTGGTCAGGAATTGCAATCATTACTGTATAACGTGAGAAATGGTCAATTATAGTCAGTATGTATTTATTTAGTGCCGGTGTTTTACTAAATGAGCCTAAAATGTCCAATCCAGGCACTTCAAGTGGTTTAGGTCCCTCTGATAGACATTATAACAGAATCGGTTGGTAGCTACGATCAGCTCGTTGTGCACAAGGTATACAGTTCCTGACATACCTGTATGGCTCAATATCTCGTTTTCTAGTCCTCCGCCAAAATTTTTCGTTAATTCGACTTTCAGTCTCTCTTTGCCCATCTCGGCCTGACAATATATCGTCATATGCTTGTGCCAAGACTTTGTTCCAGAAAGCTGCAGGTATTACCACTCTTAATCCGTACTTTGTTGTTCTGTACAGCAAGCCGTCATGAGTCACGAACTGAAGTTGCGATTTGATTGTTGGCAGTCGACATCAGCAGTTGGAGTCTTTCATAATTCAGCAACGCTTCTGGCCAGTGTTTGTACAACCGTTATTTACCTACTCCAACTATTGGCTTTAGTATGACTTTTTCCTGGCTTGTGTATGACCTGGTAATCAAATTCACTCAAACAGAGTGCCAACCTGGTTAATCTGCTACAATGGTCGTTCAATCCGAATAACCATTTGACAGCAATGTGCTGTGCCAGCACCTCGAACTTTTGGGTATATAAATAAGAACGGAAGTATGTAATACCACAGATTACTGCTAACATCTCCTTCTCACTCGAGGATAATTTTACTCTGTTTTTTCCAACTGTTGGGATATGTACGCTACAGAACGCTCTTTGCCATCTTCATGACGGAAGGAGTCCTTGAAGACCTCATAAACAACATTAATCCTGACATGGAAAACACATGTTCATGCCATCAGCTATACAATTTTTATATTTATTCTGTTCCGGTTTTTATTGTTACAGTTAACTTCACGGAGAATAAAGGGTCGTAACAGTCGAAACCGGTGGAAAAAATCACAATGATTGAGTAGCTCACGAAACAAATGGGCTTTTTACAAACTACACTCCTGGAAATTGAAATAAGAACACCGTGAATTCATTGTCCCAGGAAGGGGAAACTTTATTGACACATTCCTGTGGTCAGATACATCACATGATCACATAGACAGAACCACAGGCACATAGACACAGGCAACAGAGCATGCACAATGTCGGCACTAGTACAGTGTATATCCACCTTTCGCAGCAATGCAGGCTGCTATTCTCCCATGGAGACGATCGTAGAGATGCTGGATGTAGTCCTGTGGAACGGCTTGCCATGCCATTTCCACCTGGCGCCTCAGTTGGACCAGCGTTCGTGCTGGGCGTGCAGACCGCGTGACACGACGCTTCATCCAGTACCAAACATGCTCAATGGGGGACAGATCCGGAGATCTTGCTGGCCAGGGTAGCTGACTTACACCTTCTAGAGCACGTTGGGTGGCACGGGATACATGCGGACGTGCATTGTCCTGTTGGAACAGCAAGTTCCCTTGCCGGTCTAGGAATGGTAGAACGATGGGTTCGATGACGGTTTGGATGTACCGAGCACTATTCAGTGTCCCCTCGACGATCACCAGAGGTGTACAGCCAGTGTAGGAGATCGCGCCCCACACCATGATGCCGGGTGTTGGCCCTGTGTGCCTCGGTCGTATGCAGTCCTGATTGTGGCGCTCACATGCACGGCGCCAAACACGCATACGACCATCATTGGCACCAAGGCAGAAGCGACTCTCACGTCTCCATTCGTCCCTCCATTCATGCCTGTCGCGACACCACTGGAGGCGGGCTGCACGATGTTGGGGCGTGAGCGGAAGACGGCCTAACGGTGTGCGGGACCGTAACCCAGCTTCATGGAGACGGTTGCGAATGGTCCTCGCCGATACCCCAGGAGCAACAGTGTCCCTAATTTGCTGAGAAGTGGCGGTGCGGTCCCCTACGGCAGTGCGTAGGATCCTACGGTCTTGGCGTGCATCCGTGCGTCGCTGCGGTCCGGTCCCAGGTCGACGGGCACGTGCACCTTCCGCCGACCACTGGCGACTACATCGATGTACTGTGGAGACCTCACGCCCCACGTGTTGAGCAATTCGGCGGTACGTCCACCCGGCCTCCCGCATGCCCACTATACGCCCTCCCTCAAAGTCCGTCAACTGCACATACGGTTCACGTCCACGCTGTCGCGGCATGCTACCAGTGTTAAAGACTGCGATGGAGCTCCGTATGCCACGGCAAACTGGCTGCCACTGACGGCGGCGGTGCACAAATGCTGCGCAGCTAGCGCCATTCGACGGCCAACACCGCGGTTCCTTGTGTGTCCGCTGTGCCGTGCGTGTGATCATTGCTTGTACAGCCCTCTCGCAGTGTCCGGAGCAAGTATGGTGGGTCTGACACACCGGTGTCAATGTGTTCTTGTTTCCATTTCCAGGAGTGTATATTCTCTCCAAGTCAACCCTCAGAGCCATATTGCTTGCATCACAAAACAAAATAAATTCTTTTTCAGAATCAGGGGATATCAAACCTGGACCCGATATCAATGCTAGCTTTAAAGTATCGAACGACATCTGACATTTGGTAGACCATTCAAATTTCGGTCCTTGCTATAACAAGTGGTTCGAAGGTCTGGCAATTTCAGCAAAGTCCATTACGAATTGATGATAATGATTACAGATGCTGTTTAACTGTCTTGGGTAGCAAAAATGCTGAACTGCTGAGATTAAGCATGGATCTGTTTTCACACCTTCCTTCCAAATTATATGCTCAAGGTAATTTACTTCCGTTACTGAAAAATAATATTTATCAATGCGCAGCGTTAGTCGTGCTGAGTTCACTCTTTTGACTACCTCTTCCAACCATTGTACATGCTCTTAGAAATGCTTTGCAAACTCTATTATGTCGTCCGAAAAGACTAAACATTGTTTTGATTTCAGCCCCCTATGTACACCACGCAATATCTCTGAAAGGTCTAAATGGGTGGGGTATTTATTTTGGCTTTTCTGGTGCACTCTGCAGTAGTAGGGATGGCTATGACATTGTGTTTCGTGGTTTTTCTCCGCTGTCAGCTCTCCTAGTGCCTTCCGACTTTCGCAACTTCACCTTTCAGAGATTCTTTTCTGCTGGCTTGACATCTGAATACTTAAAGTTGCGTCACACCTAGCCTTTCTTATTAAAATTCCCTTCGTCACTAGTACGAGATTATCTCTCAGCTTACATGATATCATTATGCTTCACTCGCAGACCTGGGCACTCTGTCATTCCCCTATGCTCTGATACCTTCCATGTTTGCTGCAACTCGCTCAGCATGTCCCCATAGCAGGCATTCTACTGGTCATTGACACTGACAGTTCGACTTCCAGGAGCTGCCAAGGTAGAATTTGGACGAATCTTTTGTATCCACTGGGGATTCTATACCAGAATGTAACAGTTCCTTTTCAAAGATGAAAATAGTTGATGTTTGGTGTAGCACTGAAACGAGAGTAATTATTTGAGTAAAATGGTGTGAAAATGTATTTAGCTTAGTTAAGATATATGGCACATTAAATACAATCTACTACAGGGTATACGCAAAATAATGTGAACACCTGTACTTACTTAGGACTGGTTTATAAGTAAGATGTTGGACTCCCATTTGCCCATAATAGAGCTGTGATTCTTCTTGAAATATTATCATATAGTGTTTGTATGGTCTACAGTGGAATGTTATGCCTCTCTTCGACCAGAACCTCTTCTAACTCCTATGGCGACGAGGGAGGCGTAAATCTGCTCCCGAATCTGCTCTCCAAAACCACCCACTAGGTTTCTATAATGTTCAAGTCCGGGAACTGCTCTGGCCAGGGAAGACGCGGCAATTCAGCTGCATGCTCCTTATACCACGATTGTACTGTACTGGCTGTGTGAATGGGTGCATTATCGTCCTGGAATATGGAATCTTTGTTGGGGAACAAAATGTGATCATAGGGTGCACCTGAACACCTAAAATGTTCACATAATCGTTGGCTGTAACCCGGGCTTTGAGACTAATGATGGGACCAGCAGACTACCATGATATTCCTGCCCACTCCATCACACTTCCGCCTCCATGCTTAACCGTTCGAATCAAGCAGTCAGAATATAGGCTTCCTTTTGTGTCCTCCAGTCGTAAACCCGGCTCGATGTTGGAAATAACGAAATCGTTGACTCGCCGGGCCCTATGTCGGGTTTCACTGATCAGCCGTCCAGGATTCATACTGCTGACACCATGTTTTACGCTTTTTTGAGTTGGTTATCGTCATTAATGGTTTCGGTATAGCAGCTCGTCCATGAATATTCGCTTTCTGGAGTTCCCGGCGGGCAGTATCGATAGATACAGGATCTCGGAGACGGCTATTGAGCTCTGCGGTCAGTTAAGCTGCCGTAGTTTTGTGTTGTTTTGACACAGTTCGTACCAGCATACGACGATCTCTGTCATTTAGTTTTGATTTTCTCCCACTATTACGTTTACACGATGACGTTTTCCATGTTTTGTGTAAGCTGTCATGACTATTGAAACAGCTGCTCTTGAAACATTCAGTAAGTTGACTGTCTTGGTTACTGATGCTCCAGCTAATCCGTGCCCCACAATGTACCCTCTTTGGAATTCTGTTAGATCTTTCACTGCACGTCGATCTCGGCCTCTGAATGCAAATACCAAATGCGCGCCGGCCAGGGTGGCCGAGCCGTTCTAGGGATCACAGTCTATAACCACGCTGCTGCCACGGTCGCAGGTTCGAATCCTGCTTCGGGCATGGATGTGTGTGATGTCCTTAGGTTAGTTAGGTTTAAGTAGTTCTAAGTTCTAGGGGATAGATGACCCCAGACGTTAAGTCGCATAGTGTTCAGAGCCATCTGAACCATTTTTGAACCTCTAGTATGATTAAAACAAATAAGTTAAATATATTTCAAATTTCTTTGCATTTTTAATCTTTTTTCATACTAGAATGTCGTGTTCCCAGTTCGGCACAGCTTTGCCACAGGAAACACGAAAGCGGTCGAAGACGTCCGTCTTCTGGTCGGCTCCTAATCGTTGGCAGAAGGAGGCTAGTTTTGATTACGCAAAGACTTCTGTTATTTAGGAAAGAACAACCCGGATTTCTTTACGTAATCAGTATGAATTTTATAATTACCTAAGGGACCTTTAGCTATGAACAATAAAAAAATTGCATTTGCAAATGAAATCATTAATAAATGGGGCAGCTATGAGTTGTATAGAAGACAAGGAGCGGCCTTCTGTCTACGACCAGGATGCCGTAGTATTCTCTGCTGTAGTAAAGACTGTTTGATATTTAGAAAAATAATATGACATGGAGGTAAAAAAAATTACAGGAAAAGAATAGAATAAGATATCTGGTAAACACTAAATATATTCAAACAATTCTCACTAGCAAATTAGGGCTTATTTATAAACAGTATAACTTACATAAGTACTTTTCTTACTGTATGGTGCTATCAGATTTTAGGCTGCCCTGTGCTGTCTCCTTGGTTCACGTTCTTGTCACAAATTACAGTAATTACTTTTCTCCTTCGTTAAAGACAATTCTTACACTGTTCAACATCTTCGTAACAATAACTTGCCGATTTACAGTTTCGAACATAAATTACTTTAATTTTATTAATTAATCATGTTGTCCGCACGCTCGCAAGACCGCTCACTTTTATAGCTTAAAGTCGACCTTGTTTACGTGTTCACATTACAAGCAGAAGTACATTAAAATCTGAAGAACTACAAAAGTTTTTTTTTTAATGTCATCTTTTATTTAGATCGAAGCGGAACGTCAGTTCAGCTTCTGTTAAAATGTTTCTTTGACTGCGCAATCGATGTAATAGCGTCCGCGCTAGGTGCGCATCTTTACAGTTACGTAAATTATATAAAACAAATGTCTTTCAAAGAATAGGTCTCATCTCATAAGTTGATCATTTAATATACAGATAGGTGAATGCCTTTCCAAGGGTACTTACAGCTTTCATACGACGAGAGGTCCAATAATATTACAAACCAAGTTCGCACTAGTCATAAACAACGTGCACTGATGCCTAGTCCGTACTGAACGCGCGCAGTCCACCGCGACACGTGCCTTATCTGCGTTGTTGACCGTCAAACACAACCATCCCCTTACTACCACTGTTCACATTATTTTGCCTATCCCCTACACATGACAACCTACAGCAATTGTTCTGAGAAGTAAATTGAACAATCTAGTAAACTTTGATGACATGTTCCTATAGGGTGACTGAACAAGATAATACTGCTCTTAACAGGTCCAATATTACAAATATGTCATCAAAGTTTATTATATTGTTCAACTTATCTTTTTCTCAGAACAATTTTTGTAATTTGTCACGTCGTTAATTATCTACTGTGTCACATATTTTAAGTAAGCTAAATAGTTCTTCGTTGCACTTTACTGTTTTAACTCCTCTCGCTAAATCACACAATAACAACTGTCATCTTTGAAAAACAACTGAGATACATTTTAGACGCCACTATTTTACAGTCTTTGATCTCACAAATTTTCGCAGGCCCATATCTTTATATTTGTACCTGACCATAGCACAACAACCGAAAACCAGTCCCTAAAATAATAAATATTGGATAATATTCCATCAGTGTCGTGTGTCTTTTATTAATAAAAACAATGACATTGACGTTACTAGTATCTAGTAATGTGGACGCAAAGCAGGAGACACCTCTAATTATTGTCGGAGCGTAAAAGCAGTATAACCTGGCTAGAAACGCCAGTCGTAATTGCCTTAATATGTATCGTGGAACGAGACGTTCTCACTCCTGATTGGTTCTGGAGCACGGAACATGAAATAATCTACTTCTGCAAAACCAAGTGGCAGTACTGAAAGGGGAAGGTCTTGAAATAAAAGTTCGGTGTTTAGAAGTCCAATGCAAAGCTGTTCAACTTTTCCATTGTGTAAGCAATGAAGTAAATGTAAATACAGTTCGGAAGAGGATTAAAAGTGCAAGGATAACACACACCTGCGATAAGTTTCGCAGGTGGCGTAAAGCTTCTGGCAGTATGGAAGGAAGATTTGGAAAACCTGTAGAAAAGAATGGATACCGTGCTTGCCGCATCTGTGATGAGTAATGACACACATTATGAGAATAATATGGGACAGGTCGAATAGGATGGGATGCGTAATAACACAACGTTACTACCCGTCCTCCGTCAACCGTCTCACATTTGCAACTTTTCTTCTGTAGACGGAATAACATTGCCTTCTACTACTGGTGGGTGGACGTATCCATTACTTTGGTGGCGCATCTCGTAGTGCCTTCCTGCCACATTACGATCTCTTTCAAATTCCCCGTCGCTGCGGAGGCTTCCTCTACAACCTTGTTTGTTGACTTGGCACGCTTCTCGTCTCGTGGTTGGAAGTTCATTTGAGATATGGAAAGAGAATATTTGTATAGTATTGCAAAATGTGGTTTCGGCGGTGAACTTTTTAATATAGTTAAGTGGGATAGATTTTCCCGCAAATTCCAGAGGCATGGTACAATTCCACTATATAGGTATTTGGAACTGTACAAAGTTAGAGATATTATTGATAATAAGGGAACTGGTGCAGTGGAGCAAGAAATGCCATACAAGTATTGATATGGCAAGAACGACAGTGTTTTTAACGTGACGCTCAGTAGTGTCAATAAGCGAAAACGTGGAAAAGTCATTCTAAAAAAATATAAACATTCACACTGAGCATGCAATACCCTCTTTCACGCAGGCAATATTTCATGAAGCGAGTGAAGGAGAATGAATGACTGTGGAAAGAGCCAAAGGAGGCCAACATAGCCGCAACCTGAAAGGCAGCCAGAGCACCAAGTGTCATCTCACGTCGTTAATGGCAAGCAACACCTCCGTCCTTCTCTCTTGTCTAAAAAAGCAGTTGTGAGAGCTGTGTTGATGAAAGTTTACTTTTTTGTATTGCTATTTATTACAGTCCTTAGAATCTTACAACTGACCAAACCTCTCAATATTGCTCCAAGAACAATTGCTGTATGCCACCATGTTCTTCTCGGCGTGCCGGCCGCGGTGGCCGAGCGGCTCTAGGCTCTTCAGTCCGGAACCGCGCGACTGCTACGGTCGCAGGTTCGAATCCTCCCTCGGGCATAGATGTGTATGATCTCCGTAGGTTAGTTAGCTTTAAGTAGTTCTAAGTTCTAGGGGACTGATGACCGCAGATGTTAAGTCCCGTAATGCTCAGAGCCATTTGAACCATTTGAACTTCTCAGCATCTCACTTCGCTATTCACATGGGTGTAAATCCTCATCTAGTATTACTTTTCCGCAACGTTAGTTGTCGATGCAAGTATTATTTTTCGAATTTTGGACAGGTCAATATTTTCCCAACTGCTTTTCTGAAAACTTTCGTATAATTTTATACACAGCATGTTATATTCAAGGTAAAATTTGTGAAAAGGAATTACTTTACTTTGGATGTTGTAGTCGATAAGTACTACTTCTGAATGTATAGTTAGAATTATGTTTTTAGAAACATTTGAAATTACGAATTGTTTGGCGCACTTAAAATTTCTATTATTAATTGCGCAATCTAGTACTGTTTAGTATGTTTGTTTCTTGATTCATTTATGAAATAATAATTGAAACTAATAGAAATACATTTGCCTAGAAAAATTGTAAACCCTTTGTAATACAGTTATTTCCGCTGAGTGAGATAGTTGCAAGAATGCCTCTGATGTGTTCGGACGACGTATTTTTGTCTTTTGTGAGAACATTGTAATTTCGGCTTCGTTAATGCGAAAAATCAAGACTGTATGATTTACTAAAATATGACAAAATATATTAACGTAACAACAAAAACTCCGCAACAACAATCTTCAAATTTATTTAGATCAATTCAACCATGAGGACCTAAAATGTGAGACCCCTAGACAAGAAGAACTGGAGCCAACTCTACGTGAAAAGATAAGTAAACCAGAAAGTTTATTGTGTTCTTAGCTCCTCTCAAATCTTCATAAAAGAGTAATGTGGACAATAGCTGCAAGTAGGAAGAAGGGGGTAGATTACTCACGGGAGCATACTCATTAAAGGCTTCTGGGCCTCTTAACTCTGTAAGGACTCGGACGAGGCTCTGTAAACCGCGAACAGTCGCAGATTCCCTATTCCCTGCTAGCTGCACGGTACTATCATCAACAGCTATGGATGGCATATTGACCTCATCTGCAACCCCTGTTCCTTCTAGCTCCCTGTCCCATCTATGCAAATTTCCTATCCTTCTTTACACATTACTAAATTAAACACGCCTTCAGTGCCCTTTGCACTCAATGTGACTGGATTATTTAACAAATTAAGCAAAGTTTTCGTGGACCAGTCCATGACCACAGCTTTGTACGAGAGTAAATCATTACTGATAATAACATCTAGTGACAATCCACCCATAAGTATTCCATTCAATTGCAAATTGCTTCTTCCGTAGCTTAGCGACATTAAAATCTGTTTTCCTACACGCTTCTTTTTCGCTCCAGAAGAGGGAGCCAGTGACATCCGTTTAAAGGGTACCTCCGCTAATTTCCTCCCACTCTCTGCCGTTCTTGTCTGAGAATGGGTCGAAAGTGCCGTCACTTCCCAAGTAGAATGTAGGAATGCTCTGGACTTGATTCCTTCCTCGGTCACTGTCTGTTCTTTTAGACAACTCTGGGTTCTCACAATACGGTTCGATGTCGTCTTACTCTTGCGTTTGTCAGTAACACAAATTTCATATGTGATGACCTTCTGTAATGAGGCGTCCCTGAGCAAAGTAATTGTCTTCGGTGATGTATTTCAGCGACCTCGCTCTCCTCCGGCTTAGGCGAGGGCAGTGGTGGCACACACATTGCTCTGGCGCCCTCTCTCATTACGCGCCGCTTGAATGCAATTGACGCGGCGTCCGTCGTCCGGAGCTTTGTTCTGGCATCGTCTCTCTGATGGGTACCAAAGCGCCTGTCCAATTCTCGTCTGTTCCTTTCTTGTCTTCTTTGTCCAGTGTTCTGCCAATTTGGCCTGTCACTGCTCTGCACAAATGAATGCGGCGCCCCAGTTTCCATCCACTGTGCACTAGCGTGCGCTGTTCGTCCGACGCCTTAATGCCGTCCAAGGCCTGAAGGTATCGAGGAACTAGTCTCTCGACAGGGCCCCGACGAGTGCGTGCTGTATACGAGCAGAAAAGTGTGACCGTATCGCGTTACACCATTCTTTGTCTGTCAGTTTGTTGTCCAAGTATCCCGCTAAAACGATAAAATGAACAGAGCACATCGCCACTTACTGGCTGGTGTGGCGTATACTGTTCCCGACATACGAGGGGCGTTGAGTAAGTAACGCAACACGTTTTTTTTCTGAAAGTAGGTTGGTTTTAGTCTAAGTTCCAATACACCATATTATTTCTCGTCCTTTCGGCTACAAAACACAATTCTTCAACATATTCTCCGTTCGATGCAACGACATAACGCCACTTTACTGGGAAAGCCTGTACGCCCACATGATATGACCGTGTTCAATATGTAACGCAAGATTTTTTTCCTCGGCCAGTTTCGCTTGAAAAAATGCGGAATTTGCTGTGGGATGTCGTGGGATATTCCCGCTTAAGCCCCTATAGTTTCATGTAGCTCAGAAAGGGGGCGGCGCTGTAGTAGCCTAAAAAAGGTGTCTGTAACGAAGCTGCGTTCCAGGCAGAGAACTTTCACTGAGTTGTTTTTTGGAGGAAAACCAGAGCACTGCATATATTCATAGGCGCTTGCATAATGTCTACGGAGACCTGGCAGTGAGCAAAAGCACGGAGAGTCGTTGGGCGAGGCGTCTCTCACCATCGCAATGTCGCGCGAACCTGACCGATCTCCGGCGTGCCGGCTGGCTGCACTCAGCTATGAATCCTTCGTTGTTGGAGAAACGACTTCAGCGTGTACGTTGCCACAAAAGTGCAGACTAACAACTTCTCCATGACAAGGCCTCAAGCAAGTCAGCCTACCCAGAAAGATTTCACAAAGCTTCATTGATTGGACTGTTCTTCCTCATCCACCTTTGAGCTCGGATGTAGCACCTTTCGACATCCATCTGACCAATGAAACATGAAGCATGCACTCCAGGGGAACCTGTACGTGGATGATGGGGAAGATATTGGTGCAGAAAGACGTCGGCTTCACCGTCAGCCAGTAGAGTCGTATCATACAGGCATGAAGGTCCTCCCAGTAACAAAGCGTAAGGCCGCGACATTGAACGGCGGCTACGTTGAAAAATAGGGCTTAGTAGCCAAACGAGTGGTGAATAATATGGTGTATGGGGTCCTCAATAAAACTTATCTTCTTTCAGAAAAAAAAAGTTGCATTACTTACGGAACCCCCTCTCGCGTGATCGTTCGAATTTAAGTTGTTCGTAAATGCATTTTTTAGGTATTTAGTTGATTTGAAAGCCTTTAAACTGGTGTGTTTTATGGCGTAACAGAAATTTAAAGGATTTAGTTTCGTGTTCATGTGGATGGCGTTACGCTTTTCCTTATTTAGAGACAATTGCCACTTTTCGCACCATTCAGACATTTTGTCTAAATCACTTTGCAGTATGTTTTGATCTAGTGATGACTTTGCTGTACTCTAAATGGCAACATCATCTGCAAGCAGTGTAAGTGGGCTGTTCATATTATCTCCTAACTCGTTTATATAGATTAGCAGCAGCAGAAATTCTACAACACTTCCTTGAGGACGGCGGGTATCACTTCCGTTTTACTCGATTTTCCGTCGATTACTACGTACTCCGACATCCCCGACAAGAAATCATGGAATCGTACCATAAATGAAGCAGTAATTCACAGACACACAATTTAATTTCAAGTCTCTTGGGAGAAACGGTGTTACAAGCCCTCTAGCACTGTATAATTGTAGAAATATGGAATCAGTTTCAAATCCTCTGTCGATAACATTCAAATAAAGAGCGTTCCACAAGAATGATATTTTCTGAAACTGTGCTGTGTGTCAATAGAATGTTTTGTTCGACGTAATTCATAATGTTCAAACTAGTAGACAGTATGTTCCACATTACTACTGCAAATCCTTGTCAGTATACAGGTGCGAAATTCATTGGATTACTCCTACTAACTTTTAGCGTATGTGTGTGCCTTGTGAAAGTTTCCAGTCTGCTGATGCGGATCTTTCGTTGGGCGAGCGCTCGCTTATGTTTGATAAGTAGGGGGCCATTGTATCAGCATACTCTGAAAGGAACCATATGGTACACTATCTTGATCGAAAGTCTTGCCCTTATTAAGTGATTATGCTGCTCCGCTATACCAAGGATGTCTACTTCTAATTTGTATGTTGGCAGCTATATCTGATTCGAACTCTGGAATATTTACTTCCTTTTCTATGGCGAAGGAATTTTGGAAAACTTCGTTTATTAACTCCAATTTACTGTCACTGCCGTCAGTGAGATTACCATTGGCATTGCGCAGTAAAGGTGTTGATTGTGTTTTGCTGCTGGTGCACTTTACAAACAACAATGCGGATTTTCTGCCGGCTTTGGAGACAGAGTTTCAGTGCGGAAACTATTAACAGCAGACCAAAACTGTGTGCCGGACCGAGACTCGAACTATAGTTCTTTCCTTCCGCGGGCAAGTGCTCTACCAACTGAGCCACCCAGACTTGTTTCCAACAACATCCCCCAGAATGTGGCTAAGCCATGCCTCCCCACTGTCCTTACTTCCAAGCGTGCTCTGCAGGTTCGAATCCTACCCCGGGCAAGGATGTGTGTGATGTCCTTAGGTTAGTTAGGTTTAAGTAGTACTATGTTTAGGGGACTGATGACCTCAGATGTTAAGTCCCATATTGCTCAGCGCCATTTGAACCATTCGAACAGTGTTCTGACCTGTTTTGTGTACCACGGTGTATCAGTGCCATCTCTTATTAATTCATTTGGTATAAACCTCCGAATTGCCGCGGATGCTACTTCCTTGGATTTAACCCATATCTGGTCTACAGTTACATAGTTGGGAAAGAGACGAGACTGTCTTTTATGTATCCGCTACACGCACTATTGGTACTATCTACAACAGGGCGGATCGGATGAATTTTGTGAACCTTAAATTGACTCCTCAAAATAGGCGGTTTAGGGTTCATATTTATAAGCCATTTTTTAAGAAATTCACCCATTACTCTATTTCCAAACGTGCTGCTGGTTCCGGCGGAGGTTCGAGTCCTCCCTCGGGCATGGGTGTGTGTTTGTCATTAGGATAATTTAGGTTAACTAGTGTGTAAGCTTAGGGACTCATGACCTTAGTAATTAAGTCCCACAAGATTTCACACACATTTGATTTTCTGTTTGCAACGCGGATGTGGGGTCTCTCTCAATCGGCACGATACCATTGTCCTCGAAAAACCTAGGTAAAGTTTATTTGCTTATGCAACTGGAGGCTGAAATTTAATATAATTACTTGGACGAATATTTAGTGTCCACTGGGGATTCTATCCTTGGATGTAACACTTCTTTTTCAAAGATGACAATTGTTAATGTTTGATGTAGGACTAAACTAGAGTAATTATTTCAGTAAAATGGCATGAAAATCTATTTAGCTTAACTAAAATATATGACATATTAAATATAATCAACTACATAACACACTACATCAACTGTTCTGAGAAGTAAATTGAGCAATCTAGTAAACTCTGGTGGCGTGCTCCAATGGGGTGACTGAACAAGATAATACTGCCATCAACAGGTTCAATATTACAAACATGTCATCAAAGTTTATTATATTGTTCAACTTATTTTTCTCTCAGAACAATTGTTGTAATTTGTCTTGTAGTTAATTATTTACTGTGTTACAAATTTTATGTAAGCTAAATCGTTTTTCGTCCCACTTTCCTGAAATAACTCCTCTCGCTAAATCACAGAATATGAATTGTCATCTTTGAAAAACAACTGAGATACATTTTAGATGCACGTACTTTACAGTCTTTGATCCCACAAATTTTCATAGGGACATATCTTCATATTTGTAGCTGACCAATGCACAACAGCTGAAAACCAGTCCCTAAAATAATAAATATTGGATAATATTCCATCAGTGTCGTGTGTTTTTTTATTCATAAAAACAATGTCATTGACGCTATTAGTACCTAGTAGTGTGGGCGCAAAACAGGAGACACCTCTGCTTACTGTCGAAGCGTAAAAGCAGCATAACCTGACTAGAAACGCCAGTCGTAATTGCCTTAATATTTATCGTTGAATGAGACGTTCTCACTCCTGATTGGTTCTGGAGTACGGAACTGAACAAAATCTACTTCTGCAAAACCAATCCCTTTATATGTCCTGAGGCCCCCTGTTTGCTCAGGATTATTTGTTGCTAACAGGTCAAGTATATTTTCGCAACCATTTACTCTTCGTGTGGGCTCTTGAACTATTCCTTTTCGGGCAAAGCATTTAGCGCAGTTTCTGACGTTGTGTTATGTCTACCACCGTCCAACAAAGGGCTGCCATCTTGTTCTGTCCTCTGCTAATATTTTCACTTCTTCCCATCCTATTCCTTACTGTCGACCTTCTGCTTCAGCTGATCGCCTCCACGTCATTCTGGACCTGCCTCGTCTCTGTCGTCCCTGTGGGATCCAATAAAGTGCTTCCTTCGCAATATATTCATTTGGTCTCCTAAATGTACACCCTACCCATCGCCACTTCCTTTTTCTTATTTGCACCTCAATTGGCTTCTGGTTGGTTCTTTCCCAGAGAGTTTCTTTATTGTATGAGTGACTTACCTGTTCGAGATGATACTCAATTATTCCTTGAACTGTCCAGATCATCTGATTCGGAGGATCGGTAAAAATATCCAATTATTAATTTATTCCGGTTGTCACGTATAACCTCTGTTCTGTTAACTGCCTTAGCCAGTTTCCGGTAACTACAACGTTTTGAGCTTTAGTGCTTTCCATTAGCACTTGGGGCTCTCTTTCCCAACGCACCTATGACAGATAATAATTTTAATTTTTGCTGAAGTTACAGTCACGGTAAATTTTTTTTAATGTTGCTGCTGCCACCTGACTGTAATCAGTTTTATTTCATTATTATAGGATCCAGATTTCGATCTTAGGCCATTTTCAAGTTTTGTACTTGAAAATGGCGTAAGGCCGAAATCTGGATCGCATAAAAACGAAATAAAAATGATTATAGTCAAATGATAGCAGTATCATTAGAAAAAAGCTGCGACAATTTACAATATTGGTTGTTGCTATGTCTACCCTCTTGCTGTGTTCGTCCTGACCCCTTTGAGATTGAAGCGCTTTCTGTACCTTCCCGATATCCTCTGACCTAGTAACCATCCTGTCCATTCCACACAGCCCCCGTTACCGGTGTAGCCGTTTGTTCATATATAGTTGACCCCTGACTTATTGAGCGGAACCCGAAATCTCACCACCCTATATCAGAAGTCGAGAAATCTGCAACCTGCACGGTCGCATAACTATATGAGCTACTGATTCAGTCCCTCCGCAATCGGTCCTGTAGACGATGCTACAAATGGTGAGCTCTGCCTTTATCTCGCAAGAAAGACTGGCAGTCTTACCCGAAACAGGAGAGACTGATCCAAAGCGACACATATCGTTAGTACCGACATGAGCCACCACCTGCAGCTGGTTGCACGCTTTGCTCTTCATGGCACAGAGAGTGCAAACTGGATTTCTTCCCCTCCTTTTTGCATCGAAATTCGAGCTCCCAACTCCCAGTAATAGTGCAAGCTGGGGCTTCCTCTGGAACAGGACGAGCGACTGCTCTTGGCCCAGGATCATTGTCAGCTACAGAGAGCAGACGAATTGGGGAGGCCCTTCTACGCCCCCCTCCCCCATCCTAGAAAGTATTTCGCTGTCCGCCACACTTTGAAACGACCTCTCATTCGACCACTGGTGAGGGGTCATCCTCGGCACTAATCCGAGCAGTCACAGTAGTGGACCGATCATGGGACGCGTGGGACGCGCTATACATATCTTTCATCCAATCGTCCAGCTCACGCACATCAGTACTCATTGATAACTGCCTCAAGCTACGTGGCTGAAGCCAGCACCGCCTGGATCTGTGAGCTATAAGTTCGACTGACCTGCATCGAAAACACAGCCTTAAAACCCATTGGTGTGACCTGCGTCGTAAGAACACCACCTGCTCTGCAACAGATACTCTTGCTTGTACGTCGCTGAATTGACTAGTTTTCTGCCATGTCGTGATCCAAAGGTATGGCGGCCGACATTTTTACTATTATCCATGCTTTCACACTGGCGAAGCTCTCATCAAATGCATTTCTTATCACACCCAGACTGCGTGCGACCACCACCCGTATCATTGCAGTCTATGCACCATGGTTACGCCTAACTGCTGGTATCTTTCGATTTCAGAGTTTCATCTCAGATTTTAGTGTTCCAAATTGCGTTTGGTTCTCCTGCCTCATCCGAGTGAGCTGTTCCGCGTTCTCTGCTTTCCCCTGTTATATCTCGGCCAGTTGCGCCAGGGTGGTAGCTAGCTATTCTGCTGTTTCCGAAGTGCCTTGTTTTTGTTCAGCTAACTGATCTGTACATTTTCTAACTGTGCTTATTGTAACGGCACTGCCTTGTTTTATTTTGGCAAATTGTGCTCCGAATTTTTCTAACATGGAAAACGCGACCACAAAGCGAACATATTCCAGGGAGCGAAGTGACACAGAGGAAACAACGCCGATGCCAACGCTGGTTACAGAAGACAGGAAAATAGAAACACGAAATAGGTCACTCACCGTATAATCTAGACATTCTAAAACTTCACCACAAGATACAGGGAAGCTACAGCTAGAGATCCTAAATACAACAATCTCCATCTGCATCTACTGCTTACTGTTGATTCACGACACTCTTAACACACATAGACACATCATCTGTGCCCCTCAGAAAATATTCAAAAAGCTAGCAATTGCTACATAGCGCCGCGCGGGATTAGCCGAGTGGTCTTAGGCGCTGCAGTCATGGACTGTGCGGCTGGTCCCTCGGAGGTTCGAGTCCTCCCTCGGGCATTGGTGTGTGTGTGTGTTTCTACTTAGGATGACTTAGGTGTGTAAGCTTAGGGACTGATGACCTTAGCAGTTAAGTCCCATACGATTTCACACACAATTGAACATTTTTTTTGCTACATAACAATGGGAGGTCACTTTTTCCTGAGTCGTGTTTAATACTTTCACAGTCCTCATGCTAACAATAAACGAAGAATGTGATCAAATCGAAGCCCCACGCTATGCAACAAAATGTAATGAACTGAAATTTGACAGTACAGTGAAAGAGAAACCTATTATATGATTAAAACATGGAAGCATATACGTTTATTATTATACGATCAATACGAATATAAAACTCAGGGCAGATTTCACTGGACACAGACACAGCTCAGTAATTGGGCAAGCAGGTAGGGGATGGACTATATCATGTCATCAGTCTATGAAGTCAGTTTCACATGGAGGTCTGTACGGCAGATGCAAGGTCAGTATGGTGCATTGATCGCCCGTCATTGTGTGTATGGCTGGTGGTTGGCAGTTGGCAGCTTTTACGTACCATCATGCTACATAGCTTTGCGATGATGCATAGCGTTCCTTCTTCCGTGCTGATAACTTAATACCCAGGGAATAGTGTTCGTGGTGGTAGAAATATTGTTCGTGGACTCACGCTCTCGGTGCCTGCTGCCTGCAGTAATTGCCCCACAGAAGTGGTGTTAGCGTAACATTTGGAGACTGAGGTCAGACAAGGAAATGTAGTTGGACGCTTAAAGATTCATGCATCAGATCGCAAGATAAATACATTCAACATGGAGCAGGAAATGAGAACAGCATGTCACACTGTGACGATAAACGTCAGACTGAATGCTGGGACAGGACTCTGAGGACTGCGACGACAATAGATTGGTAAGCCTCCAGAAGGAAAATCACTGGATTTTTCCCCAAAGATAAATGCTGAAGTAACTTCGAGCACGAACTGTTACTCTGCCACAGCTGTATGGGATTCCAAAAATAAACGAACAGGGCATTCCACTGTGGCCCATAGTGATCAATACAGGAGCAGCTTGACCAAACACTTGACTACTCTCCTCAGTCCACCTACGGGGAAATACTAACATCACAAGATAATTCCTTTCATTTCGTACAACGTCTACAAGAACTTCCCTTCAATGATAGAGACCAGTTAGTGAGTTTTAATATACTGTCTCTCTTCTCCAGGGTATCACTGAAGAAATCCAAGGAATTGATAAACCAAAACTTCTAAACCAAGCTGACTTTTAGAGTTTGTGCTTGCCTCTGCTTACTTCCTGTTCAACCGACAGCATCCCCTTGGGTTGTACTCTTTCGCCAACTGTGGCGAATTTGCTCATCGAAGATATGAAGGAGAAGACCCTGGAGCAATTCCAACTAAAACCATTCTGTATTGTTACGTGAATGACACATTCGTAGTTTGACCACGTAGATGGGGCAGCTTAGGGGAATTTCTCTATGAGCTCAACTCACTTCATCCCATCACACAGCATACCGTGCACGTGGACAGGATAGTATTCCCCTGTGGTGCTGAAACGGAAACCCGATGGCAAGCTGGGTCACACTGCGTACGGGAAGCATAAAGCCTTCACACAGGGAGTTGTGGTGACTACTGGATGTGTTCAGATACAGATTAGCATCTGTATCCACATGCCTTCAGAAGTCACCACAACTCCCAGTGTGAAGGCGCCCTACCGCATACTTGTTCACACGACACGATCCATCTTCGACCAGTACAATCTCCTAGAGGAGCTGGAGTACCTGGCGAGAACAATTCGAAGGAATGGATACAGCAACAAACAGATAAGGCTAGCATGTGGACAAATTGCACCTAGACAATAACAGGAAGAAAAAGAGGAGGAAAAATCACTAGGTACCCGCCGTTTGTTGCGAATACCTCTGGAAAAGTCAGCAGAATCTTGGATCAACACAATGTCAAATGTGTATTTCACCTACCCCTTAAGACCTGTGACACTACAAGATTTAGTAAAGGATGACCTAGGTCTTCGAAAAGCAGGAATCTACCAAATCCCCTGTCATGCAATCCAAATGGACAGTAGGAAAGGCCGGCCGCGGTGGTCTCGCGGTTCTAGGCGCGCAGTCCGGAACAGTGCGACTGCTACGGTCGCAGGTTCGAATCCTGCCTCGGGCATGGATGTGTGTGATGTCCTTAGGTTAGTTAGGTTTAAGTAGTTCAAGTTCTAGGGGACTGATGACCACAGCAGTTGAGTCCCATAGAGCTCAGAGCCATTTGAACAGTATAACGGAGGTGTGGTGAACATAGCCAACCCACTGTTTTACAACAGACTACCAGATAAATCGTGGATTGCCATAGTATCAAAACTAGCCATACTGTCGATTATAACAAAACAATATACTTAGGCAGTCTTTTTCCTTCTGGGTTTGAGTAATTAAATTAGGGTCCAAGACGGTCTAATTAACAAAATAGCAGACTACAACTGAGTAAAGCGAGAAACCCTGCACAAAACCGAGAAAAAGTAAATTGTTCCTCCAGTTCAGTGAGGTCGTCACCTGGTGCAATAGTGCGGAGTCTGAAGGCCGCAGTTCGTAGCCAGGCGAAGCCACCTCTACAAGTCCCACCATCCACCGTAACGGCTGCCCGGACAGCGACAGGAGTGGAGTGATAGAAAGGGTAATGGCCAACGTAATAGGATGCCGACGCAAGCAGCACAGAAGTCATCAAATGGTTCAAACGCACTTTGGGACTTAACATCTATGGTCATCAGTCCCCTAGAACTTAGAACTACTTAAACCTAACTAACCTAAGGACAACACACAACACCTAGTCATCACGACGCAGAGAAAATCCCTGACCCCGCCGGGAATCGAGCCCGGGAACCAGGGCGCGGGAAGTGAGAACGCTACCGCACGACCACGAGATGCGGACAGAAGTCATCAGGTACCATAATGGCGACAAGTCTGTTCCCCAAAATATCGTGAGAACTTACGACGTTACCCAGGAGGGCACCCGAGCATTCTGCAAAGTTGATGTTTTAAATGTAGCATCTTCGTATTGAGGAGTGATTGAAGACACTTTTAAAAGAATATCATTATTAACAAGTTAAACTCACTTATAATGTCCTTGGATCCACACAACTGCATGTAACGGAAATGACCCCCTGTGATGTGCCTACACGACGAACCCTGGAGTCGTGGCAGGCGGCGGTGTGTGTACTGTGACGTTACTGGTCGCTGCTGCCGGCGTGTAACGGCTGACGTGCTGCTGGTGTGGATCACGTTTGCCGGCGTGGAGCGCTAACAAGGGGAGGCCGTCAATTGTGAAAATCAGATTCGATTCATACTGCGCATAATAAAAGCTCATGGCCAGAGGTGTAATATGTGGCAAAGCACCAAGATGCACTTCTCAGCCGTTGTCGATATAATTCCCGCCAATCAGTTGCAACAATTATGCATATAATAAGTTGTTGAAAGTCGTTTGTCGTGGAAAAACTGGCGACTTCGAACATCATTATGTTTTCCGCAAACAAAGTTGTATTTCACAAATGTTATTGTCTTCATAATGTTAACCACGTATAGTTAACGGAAGGCGTAGAAACGATATTCCGAAACGAATACGTATAGCGTAAGTCAAACGTTCGAAATAGAATAGAGACCCCACGAACACAAATTTGCTGTGGCAGGTATGAAATATAAACTCCGTTACTCACTCGTTACACTTGAGGGACAGATGTTGACTGGGCCGAAACGAGCATCCACATAACAGCGTAGTTGCCTGCTAACTTCGAAAGAAGGTAGATGCGGTCCCTAACGCAACTTCTAACATCGTCGAAAATCAGTGCAGACGGGAGAGCTTTGGTACACCCTGTTAAACAAACGAAAAAGTGGAGGTGGTACAATTGGAGAGCGATCCGCCTTCACCAACATGCATAAACAATTCATTATATATATATATATATATATATATATATATATATATATATATATATATATATATATATATATAAAACAAAAAACTAATAATAAAAATTGCATGGCGCGGGATTCGATCCGGCGACCTTCGGATTACGAACCCGAGCTCTTACAGCTGCGCCACGACGCTGTGGAAAATTGTTAATCGTAGAGAGTATTTCACCGCAACGGTTTCTTTCTTTTAACTGTCGATTTTCTCGACAACGCCTGAGAAGTGCATCTTGGTGCTTTGCCACATTACACCTCTGGTCATGAGCTTTTATTGTGCGCAGTATGAATCGAATCTGAAATTCACAATTGGCGGCCTCCCCTTGTAAGACGAAACTGCCGGTACTGCCAACCTGCAGCGCTACCACTGAACTGCAGATGCGGCCGGACGGAACTGATGGTACTGCCGACTTCGGGAATAGAGCATAATTGACTATGCACGGTCCGGCGATGGCCTAAGTAGTCGGGAGCGGATGGATATACACTCATGCTCATAAATTAAGGATAATTGCAGAATGTGTGATAAGTTGAGAAAACCGTCCTGAAAAACATGTGCTACAAAACGCCACTGTTTCCTCTGCATGTACCCCGATATAAATATGGGATGTGATCACCATGCACGCGTACACAGGCCGCACAACGGGTTGGCATACTCTGGATCAGGTGGTCGAGCAGCTGCTGGGGTGTAGTTTCCCATTCTTGCACCAATGCCTGTCGGAGCTCCTAAAGTTTCATAGAGGTTTGAAGACGTGCAGTGATACGTCGACCGAGAACATCCCAGACGTTCTCGATGGGGTTTAGGTCTGGAGAACAGGCAGGCCACTCCATTCGACTGATATCTTCTGTTTCAAGGTGGCAGCAAGATGGCAGCTCGGTGGGGCCGTGCGTTATCATCCGTCATGAGGAAGGTGAGACCCACTGCACCCCTGAAAAAGTGGACGTACTGGTGCAAAATGACGTCCCGACACACCTGACCTGTTACAGTTCCTCTGTCATGCCAGGGTGTTCGTGCACCAATCATAATCCCACCCCACACCATCAAACCACGACGTCCATACAGGTCCCTTTCAAGGACATTAAGGGGTTGTTATCTGGTTCCTGGTTCACGCCAGATGAAAGCCCGGCGAAAATTACTATTCAGACTATACCTGTACTCGTCCTTGAACGTAACCTGGGGCCACTGTTCCAATGACCATGTAGTGTGTTCTTGACACCAGGCTTTACGGGCTCCCCTGTGACCAAGTGTCAGTGGAATGCACCTTGTAGGTCGCCGGGCAAATAAACCATGTCTGTTCAATCGTCTGTAGACTGTGTGTCTGGAGACAGCTGTTCCATTGGCTGCAGTATGGTACCGAGCAAGGCTACCTGCAGTACTCCGTGGCCGTCTGCGGGCACTGATGGTGAGATATCGGTCTTCTTGTGGTGTTGTACATTGTGGACGTCCCGTACTGAAGCTCCTGGACATGTTTCCTGTCTGCTGGAATAGTTGCCGTAATCTTGAGATCCCACTTCGAGGCACACGGAGGGCCCGTGGTACGACCTGCTGTGTTTGACCAGCCTCCAGTCGGCCTAGTATTCTACCCCTCATAACGTCATCAATATGTGTTCTTTGAGCCATTTTCAACACACAATTAGCACGTCTGGAAACGTCTGCACACTTTCTCGCTACACCGTACTCTGACATGCACCAACACACCTCTGCATATGTGGACTGCTGCCAGCGCCACCGTGTGACGACCGCAGGTCAAATGCACCGCATGGTCGTACCCCGAGGTGATTTAAACCCGCAAACCGCCCACCAGAGCGTTGTTCCACCATGTATCAGCATTACCCTTAATTTATGAGCATACTTGTACGTGTGGTGCTGCGAGGGCTGGTGACTTGACGTAGCAAAATAGTGCCCTGCCGACAGTGCTTTCCGCTACGCAGGTACGCTGCCTGTCGGCTAGATTGGCGCCCCAAGACGCTGTGGAGGCGACGTATAACTCCGTGGTAAACATCCCAGGCCATACAACGAAAATACACTCCTGGAAATGGAAAAAATAACACATTGACACCGGTGTGTCAGACCCACCATACTTGCTCCGGACACTGCGAGAGGGCTGTACAAGCAATGATCACACGCACGGCACAGCGGACAAACCAGGAACCGCGGTGTTCGCCGTCGAATGGCGCTAGCTGCGCAGCATTTGTGCACCGCCGCCGTCAGTGTCAGCCAGTTTGGCGTGGCATACGGAGCTCCATCGTAGTCTTTAACACTGATAGCATGCCTAGACAGCGTGGACGTGAACCGTACGTGCAGTTGATGGACTTTGAGCGAGGGCGTATAGTGGGCCTTTTAAACACGCCACCAAAAGAAATCAAGTAATTTATAGCAATACAGCAATTTAATTTAAAAAAAACACATAAACTAGTACGGCAATAACTACCCTGTAAAACACGCCGCTAACGCCAATCAAAGTAATTTATAGCAATACAACAATTTTTTAAAAAATTTAAAAAACATTAGTAAACAGGCTACTAAAGTAAATACAGAACTTTGTAATAAGGTACGGTAAGGTAGTGAAGCTACCAACACCGCCATTAAAAAAATTAATCAGGTCTCAGCAGACACACGATTAATGGCAATAAAAGAATTTACAAACTTCGAGAAATTAAAAAAAATTTAAACAAAAGTGTCCTGGAATATCATTAGAACATAACTGATATGACGGACCCCTGTAAGGCGGCCACAAATCACACACTCAGAGATGCTCAGGCTAGGCAGAATACTGACCAATTTAAACACGCCCGTAAACACAATTGCCACCCTCAGGCTGGTCACTGCACTGACTTTTAGCCAGCGAAAACTTAAGATGGCTTAACTTGCAGACAGAATTAGAGCTAACCCCGTGCATGGAAACATTACACCACACAGTCGTGAATGAGCGACCACATGATCAACCAATATGAATCATGAATTTACTCATAACCCACGACAAAATAGCGAAACAATTAAACTGCCAAAACTACACCTCCCATCGAACAGTAACGAGAGGAGGAGGAAAGATCACTGTCTTCAATTACACCGGTGGCAGGGACAGGAAACCCGGTCCCCGGAGTCCACAAGGCAGAAGAGAGGCTGGTTACACAATATTATTACTTAATGGTTAAACGTTCCACGAACTTAACTTGAAATGATGCTCGGACAGGCATTACACGACATCCGATGGCAAGGATCCACACATACGACCGCGCACGCGTCGCCAGCGTACCCAACACGCCACGGTCGTGCGACAACACGCTCTGTCCCCGCAGTTCACGTTTTCCCTGCAACGTTGACGGGTAGTGACCGCTCCTTCATGTTAGGCGTCTCGTGTCTCCTCTTAAACTCCAGTGATGAAACGGAGGATTTAAAGAAGCTTGTTAACGTCCCACCAAGGCGAAATGAACAGCAACTACTCGTGGGGCGATTCTGTATACAACCAACACGCTGGGAGCTCTTCCGCCAACTCGATCCACTCGTTACACACAGCCGACATACATCAAGTGGCGATTCGGTACAACCGACCACGCCTGGTCCGTGCTGGCGAGCCACACTGCCCTACTGTGTCCACCAGACTCTCTCTGCGCGCCACACCCCACTTCCGCACCACCACACGAGGTTGCAACCGGTCAAAGATGTCACTTCCTCCATAGCAGTTTCCCGGAAGCAAAAACGTAGATATCGATAGCAGAGGGAGAAGACAACCAAGCAGCCAGTTAATGACAGACAACATATAAAACGAACATGTCAGGGGAAGAAAAGGAAAACCAACGCAATCTAAACACAAGGTGTAGCACGAATCAATACACGGCTCAGACTTCATAACAGCAGATTCCAGTGGATGATGCAATTATCGTTAGTACGTACACGCCCAGCTGCGAGTTCACAGGTTCAGAAGCGCATTTTGTCTGCTGAGCGGAGCGAGCGAGCGAGTTCAGGCCTACCTTCGTGACGTACGCGCCGCGGCCTGGCCTCGGTAGCGGTATGATGACGGCACGAACGGAGCGTTGTGTGGATACAGATGAGCAGCTGTGCTTCTTATGGACTGTAATAGCTTTTTGAATCGTAGCATCTGACGATGTCTCCAGCACTGGAAGACAAAACGTTAGGCGGGGACTGTGCCTTGGACCACAGCGTTATTCCCATAAATCAAATATCGGCAATAGCGCAAGTAACTGCCGTAAAAGCCTGTATTCTATGATTGTAATTAGCAGGTTAGCTCATCTCTACCAGGCACACTGCGAGAGATGAGACGCGAAGTTTGACCTGCTACGCAGTATCTAGCCAGAGGCCGACGTGCCTCGCTAGCCACGATCCCATTGGCCGTTACACTTCGCTGCACTTCTGTAGCTGGGGACATGGTGTCCAAGGAAAAGCCTTGATAATTCACTCGTAAACAATATCGTATTCATAAAAAATCAGAAACATCGATATCTTCAGCGTCATAAACACTATCGTACATTAGCTGTGTCGTTCGCGCACCCACAGGTGGCTGAATTGTTAGCCTGTTGGTAACCGTGCGTTGAAGTGTTGATAGTATTCGAACCAAAACTAAAATTTTCAGTAAATATTAAAATATAGTAAATCATTATTAGAATCACTGGATACGATATCTCTTATAACGTTCTGATAAAAATATAAGCTGAAAAGTATCGAGTAAGAAAGTATCGATATTGAGATGAAAGTACCCGACGGCAAGAAATATCTATACTTTTTCCATGTCCCTAAAGCTGCGTCTACACTGGCCATGTAAACTGCATATTGGCGACAATACAGCCCGTCAGTGTTGCCCGGGAACATTGCGGCCACACGGGTTGCCGCCTCTGTGCGGCAACACTGTCAGGAAGTGATTGGAGCAATACTTTTCCGGACCAGAAACGTTTATACGAGTCACATTATGGACGTTAAATGGACGAAAGAGAGATACTGGAAGTAAGTGTAACTCTCGTGCATTTGCATCGCACAAGGGAAAAGAATTAGCAGCGAAAAGAGAAATCAGGATTCCTGGATGTATCCTTTTTTCAAGCGAGCTGCATCCGAAACCTTAACTCCTGAACTGATGCTGGATACATACTTCTTCCAGAATACTGAATTACCGTATTGAATACATCGTTTAAAAGCAATTCGTCTGGAAATTGGTAAGAGCAAGACTGGATACCGGTTACAACCAAATTGCCGATCATCCATTCGTACAGAACTTTGGTGTATCCCTTTAAAACGCTTCCAGTCGAAAAGCCTCTTGATGTACTGCATGTGTGAAGATTTGGCGGAAGGACTCGAGGAATTCATTAGTGTAGTTTGAAATAATAATCAAAAGTTTACATTAATATTTTATTGTGGTTTATCAGTACAGCGTGACAACTATTAATTTTATAGATGCAATACATCTACGACCAGAGCTATGGGACGTGGAAAATTATACACAGGGCGAGGCAAAAAGATGTTAACATTAAATGCGTTTAATCACGTGAAGTTACAGGGCAGGGATTTGGTTACAGGGTTTTAATTTGGCACCCATTGTTAGGTTTCCTGGCACAGACATTATTCCTTACCGTGGTCCACACTCAAATATCGCACGGCGTCGAGTGAACCTGCTGGCCATTGGAGAGGACCACATCTATGAATCCGACGTTTACCGGCAATGTTGTTCAGGTAATCCCGAAGCGTCTGACTGTAATGGGGAGGGGCGCCGTCTTGCTGAAAGTACACTATCTGGAGAATCGCAAGTGACACGTCTTTCTCCATGGACGTGCCGAGCATGGCAAGGTAATTCTCTCCCCTTGTGATCTCTCCTTCCAAAAAGAAGTATCCAATCACTCAAAATTTTCTCACTGCACACCAAACGTTGACCTTGGAGGAATATTACATTTGCTCGCGAACTTCCAGGGCTGCCTCGGTCGCCCAGATGATACGGTTGTGCTTGTTCACACGACCGCTGATGTGGGATGGTAGTCATTCAGAAGACATGAAGAGAATATCGCGCTCTACGTGCACCATTTCCAAGGTAATTTGCGCTGCTCTCCCACGTGCTTGCTTGCACTGGTTTGTAACTTGCTGCGCAATCTGTAAATGGTATGCCTCCGTTACTAAATCATGGTACAAAACTCTAACCACTGAACTCTGAGAAATGCTAGTCTCTAGAGAGAGTCTGCACAAGGACTTGTTTCGGCTGGCTAAAATCACTCTCTAGACGAGAACGATATTTTCTTCAGGTCGGACAGATCACTTTCTATCGCTGCCTCCTTTGCAAACGTCTTGAATGCACGGCGTACTTACAAACTTATCGTAGATCCTATCAATCGTCAGGCGCCGTGGTGCACCCGTCCCTTCCAGACCTTGAATGTTTTTTGTACGATGTTTCGGGACTGAAAGATCTCCATCCAAGCAGCTATCTACACTCCTGGAAATTGAAATAAGAACACCGTGAATTCATTGTCCTAGAAAGGGGAAACTTTATTGACACATTCCTGGGGTCAGATACATCACATGATCATACTGACAGAACCACAGGCACATAGACACAGGCAAGAGAGCATGCACAATGTCGGCACTAGTACAGTGTATATCCACCTTTCGCAGCAATGCAGGCTGCTATTCTCACATGGAGACGATCGTAGAGATGCTGGATGTAGTCCTGTGGAACGGCTTGCCATGCCATTTCCACCTGGCGCCTCAGTTGGACCAGCGTTCGTGCTGGACGTGCAGACCGCGAGAGACGACGCTTCATCCAGTCCCAAACATGCTCAATGGGGGAAAGATCCGGAGATCTTGCTGGCCAGGGTAGATGACTTACACCTTCTAGAGCACGTTGGGTGGCACGGGATACATGCGGACGTGCATTGTCCTGTTGGAACAGCAAGTTCCCTTGCCGGTCTAGGAATGGTAGAACGATGGGTTCGATGACGGTTTGGATGTACCGTGCACTATTCAGTGTCCCCTCGACGATCACCAGAGGTGTACGGCCAGTGTAGGAGATCGCTCCCCACACCATGATGCCAGGTGTTGGCCCTGTGTGCCTCGGTCGTATGCAGTCCTGATTGTGGCGCTCACCTGCACGGCGCCAAACACGCATACGACCATCATTGGCACCAAGGCAGAAGCGACTCTCATCGCTGAAGATGACACGTCTCCATTCGTCCCTCCATTCACGCCTGTCACGACACCACTGGAGGCGGGCTGCACGATGTTGGGGCGTGAGCGGAAGACGGCCTAACGGTGTGCGGGACCGTAGCCCAGCTTCATGGAGACGGTTGCGAATGGTCCTCGCCGATACCCCAGGATCAACAGTGTCCCTAATTTGCTGGGAAGTGGGGGTGCGGTCCCCTATGGCATTGCGTAGGATCCTACGATCTTGGCGTACATCCGTGCGTCGCTGCGGTCCGGTCCCAGGTCGACGGGCACGTGCACCTTCCGCCGACCACTGGCGACAACATCGATGTACTGTGGAGACCTCACGCCCCACGTGTTGAGCAATTCGGCGGTACGTCCACCCGGCCTCCCGCATACCCACTATACGCCCTCGCTCAAAGTCCGTCAACTGCACATACGGTTCACGTCCACGCTGTCGCGGCATGCTATCAGTGTTAAAGACTGCGATGGAGCTCCGTATGCCACGGCAAACTGGCTGACACTGACGGCGGCGGTGCACAAATGCTGCGCAGCTAGCGCCATTCGACGGCCAACACCGCGGTTCCTGGTGTGTCCGCTGTGCCGTGCGTGTGATCATTGCTTGTACAGCCCTCTCGCAGTGTCCGGAGCAAGTATGGTGGGTCTGAGACACCGGTGTCAATGTGTTCTTTTTTCCATTTCCAGGAGTGTATTTCGTTCCTCAATGAAATACCGGGATGCTATGGTTTAATCTGCGAAAAAGAAAACACCCATTTAATGTTAAAGGACACTCAAATAGAACCGAAACAGATGAAAAAAAAGTAAGTTAATCGTTTATTATCTCAAAAGCAGTCACCTTAACTCTTAACACATGTATCCCGCTGTGAGGGAATACGGCGAATTCTATAATGGAAAAATGTATGTTTTTGCCGACAGAACGATGATTCTACCCTAGCGTTGCACGTCTTCGAAGCGAAAGTCTTTCTCCAGGGCTCCCAAAGTCGGATGGGGAGAGATCGAGACTGTATGGAGAACTTGGGTGAGTTTCCCAGCGAAACTTCTGCAGCGTACTCGGACAACCTTGGAAGCACGTGGGCGGCCATTTTGTTAACAGTTTCTTTCGACTATGCTGCAGAAGTTTCGTTGCGAAACCCTTCCACATAGTCCCCATCTCCAACCATGCGATTTCTAAATTTTTGGAGCCCTGAAGAAAGACATTCGTGGCAGTCGATTTGCTCCGAAGAAGCAACAGGACACGTTTACTCCTGGAGGCATTGATTGTCTTGTCTCAAAGAGGAATAACGGCATTAACAATTACGGCTATTGCTTTTGACATTACAAAGTTTCCTTATTTCCCATCTGTCTCGTTTTCATTTGACTTCTCCTTACATATATACACTGTAACAAAAAAACACTTTAAAAAATAGTTAGCAAGTTGCTGATTATGAGACACACATGATATAACTTCGGAAAAGTATGGGTTCTAAGTGCATATTTAATATTGTGGCTCACTACTGCACGTCTTCTACTATGTCGGTAACAGCAAGAATGTCCTTTTTTATCTGCATGCAGGGTGTAACGAGTGTACGTGGATATGTTTCTATTGGTGACTCAGTACCGTGTACTGAACAACATTACATAAGTATTTACAACATTTACAGACTAATAATTACAGCCATTAAACGTATGTTTTTAGGCTGGTTAGCACCTCCAGCTACATGTGGCAAGAGTAAACCATTAATGCTTGCTTTTCCCTGGGCAGCATGTCAGGTGTTGATGTGTGGACACATAGACGCAAAACGATTCGTTTATACTGACAGGTGTAGTTCACTTAGTGGTACAGTATGACGTTGTAGAAAACATCATGTCAAGTTTGTGACTCGTTTGTGGGAAGACTGATCGTCTGAGACAGAAAACAACTAACACAATGATGTATGTACATAGTCTATTAAGGTACTACATATAAAAATATCTGCACTTATACACGATACACCGTGCATACTATTTTCTGCATTCCATAGCTCTGTCATAGATGTACGGATCACATTTATGGAATTCCTGGTTGTTTCGTTTGTCCACTTCTACATTCCTGTGAACAACAATCAAATCGAGTGTCACTGCGTTTGTGCACCGACTGTCGAAATGAATCGAAATAATATCGTTTCATGCGATTTTGCGCTGTTGCGCTGTCGGCGTGAGAAAGAGGAAGAAAGGCTGAGAGGGAGAGAGAAAGAGAGAGAGACAGAGGAAATCGTATACGAGGTGTGTGTGAGAAAAATAATGAGACTAATTTTTTATCTAATCAAGTTTTTTTTTTCAAACAACAATATTATCCCCTTCAATGTAGATCCCTTCGGCAGGTATTCACAGGCGGAATCGTTGTTCCCACTCTTGGCAGTGGGGGTGAAAGGCTTCACCTGGTAAGGCCTTTCACATGTCGGGAACAGTCTTTCCAATGTTCTCCATAGACCGAAAATGAAGTCATTTTGAGACGTTTTTCGGTTTTGGAAAAAGAAAGAAGCCGCAAGAACTCAGATCAGATGAATAGAGGGCCCATGGAGCAACAGCAATGCTTTTCTGAGGACAAAAACTCAGTGATGGAAGTGCGCGTGTGACATACGGTGGTGTCATGATGCAGCGTCCTCTTGTATGCAATGTCCAGCCTCATTCGATTTACCATTTTTCTTAGCCTTTCAAGAACATCTTTGTAAAATACTTGGTTGGTGGTTTGCCCTGGAGGTACAAATTCTTAATAGGCGATAATCCTAGTGTCAAAAAAGGCAAATCAGCATTTTTTTGATCTTTGATTTGCTCATTCGAATTTTTTGCGGTCTACGAGATCTCTCAGTGTGCCACTCCTCACTTTGCCGCTTTGTCTGAGGATCGTACTCAGCAATCCAGGATTCATCATCTGTGATCACACGACTGAAACATTCGTGGTAATTGGCAGTCGTCTCAGGGAGATCAACACACAAGTGTCTTCGATTGTTCTTCTTCTCAGCTGTGAGGTTTTTCGGCACCACTTTGGGATAAAAATTCGGCATGTGAAAAACTTCGGCCAGAATTTCATGAACGGTGAAAGCGTTTAAGTTTATCAGGTTATCTATCGTCATAATTTTTATACATCGGGCTGATCTCCAATAGTACACCACACACGTTAGACGTTTTCGTCGATTTTTGACGGTGAAGGTCTCCCTCGTGTTCTCTTTCAGAAACGATTGGTGCCAGCGGAAAACTTGTGCTCTTGATAAGGAGTGTTCCCCACAGGCCTGTTTCAACTTTTCGAAGGTCATACTCGCAGATTTTCCAAGTTTAGCACAAAGCTTGATAGCATAACGTTGCTCTCAATTCCGCTGTTCCATTTTCGTAACAACCAACAAAGACGCAACTTCACTGATGGCGCACTCAAAAATCACCTAATGGCTATACGGATACGGAGCTGAAACACAGACCGAGTATCTGGAAGGGATGAACACACCGGCCTACATAAGTAGATCAACACAGATGGCTCACAGTGTTCTCAGCCTCATTACTTTTCTAACACACCTCGCACACACAAAGAGAAAAACAGATGTGGCCCGAACATGCAGAACATTCTCCACTCTTGGTCGGTAAGACTGGTAATACGTTGCAAACTACCTGCAACAACCTGTTACATCAACAATATTGCCTGGCCATACAACGATATTGCCATGTATTGTTGCCAATGTTGACGGCAACGCCATTGCGACTACAAGTTGCCCTAAAATATGTCCTGTGTAAATGCACCTAAACAGCAGCTGCAGCTTCAGCTGATGCCTTCCGTCCGCCCACTGGCCACTTAGCAGGCACCTCGTTAAACAGCCCGCCCTCTAATTAAACTGCTGTCTCTCCGTTCCCCGCAGCAATTTTTCTCCCAAATTTTTTGTATGCACCACGAATACAATTAGCACAACGCTCTCGAGAACAAAGTATAACTTAATTTCCCTCTACTTTTCAGGCGACGCAATTTCCGCGCTACCTGAATGGTGTTAACGACCCTTATGAGAGGGTGCAGCTCACGTTGACGATTCATTCGCCCGTCTTCCGCTGCGACCATGCGTTTACTGAAGCTGTCCTTTCAAATAGGAGATATATCTTGCAATAGGTGGGGCAGAAGTTTTTTAACTCGTTCAGTTGGTTGGAATGTTCGAAAAAGAAAGTTTTACCAACAAAATTTATGTGGCTAAACTTCGCGCATTAAAAAAATTTATGAAGTTTGGACTTTTTTCAGTTTTCTGCTGCTATTGCTTTGATGTCTATTTCCCCATCTAAAACAGAACAAAATTGTCTACAAATTTAATTACTGCAACTTTACTGTGCACCCTGTATCAAGAGTGCAACAGTTTGTCAAAAAGCCGGCCGCAGTGGCCGTGGGGTCCTAGGCGCTCCATTTCGGAACCGCGGGACTGCTACGGTCGCAGGTTCGAATCCTGCCTCGGGCATGGATGTGTGTGATGTTCTTAGGTTAGTTAGGTTTAAGTAGTTCTAAGTTCTAGGGGACTGATGACCTAAGATGTTAAGTCCCATAGTGTTCAGAGCCATTTGAAGCATTTTGAAGTTCGTCAAAAGATATCAATTTTTCAAACTTTGCGCAATATGCCAATATAGAAAGTTTTCGAGCAGTTTCCGTTTATATAGCAAAAAATATTATATATTTGAACTCAGCATCTCACTCAGCGGCATTCAATTACTCCTTGTGCTGTCGGGTGAATTCTGGACATCCAGCTACTGTGTTAAGCTTCTGGGCGTTTCAATCCTGACTCATGCAAGTTTATAATATTAATGAGCGTATGGCATTGGTGGCCGGGAGACCCCACGCGGGGCGGTTCGGCCGCCGCTCTACAAGTTCTTCAACGCCACTACGGCGACTTGCGATTGAATGAGGACGAAATGATGATGAAAGACGCACAACACCCAGTCATCTCGAGGCAGAGAAAATCCCTGACCACGCCGGGAATCGAACCCGGGGCCCCGTGCGCGAGAAGCGAGAACGCTACCGTAAACTGCATATTTATAAGATTATATCATTCAGTCATTGTGTTATATATAAATAACCAGTGGCAGGAAATTGAGGTACTATTAGCTGAAATAGACAAACGGAAGTAGGTGGCTAATTATACTTGCATAAAGAAATTATGCAATACAAATGAAATATAGGTGGCTTTATTATAATTAAAGAAGCATTAATATTTACTAACACATATTATTACCACTTCTGGATGCGTAATATTTCTGAAAGTGTACTTAACCCTTTAGCCCACTTAAGGTTGATGTATGCCACTTCTGACGTTTTTATGGTCCACTTCCTCGGTCCCACCAGGTGCCTTGAGTAGCAGAATCAGAGTAAATAGATCGAGTAGGTCCCAGATCGACCTTTTCTTCGAATAGTGAGCCAGCCTTGCCCAGTTCGTTGATTACGATGTGTATTCACTCAATAATTTCCAGTAAATCTACGTCTTCTTCACTTTATTCATATAAAAATTCTGAAACGTTGTTGCAAATGGAAGAACAATTCGAACCTGTTTTTCTGCAGGAGCACGCTACGCCGCAGCTCATCTTACATGAGCATGAAACAACGTGGTCGTGCGGTAGCGTTCTCGCTTCCCACGCCCGGGTTCCCTGGTTCGATTCACGGTGGGGTCAGGGATTTTCTCTGCCTAGTGATGGCTGGGTGTTGTGTGCTGTCCTTAGGATAGTTAGGTTTAAGTAGTTCTACGTTCTAGGGGACTGATGACCATAGATGTTAAGTCCCATAGTGCTCAGAGCCATTTGAACCATGAAACAACGTGAACTGGCTGTGGTGCTGTATCTTGGCTCATAATAACATGCCTCGGGCTGTAGTCGTTATGATGTGGAACGTGTCAAGTGCACAAGAAATGCACATGATTTGAAAAATCTTGTTTCCTATATATATTAAAAAATCTCGTTTCATATATATAGCGTTAGTTACTCCTATCCAAGAATTCATGTATGGTTTAGAAGGAGTTGTCAAGGAGATATGATTTCAATTTATTTTTGAAGCTATTACTGCTGTCTGTCAGACATTTTATTTCAGCTGGTAATTTGTCGAAAATCTTTATAGCAGCATAGTTTACCCCTTTCTGTGCCAAAGATAGGTTGAGTAAAGGATAGTGTAAGTCTTTCTTTTTTTCTGGTATTATAATCATGAATATCACTGTTGTTTTTAAAGTGGTCCATGTTGTTGAGAACAAATTTCATTAGTGAGTAAATGTACTGTGAGGCCGTTGTAAGGATTCCCAATCTATTAAAAAGATGCCTGCGAGATATGTGACTATGAACCCCACACATGTTCAAATCTCATCTACATTGCTTATGTCTAAATTTCCACTTACAGGCATAGCTGCATCGTTGTTGCTGTGGCACAGCAATAAACAGCAGAATTGTCTTAAAACTCAGGGCATCTAGAACTGGATTATTATCTCAGCCTGTGCTCAAAAGGTTTTCCTTGGCCTCTTGTGAAAGACTGCACAATAAAACACAGTGAGAACAGTTTTCATCGAGAAGAAGTTTTCGTCAGAACTACTCCTGTTCATCTGGTGCCTCTTTTCCAAATTTCCAAAGTGTCAAAAATCGCAATAAAACTTGCCATGAACTGCACAGCTTCATCGTGTTTGTCTTCAACACCTTTACACATTGCAGTTTTTTGTTCTTCGAGAGTATTTATTTAAAATATCTGAAAATTATGTCTACAAAATGTGCAATTGATGTGATACAACTTTATCTTTAGTTCTGCTGCATACTGACAGCCTGTGATTTAAAAATTGCGTAAGTAGGACCAAATTCCAATTTCTCATAGTTCACCGGTCTTATTACATTTTCTCGTAGATTCCAGTCAATGTTTAATTTTTGCTGTTTTTCAAAATCATGTAGTTCTATAACAACCTCAATGAAGGCAACTGTAACTGGGAAATTATTGTCTTCAATGACTTGTTTAGGAAGAATAACAAGCTTAAAAATTGTTAGTCTGTTCCTCACATTCTTCATATTGCGAGCTACACCAGACGTTAACTACAGTTTTTTTATTCTCAAGCCATCCTTGCGAATCACCTCAAAGTGATCAGGTGTAAAATGAAGCTAAGAAACGATAAAAACTGTACTAAAATGTAATACGATATGGAATTTGGAGTCCTCACACAACTGTATTACAAACTTAAGAAGACAGTGGTATTAAACAAAGCGAACAGAAATTCAGAAGAGTACACCTGAACATTCATAAAACCATACAACACATAAAGTTCAACACCATATGCAAATATGTCCCTAAATATATCAAATGTAAATATTAAAAGGAGTTCACCTAGCATTGCACACAGCCCAGAAATTGTCGTTAAAATCCAAAATCAAATCCATACACTCTACAAAACAAGAGCTAAATTACGTGTTATATATGACACGTTTGCAACTTGCAGCCACCATAAATAATATGGCAGTTTTTTTCAATCTGGTCAACAAGGTCATAAGTCACACAAAACCTATTGTACAAAGAATGAACACAGTTCATAGAAGAAAAATTAGTCAACTCAAAAAACTCCTATCAAAACACAATAATTCGAAACACAACCAACAAACACACACACACAGACATACACACGCGCGCGCGCGCGCGCGCGCGCGCGCGCACGCACGCACGCACGCACACAAAATCCAGCCAATGTTTGTGAAGTTTACAGAGACACAAAAAAGGGTAAAAAAGGACAACGATTGGAGAAAGGATTAAAACACAACGTAAATTCACAAATAGAAAATCTAATTATAAAAGCAGAAAGTGTGTTGACAATGGGAGATAGGAGATAAATCAGCAATGTAAACATTGAATTAATTAGAGAACTTGAAAAAAAAAAAAGAAATCCATAATATAATAACCAACGTGAAAATACAACCACACAAACACAGAAACTATAACTTTCAGTAAACTTATAAAACAATTTCAAAATGAAAATGTCATCATTTAAAAAGCAGACAAGGGGAACATTTTATAGATAAAGAGAAATATATTGAAAAAACACAAGAATTCATATCACAAATCAACATTACAAAAGTAAAACGACTCTTAAGAATATAAACTCCATACTGGATGACATAGATAAAAGAAAGCTGACACAGATTAATCCCATTGCACCTATCCTCAAAATTCAACCAAACATCCACAAATGAAATCTCCCTGTGAAGCCAATATTGGAGTTCAGAAAATTCCCCACTTACAACATTGCAGGATACATGTTAAAATTACTATCTGAAACTTTCAACGTACAAGAAGAGTGAAATATTAAAAACACTACACAGTAAATATAACAAAAAAGATATAAATATCCCAGACACAGCAACACTCTTCTGATTTGATGCAGAAAGCAGGATAGATAAAAACCTGAAAACGCATAGTCAACTCCTTGATAAAGGGATTAATGATATACTGGCATTAATTCAGCACATAACAGAAAAAATACTTCCAATTCAATAATGAGTTTTATTTACAAGAAGATGGATTACTAATGGGGTCCGCAGTTTCAGAAGCTCCAGCAAATATTTTTATAAATCACACTGAACACATCATTTTCACAAAACAGGTGCAAAACAAGACAAAATATCATATTGGTTCAGGTGTATGGATGACATCCTCTGCTTAATAGATGAGCCACATACAAAAACTGAAAAAATACAGACTAGCATCGACAATGTACATAAAAATAAAAATAAATCCTAGTTTAAAGAGAAAAGAATAGCCAATTTAACTTTCTGGATGTAACAGTCAAAAAACAAAACAATAAAAACAAGTTTGAAATTTATTGTAAACCCATACCAACTGAAATTATGATTCCCTAATCCTCAAACCATCTACACTTACAAAAGCGAGCAGCATTTCGACACATACTCCATAGACTCAACGCAGTGCCACTCAAAAAAGAAAAATACCAAAGAACTTGTCATAATATTTCAGATAGCGAAAAACAATGATTACAATAGTAACAGAGTCACAAAGCTAAACAACAAAATTAAAAGTAAAATAAAAGTAGAAAATACAAAACCACAACAACAGCACAAAGCACAGTAGACTCACACATAATCACAAAGACTCAGTACCAAAACTGTTACATAGATAATGAGGAAAATATAAGAGAAAACACTAGATGGTACACAATGACACACAGAAACAAATTCAGAAATTAAAACACCAACATTTTCAAAAGACAGGGCATAGACATAGCACACAAATCAGACAATTCTATCCAAAAATATACACAAATACTGACAAAAGACAGAGACATGTGGCAGAAAGCAAGTATATATCAATTACAGTGTAACACTTGTGATGGCAGATAAATAGGACAAACAGGTAGAAACAACATTTCATGTCAGATACAAAGAATACTTGAAAACCTGTGAGTATGAAACAAACTACTCCACATTCGTAGAAGAACTAAGAGAATGCAATCACAAACCAACCTCTAAAGAAGAAGACATGAAAATAGTTAGAATCAACAATAAAAAACACCTCCTACCCTTGCAAGAAAATTACCATGTAATGAAAACCAAAGTAGAAAAAAAATCCTGTTGTATGATCAAGTACACATGCCAGACAACTCAACTCATAGTTTACACTAAGAGAGAAAATAATAGAGCAACACTCCAACAGAGGACTATCATAAACCCATAATAATAATACCATCCAACCCCTTTCCACACACTTGTCCATGAACCACACCAACAAACGTGTAAACCAAAACTCAAATCTGCTTAACACCAAAACATTCAACCACACTCTAACAGCTATTATATTCGTATTCAACATTCTACAAGTTGCACTGAATAACCACCAACACACACACACACACACACACACACACACACACACACACACACACCTATATCTAAAACACAAACACAAACACCCCCCTCCCTCCCCCCCCCCTCCCCCACATACACACACAGATAAAGAATGAACAGACGTTGGTTTTTAGAATGTACTTCATTAGGTTGGCAACATGTACGTAAACAACGAAACAGGTCGAGACGTAAATGAAATCACATTTTCGATTAAATATCTGCAACTAGTAACAGAAGACTAATAGTGCTGCACAGCAATAATGGCAAACAGTATGAAAATAGTGAAGAAAAAAGTTCGGAACATGAAAACGTTCTTATGTTTCGTAAGTGAAGTGACAGTGCTACATCCTGCATGTGACCACACGAGAGGAAACGCAGATTCCAACCAAAAACACGAAGAACTGTAAGTAATCACTTGCCTGCTTAAAAAGGGAGACGTGAACTTCTTTATAATCTATAAATATCACATATCAAAACAAAATCGTACATACAATGAAACGATTTTGTTTTGATATGTGATATTCCTGATTATAAAGAAAGTCAAACCTCCTTTTTTACGTAGATCCCACTGAAGATGCCTTAAAGTAACAGGCGAAACTTGTCTAAGAGAAATAAAATAAACTGGAGCAAGAAAGATCTGTTACAAAACAAAGAAATAAAATTATTTGTGAGCGTCGATCGTGGAATCAGTAAACAAAGGAACGTGTGTGCTATTCATTGAATAATGTTATATATAAGTTCGTTGTTAAGTAATCTGTAATGTGAGCAATATTTTATTTATTTCATATAATCTGATACAGTCATATGGAAATGTGTCTTTCCTCACTATTCTTAGTAGTCATATTTTTCCTAGTGGAATTCGTGCAACCTATTACACACATTGCAGTTTACTGCACAACATTGCTGCGTTCGTCATCACAGAAAGGTGACATGCTTCGTTATGCTCTTACTATATGTTTCACATAGACCTACATACCAAGACAACCACTAAGCAGATCAATTTTACAACTTGCAGTCATGAACTATTTTGCTCCAAAAGTGGCTGCCTTGCTCTATGTGACATACAACTGAGCAGTGGCAGACATAAAAGGTTGTGGCTACTTTCTGTATTCAGTGCTTTAGTGATTACAATTTCTGCGTCTACAACTATACACAGTTCGTATGGCGAAAGAAGAGTCCTGGGAGCTGGCAGCCCTGTTACCAGCTTTCAACTGCTAAGCAGTGCTGAAGCGACTTGTGTTACGTTCCTTCCTTCGGTTATGTCACAGGAAATGTTCACCAGGTATACGAATTAAACAGTGTTATTTGCAAAACAAGAAGTAACTTCACGGATTTGGTATGAACACAATAACTAACTTCTGAAGAACATGAATGTGTTATCACGTATCGGTTCAATCCTACCGGCGTCTTTAAGTTGGCAACAGTATTGCAAGTTCCTGTCAGACGCCGATAATGGACACTCGGGGTCTAGCAGACCCAAGCCACACCTCCAGTGGTTCAGTACCACGAGTGCCCTCTGCTGCCAGAATACAGGACGGCCGGCAGTAACCAAACAGCCCACTCGGGCTTGGTGCCTCTTCACTACCTGAAGCAACACCGATGCTGCCTAGTTACGGCTCCGACTCCATTGTTGGTGTTTAGCACAGTGAGCGTCTTCCTTGTATGCATAAGGAGCTGAACTCTTATTTTTTGCCGCATTATTTGTAATGCTTGTAGAAATACAAGTTAAGTGAATCTTCTGTTGACAGTGTTAACTTGTTCGCTAATCATTTCTACTCCAGTCCACCTTCCCTACGACAACAGCTGCCACACCACTCTGTAGCCCACCTCTTCTTACCGTTGTGTGCAAAGTCGTAGAGAACAAAGAAAACACAAACTTTCTTCATTGACTAAATGCTCAAGTAAACTAAGTTCCAAAAAGTAACAGTTTCAGGTCGAGTCCGTTTAAAGTCTGTACGAATGAATTTGTAGACTGACACTACATTACAAATGTAGGAGATGCAACAGAACAGAATACCAAGACATCTACACTCGACAACGTTCCGTTTGGCGAAGTCCCACTTCACGGTGACTTCGAAGAGTAGAGGAGTTGATCCTGGTAGGAAGTCGTCCAGGCGAGACCGTCCCGAGGCGACTGGCTGCACTGGAACCGCCGGCTGTCATCGCCTACATAGTGACACTTCTGTTTGCTTGGCTCGGACTATGTCTCGGAGGAAGAAGGAAATGCTTCGACCTTGGGAGCTGCTGCAGGTCCGGTCACGTGTGTCGTCATCTGGCTGGCTGGAGTACCGCTGTCGTGATGTCTGTTGTGCGGGTTGCTTGTTGGCGCCTGTTGCACTTGTCAGTCACAGCAACGTCACTGAAAGCAGGAGTCATCTGTAGAGGTGCGAAAACACCGAGACGTGACCATAGTGATGTATAGAAAATATAGTTATGTGAGTGGTTGCACTAGACACGTCTGGCAGCTACATTAAGTCACTTTAATTGTCAAGTCTCTTCTTTCGCTGTTCATACTATAGCGTTACCGGATAGTGTGGCACAATATCTGCAAAAGATTGAGTTAGATTAGAGATTAGATTAGATTAGTACTTGTTCCATAGATCACGACACTTCGTAATGATGTGGAACATGTCAGGTTAATAAAAGGTTTCTATACAAGATATTGCATTCCACAAAATATTACACGACACTTAATTTTTTTGTGTGTGTGTGTGGGGGTGGGGGGTGGGGGGGATGGGAATTACCTACTTACTATATCCAAAAATTCATCTAATGAGTAGAAGGAGTTACCATTCAGAAATTCTTTTAATTTCCTTTTAAATGCCACATGGCTATCTGTCAGACTTTTGATGCTATTGGATAAGTGACCAAAGACGTTTGTTGCAGCATAATTTATCCCCTTCTGAGCCAAAGTTAGATTTAACCTTGAGTAGTAAAGATCATCCTTTCTCCTAGTGTTTTAGCCATGTACACTGCTATTACTTTTAAATTCGTTCGTATTGTTAATAACAAATTTCATAAAAGAATATATATATTGTGAGGCTACAGTGAAGATCCCTAGCTCTTTAAATAAGTGTCTGCAGGACGAGCTCCAGCAATTATTCTGATTACATGCTTTTGTACAATGAACATTCTTTTACTCAATGATGAGTTACCCCAGAATATGATGCCATAAGAAAGCAGAGAAAGAAAATAGGCGTGGTAAGCTAATTTACTGAGATATATATCGCCAAAATTTGCAATGACCCTAATAGCATAAGTAGCTGAACTCAAATGTTTCAGCCGATCTTCAGTGTGTTTTTCACAGTTCAACCCCTCATCAATGCATACACCTAGAAATTTTGAATATTCTACCTTAACTACCGATTTTTGATCGAAATCTATATTTATTAATGTTGTCATTCCATTTACTGTGTGGAACTGTATATACTGTGTTTTTTTTAAGTTTAATGAGAGCCCATTTGCAGAGAACCACTTAATGATTTTCTGAAAAACATCATTTACAATTTCATCAGTTAATTCTTGTCTGTTGGGTTTGATAGCTACACTTGTATCATCGACAAAAAGTACCAGCTTTGCATCTTCGTGAATATAGGATGGCAAATCAATAATATATATTAAGAACAGCAGAGGACCTACGACCGAACCTTGCGGCACCCCATTCTTAATTGTTCCCCAGTTTGAGAACTCACCAGTTTTTTTGCATATTATGTGAACTGCTTATTTCAACTTTCTGCACTCTTACAGTTAGGTATGATTTAAACCATTTGAGCGCTGTCTCATTCATACCATACTATTTGAGCTTATCTTGAAGTATTCCATGATTTACGCAACGTTGTCAATAGTGCTAAATACACAACTACATACAAATGTGTGTGCTTACATTACGTTAACATGGCTTAAAGTCATAATATCAGCACTTGATAATAGCCTAAGGCCGAAATTGCAATTGTGTAATAAAAGCTTATAACAGTCACTGGCGTAAAGATGATGTCCTTCAAAAAATTTGTTATAACTGTGAATCCCAGTTACAACAAGTTTATTCATCTGGGGAGGTTTGACTGCTAGTCAGACACACGCACCGTGGATGTGGTGTCACGGAGTGTGCTCTCAGTGTGTAGAACGGGGAAGGTGCGTGATCTGTCTGAGTTTGACCGAGGGCAGAATGTGGTGGCCCGAAGACTCGGCACGAGCACTACAGAAACTGTACGACTCGTCGGGTATTCCAGGAATGCTGTGGTGAGTGTCTTCAACAAATGGCAAAATCAAGATGAAACCACGTCCAGACTTCGTGGAGTTAAGCTGCCACCGCTCGTTACAGATGTCAGACGTCGTAGGCTGGGCAGACTCGTAAAACAGGACAGGCGTCGAACTGTTGTGGAATTAACATCAGACTTTAATTATGGGCAGAGAACAAGTGTGTCTGAACACATAGCGCACCGAACCATGCATATCCAATGTTAACATCATGACATCCGAAATTACGACTGAAATGGTCAGGTGACCATCGGCACTGGACGTTGGCGCAGTGGCAGAGAGTTGCATGGTCTGATGAATTCCGATACCTTCTTCATCATACCAATGGGAGGGTGCTAATCCGTCGTCTTCCGTTGGAACAGTTCCTTGACACGTGTACTGCTGGACGGAGACAAGCTGGCGGCGGCCCCATTATGCTTTAAGGAAAATTCCGTAGGCATTCAAGGCTCCAGTGGAGCTCGTGTAAGGCACCATGACGGCCAAGGAGTATCGAACACCCCTTCATGACGATCACGTTTCTCGACGGCAGTGGCATTTTTCAACAAGATAATGCTCCATGTCACAAGGCCAGGAATGTGATGGATTGGTTCGAGGATCACAGTGACGAGTTCCAGTTGATGTTCTGGCCCCACAGCTTGCGAGATCTGAACCAGATCGAACACATCTGTGTTGTTATTGAACGGGGCGTCGGAGCTCCTCGCTCCTCTCCAAGGAATTTGCAAGGATTAAGTGACTTGTGAGTGCAGATGTGGTGCCAACTCCCTCCAACGACCTACCAAGGCCTCACTGCTTGCATGCCACAACGCGTCGCCGTTGTTATACGTGTCAAAGGTGAACATACCGTCTATTAGGTAGGTGGTCATAATGTTCCGGCTCATGTGTAGTTGATGTGGTTATTAAGTACTTAAATTTGAATATTTAATTTGATGTGTGTTCCCGAGCAGCCAAGAGAGGATGAAAACGTAATGATGTCCTTGTAGAATTGGGTATTTTTCCCCTGTATTTACACCTCAGTAAGTATTGGCATTAATAAGCTACAAATAATCAGCAAGACGGTGCTTTCTGTTAAGACGAAGTCTTTGCTAGGAAAAGCACACTTCCGCACGTAGGGACGGCCTTGCAACGTGAGAGTGGCTGTAAAAGGCAGCTAGGGCCTAGCAACCCAACACCACGGGTAAGTTCTTTCAGATCTTGCTACTGAAAGACCCAGTTGGATTGCTCACAAACAGCGGTCGCACGGTGCTCAGTCGACTGTTTTTCTCCCGACAAGAGACTTTAAATAGGGCCCAGAAAGGGCAGAAGCCCTCACTTCAAAGCCGGACTTCGAAGAGATAACACGTGTTTCCACGATACTTCTATAGTCCGTAGTCAGATTTCTCGGATCTACACTAGGGTTCAGTCACATGGACCTTTGTTAAAATCTGCGAAATTGTTTTTGAGGTGCCTCCTAGTGTGGTCCCATTCGATGTGAACGTAATGTGAGCGAAATATTGGCTCAGCAGCACAATTGGAAGGTGTGCCCCGGGCCATCAAAACAGAAAAATCTCGAGAAAATGGAACTATCAATTTCGCAAAATGTCGCTGGTTCATGATAAATTGAACCATTAGATTGTGCATGCAGGTTGTTTAGTTCAGTTTCGTAGATCGAATGCGTTTCGTTTTCCAGTGATCCGTGCGAGTGTGCCTGTCGATAGTTATTACGCTCTCCTATCTTTGCCCAGAGGATTCTATGTCTTCCATGACCGACAGGGACAGGGCAGGGCGGTGGAAGGAGATTTAAGCGGCTCCGCCAGCGAGGGGAGTGAAGTTCCCGGCTGCAGTGACTATGGCCAGTTTTCCTAGTAGTTGCTGGCTGGTCGCTACACCGGGATTCGCCTTGGCCGTGACTGTGTGTAAGGACGTGCGGCGGACTTGGATCTACGATGGCGTTGACTCTCAAGCGGCATAGTTATATAGAATTGTCTCCCGGAAAGGAAGGCAGCCTGGACTTAAAATATTTTTTAGCTTCTGTAACGAATGTGGACTGGTTGTCCCCCAGAAAAGATAACATGGCGAGCAATTTATGAATCTTGCACTCCCTGTGCTGTCGTTTGGGGTTAACGAGACTGACATTTGTAGCTGCCGCTACCGGAATAATATGTGAGTCACCTTCAATATCAAGTGGATAAGCAAATAATAATAATAATAATAATAATAATAATAATAATAATAATACTGTAGTTCGGGCATACTGATAGAATCGAGTTGATAAGACTTCGTATATTAACTGAATATATGTGCTCCCCGGATTTGCCGTCAGTCCTATAACAATTAATAACATATATTTTAAGCCTGTGTTTTATTGTATGTTTTATCTGTTGTATTCTGTTCTCATTTTCACCGTAAATAACTAAGTGTATTTCACACATAAATTACAGCTGTGACACAGCAAACTGTTTAAAGATGTGAAAGAAACTTACAATGCTAGAGAAGCAATAGGCGTGCTTATTCTTCTCAATCTACATCAGTCAATGTCGTCATTATGTAGCAAAGAAGTTACATGTTTTCGACAAAGAGTTTGACACCAAACAGTTTATATGACTGAATCATAGCACACAGAAGATGATTAAGACAGTACGTGCTCTTCTGGACTTATTTATTATTGTTTCTAGCGCTTTATGATCGGCCATTCAGTCCCCGTTTGTCAGCTCCCTCCGTCGGAGGTTCAAGTCTTCCCTCGGGCCTGTGTGTGTGTGTGTGTGTGTGTGTGTGTGTGTGTGTGTGTGTTATCCTTAGTGTAAGTTAGTTTACGTTATATTAAGTAGTGTAAGCTTGGGGATCGATGACCTGAGCAATTTGGTCCCACAAGATCTTACCACAACTTTCAAAATTTCAGTCCTAGTTAATCTGATGTTGCTAGAGCGTATAAGCTCGTAAAGGCTATTGGCTGAGAGTCATGTACTATTCACTGTAAGTTTTAAATTGTCACACAGTAAGCGGAACCAATCAATACTGACTGGATTTTGAACGTTCTTGCAAGTGAAATAAAATTAATTTTACTATTTGCCATTGCTTATGTAAGGGATTTAACATTCATTTCGCTGAAATTCGGCATTTTGGTAGCTTTGGTATTTCTGTCTTATTCCTTGGTTTATTATATAATTTCTTGACCCTGTAAGTTGGCTTCTGCACAGTTCGAGTAATTTCGCGTTTGAGCGAAATTACCCTGCATATATATTTTTGTTAAAATAGTACTTCTTGCGCAATTATAATTGAGTGACCGTGCATTCCATTTAATTAAGAGCCTTCAGCTGATAATTTCTTGCGTTTTCTTTTAATCTGCTTGCGTTCAGTTGAACTGCTTTACCATCATGGATGTACTTTAACTAAACATTTTATAAGCGTGTTGTGCTCTAAACAAAATAGGTCGCCTTCACCGCAGTCTTCCCAAACAGTGATTTTACGTGAACTGCACTGCCTTCTGGTTCCTGGTCCCTTCTGAGAATTCTGTTATTTGGTTTTCAATTTTATTCAGTAATTTTAATAAGGTTAGCTGTCGATATTTTGACTGGAAATTTTTATAACTGCAGGTTAAACAATTATCAATAAAATCTTGTGCCATATTCCTAGGAAATAAATTCATCCCTGGCAGGTACCATTCCATTTATCGCCTCCCCCCCCCCCCTGCACCTTATCACATAGATGACTTTGCTTGGGGCACGTATTGGTTCAGTGACCTTGCGACTGGTAGAGAGAGGGTAGGGGGAGGCGAGTCGTTCAGTCGTGGTAAGCAGTCAACATCGTTGTGACTTAAAAAATATCCCAATTAAATACGAGACTGAAAAATTTGGAAAGAGGATTCAAATCTAATGAAACAGAATTAATTTCAAAGACATTGACATCACAGGCATTGTGATTTTGCTAAATGGGAAAAAATGTGGGAAACAATCCCTGAGAGTATAAGGACATATGGCCGGAAGCGTATTCCAAGGATGTCACTCAAATCCCTGAGAGAATAAGGAGCAAAACAGATGTATAGACATACGGCCAGAAACGTATTCCAAGGGTGTCACTCACTTGAAAGCGGAGATAAAAGATTTTTGACAGTGATGGTTTCAGTGACTGAAAAGACACATGGCAACATACAGATCAAGTGTGAGTGCTAGTGTTTTATCTCCAGACTCAAGAAGCCAGTGAGCTGGAGCTCCGTCATGTAGTAGCCACATTGTCCTTTGCACAACCAAAGCAGGTGAGGTAGTGTCACCGACAGGAAGTGCAGACATGCCTCGCCTGTGGGGCACTGTGGAAGTAACTGGTTCCATAAGAAGCCAATAATTTCCTGCCTGGTACCGAGGCTGAATCGGCTCTGATGGTCCGCTGCCACCATGCAGTTAGATTTCTACTTAAGCCACTGGTGGATGTTGTAAAGGTTTATTGTATCATCCCTCGTGAAGCCATCCTCATCTACGAAAAGGATGGATGACGGGATCCCAGTACCTTGGAGACCTATGAGACGAATTACCTACAAAACCGTCCTCGCGGAGGCAAGTTGGGGAATGATAAGGGCAGCACGCACTGTAAGTGTTACGAGTAGTGTCACCGGTCGTGGAGAATATTCCATACGGGCATCTGGCTTACGCCATGCTAGCGTGTCATCTGCCTGGTGCTGATACTGGAGTCGTCGAAGATCTTTTACCTTGGAACACATTTCCAGCCGTATGTCCATAACGACTTTTTTGCTCATTATCTCCTCAGGCATCATTTCCCATAGTCTCTCCCTAATTAGCAAAATCATCATAACTATAGTCGAAAGCGGCCTTCAGTGAATAATTAAAGCTACTTAGACACAGAGGTAGCAAACAACGAATGAAGGATACAATGTTTAACTAGTTAATGGACACCTAGACTATTAACATACTAGAGTTAAATTCATGAGAGAACCGTAACATTTTAGACAGACAGCTGAAACCATGAGGTAGCTATCGAAGTGTCAAACTGGATAATTGTGACGACCTACTTACCATATGGCGGAGAGTATCGCTCTACGGCTGCAGCGCAACCTAGTTGTGTGCAAGAATTGAAAACGGAGACGCCAACAAGCGAGCGGCGTTACTATTTTCTGCTCAAATAATGAATAAGCAAACTGTAATGGGACTCAAGACGGCAAGTGCCAAGAGCATATCTGGATCGCGTCGGAGTCCTCTCGCTGCTACCATTGGTCTGAAGAGAAGCTGACGAATTGGGGCTGGGGTGGCTGTGCATGAGGTTTTATCAGTTCGAAATGCCCACACTCTGACGAGCTTCTCCCTTCAAAAACAGGGCTTGTACCAACTGCTAGGAGGGCAGTGGCCGGAGACCGTCTAGTGTGACACAGAATATCGACGTTTTGTCTTCACTGAGGTTCCACTTACTGCGTTGACTCCAACCATCGAAAGACACTGTACATCCATGAGGATGAGGAACAGCCGTTTTAATTTTGATCAGAGGACAGCACACACATCCATGACCGAGGCAGGATTCGAACCTGCGACCGTAGCGGTCGCGCGGTTCCAGTCTGTAGCATCTAGAACCGCTCGGCCACCTCAGCCGGCGTGCCGGTCAAGATATAGGTGATAGACAACAACTTTAATTAATATTTTTCCAAGCTTTTGGATACTACCTCGAATCAACCCTGCTACGACGTGTGTTCCGCAACGCACGTTCAACAGTGCAGATGCGTTACACGGGAGCAGCATTCGCGGTCCTTCCCGCACTCCCCAGGCGACACTTGGCGGCGCTGTGTCACCGCCGTGCTGGGTCCGTGCATGCCGCCCCCATAGCATTGCGCCTGCTAGGCCAGGCCACCGCCTCGCGTCATTACGACGCTATTCAGCCCGCTGAAAGCCGGCGCGACTTCTGCGTGCGTTCAGCTGCGTCTGCCCCGAGTGTGCGGCTTTCAGAATCCCTCCACTTGCGGAGCGCCCTCTAACTGTAGCTGCGCTCCCGTCCGCTGAGGGTCGCTACGAAAATTAAAATCAATGCGTATGATATAGCAGCAACTCAGCTGGCTGCAAAGTGTTCGTATTTAAAATCTCTTCACACTCACTGAATGTCTCCTCTCGTCCCAACTTGATGTTAAACCCTAACCTTCGTTCCTTCCCGCCTGTCTATCATTATTATCATCGTCACCAACAACCCAAGCACTACCGTATCGTTATAGTTATATAAGTCTCAATGAGATACAAGTGCAGCTTGTGGGGAACCTATACACACACAGAATGAATCATTCTTACTCAGTTATCACCTAACACATCCTACTCACTGTTAAAGATGAAAGATACCTTGGTGCCTTGAGGTTTGTTTTCAGAGGGAGTTCGCCTTGAAAAAAACTCAACTTTCTTTTTCTTTTATTGCCCATACATGTTTCGCGGAAGTTACAGAATCATCAGTGGGTTTTATTTTCTTACTATCAAAATGGAAAAATGCTCTTTACTATTTGCACACATATAAATTTGAATTTCAAAGACAGTATTTAAAAATTTGAAAAACGTACGAAGTTTTGTATATATACCTCGTTACCTCATGCTGTGGTTTTCCTGGGCTTTAATGCTTTTTACAGCTCTTGTTTTCTTTCACAGTCTGCCATCTGCAACCATGTATAGAATTTAATGTACAAAAGTTATTTACTTTGAAATTTTACGAATGGGAATGTTGTGGTTAAATTCAAACGGCTCTGAGCACTATGGGACTTAACATCTGAGGACATCAACCCCCTAGAACTTATAACTACTTAAACCTAACTAACCTAAGGACATCACACACATCCATGCCCGAGACAGGATTCGATCCTGCGACCGTAGCGGTCACGCGGTTCCAAACTGAAGCGCTTAGAACCGCGCGGCCACATCGGCCGGCCGCGATCTTATTTTCACAGATTGTAAACAGTGATAGTGGAAGATAAATAGTGCAGATCTTCAAAGTGAAGAAAATGGTGAAACCAGAAAACGTAAGTGAAACACATTGGAATCAAACACACAACACACACACACACATACACACACACTTCCACACAGAATTAGTTAATAATAGGCTTGACCAAAACATTCCTATCCGTAAAATTTAGAAGTAAATAAATTTTCTACATTAAGTTCTACATATGGTTGCAGGTGACAGACTGTGAAAGAAAACAAGATCTACAAAAAGCATAAAAACCCAGGTCAATCATACCTTGTAGTAACGACGTATATACACAAAAAATTTATGTTTATCAAATTTGTAAATACTGTCTTTGAAATTCAAATTTATATGTGTACAAATAGTAAAGAGCATATTTTCTTTTTGATTATAAGGTAATAAAAGCCCATTGATGATGCTGTAACTTCAGCGAAACATGTCTGGGAAATGAAAGAAAAACAAAATTGTGTTTTGCTCAATGTGGACCTCCTGTAAATTGGTAAAGCAAACGCGGACATAAGAGCTTTAACCTCAGATGAGATTGGTGCTTGTTTGCTCTGAGTAAGTCTCAAGCAAATAACGTAGAGCTTGGTGAATAAATAGTCCAATTAAAATTAATTTGAATTGTTACAAAATACCTATCTGATTAGTATTTACTTAATATCAGCATAGACATTCTTATATTAAACACCAAAAAATGTTAAAATTGAAATAGTTGCTATTGAGTTGGCTGATAAACGAATGGGTTTGAAGAAGCCCAAGCGATAAAGTTGGGTTGAAATGTATGAACTAACATTAGGATCGTAGTTGAGAAATAACTTATCATTTATTTTCTAGGTAGCTTATTCAAAACCAAAAAGATATCAAATGAAAATTATAATCGCTAGCGAATCTTGGTGTCTGATATTCGATACACAATACAGCGCACACTCCACTTCCTAAATTATACCTTAATACGAGGGAAGTATATAGGATAAGTGAAAAAGGATACATTAAAGCCCCTGCACACCCACACTTATACTATCAGTCCATACAGAGATAAGAGTACTTCCATACACTAGACCTATATGTACTGGATCAGAGAACAACTAGTTTTAACAGCCAACTCCATGGTCAGTAACTTACATAGAAATTTCCAGCTTCGAGAATACTATAAACACACAAACATTTGAAACGAAAGTAACTTGGCACACGATATAGAATTTAGATTAAACGACGAACGTCGTTAGGCTAACAACTATAGGATTACACTAACTATAGGATTACACTAACAGCTATAGGATAAAGAAATGAACAAAGTCCTACTTCAGTAAAGGCGCGAAAAAACCATTGATCTCTCGAAAATACAGCCAGAAAGAAAACACATTTACCGAGAAAATGGACTAAGTAAGCAGAACAAGTAATAAATGATCATTTTTCCTTCGAAAGTTAACCACGGTTCGAGAAAACACCTTGTCTAACTCAGACCGGATACACAATACAAAACAATGAACTCGCGAAAGATATTCATATTAAACGAAATCACACTTCCACAGCAGATTATTACAAAGGCTACAAGAAGGGTATTAGATTAGGAAATGAGACACTTAAAGTAGTAAAGGAGTTTTGCTATTTGGGGAGCAAAATAACTGATGATGGTCGAACTAGAGAGGATATAAAATGTAGACTGGCAATGGCAAGAAAAGCGTTTCTGAAGAAGAGAAATTTGTTAACATCGAGTATAGATTTAAGTGTCAGGAAGTCGTTTCTGGAAGTATTTGTATGGAGTGTAGCCATGTATGGAAGTGAAACATGGACGATAAATAGTTTGGACAAGAAGAGAATAGAAGCTTTCGAAATGTGGTGCTACAGAAGAATGTTGAAGATTAGGTGGGTAGATCACGTAACTAATGAGGAGGTATTGAATAGGATTGGGGAGAAGAGAAGTTTGTGGCACAACTTGACTAGAAGAAGGGATCGGTTGCTAGGACATGTCCTGGGGCATCAAGGGATCGCAAATTTAGCATTGGAGGGCAGCGTGGAGGGTAAAAATCGTAGAGGGAGACCAGGAGATGAATACATTAAGCAGATTCAGAAGGATGTAGGTTGCAGTAGGTACTGGGAGATGAAGGAGCTTGCACAGAGTAGATTAGCATGGAGAGCTGCACCAAACCAGTCTCAGGACTGAAGACCACAACAACAACAACAAGAAAAGAAGAATGATTATCAGAGCTTAAGACTCAGTACATCGCACGAGAAATACGTGCCAGAAATGGTCAGAGAACATACTAGCCAGCTGCATATACCAACCTTCACAATAACTCTACGCTAGTGACCACTGAAGTCTCTTTGATCCAACATAGCTCTACCCAAACTCTACACAACAGTTAGTTAAACTGCCACTAGCATCCAAGGAAACTGCATCCATGATCAAAGCATTTTGAAGCATCAACACAGGTATCCCCTCAAACGGATGGGAGTAATTGTGGGAAGAGGAACACAAAGACATAGAATAGTAGCTAAGGGAACGCAGAAAGATGGTGCTATATACCTCACGTAGTCAGATGCCTTAGAAACAACACGTTCTAATTCAACAAGAGAAAGACTTATTACAACACAACAGGACATTGTCAAAATAAATAAATATTCTTACACAGCTTAGTAGCAGACTCTCTCAGTCCTCTGACGTTCGCATGCAAAACAACAATGTTTATTAAGACGACGGGATGTGGAGACGAATCCAACGAAGTTTCCCACTAGAAGTGTGGGGTGTGTAGTCAGCAGCTGTTGACCGAAGATACTTGTCGGAGGCGCGTTGGAGAGGTCCAGAGTCCCACAGCGGGAGCTGCAACCAGGCACTGACTGAAGGGCTGGTATTAGCCGGCACATGAGTTGGTCTAGACAGTCGGCAGGGAAGTGCCAATGAGTATAACTGTGCCGCTATAAATAGCCGGTGCGCGAAGGTATACGTGTGGATCTGCGGAGGGAAGTAGACCCCCAGCGGCCGATGTCCTCGGAAGCCACGCCTTGAAGGTATGCATGCATGCGTTGCTTCTCTGTCCGCAGGGTTGCCAGTCAGGTGTACTGCTGATATACAGGGTGGAGAAAAATTGTGTCACGACATTTTAACCCTTGATAGCTGATGCGTAGGAAGCAAAATTACTTATGTTCTGTAGGTCGACAACACACTGTTTTAAAACTACGGAAACTTGGTGCAACGTGCTCCGATTGGCCGCGGGATTGTCCTGTTGCCGGATGCTGTGGACAAAGCATGACGGCGAATGCTTTGCCTGCCGGAGATCGTGATGTATCCTAGGCGGTACCCACCCGGACACGAACCACCTAGAAACGAAGAGGAATTAATGGACTGCATTTAACATGCCGTCAATCTCATCAGGACAATGCCAGGAATCTTTGAAAGATTTCGGCAAAACGCCGTTCGACGTTACCAAGCTTTTGTCGCGTCGGAAGGTCGCCAGTTCGAGCACCTGCTGTAAGTAAAAAATGTCCTAACTACAAAAATAGCCCTTTTCAGGGCCGACACAATTTGTAAAAGACTTTCTGTAGGCGAACTAGCCGCGGGATTGTCCTGTTGCCGGATGCTGTGGACAAAGCATGACGGCGAATGCTTTGCCTGCCGGAGATCGTGATGTATCCTAGGCGGCACCCAGCCGGACACGAACCACCTAGAAACGAAGAGGAATTAATGGACTGCATTTAACATGCCGTCAATCTCATCAGGACAATGCCAGGAATCTTTGAAAGATTTCGGCAAAACGCCGTTCGACGTTACCAAGCTTTTGTCGCGTCGGAAGGTCGCCAGTTCGAGCACCTGCTGTAAGTAAAAAATGTCCTAACTACAAAAATAGCCCTTTTCAGGGCCGACACAATTTGTAAAAGACTTTCTGTAGGCGAACTAGCCGCGGGATTGTCCTGTTGCCGGATGCTGTGGACAAAGCATGACGGCGAATGCTTTGCCTGCCGGAGATCGTGATGTATCCTAGGCGGCACCCACCCGGACACGAACCACCTAGAAACGAAGAGGAATTAATGGACTGCATTTAACATGCCGTCAATCTCATCAGGACAATGTCAGGAATCTTTGAAAGATTTCGGCAAAACGCCGTTCGACGTTACCAAGCTTTTGTCGCGTCGGAAGGTCGCCAGTTCGAGCACCTGCTGTAAGTAAAAAATGTCCTAACTACAAAAATAGCCCTTTTCAGGGCCGACACAATTTGTAAAAGACTTTCTGTAGGCGAACTAGCCGCGGGATTGTCCTGTTGCCGGATGCTGTGGACAAAGCATGACGGCGAATGCTTTGCCTGCCGGAGATCGTGATGTATCCTAGGCGGCACCCAGCCGGACACGAACTACCTAGAAACGAAGAGGAATTAATGGACTGCATTTAACATGCCGTCAATCACATCAGGACAATGCCAGGAATCTTTGAAAGATTTCGGCAAAACGCCGTTCGGCTTTACCAAGCTTTTGTCGCGTCGGAAGGTCGCCAGTTCGAGCACCTGCTATAAGTAAAAAATGTCCTAACTACAAAAATAGCCCTTTTCAGGAACGACACAATTTGTAAAAGACTTTTTGTACGCGAACTAGCTGCTGTTGACGGGTTTGTTCCCAGTTCCTCTTGTCTCGACTCATAGGATGTGTCGGGACAACGGCGGATTCACCCCAGGCCCGCAGAGTGGAAGGCTGGTGCGCTACCACTTGCTGTGGGCGGGGAGACGTAGATGTAGGAGCTAAGAATGCCGGTTTACTGGGAGGGGGAAGTTTGGGTGGGGATGGGGGGAGGTGCTGGTGTGGTGGGCGACGGGGGGACAGTCGGCGTGGACTTGAAATGGATCGTGCAGGAATACTTACGCACGAAGCAATTGCTCGAATGCCTGAATTATCGAAATACAAGAGTCCAGCTTAGGGTCTTTCAACTTAAGTAAGTACGTTTGAAGCCTCTCATCTGGACTGTGCACCCAAACCGTGTCCAGAACGAGCGCCGCCGCCTATGTTGTTAACATTATGATTTTTGCACCGAAAATGGTATCCATAAGAGAGAACTTGGAGCGTCGTAATCCATTCCCGGTACAACAGCCTCTGTTGCTTATGGCAGCTTAACTATTTGCGCTGTGCGGCTGCAACGTATTCCTGACTCTCGAAGTATTGCTCGAAGCAAAATTTCAGTTCCCCATATAGCAGTTCATGCACTTCAAGTTCAGGCTTCAATTGCTGAAGAAGGCTGTAGACCTCCAGTCCAACGTAGGCAAGGAGGAATGCCTGACGATAGGCATCACCGTAGATATCATTAGCCAGACAAAGCTGCTCGAAGTGGGACATATAATTTGCCCGAGGTTCTACTTTCCCGTCAAAGACCAGAAATGACGCAGGAGGTCTGCGGAGTCATTTTAGCCATGGAGATCATTCTAGAAGAGCGTTGCGAGCCATCAGTAGATGCTGCGGCAATGTCCGCCATCGTTTATGCCAGCACCTGCATGATATGGTGGATATATCGCAGGAAGAGCAACATCTGGTGCAGGTCATATCGAGGGATTCGGTGGTAAGGGAGCAAGAATGTCTGACCTGATTGTTGACGTAGTAGGAATAAGGAACACACACGTGATCAACTGGCTCCAAAGAAAATCTTGCAGTCACTCTTTTATCTCACATAGTAAAATACCTAAGAAACAATACTTTCCACATCAACAAGATAAACGTTTATTACATCACAACAGGAAGTGGACAAAGCAATAAGACTTCTTACAAGACTTCATACCAAACTCTCTCAGTTTTCTATCAGGCGTTCGCCTGGAAAACAGCAATGTTAATTATGATGACAGGACGTTCAGACTAAGACAATGAACGTGCCCACTGCAAGGCAATGAGCACTATGGGACTTAACTTCTAAGGTCATCAGTCCCCTAGAACTTAGAACTACTTAAACCTAACTAACCTAAGGACATCACACACATCCATGCCCGAGGCAGGATTCGAACCTGCGACCGTAGCGGTCGGGCGGTTCCAGACTGTAGCACCTTTAACCGCTTGGCCACCACGGCCGGCCCCACTGCAAGGACGGAGAGTGTACTTGGCAGTAGGCGGGTGAAGATACTTCTCGGAGGCGACGTTGGCAGGTCCGAAGTCCCGCGGCGGTGGCCCTGACTGAAGGGCTAGTGTTAGCAAGCACGTGCGTAGGCCCAGAGCATCGGCACAGAACTGCCGATGAGTGGAGCTGCAGTGCTATAATTAGCCAGTGCGCTGATGTATACTTGTGGATTTATTTCGGCTCGTGTAGCTCGTCGAGGGAAGCAGATCCCCAACGAGTAGGACGTCTAGTTGCGATTGCCCCACAATCTATCGACTGCGATATGATACTCGTTGGCGGCCAAGGTCCTGGGAGGTGACACTTTGGAGGTATGTATCTGTGTCATCCTTTACATCTTCAGGGTTGCCAGTCCGTCAGGCGTACTGCTAGGATATGACAAATAGCCTAGGTACATAAAAACGTAATAGACGTACAGGTGTATGAAACATGAAAAAGCTGTTGTTGTTGTTGTGGTCTTCAGTCCTGAGACTGGTTTGATGCTGCTCTCCATGCTACTCTGTCCTGTGCTAGCTTCTTCATCTCCCAGTACCTACTGCAACCTACATACTTCTAAATCTGCTTAGTGTATTCATCTCTTGGTCTCCCTCTACGATTTTTACCCTCCACGCTGCCCTCCAATGCTAAATTTGTGATCCCTTGATGCCTCAGGACATGTCCTACCAACCGATCCCTTCTTCTAGTCAAGTTATGCCACAAACTTCTCTTCTCCCCAATCCTATTCAATACCTCCTCATTAGTTACGTGATCTACCCACCTAATCTTCAACATTCTTCTGTAGCACCACATTTCGAAAGCTTCTATTCTCTTCTTGTCCAAACTATTTATCGTCCATGTTTCACTTCCATACATGGCTACACTCCATACAAATACTTTCAGAAACGAGTTCCTGACACTTAAATCTATACTCGATGTTAACAAATTTCTCTTCTTCAGAAACGCTTTCCTTGCCATTGCCAGTCTACATTTTATATCCTCTCTACTTCGACCATCATCAGTTATTTTGCTCCACAAATAGCAAAACACATTTACTACTTTAATTGTCTCCTTTCATAATCTAATTACCTCAGCATCACCCGACTTAATTCGACTACATTCCATTATCCTCGTTTTGCTTTTGTTGATGTTCATCTTATACCCTCCTTTGAAGACACTGTCCATTCCGTTCAACTGCTCTTCCAAGTCCTTTGCTGTCTCTGACAGAATTACAATGTTATCGGCGAACCTCAAAGTTTTTATTTCTTCTCCATGAATTTTAATACCTACTCCGAACTTTTCTATTGTTTCCTTCACTGTTTGCTCGATATACAGATTGAATAACATCGGGGAGAGACTAGAAACTTCTCTCTCTCCCTTCCCCACCACTGCCTCCCTTTCGTGTCCCTCGACCCTTATAACTGGTATCTGGTTTCTGTACAAATTGTAAATAGCCTTTCGCTCCCTGTATTTTAACCCTGCCACCATTAGAATTTGAAAGAGAGTATTGCAGTCAACATTGTCAAAAGCTTCCTCTAAGTCTGCATGAAAATAGCAACATCTAAATATCACAATGTTACTTTGGCTATTCAAATAAAGTGCTCTGTTGTTTATTTCCTCCCAAGTGTATAGCACAGAAGTACCGAAAATTAGAAATATAGAAGAAATGGTCACCTCAACAAAAATCAATGAAGCATCCCACAAGGAGGCGTTTCAAGGGGTTCTCCCATTCCTCTCAGTGCACGATTCGTCGAACACTTTAGGAAACGTGTAAATGCGCACAAACGCCCAGAACGAAGATGTGTTGAAGGAATGTGGTGGTTTTTATGCGGCTACCGAACATCAATCAAATTAGTTAATGGATGGGACGACGGATTTTTTTAATTTGTCAGCCCAGAATGCCAACAGCCTACTGGCCGTATTCCGTATTATAAAATTTTACAACGCGCGGAAGTGATTAGAGGGTTTATGCCATAAATTTTAAAAATAATACGATACGAACGTCTCCTCTATGGCGCACGCAGGTGGTGCGTTGATTAATAGCGAGAAGGCAGCCCGCTGTAAATTATTAATCAGTAAATTGGCCTGACGACCAGGAGAGACCATTAGCGCCGCTTTCGCTCGGCCCGTGCTGAGCGCGATATTAATCAGGCCGAGACCCGATCACGATATGGAGAGAATGGAGGGGGGGGGGGGGGGGGGAATGTCAGCATGGGGGCCCGGTACCTCTCCTACCAGCGGGTGAAAGCAACGCAGCCCGTATCGCAGTCCAGGTAGCTACCACTAGGTCGCTTCAGTCCCAGACGCAAAAGGACTGCCAGAGAACACGATTACGATTGTGTCACACTCACCATCGGCAGGGATTCTATTAACGCACCGTAGTAAAAACGCCACATGCAACCATCTCGTTTGCCGCACTTAGAAGAAATACAGGATTTTTCAAGCTGGAATAAAACTGTCTTGGTGTTATGGACATGAGTCGTACTGGACAGTGGAGAAGTCGAAGCTTCGGCGAATATAATAGTGTAGGCTGGATACGACAAATTATCACCTCACGATGACATCTTGTATAAAACATTGTCTGTTTTCAAGTCTGGGCAAAATCTCGAGCTTACGATGGACCCCTCCCTTAACTCCGCTAAGAACAACTGACTATCGAGGCTGTGTGACAGTGGCCACTTGTAGCCCATAGACGGTTTGTGATTGGTCGCTGTACGTCGTTACGTCACGCTGCCACAAACCGAGTCCGTGTCTGCACTGTTGCTGTTAACATTCTCGTAGCGATGTGAAGCAGCTACTTGTGAAATCTGAATATGAAAGTACCTTGCAAACAGTAAAGAAATCCTAATAACTAGCACGCTTAATGTCAAAATATCTGGCGTGATGAGTATACACAACTGGAGGAAATCTGAAGAGTAGCACCAAAAACCACTTAGTACCAACTTAACATTTTATCCAAAGCAACGTTGCTCAATCTTATGTTCACGAACATTAACATTCATCATGCTTTAGCGCGTTCGTAGGCAATCAAAACCATCAAGGATTTGTTCGCAGCTGTTGAAATGACTGTCGAAAATTTGGCAACACGGTGGAGTACAGTTTGATTCACGTAGTAACAATTATAAAACAGCACAAAGAGAGAATAGTTTTTTTGTTAAATGAAACAGAAATGACCTACCACCACAGTTCAGCTATTATCTGATAGATCCATTAGAAGTATGGAATCGCATCATCGGTACTTCCCGTACAAAACTGCAAAAATTGCAGTACAGCATTTGAGCTGTATAGCCGCATAGTCAGCTTCTCAAAGACTGTTCTCAAAAGCAGGATCTGCTCTCTGTCAACAGCGCAAATGTTAAAGAAAAACTTCTCTGAAAAGTGCTACTCCTACAGTGTGCATTAAAGTTGTGGGATATATAATGTTAATTATAGCGGTATATATTGATTAGTAAATAATTGTGTGTTGCTTTTTCCGTCATTGTATAAATTCGTCATTGTACATCGATGTTAGAAGCTAGTCGAAATTACAGGCATTGAATACAGGCCTCGTCTATCGTGTCGAAAATCAAGGACAACGTCGGCAATGTGTGGGTGTACAACATCCAGTACGAGCCACATTGTGTGCAATGGCAGACATGTTGCTACGAGTTATGGTAAAAAACTGGTTTCGCGGATTCACCTAACTCACCTGCTTCGGAGATACAGAAACTAAATAGAACGATTATTTGGCACCCTGATCTGCACATTTGCTTTCAAGCGATACATTTCTTCTATGTCCATTCGTCCGAGAACTAAACGTTCTTCTTCTTAACAACGCTGTTCAGCAGAAAGAAGACTTCCAGAATGAGATTTTCACTCTGCAGCGGAGTGTGCGCTGATATGAAACTTCCTGGCAGATTAAAACTGTGTGCCCGACCGAGACTCGAACTCGGGACCTTTGCCTTTCGCGGGCAAGTGCTCCACCATCTGAGCTACCGAAACACGACTCACGGCCGGTACTCACAGCTTTACTTCTGCCAAAGTAAGGGTTCTGAGATGTAACCTTGTGAGGCATAACATGTAATTAGTTCCCAGTTGGATGATGCCTAATTGCACTGTAAATATTTCCTTTGTTTTGTGGTTCATGGTGTGGGTTCCTGTTGTCATATCCTGTTAGTGACATTCGGGTAAGGGGTGAGAAAGAAGAGGAAGTGGGAGATGGGGAGCTATTAATATCAATGGGGGCTACTCTGGGAAGAAGGTAGAGCTGGCAGAGGCTGCAAGTAAGATGGGGCTGGACGTTTTAGCTGTTAGTGACATTCGGGTAAGGGGTGAGAAAGAAGAGGAAGTGGGAGATGGGGAGCTATTAATATCAATGGGGGCTACTCTGGGAAGAAGGTAGAGCTGGCAGAGGCTGCAAGTAAGATGGGGCTGGACGTTTTAGCTGTTAGTGACATTCGGGTAAGGGGTGAGAAAGAAGAGGAAGTGGGAGAATACAAGGTCTACCTGTCAGGAGTCAATGCAGGAATAGCACAATGGGGTGTAGGAATTTACATCAGGAACGAAATAGAACCCAGCGTAGTTGCAATAAGGTATGTAAACGAACGACTGATGTGAAATAGATTTGACAGGGTCTGATGGCAGTTATCAGAGTCGAGGGACATGAAAGGGAAGCAGTGATGGGGAAGGGAGTGAGAGAAGGTTCTAGCCTCTCCCCGATGTTATTCAATCTGTATATTGAGCAAACAGTAAAGGAAACAATAGAAAAGTTCGGAGTAGGTATTAAAATTCATGGAGAAGAAATAAAAACTTTGAGGTTCGCCGATGACATTGTAATTCTGTCAGAGACAGAAAAGGACTTGGAAGAGCAGTTTAACGGAATGGACAGTGTCTTCAAAGGAGGGTATAAGATGAACATCAACCAAAGCAAAACGAGGATAATGGAATGTAGTCGAATTAAGTCGGGTGATGCTGAGGGAATTAGATTAGGAAATGAGACACTTAAAGTAGTAAAGGAGTTTTGCTATTTGGGGAGCAAAATAACTGATGATGGTCGAAGTAGAGAGGATATGAAATGTAGACTGGCAATGGCAAGGAAAGCGTTTCTGAAGAAGAGAAATTTGTTAACATCGAGTATAGATTTAAGTGTCAGGAACTCGTTTATGAAAGTATTTGTATGGGGTGTAGCCATGTATGGAAGTGAAACGTGGACGATAAATAGCTTAGACAAGAAGAGAATAGAAGCTGTCGAAATGTGATGCTACAGAAGAATGCTGAAGATTAGATGGGTTGATCACATAACTAATGAGGAGTTATTGAATAGGATTGGGGAGAAGAGGAGCTTGTGGCACAACTTGACTAGAAGAAGGGATCGGTTGTTAGGACATGTTCTGAGACATCGAGTGATCACCAATTTAGTATTGGTGGGCATCGTGGAGGTTAAAAATCGTAGAGGGAGACCAAGGGATGAATACACTAAACAGATTCAGAAGGATGTAGGTTGCAGCAGGTACTGGGAGATGAAGAAGCTTGGACAGGATAGAGTAGCAAGGAGAGCAGCATCAAACCAGTCTCAGGACTGAAGACCACAACAACAACAACAGCAAGAAAATTAGGATTGTGTCAGTATTCGCATTGTGAAGGGACAGATCAAGATAAGATAGATAGTTTTTATGATGCACTCAGTGATGTAGTTGTTAGAGTAAAGGACAAGGGCAGTGTTCTGCTCATGGGTGATTTTAATGCCAGGATTGGAAATCAAACAGAAGGGTATGAAAAGGTTATGGGTAAATTTGGAGAGGATATGGAGGCCAACAGGAACGGGAAACAACTCTTGGATTTCTGTGCCAGTATGGGCTTAGTAACCACAAAATCCTTTTTTAAACATAAGAACATTCACCGGTACAATTGGGAAGGCAGGGGAACCAGATCTGTCATTGACTATATAATAACAGGTCAGGAATTCAGGAAGGCTGTGAAGGACACACGTGTATTCTGGGGATTCTTTGGTGACACTGATCATTATTTAATCTGCAGTGAAACTGGTATTGTGAGGCTGAAAGTGCAGGAGGTCAGGTCCATATGTAGGAGGATAAGAGTGGAGAAACTTCAGGATAAGGAAACCAGGCACAAGTACTTAACAGTGATCTCAGGAAGGTACCATTTAGTTGAATGTAGTCAATTACAGTCATTGGAAAAGGAATGGACAAGGTATAGGGACACAGTACTAGAAGTGGCTAAAGAATATCTTGGAACAGTAGTGTGTAAAGGTAGGATGAAGCAAACAGCTCGGTGGAATAACACAGTCAAGGCAGCCTGTAAAAGGAAAAAGAAGGTGTATCAAAAACGGCTACATACTAGAACTCAGGTAGACAGAGAAAGTTCTGTTGAAGAAAGAAACAAAGCCAAACAGATAATTGCAGCATCCAAGAAGAAATCTTGGGAAGACTTTGGAAACACGTTGGATACTTTGGGTCAAGCTGCTGGAAAACCATTCTGGAGTGTAATTAGCAGTCTTCGAAAATGACAAGTATTTTGGACAGGTCAAGAAAACTGCTGGAGAATCCTGTGGATTCCTTGGGCAGATGGAGGGAATATTTTGAAGACTTGCTCAATGTAGGTGAAAATACGATCAGTAATGTTTCAGATTTCAATGTACAATGGAAATAGGGTCACACTTGAGGAAGTGGAGAAAATGGTCAATAGATTGCAGTAAATAAAGCAGCTGGGGTGGATGAAATTAAGTCGGAACTCATCAAATACAGTGGAATTTCAGGTCTTAAATGGCTACACAGGATAATTGAAAAGGCATGGGAGTCGGGACAGGTTCCATCAGACTGTACAAAAGCAGTAATCACACCAATCTTTAAACATGGAAATAGAAAATATTGTAACAACTACAGAGGTATCTCTTTAATCAGCGTTGTGAGTAAAATCTTCTCAGGTATTGTTGAAAGGAAAGTGCGAGTATTAGTTGAGGACCAATTGGATGAAAATCAGTGTGGGTTTAGGCCTCTTAGAGGTTGTCAGGACCAGATCTTTAGCTTACGGCAAATAATGGAGAAGTGTTATGAGTGGAACAGGGAAATGTATCTATGCTTTATAGATCTAGAAAAGGCATATGACTGGATTCCTAGGAGGAAGTCATTGTCTGTTCTACGAGATTATGGAATAGGAGGCAAACTTTTGCAAGCAATTAAAGGTCTTTACATGGATAGTCAGGCTGCAGTTAGAATTGACAGTAAATTGAGTTCATGGTTTAGAGTAGTTTCAGGGGTGAGACAAGGCTGCAACCTGTTTCCACTGTTGTTCATATTATTTATGGATCATATGTTGAAAACAATAGGTTGCCTGGGTGATATTAAGATATGTGAACACAAAATAAGCAGTCTTGCATATGCGGATGACTTAGTTGTGATGGCAGATTCGATTGAAAGTTTGCAAAGTAATATTTCAGAGTTAGATCACAAATGTAAGGACTATGGTATGAAGATTAGCATCTCCAAAACGAAAGTAATGTCAGTGGGAAAGAGATATAAACGGACTGAGTGCCAACTAGGAGGAACAAAGTTAGAACAGGTGGACAGTTTCAAGTACTTAAGATGCACATTCTCACAGGATGGCAACATAGCGACAGAACTCGAAGCGAGTTGTAGCAAAGCTAATGCAGTGAGTGCTCAGCTACGATCTACTCTCTTCTGCAAGAGGGAAGACAGTAGCAAGACTAAGTTATCTTTGCACTGTTTAATCTTTCGACCAACTTTGTTGTATGGGAGCGAAAGCTGGGTGGATTCAGGTTGCCTTACCAATAAGGTTGAGGTTACGGATATTAAAGTAGCTAGGATGATTGCAGGTACTAGTAGAAGGGAACAATGGCAGGAGGGTGTCCACAATGAGGAAATCAAAGAAAAACTGGGAGTGAACTCTATAGATGTAGCAGTCAGGGCAAACAGCCTTAGATAGTGGGGTCATGTTACACGCATGGGAGAAGCAAGGTTACCCAAGAGACTCATGGGTTCAGCAGTAGAGGGTAGGAGGAGTCGGGGCAGACCAAGAAGAAGGTAGCTGGATTCGTTTAAGAATGATTATGAAGTAATAGGCTTAACATCAGAAGAGGCACCAATGTTAGCACTGAATAGGGGATCATGGAGGAATTTTATAAGGGGGACTATGCTCCAGACTGAACACTGAAAGGGATAATCAGCCTTAAATGATGATGATGATGATGATGAAGATGATGAGACCCTTTGTTTCCTTTCAGAGATACAAGTTTTGAACCATTCTGCAGCATTTCCTGTTATACCATAATATTCTATTTTACTTAAAGGAATTTTGTGATTTGCAGAGCCAAACGCTTTTACAGATCGCGATTTACACCAGTAACCTGTAGTCTATAGTCCAATGAATTAAGTACACTACTGGCCATTAAAATTGCTACACCACGTAGATTACGTGCTACAGACGCGAAATTTAACCGACAGGAAGAAGATACTATGGTATGCAAATGATTAGCTTTTCAGAGCATTCACAACAAGGTTGGCACCGGTAGCGACACTTTCAACCTGCTGACATGAGGCAAGTTTCCAACCGATTTCTCATACACAAACAGCAGTTGACCGGCGTTGCCTGGTGAAACGTTGTTGTGATATCTCGTGTAAGGTATATAAATGCTTTTAATTCACTTTTGACCATTGTCCAACTGCACTTCATAATTTGATGTTGGATTGTGTATCGCCTACGTTGCAATAGTATCGAAATACTGTATGTCAAGTGTATTCTATTTGATAATGTGTGGACTGTCATCACATAATGTCGCTTCTTTCACCACCATTTCAGGAAGGGGGAAGCGAAGATAATGTGTCATAAGAAAAAATACACCAATGATAAGTATTACAAACCAACTACTGCTGTATTAGGACACTATGATTAGTTAAAATAAATCCAGTTATCAACTAGACTAACATCTAAAGAAAATACCACCACACACAAACACACACATGAATAACCCGACGTTTTTAGGGAAGGAAGGAATAAGGTGTTGGATTTTAAGAAAAACTCATGAGAGAGGTAACCAAATACAGTAATCTCGAAAGATGTGACATTTTCAAAGGCAATGCCTGAGCCGATATTTCGAAAATAAAGTTATATCTCATTTATGGTGAGATTACTCACACTTCGCAGACACAATTAAGCTCCAAAAATTAAACATTTAAGCATCTAAATTGTCTGTATTTCTCATTGAAGGGTTACAGTTAAATTCTGCCACACCTAAATTGTCTGCATTACTTATCAAACTACTCACAGCTTGCATACTAATACTGTTTACAGAAACTTTTAGTTAAAGCAGTACTCTTTTACGACAAAAGCTCGATGTGTGTACCATAGCTGCAAGCTCTAAGGATCTTCAAACTATATATATTTTCCGCTTCTAAACTGTCTGTACGAGTTATTAAAATACACACACAGTTTGCTTGCTTCTCATGATACGCAAAAATTAATTTGTTTAAGGTATAAGTTTTTACAAACTTTGAGAGCATAATGAATGTTCAAATTAAATATTTCTAGACAACATTCCATTGGAACTACTGACGGCCTTGGGAGAGCCAGTCATGACAAAACTCTACCATCTGGTGAGAAAGATGTATGAAACTGGCGAAATATCCTCAGACTTCAAGAAGAATATAATAATTCCAATCCAAAAGAATGCAGGTGTTGACAGATGTGAAAATTACCGAACAATCAGTTCAATAAGCCACAGCTGCAAAATACTAACACGAATTCTTTACAGACGAATGGCAAAACTAGTAGAAGCCGACCTCGGCTAAGATCAGTTTGGATTCCGTAGAAATACTGGAACACGTGAGACAATACTGACCTTACGACTTATCTTAGAAGAAAGATTAACGAAAGGCAAACCTACGTTTCTAGCATTTGTAGACTTAGAGAAAGCTTTTGACAATGTTGACTGGAATACACTCTTACAAATTCTAAAGGTGGCAGGGGTAAAATACAGGGATCGAAAGGCTATTTCCTATTTCTACAGAAACCAGATGGCAGTTATAAGAGTCGAGGGGCATGAAAGGGAAGCAGTGGTTGGGAAGGGAGTGAGACAGGGTTATAGCCTATCCTCGATGTTATTCAATCTGTATATTGAGCAAGCAGTAAAGGAAACAAAAGAAAAATTCGGAGTAGGTATTAAAATTCATGGAGAAGAAATAAAAATGTTGAGGATCGCCGATGACATCGTAATTCTGTCAGAGACAGCAAAGGACTTGGAAGAGCAGTTAAACGGAATGGAAAGTGTCTTGAAAGGAAGATATAAGATGAACATCAACAAAAGCAAATCGAGGGTAATGGAATTTAGTGGAGTTAAGTCGGGTGACGGAATTAGATTATGAAATGAGACACTTAAAGTAGTAAATGTGTTTTACTATTTGGGGAGCAAAATAACTGATGATGTTCGAAGTAGAGAGGATATAAAATGTATACTGGCAATGGCAAGGAAAGTGTTTCTGAAGACGAGAAATTTGTTAACATCGAGTATAGATTTAAGTGTCAGGAAGTCTTTTCTGAAAGTATTTGTATGGAGTGTAGCCATGTATGCATGTGAAACATGGCGATGAATAGATTGGACAAGAAGAGAATAGAAGCTTTCGAAATGTGGTGCTACAGAAGAATGCTGAAGATTAGATGGGTAGATCACATAACTAATGACGAAGTATTGAATAGGATTGGGGAGAAGAGGAGTTTATGGCACAACTTGACCAGAAGAAGGGATCGGTTGTAGGGACATGTTCTGAGGCATCAACGGATAACCAATTTAGTATTGGAGGGCAGCGAGGAGGGTAAAAATCGTAGAGGGAGACCAAGAGATGAATACACTAAGCAGATTCAGAAGGATGCAGGTTGCAGTAGGTACTGGAAGATGAAGAAGGTTGCACAGGATAGAGTAGCATGGAGAGCTGCATCAAACCAGTCTCAGGACTGAAGATCACAACAACAACAACTTATGAATTGTTTTTATTACTTATTAATATACATACGCAGCTACTGTTAAATGGTTTTAGCCATATTTTGGACGCTGAACTTACTATGGGACAGAACACACAAAATTTTTGTGAGTGAAGTTTCCATTTCTGCGTTAATGCACTCGTTCTGTTTTCTGAAACTAGTTATAAAACGAGTGGATGGTAAAACCATACTTAATTGGTCATACACAGTTGTACCTTGAAACAGAAGCAAAAACTTTTACCATGGAACATTGAATACTTGCAAATTAACTGAGTTTCGTTAATATCGTAACAATTATATCTATCTTGAATGTAGAAATTTGTGTAGTTTCTAATAGCTTTAGTTCAATTTTTAACTAGTAACTGTATTTGTTAATACTTCCGCTTAATCTGATTTGATTTACTGATTATTGGCGTGTCATAGAGTAATAATGTAACAAACGATTTATTCTCTTATTTGTTTGAGTCATTAGTTTGTGCGTACCGCCAAGAATTCCTCTCCTGTGGCAAACTTTTTATCTCAGAGTAGCACTTATAATCTACGACCTAAATTATTTGACAGATGTATTCCAATAAATTTTACCTTTGCGGCTTTTACGGATTGTAGCCTATCGCGATTGCAGTTTATCGTATCACGACGATGTTGCTCGCGTTGGACGAGATCCAATGACTGTTAGCAGAATATGGAATCGGCTGCTCGCGTTGGTCGAGATCCAATGACTGTTATCAGAATATGGAATCGGTGGGTTCAGGAGGATAATACGGAACGCCGTACTGGATCCCAGCGGCCTCGTCGAGATGACATGCATCTTATCCACATTGCTGTAACGGATCGTGCAGCCACGTCTCGATCCCTGAGTCAACAGATAGGGACGTTTGCAAGACAATAGCCATCTGCACGAACAGGTGAAGACGTTTGCAGCAGCATGGACTATCAGCTCGGAAACCATGGCTGCGGTTACCCTTGACGCTGCATCACAGACAGGAGCGCCTGCGATGGTGTACTCAACGACGAACCTGGGTGCACGAATGGCAAAACGTAATTTTTTCGGGTGAATCCAGGTTCTGTTTACAGCATCATGATTGTCCCATCCGTGTTTGGCGACATCGCGGTGAACGCACATTGGAAGCGTGTATTCGTCATCGCCATACAGGCGTATCATCCGCTGTAATGGTATTACGTCTCGGTCACCTCTTGTTCGCATTGACGGTACTTTGAACAGTGGACCTTACGTGTTACGATCCTTCATTTGATCCCTGCGAAACCCTACATTTCAGCAGGAAAATACACGACCGCATGTTTGGGGTCCTGTACGGGCCTTTCTGGATACAGAAAATGTTCGACTGCTGCCCTGGCTAGCACATTCGCCAGATCTCTCAGCAATTGAAAACGTCTGGTCAATGGTGGCCGCGCAACTAGCTCGTCACAATACGCGAGTCACTACTCTTGATGAACTGTGGTATCGTGTTGAAGCTGCATGGCAGCTGTACCTGTACACGCCATCCAAGCTCTGTTTGACTCAGGCGTATCAATGCCGTTATTACGGCCAGAGGTGGTTGTTCTGGGTACTGATTTTTCAGGATCTATGCACACAAATTGCGTGGAAATGTAATCACATGTAGGTTCTAGTATAATATATTTGTCCAATGAAATGAAATGAAATGTCGTGTGGCTAGGGCGTCCAGTCGGGTAGACCGCTCGCCTGGTGCAGGTTTTTCGATTTGACGCCACTGCGGTGACCTGCGCGTCGATGAGGATGAAATGATAATTAGTAGGACAACACAACACCCAGTCCCTGAGCGGAGGAACTTTCCAACCCAGCCGGGAATCGAACCCGGGCCCTTAGGGCTGACAGTCCGTCACGCTGACCTCTCAGCTACCGGGGGCACACTGTCCAATTAATACCCGTATATCATCTGCATTTCTTCTTGGTGTAGCATTTGTAATGGCCAGTAGTGTACATTCTCGCTGTAGCTGTACATAGCGTTCTTAGTATCGGAACCCTTCCAAAATTTGAACTGTGACTTTGAGAACAATGTATATTATTTGTTGTCAGATGATTAAGAAGCCAATTGTAAACTACCTCATCTAAAATTTTCGAGAATGTGGCAAAGGTGAAACTGGACGAAAATTTGATGGATTTGTTTATTTCGTTCTTTCAGCAAAGGCCTAACATTGCCATATTTCAACCATTTAGGAAATGTTCCATTGATAAATGACTGTTTATATAGACAACTTAGTACGTTATTAAACTCAGAGGTACACTCTTTAATTACTTTTGTTGATATTTTATGATAACAACTAGACTTTTTTGATGTAAGATTTTATGTAGGACATTACCTCTAATGGTGTAGTGAGGGTCATATTCATATTACTGAGGTCATTTGTAATAACTGGTCCGAGATAATCCATTGCAGCAACTGCAGAACCTGACAATCTCATCATTTCCCCAACAGTTAAGAAAAGCTCGTTAAAGAGGTAAGCAACACTGCACACATCTGTTACCAATGTATAATTTACTCTTAACGCTATCTTCTCCTCTTCATGACTGGTTCTACTTGTCTCTTCCTTCACTGTATCCCATATCGTCTTTAACTTGTCATCTGATGTGGTTATTCTTTTCTCGTAATGCAGTTGCTTCAATATTCATATTACTAACTTTATTACGCCACAGTACGTAGTAACCAATGGAGAATCGTAGAGTAAAAGAGAACGATATCTGGAGTTCCCCAAGAAAGTGTTACAGACTCTTTGCTGCTCCTAATCTTCATGAACGACTTAGGAACAATCTGAGCAGCTCTCTTAGACTCTTTTCAGAGTATGCTGTCATTTTCCGTCCCGTCAAGTCATCAGAACATCAAAACCAATTGAAAAATTATTTAGATAACATATCAGTGTGGTGCGAAAAGTGACAGCTGTATCTAAATCCACATGAATATGAAACGAAATCCGTTGAATTTCGGTTACACGATAAATCACACAAATTTAAAGGCTGTCAATTCGACAAAAAGACATAGGACTTACAATTATGAACAACTTATACTGAAACGATCACATAGGTAATGTTGTGGGGAAGACAAAGCGTAGACTGCGTTTTGTTGGTGGAACGCTTAGAAGATGCAACAGGTCAATTAAAGAGACTAACTACACCTCACCTGTCCATCCTCGGCTAAAATATTGCTGGAAGCTGTGAGAGTCTTACCAGATAGGACTGACGGAGGACATCGAAAAAGTCCAAAGAAGACCAGCTCTGTTTGTATCATTTCGGAATAGGAGAAATAGTGTCACGGATAAGTAAGTTGGGAAGGCAATCATTAAAACTAACGAGTATTTCGTTGCGGCGAGATTTTTCACGAAATTTCAATCAACAATTTTTTTCTCTGAATGTGCAAATATTTTGTTGCAGTGTTGGTAGATTCACAAACTCGATGCAGTGCCTATGCAGTGCTGGTCACTTCCTTTGGATTAGAGCACATTTGTTTCGTGCTGGAAAATGCCAATAACATGTAAGTTGCTTGATCTGTAAGTACTACGCCCACTCAGTCACCCTGAATACCTTCAGATCACAGTGCAACAGACGCGTCATTGAAACTCTGCAAAACATTGGCATTGTTTGTTTTATTCAGAAGGCACATTTTCAACATACCGTATTTTCAGCTGTTACTTGCCTGAACTGTTGTAATTTCGCTTCGTGCAGAGGCTGAAGGTATAATTTTCGTAAGATGATCTCATCTGGAACAGACTTCCTGCTACATTTCTGCAAACATGTTTTCATAATAAGGCTGTTAAGCTCGGAAAAGGGAATAACAAATTCCACAAATGCCTTTGTCGTTTCAGTAAAAAAAAATATTTTTGTTTCTTGAATTTGAAGAAGCCATTGGCTCGTCAAGGAATTATTGTCGAGCTCCAACTTCAGTACGTTTAAGTTCCTTATATTCCCATGCTTTGTGCTAAATGTATGCTACGAACACTACTTTGCTGGTGTTTTTCGTCCGTTGTTACTGATGTATCACAAACAATGCATATCACTCTGAATACCATCTGCTCTAAAGTGCTTAGCAATATCAGGCATTTTCCTGGAGGTCACTTTCTGTTTCGGCATGTTTAATTACTGATCCTGGCAACAGAGGAAAGTGACAGAGGGACACACAGTGGACGCATATTCTGAAAGTCGCCTAAGTAAGGCTGCTAGGCTGGTAGGCTAATAGTTTAACAACCACTCTCCAAGTTCGCACTAAGATCCCCATTAGCACATTATCGTGAAGCTACGATCCTAACAACGAACTGAGGAACTAGGTAGAACAAAGATTTGCACACGAAACACTCTCCATTTCCTGGGCTTTTGGGTGCGGCCACGCGATGTCTTTTTTGTGTTCAACTTTGCAGATGCGCTTAGGTTTCCAGCAGTCCAACTACACATTCGCATCTTTGCATGTGAAATGTCCTGGAAATGGAACTGCTTCCCGCGTTCGGTTGGAATCTTTGCGCTTTTTAGTAAAAGACAGGCAGCTAGGGTCCACGTGGGTGTGATTGTAACTTGTGTTGAGATTATGCTGTGATTCGATTTATATGCAGTAACGTCTGTTGACTCCAAACGAAGCACGCTTGAATGCACAGATGATTACATAAAAACAAAACTTGTATGGAATGCCGCTTCTAAAGATTTTTTGAACAAAAATTTGAGAAGTGGTGCTCTGAACGTCAAGTAATAGATTAAATTACTGTAAAGGATAAGGGACACCATAAGTTTCGAAGTAGGAAAACAGAGAAAAATAAGCCAGAAATTTGCAGAAAGAGTATATCAAACCTGTGGACGAATATTCATCCTATGGTTATTAAATAGTGCAATTGAGGAGCCTGACAGCAGAACAAAAGAAATGATGGGTATGTGTAGAAACTGAAATGAAGGACACTGATGATACGAAAAATAGAAAATTGGAAAACAAAACCACCCTTCTAGTGGATCATTGCGTCTATGAAGTTCCCAGATTTGTCGAGTCTGATGATGTTAATCTACATACAATATGTCGTGATTAAATTTGTGTAAACAATATCTTTATAAAAAATAAATGTCACATTGGAAATTACTTAACCTGTAGATAATGACTAAGAAACTCCTTTAAGTATTTCTCAGTTACAGGAATAATCAATGAAATACATTGTTTTGAAACGCGAGTCAAATATTTCAAACTCGTATATAAGTCGCCAGTTACTAGTTGGTACGTATGTAAAGAGAGAACGGGCACTAAGTGTGTCATTAGTGAGTAGTGAGTGTTCTTCACCCCATCCCATCTGAAAAAAGGTCAATTGCTCTATGTATTAAATGCCGGGAATGCAACTATTGGTGGCAAATTCAAAAGTTTGGCAGGAAATTCAAAAAAAATAGCCCAGTTCAGCCAGTGTGTTTCCTATGGGAAGATGGTTGTAGTTCTACATATAAATTTGCGGGAAATTCAAAATGGCACTTTATCTTGCTAGATGACTTGTAAATATTGACCCTGACTCTATGATGTCACAATTCGAGAGTTGGAATACGAGCATACACATAACTAAACGTCATAATCCAAGATGGCCGACCCGGAATACAAGATGGCGACCAAGGCAGACTGGTACAGACCTACAAAGTCAAAATCCAGCTCAGTCCTGTTGGGATGTATATACAACAGTGTGGGATTCTGACATACTGGGCCAGACATGGAATACTGGCTCTGGTTCTACAATTTCACAAGCCTGCTCAGTCATGTTGGGATATTTATAACAGTGTGGCATTACAGTGTACTGGCCCACACTTGAGATACTGGGGATAGGTTCAAGGATGTCAGAATTTACGTTCTGGAGTACTGCCACTACAACGTCTGAGGCAAAGGATGTTTGTGCAGGTCCAGCCCTGTGGTGTGTTTTCCCCGGCTACTGTTCGCTCAGGGGTGTACGTTCACTGCTTTGGTTATTCCCAGGGGAGCCAAAGGCTCTCACTCAGAACTGTATGGTTACTTGTGAAATTTCTGTATACTGCTTCTCCCAATTCCCCTAAATCGCCCTGGAATCGCACTGGTGACAGTTCCGTGAACAGAGATGTCACATGCGTCTTGTTGATTCAACTACTGCACGGGAAATGGAAGACAGGGGAGCAGCCATACCCCTTGTCGTAACTTTAACTTCACATGCGCTATGTTTAAAACAGCCATAGGCAGTAGGATAGTAAGTGTTCATCTTTATTTAAACAAATAAATACATGGCCGTGGAGAAATCCCTTTCTGCAGTCGCGAAGTTCGTGTGCTAGAAGTTTGCCCACCGCTGCTAAGGCCCATATCACTGAGGGTCTTGAGTTACAATGATGGGGAAAATGAAAACACTTTTACTTTAACGTAATTGACAGGTAAGGGGTAACAGTAGTGGGTGTAAGAGGAATGCTATGCTTGAGAAGCACCTGAGTTGCTCCAGCCAAGTCTACTCAAAAAAGAATTAGCTGGGGTGTTTACTATCAAGAAGCACCAGAGAGCTGCCCTAGCAAAGTCTGCACAACAGAGACTGAGAGAGGAGTAGTGGGCTTGAGAAGCACCAGAGAGTTGCTCCAGCCAAGTTTACTCAGTAGGGTACTATAGATGAATGCTGGGACAGCTAGCGAGAAGAACTAATAATCTATAACACACACACACACACACACACACACACACACATATATATATATATATATATATATATATATATATATATATATATATATATACAATTGGGAATGGAACTGAAAATCGAGAGATACACATTGGTCCTTTTGGTCGTGGACGCTTGTGCACAGGCTCTGAAGCTGGAAACAAAACTTTGCTTGCAAAATTCACCACTACAATAAATTGTGTGTGGAATGTACTATGAGTATTTACCGACAATAAAATAACCAACATCACAGAGCTGTCAAACATGCGTACTTATATGTACCATACAGCGTGCAGCGAGAGAAGAGCTCTAACAGCTGGCAGCGCAGTTCCCATCACATATAGAAGTATACACGGCAGGGCTGTGAGCTATGACATCATTGTGAACCACCCTACTGTGCAGCACTGCACTCAAGCTTATAGGCACACGGCGTACTCATGTTTAACACATATTCAGATGTGAATGTGATCGAGATTTTTCCAGGTGTCAATGATTATTATTATTAATATTATTATTAAGTTTTATATTAGAGTATTTCTTCCATGGCTGGTGAAATGCTAGTGTAAAGCCTCCAGACTACCTTTTTTAATTTTTTAAAATAAATCTTTAATAATTTTTAATTTTTTTAATAATAAAATATTTTAATAGTTTCAAAAGGCTGCATCAAGGTGCTTGTCAGTGTCCTATTTTGATTTCTGCTGCTTGGATGTAATTTATTTCAACTCCCATATGTTGGGAGACCATCAGGGAGTGTGTCTGCATGTTGGTTTGATATCTGCTGCTACCGCTCAAATGTATTATGCACCACATTGTCGAAATCATGGCGCTGTTCAGCTGAGGGAGAATTAACAGAAAGCTGTGAAAAATGTATGCATACACCCACACATAAGTAACAAATAATAAACATGAGAGATAGATGAATAGTTTAATGTTTCCAGTTGAATGTTTGAGTCAGTTTCTTCCGCCTGAAGGTGGTAGATCACTGATGACACCGCATGATGTTGATGATCAGCCTTTCACTATGGAGTACAGAGCACAAATGACGCCCTTGTTTGGTGATTAGTAAGCCTATACTGAAGCCCACCCGGCTAGCCGCGCGATCTAACTCACTGCTTCCCGAACGGGAAGGCGTGCCGGCCCCCGACACGAATCCCCCTGATACATTTGTGTCGAGGTCCGGTGTGCCGGCCAACCTCTGGATGTTTTTTTAAGGCGGTTTTTCATCTACATCGGCGAATGCGGGCTGGTTCCCCTTATTCCGCATCAGTTACACCATGTCGGAGATTGCTGTGCAAACACTGTCTGCACGTATGTGTACAACATAATTATTCTACCACGCAAACATTTGGGGCTACACTCGTATGGCAAGAGACGTTCCCTGGCGGGGAGGGGTCCACTGGGGTCCGAACCGCACAATAACCTTGGGTTCGGTGTGGGGCGGCGGTGAGGCGGGTGGACTGCTGTGACCTGTTGTGGGATTGTGTACCACTGAGGGCTACGGCGGGACGAAGCCTCTCCGTCGTTTCTAGGGTCCCGGTTCAATACACAATACAAGGGTATACTGGGGGTGAGTGGGGGTGGGGGGTAGGGGGAGCGTGGCGATAGATGATCGCAGTGCCAAGTGAAATGGAACAACTATTTTGGACTGCATTCATATCCTCAGGCCAACCATCTTGGACCTGTCATGTTCAAAGATGTTATCGAACTTTGAACCATACAGGTTAGTACCTGCAGGCTGGCATCGACTAAATAGTTACTTTTACCATAAAAGAAGGAGACGAGAGGTCGCATAATTTCGGCTACGTAGTTTCGATTACTTATCAAGATCACAAAACTACCCACTTCCCCTATCTGAAATAAGTGCGCGTATATCATCTTGAACAAAGAAACTATTATGGTTTTTGGAACACTGGCTAATAAGACATGCAAATGAAGTTGTACAAAATCTTTATTGACTTCTGCATTCAAATTTACACACAGAAAACAACAGATTCTCTGCGTTTGTTTGGGGTGGTTTTAATGACATCCAGCTTAATATTTAAACTTATAATCCAAAACTTCTCCATCCAGTAATTCGAAAGAGGTACAAAGAAGGTAAGTCCTGTAATTCCTATAAGTAGCTTTAACACTTAGTTCTGTTCCTTCGAAAGCATTCAGAGAGTTTAATTTTACCTTTTATTTCCTTCATAACACTATTGTAATAACACTCCACATCTTTCTGGGTTCATTCTACAAACAATTCTGCCTCACATTCTTGTGGAATATCCGTACAGAACTTTAAATTTACAGCTTTTGCAATCAATTTACCATTAAAAGTCGTTATTGCGTTGGCTTTAACCTCTGTAAACAGTTGTGCTGTTGCTATGTGGATGACATCAAATCTACTGCATTTCGAAATAACGTAGCCATCCTTTCTAATAAGATCCAGGTGAGAATGGAGTTTGATAAACAGGTTTTTCGTGTGTCCTTTAGTGTAGTTAACGTGCTGCAATCCATTATTTTCGGGCAGGGCTCCAACATATGGCCGCTTACCATTGCTGTTTACATTAAATGCTATTATCTTGTACTCCCCGGTCACAGCTAGATTTTTCCACACACTGTGTTAAAAGCCACATGTAAGCCTCCGTTGCACCTATGCGGTAGAGTCCTCTTTCCGATTGCAGTTTAAGTTCGTCCTTTATGATAGTCGTTCTAGACATATACCCCAGTTTTCGGTTATTGGCAACGATCTCTTCCATTTCTTGTTTTATTCTTCGTAGATACAACACGTTAACTGCGCTTAAAGATGTTTCTTTAACAGGGAATGGCTTAAGTCTATTCTATACACTGGTTCTTGGTCCTTTTCCAAGGGCTTGTGGAATAACATTGTTTGTGGGAACTAGGTCTAATTCTGCAATGCCTATATTTTATGATATTGTGGAGAATAATGTCCTGGATTGAGAGAAATATGTTATTCCTTCCTACACGTCTGTGTAATACTTATATCTTGTTTGTTAGAGTCAGTGTTAAGGATCTCCCCGAAGTTTACAAGTAGGTACTTAAACTGTATGCAGACAGAACATATTTTATAAGCTTCTCTCGGTCTTGTCTCTTTGGAAAATTTATTTGTACATAAGTCAATTTTCGATTAATCTTATTAATCGAGTAGACAATCTGCAGAACATTGTTAAACACCACAAAGCAGCTGTTCTGCAAATGATCCATTAGCTGATACCGCATGGATGTGATTGGCACAGAGTACAATGGAACACATTGTAAATACTGCTCGTTAGTGTTTAAAACACTTGAACAGTCTTGCACAGGATCAAATACACGATCCACTTGGTAGTTGTCTATAGTAGCCCCCAGGCTGCTAATACCATGTTCTTTAACCACAGAGCAAGTCATAATTTCTCACAGTTGCAAGTCTGGACACTCTGCAAAATCTGTGATGTTGCTACCAATAACTTCGTTCATGCCAGGATTTATGATTTCCATATAAATTTATTATAGATCTTTACTCTAGAATTGGAGGTCACACACATTAAGCAGCTTTTTCCAACTGCCATATTGATGTCCACAGTCATAATGGTGTTGGTGGGAGTGGGGTGTCAAAACCCTTTATGTCATCAAGGACGTTACCAGTGGCACACTTGATCCCCATTCTCTCCATACATACCTAATCTAGCTAACGAAATGTTAGTGCCAGCCTTATAGCAACCTCAGTGTGACCACGTTCTGAAATTAAAACACAACGTTTCGTCACTCTGTATCTCTTGTACCTTTATTATTTAGATACTTTTTTACATACAGCCGCTTTTGTGTTTTCTTTCTCTATCGCTTTTTCATCACAATGGATGCCCAAGCAGAGAAGGGCATCCACATCAGACTGCTTGCACAATGAGGCAACATGCAGACTTGGGTACTCTGTTGCACATCTGCATACTTCCCACAAATTAATGTGCATGTCCTTTTATTCCCACACACCTGCAATTGCACACAAGGTAAGAGACATCATTTGGATATAGATTTATCGTAACGTCAGTTTTTTTTATTTCTATACGAATAAAATGTGACAAAAGAGCAAAAATAATATTAAATAAGTAAGTTGTAGACATTAAGAAAACGAAGAAAAAGGTGTTTGGGATCATCTATGTCAGCGCATCATTAGTGTTCTTATGTTTTTAATTCACTTTTGTCCATTGTCCAACTGCACTTCATAGTTTGATGTTGGATTGTTTACTTGATCAGCCAGAAGTGGTGCTGGAAAATAGGTTCGTGCGAACCGGATTTAGGGCTAAAATGTTATTAGGTCGTTTAATAAATGTACCCTTAGATTTGACAAATGTGCTGCTGCTATTCGGATGCTATGTCACAGTGTATGTCACAGCATCAGACTCGAAACCAGTCGTTCAGCACATATGGACATTCACACATAATGCAAAATATTCAAGCATATATAGGTTCAACAAGTTAAAAAAGATGTAAAGGAGGCAAGAAAAAATTGGTGGAAATAGAGCACTTGCATTAATCGAAAATAAAAAACAAACCTCCTCTCTGTGTATCACCAACCAGTCAGACAGTGCACTACACCTTGTCTCCAGCCAATCATAAGGTGGAAAGATCGAAGATGGCAGAAATAGTCCAACTGTGCAATGGGAAATTAAAAGTCATTCACCCTTTCCATATCTTCAGCCAATCACAGTGCAAAATTAAAACTATAAGTTGATGCAAATAGACCGGTTGTATGGATTATACCCCATTCCCACTCCTCCTTCCAACCAGCCAGGGCACAGATTTAAATGATATAAATTTACTTTATTTCTGACTTACACTTTCCTATCACCAGTCAGTCAGATATAGTATTATAAAAATCGCCAATATGCAGTAACAAATTACATATCCCTCAGTCAAAGATGTTCATTGTTACCTGAAAGAGAATTACTTCTAGTATAAAAATAGTTTCAAATTACATTCAATCTATCGCTTATGCCTTAATCCCGCAGTTGCACAGGGTCGAAACTGTTAGAAACGGATTTGGCAGGAGGTGGCCGGATGCCCTTCTTGCAGCAACCCCCGTACCATCCCCCCCCTCGCCCCCCCCCCTCCAGGATGGAATAAGTGTACCCCAGCTATCTGCGTCTGGTGTAATCCATGGAATAATGCGAACATGTTCAGATGTCTGCCAGTCGTGTAACTGAGGCAGGACGTGGGGATCAGCGCGGTATTCACCTAGGGGTGTGTGGAAAACAGCCTAAAAATCACATCCAGGCTGGCCGGCACACCAGCCCTCGTCGTTAATCCACCAGGCAGATTCGATCCGGGGCCGTTACAAATTATATTATTTACATAGAAATATATACTTCTGAGATAATATTAAAATGCCTGCAAGGTCACAGATGTGCTTTATATATATAAAATGGTGCACATACTAGGTGCAAGGCGTTTCACCTCCCTCCCCTCTCCTCCAATCAGAGCCCAGTACTAAAATGAAAGATCAAATCTGTGCACACATATCCCATCATGACAGTGAACTCCAAAGTACTTGTAAAGGAGAAGGGGAAGCGAAGATAATGTATCACTAGAATGAGATTTGGTCCTAGTTGAGATTACGTACAAGAAGAACGTTGTAAGGCTCAAATTAATTACTTTCCTCAGCTATGATGCACAATATTCTAAAATGTGTAAGAAAGTGTATCGTATACGTTGCAATAGTATCGAAATACTGAATGTCAAGTGTATTCTATTTGATAATGTGTGGACTGTCATCACATAATGTCGCTTCTTTCATCACCATTTCCGGAAGGGAGAGCGAAGATAATGTGTCATCAGAAAAAATACACCAATGACATGTATTACAAACCAACTGCTGCTGTATTAGGACACTATGGTTCATTAAAATAAAACCTGTTATCAACTAGACCAACATCTAATGAAATTACCACCACTCACAAACACACACATGAATAACCCGACGTTTTTAGGGAAGGAAGAAATAAGGTGTGGGATTTTAAGAAGATATAAGGTATTTTATTATAATATTTTGTGTAAACTGGAGAATGACATGGACTGTTTAGAAACACTCACTCATGAGAGAGGTAACCAAAGACAGTAATCTCGAAAGATGTGACATTTTCAAAGGCAATGCCTGAGCCGATATTTCGAAAATAAAGTTATATCTCATTTATTGTGAGATTACTCACACTTCGCAGACACAATTAAGCTCCTAAAATTAAACATTTAAGGATCTAAACTGTCTGTATTCCTTATTGAAGGGTTACAGTTAAATTCTGCCACACGTAAATTGTCTGGATTACTTATTAAACTACTCACAGCGTGCATACTAGCACTGTTTACAGAAACTTTTAATTTAAGCAGTGCTCTTTTACGACAAAAGCTCGATATGTATACCATACTTGCAAGCTCTAAGGATCCTTAAACTATATATATTTTCCGCTTCTAAAGTGTCTGTACGAGTTATTAAAAAATATACACAGCTTGCTTGCTTCTCATGATACGCAAGACCTCTACGAAATTTCCAGCAAAAATTAATTTGGTTAAGATGTAAGTGTTTACAAACTTTGCGAGCATAACAAATGTTCAAATTAAATATTTCTACTTATAAATTGTTTGTATTACTTAGTAATATACATACGCAGATACTGTTAAATTGCTTTAGCCATATTTCGGAGGCTGTACATACTAAGGAACAGAACAGACAAAAATTTTGTAAGTGGTTTCCATTTCTGAGTTAATGCACTCGTTTTGTGTTCTTACAACTAGTTATAAAACGAGTGGATGGTAAAATCATACTTCATTGGTCATACACACTTGTACCTTGAAACAGAAGCAAAAACTTTTACCATGGAACATTGAATACTTGCAAAATAACTGAGTTTCGTTAATATCGTAACAATTATATCTATCTTGAATGTAGAAATTTGTGTAGTTTCTAATAGCTTTAAGTTCAATGTTTTAACTAGTAACTGTTTTTTGTTAATACTTCCGTTTAATTTGGTTTTATTTACTGATTATTGGCGTGTAATAGAGTAATAGTGTGACAAACGATTTATTCTCTTATTTGTTTGAGTCATTAGTTTCTGCGTACCGCCAAGAATTCCTCTCCTGTGCCAAACTTTTTATCTCAGAGTAGCACTTATAACCTGCGTCCTAAATTATTTGACAGATGTATTCCAATATATTTCTTCCTTTACGGCTTTTACCCTGTACAGCTCCCTCCAATACCATGGAAGTTATTACCTGATGTCTTAACAGATGTCCCACATCCTGTCCCTTCTTCTTACCAGTACTTTCCATATCTTCCTTCCCTTGCCGATTCTGCGGAGAACTTCCTCATTCCCTACCTTAACAGTCCACCTAACTTTCAACATTCTTCTGCAGCACCACATCTCAGTTTCTTCGATTTTCTTGTTCCAGTTTTCCCACAGTTCATGTCTCAATACTATACAATGCTGTGCTCCAAACGTAGATTCTCAGAAATTTCTTCCTCAAATTCAGACCTATGTTTAACGCTAATAGACTTCTCTTGGCCAGGAAGCCCTTTTTGCTAGTGCTAGTCTGCTTTTTTTATGTCCTCCTTTCTCTGCCCATTCTGGGTTATTCTACCGCATAGGTGGCTGAATCACTTAACTCGATCTACTTGGCGCCCACCAATTCTCACATTACGTTTCTCGCTATTCTCATTTCTGTTACTTCTCATTACTTTCCTGTTTCTTCGATTTACTCTCATGTCATCAGCGAACCTTATTATTGATATCCTTTCTCCTTTCACGAATTTTAATTTCCCTCCCGGACCTTTCTTTTATTTCCGTCATCGTTTCTTCGATATATAGGTTGAACAGCAGGGGCGAAAGACTGTATCCCTGTCTTTCAGCCGGCCAGTGTGGCCGTGCGGTTCTAGGCGATTCAGTCTGGAACCGCGTGACCACTACAGTCGCAGGTTCGAATCCTGCCTCGGGCATGGATGTGTGTGATGTCCTTAGGTTAGTTAGGTTTAAGTAGCTCTAAGTTCTAGGGGACTGATGACCACTGCAGTTAAGTCCCATAGTGCTCAGAGACATTTGAACCATTTTGAACCTGTCTTTCAACCTTTTTAATCCGATCTCTTCGTTCTTAGTCTTCTAGTCTTATTCTTCCCTATTGGTTCTTGTACATATTACATACTACCCGTCTTTCCCTATAGCTTACACTCATTTTTCTCAGAGTTTAGAACATCATGCACCATTTTACTTTATCGAACGCTTTCTCCAGGTCGACAAATCCTATAAACGACCAAAAACTATATTGACAATGAAAGATAATCTGCTTTTTAACTTTGTCTTTGCCATAAAACATTTCACTTCACATTTCTAGTATACTTTGTCACACTAAGAGTCTGTTAACATGCAACAATGTTTTTAAGTTAACTGTCCAGTCTAGAACTTAGAGAAATTATTTAGACAGTATTTATGAGTGCATTGTTATAGTGAACAGACGACACAGTGTTATTGTGTGTGTACATTCTTGCTTTTTAGTTGCACGATTACGTAACGACTATAAGGCTTACATACTTAGAACATTTACCAGTATTGCTAATGAGATTTTAATGCAACATTTTGGTTTACTTGAAAATACATTCTGGATTTAAAGTACTTTCTGTGAGATACCAGACGATACAGTGGTTAGTTTATGTGACAGCTACACGATTTTATCACGACGCTACTAATGAGTGACAATTTACAATGTTGCTTTTGCAGTTTATCTGTTTTATATATGCACAGTTTTTCTGTATTATTCTGGAAAGTAAAACATGTTTTAGTAGTAACTTTTGTGGTATAGCTACAATGAGACAGCCTTTATCGTAGCACAACAATACGTTACATGATAATACTTTCTTTATCACGGTAAGGTACGTAATAACTACGATATCTATACGGAAAGCATTTCACCTTCGTTTATGATGAGGTGAGTACATTGACTTCAGCAGAACTTTGCTTACAGAGGACGATAACTACGACAGTTCCACAGAATTATCTTACAGCAAAACGCACATTTAGCACTACAGGGCATGCATTTGAGTGATTAATTTGGTACTTAAACCATTTATTTATTAATATTGTTGAATTAAAAAGAAAGTTTTTTGTGATACATTTCATTCCATTGCTGTAATCTGTAACACCTGAGGGTATAATTACATTAATCCTCAGGGGGGTACACGCTTACTTTGTGTACCATGTGTTTGGCAAGCACAAGGAGCCCTAGCTAATATGGTATTTGTTTATACAACTTTACACATCGGTACCATATTTCTCTAACACATAAATTACACAGCTATCTGATCATTTAACTGAGAGAGACAAACATTTACTTTACTACATCAGTGACAGATGTTTACGTAATTACACCATTGGATAACTTCACACTTATGAAGTTGTATTTTGTGTGTACTTTGTGAACAGTTCATATTTTTTCGGAACCATTGTGATACTATGAGAGCTTTGAATGACATATTTGGTATGGGATCACGATTTTTAAAGTACGTTTGAGGCAGATGACACTTTTGACATGAGCAGAGAATTTTTTTTTTAGGTTTTGAAATTATTGGAGGAAGTTACGGAGATTTTGAGAATTTGACTGTGGTGTTATGATGTTATTATTACGATTACGATGTGAATTATGCTGCTGAGGTATGCTTAAGCTGATGCTATATGAATTATTTGGTTATGCTACTTATCTGTTACGATGAAATATTCAAGAAGTGTCGACGAATATATATATGTGTAATAAGGTAAGAAATAATGAGTAGTGGTTAGGGACTCTGATTTGTGAAAAAGGATGTTGGAAACCGAGAATCGTACTTTAAGAGTTATGAAATGAGTGTATATGCGTGAATGTATCACTACGCTGGCGAAAATTTTTTGGACAGTATTCTATTTAAAGGATTTTGTTTCTACATATTTGTAACGCAAATTCTTGACCTGTGAATTTTTTTATATGAGACTGCCACTGTAGCGGAAACTGGTGTCGTAAATATTTCGATAAGACAGTTAAGTGACCACCTGCACGTAATGCGTCGTGGGCACCCAGCTGCGCGACAACCACCTGACAAAAGAGAGCCATTAGTGTGTGCCTTTCAGAGGCACAGGGAAAAAAAAAAAAAAAAAAAAAAAAAAAAGAGTGCCATTATCCTCGCTATTGACATTTCTTTGTAGAAAGCGTCGCAAATACGACACTCAAACTTGAAAACATATGATTAAACTTTGGAGTTCTTAATTTATGATATTTACTGAAATGAAATGATGAGAAACATTTCACGTCTATTGTCTTGCTAGTTGGAAGATTGTTTACTGCATTATGAAATGCCTTATGGTTAGCGAATGACGTTTCACGCCTTGCTTTGCCTATTTTGTTTAATATCTAGTTTCTAACTGCACTGAAGCATTGGTTAAAATAAATTTTATGGATGTACTAATATAAATATTTTATGCCTACAGATCCAGTAAATAATAACTTTATGATGTACTTAAAAAAAACGAAGTAGCACAAAAAGACATTTCCCTTCACAGAAATTGCATACAGAATTGTCTTTTCAAGTACATGGTAATATTTTTTTACAATAAATTTTTGTGGTGTACCACTTTAATTGCATAGACATTAAGATGTGAATAGACATTGCCCTTATCTGCATTGTTGTCTTTAGCGTAATATTTTTTTCTGCTTGAGCTTTGTCATGTTTAGGTATAATTTATAGCATTTGCTGCTGCTGCTATGTGCCAGGCATAGTGCTACTGAATGTCACTTTGTATTACTAGGTTAAGCCAATTTTATTACTGATTTATTTTTCTTGTTTGCTGCGCATTGCCTTATATTAGTTGTAATATTGCTGCCTTTTTTTTGCCAATTTCCATTTTTTAACATTGCTGTTTGTGTAAATTGTTTTGTGCTGCTGCATTGCCTCATCCCTTAGTTAAGCATCTGAGCTCAGTAGATTTAAGTTAGCTTAAGAGGGGGTAGCGTATATAAGAGAATGATTTGCGATATATTGGAAGAAATGCATTGAGAAGTTATACGAAAAAAGTACAGAAATCAGGTATAGATAGGAATTTTTGGAAATAATGAAGAACGAAGGGAGATCTCCGAGAAGTAAAGAAAGTTTTGTTTGCAAAATACTGCAGTAAAACAAACCCTGTCCTTTCCTTGTGTTATCCCACTATGTGTTTGTGTACCCTTGTGTATTTATGTTCTTCCTGTCTTTATATGTTTATCTGATAAGACTTATGTTGCAGAATTTTTCTAATACTAAGCTACATTCACTATGATGAGGAATACTGTTATCCTCAAATATAATTTGCATTAATAACATGTTATTTACTTTGTAAAGATGTTTACACATTGTTTATTCTGTTTTGTTCTAATGCTCATTCGTGAAGTTGATGTTTCGAAATTTATTCTGATTTTTTATGTATGTGCTCCTGTCATAATTCCTGTAACACTGATGTATATGTTATTTCGATTCTTTTGTAAAGCCTGTATTATTGCAAATGTTATCTGTACTATTATGTTCTTTAATGATATTTTTTGTACCTTTGTTATTGTATTCTTATGTTATAAAATTGTAATTGACACCAGTTCATCAAATTAAGTAACTTGTAACTTACATTTCACTGCACACGTTTCTGTTGGTCATAGTATATGGACAATATGTGAGAAGTAGGGATTGATAGTGTTTGAAAGTGTATTGATAATTCAGCAAGGGACTGGTTAACAGCATTGCTGGTTCTAAGGACAATTCCAAAAACTTTGTGAGTGGACAAGTGGTGGGTTATGGACTTGCTATGTTATCCGCAAGACTCTTCAATGGTGATTGTGCGCCTGCACAGTCAAACAGATGGCTGCTGGCCATCTCTACAAGGACTACAGTGGGTCTACACCTTTGATGACCCACCAATACCATAATCTCTACCAGGACTACAGTGGGTCTGCTCTGTGATGACCTAAGTACCAATAGTCTTCAAATTCGACTGACTCTGCTGTGGGTTTGCTCTGTTGTGGCCCATTACCTGTCTGCATGTCAAGAGTCAGCACTGTCTTTCCATTGGAAGGACAACACTACTTCTTCAAGACTGCATGGAAATCCACTACTTCCGTGTGCATTTTCTTTTACTACTCAGACTTTGAGGAAAACACTGCAATTTTACATTGATGAATGATCATGACTGTCTTTATGGACTGTGAGAAAATTTTAGCTTTTGACCAACATTGTATCGATAAGTGTGTGCATTTCATTTCTTTGTTATTGTAATTATGAAAAAAAATTTCAAATCTGTATTGGCCACTGCCCAAAACAACTTGTAAATTTTTTTGTGGGGAGCATGGGGGCTATGTAAGTAGGCTGTTTAGGTTTTTTTATTGGTAACGCCGCCGCCACGCAGCGCTCTGTATGAAAATCACTGGCTGTGCCGTGTGCAGTCTGTGGATGGTTGGCATTGTTGTAATACTCGCCATTGTAGCGTTGGGCAGCGGCAGCTGGATGTTAACAGCGCGTAGCGTTGCGCAGTTGGAGGTGAGCCGCCAGCAGTGGTGGACGTGGGGAGAGAGATGGCGGAGTTTTGAAATTTGTAAGAATTGGTGTCATGAACTGCTATATATATTATGACTAGTGAGGTAAATACATTGTTTGTTTTCTATTAAAATCTTTCATTTACTAACTATGCCTATCAATAGTTAGTGCCTTCAGTAGTTTGAATCTTTTATTTAGCTGGCAGTAGTGGCGCTCGCTGTATTGCAGTAGCTTGAGTAACGAAGATTTTTGTGAGGTAAGTGATTTGTGAAACGTATAGGTTAATGTTAGTCAGGGCCATTCTTTCGTAGGGATTTTTGAAAGTCAGATTGCATTGCGCTAAAAACTATTGTGTGTCAGTTTAAGCACAGTTGTGTATAATTGTTCAAAGAGGACGTTTCACATAGTCCAGTCTTGTATAAATTTTTCTAAGGGGACGTTTCAGAGTTTCTCGATTGGAGCGCTTTTAAATTTCAATCGACTATTTGTTTCTAGGTTCGTGTTGATTTTGTACTTTGAAATACGTTTTTACATCGGGAAAAACAATTTTCTGGAGGAATTTGTGAAATTTCAGAAAAAGACTGCAACATATAAAACGTGAGTGCCGTAATTTATAAATGGAATAAGAAAAGATATTTAATTTATAACGCAGACGAAAATTCTGAAAGCATCCCAAGGTACAATACTCTGTCCCACTGAACGTCGTCCTGGTACGGGATTGATGTCTACAGCAAAAAAGTCCAAATAAGAAGGGAATTGATTTGTTAACGCTCGAGATACTTGTGTGCAAGTTGTGTAGAACGTAGCCTCATTTAGGAATAAGACAAGCCTTTCACGATCCCAAAATACACTGAAGTTGTCGGTGGCACTTTCTATGTGTGTTTTGATGGATAAATGACTAACAAGCGCAATAAGTAACAATCTATAGACCTACTATTACCTTTTCTCTTCACAATACTTTCAGTTCTAAATAGCTACATCTTGGAAATGGTGGAAGATAAAGCACATTCTATGATTGTTCCCCTTCACAACATTATACTGACTCACATTTAGAATGTCTAAACATTATGTACAAATATTCGTATTAACATGAGTGTGTACGAGCAACTAAACGACCAAGTCTTACATTTAATCCACAGGCTAGGATTTTGGAATGAGCTAAGACTTCATTGTTCATTCGATAACATCATTTCTGAAGCATTTCGCGATCCTATCCAAACTACTACACATTCTATCGTGACATCGATATCGAAATGCAGTGGAACAATAATTAAAAGAAAATTGTGGTGAAAAGGGTAATGAAATGATAGAGGAAACAGATGATCATGCTAGAGTAGTTTATTAAGTTCAAAGCCTCAGCATTCACACACTGCAACTATACATGCTTTGTACTGGCAGAGAATATTGTGCAGCTTCAGACCACAACCACCTCTTCGGCGTTCCTGTGGAAGATGACAGTTTCTCCAAAAAGCGCATTAGGCACGTCAAACTCCAGCTCGTTGATGGGCCTGTCGAATGGGAATAGGGAGGTCTTGGGGCACATGTCTTTGGTGTACGGGTCGATTCTTCCGTTGGTATTGGTTGAGCACGGGCTGATGATTACATAGGTGCAGAGTGGCAGACCCTCACGGGTTCCGCGTGGCAGCATCAGGCGATCGATGTCTCCAAAAACGCGCATGATGTAGTTGAAAAACGGCTGTGTCCCACTAGCCATGGCGACCTCCGTGGCTCCGAACAGCTGAGTGAAGCTCATTGGCAGCTGGGTGTAGGAGCTGATGTCCTTTGACCTCCTCAGCACCTCATTCACTCCCCTTTTCACTGCAAAAAGAGTTACATGGGTTGAGGGTAAATCGAAGAAAAACGGAAATAACGAGGAGTAGTAGAAATGAGATTGGCGATGAACTTAACATCAAAACTGAGACCGCAATATAGAGGAAGTGAATGGATTTTGCTGTCTCTGAAGGAAAAGTAACACATGATAGTCAGGGCAAGGAGTATATAGAAAGCAGACTAGCATAGGCAAAGAAGGCATTCATAACCAAAAGGACTACTCATAAGAACCATCGGTCTTAATTTGTGGAAGAGATTTCCCAGAATATACATCTGGAGCAGTACATTATACACAAGCGGATCATGGACTGTGGGAAAATCAGAAAGTTGAGAATCGAAGCATTTGAGCTGTTGTGTCATAAAAGGATGCCAGTAATAATATGGAAAGATAAGATAAGAATTCTGGAAGTTCTCTTCAGAATCGGCAAGAAAAGAAACCTATGGAAAATACTTACAAGGAGGATGGAGAGGACACTAAGAGTACCAGGTAAATCAGAGGTACAAGTGCAGCCTGCACTGTTGCCAGATTTCTGACATCACCCAGTAATATGTTGCAACACTGCCAGATCCTTCCCACGCCTTCCCCAAACCGTCTGATTTCACAGCCCTAGATGGTGGAAGTAGAACAATTGTCCAAGGTGAAAAATTCCAAAAAATGCCGGACATTTAAGAATCTCCATTGCAAATGGCAGGAAATTCAGAAAATCCGATATGCCCACTTGTACTAACCTTTCCTGAGTTCGAAAACTGATCGAATAACACCGTTTAACAGACATTTATTTAGTAAGATGGTAGAAACATAGAGCTCTGTCATGGAGCACAAGAAAATGTATCTTCCACAGGAGGCAATTAACACTGCTAACTCACTTCACAACTTCCATCACTCCCTAGAAGTGCACTAACAAATATACGATGTAACAAATCCTATACAAGGCGTTTATAACATTTTGCATGAAATTTATACCAAAACGTTCATACATGTCACTATTCTTAACCAATTTAAAGTGTGTCATCTATGACAACTTAAAGTCTCCATGGAAAAAATTCCACCTGTAGCAGAATTTCGTCACGATGTCAGCAGAACAGGGTGGAATTTAATAAAGCTGCTTCAATTTTGCTTAAGACTCTGTATCACATTTATGTATCGAGTGAAACAAATTTTGAAGATGACACAACCATGTAGTTGAAGTGTATCTAACTAAAAGTAGGATGTTCTTTTCTGCTTTCATGACACTTTTTGGTATTATTTATCAGAATAGATATCTCGGAAATTTGTTACAATTTTGCTGTAACATAGTGATGTATTGGGTAATTTGTAAGAATTTTTGCTTTATCGGTGTATGGAACAATTTATTACAATTTTGCTGTAATAGGAGCACTTTGCTGTGATTTTGTGTAACAGTGATGATGTGTGGGATAATTTATTACAGATTTTCTGTCAAATGGTAATTTATGTATTTTTTGTTACAGTTTTGTTGTGACATGATGATGTCTGTGGTAATTAGTTCCAATTCTGTTCTGAGAAGTAATATGTGCCATGTGGTCTCCACAAATGTTCCAATGGCTCTACGTACTATGGGACTTAACATCTGAGGTCATCAGTCCCCTAGACTTAGAACTACTTAAACCTAACTAATCTAAGAACCCTGTCCTGAGGCAGGGTTCGAACCTACGACCGCAGCAGCAGCGCGGTTCCAGGCTGATGGGCCTAGAACCGTTCGGCCACACCGGCCAGCTGGTCTCCACAGTTCAAGCGCAGAAGTTAGCATTATCAGTGGAAGATGAAAAACGTTTTTAACATAGAGCAATTTGCTGCAGTAGTTCTGATACCATAGCAATGCATGGAGTAATTTGCTGCAATTTTGTTGTAACAAGGCGCAATTTGTTATTCTTTTGCTGTAATATGACGCTGTGTAGAATAACTTGAGATAATCATGGCTGTGTTCTCAGTCCAACTTGATATCTCTCATTGTGAAGTAATACTCCAAACTGGAGAAGAGTCCTTGTTTAAGCCTCACAACTGTCGAACCAATTTTAGACATCTGTGCTTCTAATGCTGCTTAACATTATCTTCATATTTAAAAGAGCTGTAGCAATAGCAGCACAACGATTAATGTGTGCTTTCTGCACCAATCACTAGATGCATAGTAAAACTAGGCGTCACCTTTATGACATACTCTGATCACAATATTTAACCTCGTTATTCTTCCTATATTACATTTAATAGATTACACTTCTCCATGGAAAACATATGCTACTGTTCCACTTGATGTAGCATAACTACACTCCTGGAAATTGAAATAAGAACACCGTGAATACATTGTCCCAGGAAGGGGAAACTTTATTGACACATTCCTGGGGTCAGATACATCACATGATCACACATGATCACACTGACAGAACCACAGGCACATAGACACAGGCAACAGAGCATGCACAATGTCGGCACTAGTACAGTGTATATCCACCTTTCGCAGCAATGCAGGCTGCTATTCTCCCATGGAGACGAACGTAGAGATGCTGGATGTAGTCCTGTGGAACGGCTTGCCATGCCATTTCCACCTGGCGCCTCAGTTGGACCAGCGTTCGTGCTGGACGTGCAGACCGCGTGACACGACGCTTCATCCAGTCCCAAACATGCTCAATGGGGGACAGATCCGGAGATCTTGCTGTCCAGGATAGTTGACTTACACCTTCTAGAGCACGTTGGGTGGCACGGGATACATGCAGACGTGCATTGTCCTGTTGGAACAGCAAGTTCCCTTGTCGGTCTAGGAATGGTAGAACGATGGGTTTCAATGACGGTTTGGATGTACCGTGCACTATTCAGTGTCCCCTCGACGATCACCAGAGGTGTACGGCCAGTTTAGGAGATCGCTCCCCACACCATGATGCCGGGTGTTGGCCCTGTGTGCCTCGGTCGTATGCAGTCCTGATTGTGGCGCTCACCTGCACGGCGCCAAACACGCATACGACCATCATTGGCACCAAGGCAGAAGCGACTCTCATCGCTGAACACGACACGTCTCCATTCGTCCCTCCATTCACGCCTGTCGCGACACCACTGGAGGCGGGCTGCTCGATGTTGGGGCGTGAGCGGAAGACGGCCTAATGGTGTGCGGGACCGTAGCCCAGCTTCATGGAGACGGTTGCGAATGGTCGTCGCCGATACCCCAGGAGCAACAGTGTCCCTAATTTGCTGGTAAGTGGCGGTGCGCTCCCCTACGGCACTGCGTAGGATCCTACGGTCTTGGCGTGCATCCGTGCGTCGCTGCGGTCCGGTCCCAGGTCGACGGGCACGTGCACCTTCCGCCGACCACTGGCGACAACATCGATGTACTGTGGAGACCTCACGCCCCACGTGTTGAGCAATTCGGCGGTACGTCCACCCGGCCTCCCGCATGCCCACTATACGCCCTCGCTCAAAGTCCGTCAACTGCACATACGGTTCACGTCCACGCTGTCGCGGCATGCTACCAGTGTTAAAGACTGCGATGGAGCTCCGTATGCCACGGCAAACTGGCTGACACTGACGGCGGCGGTGCACAAATGCTGTGCAGCTAGCACCATTCGACGGCCAACACCGCGGTTCGTGGTGTGTTCGCTGTGCCGTGCGTGTGATCATTGCTTGTACAGCCCTCTCGCAGTGTCCGGAGCAAGTATGGTGGGTCTGACACACCGGTGTCTTTGTGTTCTTTTTTCCATTTCCATGAGTGTATCTGCCTCTAGTATATGGCGATTGCCTCCTACTTTACTGATGTTTTACCCTGAATAAAAGTCTGGTAGGTCTGATGTTACAACTTACTAACACTCCAAAATGGATAGAAGACGAACTGACAGACGTGGATGACCACAGGACCAATTCTATGCCTAATATGGAATCAGAAATTGCCCTGCAGAGACGAGGTTCATAATGGTGAAATTCTGGATGAAACTGCAAGGAGATGCAGCAGTATATAAATCTGTTAGACCTTTCGTTTGATAGCCATACAGATTCATAGTGATCATACGATTGTTTTGATAGTTCTTTACATAAAATAATACAACACTACTGCAGTTACAAAGGAAAATCAATAAAATTTGATCAATTTGTAGTAAAACATGCTGTATTTACACACTGTGTATCACTGTTTCATTTTGTGTGATTATAGTTTTCGCTTTCCCACCGGAAATGCTAAAATTGTCTTTTATACAAACCGATTCTGACACAAATTTCACAGATTTTTGGCACAAAATTAGCTAATTTCAAAACAAAATTTGCTAAGGAAGACTGGACAAAGAAGTGTGAATCAAATTGCAGTACCTATGGACAGAGACTGTCAAACGATGAAGAGAAGAACTGACTTGGACTACAACATTTCTCTGCTGCATCTAGCATACTTGCAGGCAGCGTAGACAGAAACCTTGAGATTCATTAGACTTTATGTGAGAAATTGGTTAAAAATCACTGAAAATGAAATGCTGACCTGAAAACTGGATCATATTCCGCTTATAATTTCGAGGATTGGAGTTTAATACACAGTCGACATAGACATCATTAAAGATAAATCACTAACTCACACTAATGATGATATAAATCGGTAATGACCTCTCTGAAGGAAGTTTACTGATACTGATCAGAAGTCCCGAGGAAATGTCTGATGTCCACGCGGTGCTCGTAGGTGCACCTGTAGCAGACCAAAGCACCACTGTGACACATAATATTACTTCAAAATATAGGTTTGAGGGCTGCAGAATTGTGTTAAATCATCGCCACATCCACGTCATGAATTCTGATAACTGTTCATTGCTGCTATACAAACAACCTTTTAGCTCTCACATCGTTATTTCACACCGTATATATGGAATATACAGTGTGCATACATCTTATCCTCTGTCGTTTTGGACAGTTGCCTTTCTTCATTTCGGTTGATTTTTACCCGCCTGTTTACACCCCTTCATGCTTGATGTCTGCCTGCAGGATAAATGTCCGTGGAATAAGGCCATAAATGTGCCAGAGTGTTTTCAGGACCATTCGCATCGATGTCTTTGACAACAAGTTCGTCTGATCTGGATCCAAAGGGACGTAAGCTTTGCGCCCACATTTACAGGAATTTCGTAAACATTTTGTGTCACATATTTCCGTAAATCTACCTAGGATTTGCCCAAACCATGCCTTGTAAAACGGTCACTGTATTAGGTACAGCATGTGGATCAACATGCTATTAAGCAGGTGGTTATAATGATTTGGCCCATCAGTATTGATATTCTTGACGTGCACCTTTGATCTTGGTTTTATCAGCCACCCTTACAAATCACTCAATTGCCTCCAAAGTCGTGTGACTGGTATACAAAGTACGACTAGCCTTGGAAAGGCATGCAGATTTTGAATACATTTCCAAATGCGGAATTTTCCGCAAACCTATTTACCAACAATGGTGTTGCTGTGGCCCCCTCAACCAGATGAGCGTGGAGCAGCCGAGTCAGCACAGCACCACACCTCGCTGTGCCCGGCCGTATGAGCTGGTGCATAGCTATTCTGCTGGAGGAGTCACTGGATCGACGTGGCTCTCGTCCACTTGAAAGACCTGGGATCTGGTAGCTATCACTGCTATTTTTCTTCTAGAAATGCATTGTACAGCTACGCTACAGACCATTTCTATTGTAATATGTCGTCATTTCAGTCACTTGTATTTGCCAATTTGCAACGTATTTGGTGGTCACAATTACCTTTGTCACTAACTACAGGCTTTCTTCACATTCAGCTGCAGATGGCACATGCTAGATGCGTAAAAGTTTAGTGTGTTTTTCTGCATATACATCTACATGGATACTCTGCAAATCATGGATACTCAGCCTGGCATAGGGTTCATCGAACCACCTTCACAATTCTCTTATTATTCCAATCTCGTATAGCGCGCGGAAAGAATGAACACCTATATCTTTCCGTAAGAGCTCTGATTTCCCTTATTTTATCGTGGTGATTGTTCCGCCCTATGTAGGTCGGTGCCAACAAAATATTTTCGCATTCGGAGGAGAAAGCTGGTGATTGGAATTTCGTGAGAAGATTCCGTTGCAACGAAAAACGCCTTTCTTTTAATGATTTCCAGCCCAAATCGTGTATCATTTCTGTGACACTCTCTCTCATATTTCGCGATGATACAAAACGTTCTGTCTTTCTTTGAACTTTTTCGATGTACTCCGTCAGTCCTACCTGGTAAAGATCCCACACAGCAGTATACTAAAAGAGAACAGACAAGCGTAGTGTAGGCAGTCTCTTTAGTAGGTCTGTTACGTTTTCTAAGTGTCCTGCCAATAAAAAGCAGCCTTTGGTTAGCCTTCCCCACAACATTTTCTATGTGTTCCTTTCAATTTAAGTTGTTCGTAATTGTAATACCTAGGTATTTAGTTGAATTTGTGGCTTTTAGATTAGACTGATTTATCGTGTAACCGAAATTTAACGAGTTCCTTTTCGCACTCATGTGGACGACCTCACACTTTTCGCTATTAGGGTCAACTGCCACTTTTCGCACCATTCATATATCTTTTTAAAATCGTTTTGATGTTTGTTTTTATCTTCTGATGACTTAAGTAGTCGATAGACGACAGCGTCATCTGCAAACAACCGAAGACGGCTGCTCAGATTGTCTTCCACATCGTTTATGTCTCCAAAATCGTTTATATAGACAAGAAACAAGAAAGGGCCTGTAACACTACCTTGGGGAACGCCTGAAATCTCTTCTGGTTTACTCGATGACTTTCCGTCAATTACTACCAACTGTGACATCTCTTACAGGAAATCGCAAATCCAGTCACATAACTGAGACGATATTCCATGAGCACGCAATTTTACTACGAGCCGCCTGTGTGGTACAGTGTCAAAAACCTTCCGGAAATCCAGGAATACGGAATCGATCTGAAATCCCTTATTTTACTACGAGCCACCTGTGTGGTACAGTGTCAAAAGCCTTTCGGAAGTCCGGAAATACGGAATAGATCTGAAATTCCTTATCAATAGCAGTCAGCACTTCATGTGAATAAAGAGCTAGTTGTGTTTCACAGGAACGATGTTTTCTGAACCAATGTTGACTGTGTGTCAATAGACCATTTCCTTCGAGATAATTCATAATGTTAGAACACAATATGTGTTCTAAAATTCTGCTGCATATCGACGTTAACGATATGGGCCTGTAATTTAGTGGATTACTCCTACTACCTTTCTTGAATATTGGTGTGCCTGTGTTACTTTCCAGTCTTTGGGTACGGATCTTTCGTCGAGCGAACGGTTATATATGATTGTTAAGTATGGAGCTAACGCATCAGCATATTCCGAAAGGAACCTAACTGGTATACAGCTTTTAAGCCTCACAATCCTGCAACTTCTGATCTAGATTGTCCAAATCCATTTTCTAGTGCTAATTTAGTAGCTGTTTCCTTGTTTAATAGCTACAAACCCACTCTAGCACAAATTTTTTGTAATGGATTTTAAAAACATAGTTGTGGGGTTTGGTGGTCTTTTGTAATTTTCTGCTGTTAGTACAATTGCCTATCTTGGCTGTTTTGAATTTCCTGCCAATTTATATTACCTGGTGAACAAGTTCGTAGCGTTTTGGTTTTGCATGTTCGTATTCCGGTCGCTATGCGTTTATTTATGGGTTCTCATCCTTTATTTGTAGTACGCTATTGCTATTCGAGTTTATGTATTGTCATTTTGTCATTTGGAGACAGTGAGTGATGATGTGGATGCTAGGAAGTAGAGTTCCAAGAGGAGAAATCGGAACATTTCTGACATATTCTTCCGTTTGAGTTCAGCAGGTGGGTGACAGCTCTAAAGGCAATTAGAAACATTTGCGCCATATATGAGGATAATGCCACTGTACAAAGAATGGAAAGAAAATGGTTTTCTTATTTTAAGGAGGATCGTTTTGACATTAGACTGTCCACGTTGAGGAAGACCTTCATGGTTAGGTGAAGGTCGTATAAACGCGTTAATCCACAAGGTACCATGTCAGTGTACTTGAGAACTGGCAAATGTGATGAACTGTGATCATTCCATCATCGTGCGAAATTTGCAAGAGATGGGGAAGGTTCAACCCAAAATCACAAAAATCAGTGGATGGTCATATGTGCATTTCCGCTCACTCGTCATCAAATGGCTCGTGAACGACACCGACAATTCGTAGCCCGTACCGTTACTGGTGACAAGAAATAGTGACTTTATGCTAAGACGAGGAAAAGAAAGGAATGGTTGAGCCCAAACAAAGCAACAGCTACCCGTCCAAAGACGTGCGTGCATTCACAAAGGATAATGTTACACATCTTGTAGAACAGCGATGGTGTGGTCTACTACGAATTGCTTCCTTGAGGTGTTACCATCACTGCTGACATCTATTGTCAACAAGTGAGATGTCTTGCGATGCAGTGCAAGAACAACGACTTTGAAGACTGTGTGAATTGATGCTACTCCACAATGACGCCGGCCTGCAGACAGATAGACTGACAAAAAACACCACGCACGAGTTCGGCTGCGAGGTCCTCCCTACCCACCCTTTTCACTTCGCCTTGCGCCCTTAGATTTTCACTTTTTCCAATCTCTAGCCAAAAACCCTCAAGGAACTTCCTTTCCATATGAAAGTGCACTTCGAACATGGCTCGACGAGTTCTTCACCTCAGAACTACGCTTTATCAACAGTGTCGGCAGACTGCTGTAAGTAGTGAAGGAGAGTATATCGTTGATGGCTAAAGTCTTTGTTATGTGTATTGTTTGTGCTTATTAAACTTATGGGTAAATGCTATGGACTTATGCACCATCCCAATACTTAAGAAATGGGTCATCTTTTTGAATTTCCCGTCATTTTAAATTTACTACTGCCATTTTAAATATAACAAAAGCGCATATCTACGATTTTTTTTAAATTATCGCATCATTTTGAAACAAGAATTTTGAATTTGTTTCCATTGTTTGAATTTCCTTACATTGACAATTGGCCTACGTGCGCAATCTTGTATTGGATCTGGGAACCCTAAGAGACGTCTTCAGATATCTGGCAACAATGGGGATGAACCTGTACTCTCACGTCCTCGCTGCTGGTTGTACATGCATTAAGATATCGAGAAATAACTGTCATGGTACTTGAGGAAACTGTAGACGGTAAAATCTGTCGGGTAAGAGAGATAATAGAATGTATCTAACATTAAATAACTGAGTAATTTCGTCCAAGTGCTGCTACAAGACGAGGACAGGAGAGAAATTCGTGGAGGGCCACTTAAAACCTGCACTACGCTGAGGAAAGAAAAAGAGAGAAAGTAAGCTGTGGTCTTGACACTTATGTTGGGGTGGGGGACAGAAAATACACCTACAGATGTCATTGTTCTAATGATCTTTATGAGTTAGAAAATGGCGACAGAAGGTTGAGTGCTAGGAGTGTGCTTAGATGGAGCGTTTGAAATGAGATAATGTGTAAACACTCGCTCTATAAATACTACTAACACTTTTCTACTATAGGCTAATATTTATTAACGTTCCAAACGCATTCAGCCTTTTAAATTCAGGTACATTCAGTGGATTCAATAATTTACTTGTTTCTCGTACCTAAATCTGCTGTTACCAGAGGCGAGGAAAAGCAGATTTTAGAAAGACGAACGAATGGCTTAATATAAAAGGCGAAACGCCTCTGACATATACTGCAGCAAGGAAAAGGCTTTTGAGTTTATTAAACAAATATTTTAAAAGATTGATAGAATACACGGGAGTTGATTTGCTGATGTGTGTATGCTCGTACTGTGTCTCACAGAATACGAATCAATGAAGGTAGCCCGTATTACTGGACGGTAGAAGCGAATGTATGCAGTGATACATTTGCAATCTAGTTTTTGAAGTGTTCATTCTTACTTATTTTAAACGTGGCTGGTACAGGCTGTGATAGGAGCTCAGGTTTGGCGTTCATAAGGTACCTAAAACATTGTCAGAACTGAAGTTGGGACGAAACGTGACGAGTGGTGGCTGGATAGCTCAGCAGGTGAGATCACTTTCTGCGAAAGGCAAGGTACCAGGTCCGAGTACCAGTCGGATTCTCAGTGTTAAACTACTATAAAGTTTCAAAATTGTAATGTTACTCATGTAAAGATTACTAACTCTTTAGGCGCAGTTGTTGTGGTCTTCAGTCCAGAGACTGGTTTGATGCAGCTCTCCATGCTACTCTATCCTGTGAAAGCTTCTTCATCTCCCAGTACCTACTGCAACCTACATCCTTCTGAATCTGTTTAGTGTATTCATCTCTTGGTGTCCCTCTACGATTTTTACCCTCCACGCTGCCTTCCAATATTTCCTTGATGCCTCAGAATATGCCCTACCAACCGATCCCTTCTTCTAGTTAAGTTGAGCCACAAACTCCTCCCCAATTCTATTCAATACCTCCTCATTAGTTATGTGATCTACTCATCTAATCTTCAGCATTCTTCTGTAGCACCACATTTCGAAAACTTCTATTCTCTTCTTGTCCGAACTATTTATCGTCCATGTTTCACTTCCATAGATGGCTACATTCCATACAAATACTTTCAGAAACGACTTCCTGACATTTAAATCTAAACTCGATGTTAACAAATTTCTCTTCTTCAGAAACGCTTTCCTTGCCATTGCCCGTCTCCATTTTATATCCTCTCTACTTCGAGCATCATCAGTTATTTTGCTCCCCAAATAGCAAAACTTATTTACTACTTTAAACGTCTCATTTCCTAATCTAATTCTCGCAGCATCACCCGATTTAATTGTTTACATTCCATTAACCTCGTTTTGCTTTTGATGATGTTCATCTTATATCGTCCTTGCAAGACACTGTTCATTCCGTTCAGCTGCTCTCCCAGGTCCTTTGTTGTTTCTGACAGAATTACAATGTCATCGGCGAACCTCAAAGTTTTTATTTCTTCTCCCTGGATTTTAATACCTACTCCGAACTTTTTTTCCTTTACTGCTTGCTCAATATACAGGTTGTATAACAACGGGGATAGGCGACAACCTTGTCTCACTCCCTTCCCAACCACTGCTTCCCTTTCATGCGCCTCGACTATTATAACTGCCATGTGCCTCCTGTACAAATTGTAAATAGCCTTTCGCTGCCTGTATTTTACCCCTGCCACCTTCAGAATTTGAAAGAGTAACTGCACTAAATTTTCCTTAAGGAGCAGGTTGATGTAAACAACTTACATTTCATGCCGAATGAGTCGATGTAGACCATTTTGTGCCGCCTCTCATCCATAGACAGCTTCTTGCCATATGCGTCGTAGACCGGGCCTATGAAGAAGCGAACGAAGACGTCCATCTCCCTGTCGCTGGTGACCTTGACGTGGTAATTGAAGGGAACGTGCGTCAGACGCTGTTGCCGGGCCACGACGTTCAGTCTGGCGGCCTCCTCCTGGCTCGCCACCGGAACAGCGTTGTTCAGCTCGAAGTCATAGTCCTCGAAGTACGTGACCAGCTTGTCAACGGTCAGGCTCTCCACTGTCACGCCAGGCAGCATCAGCTTGTGTGAAAAAATAAATAACATGGGGCAATGTCAGTACTCACGTAATGCGTTACTACACTACTGGCCATTAAAATTGCTACACCTACAAGAAATGCATATGATAAACGGGTATTCATTGGACAAACATATTATACTAGAACTGACATGTGACTACATTTTCAGGCACTTTGGGTGTATAGATCCTTAGAAATCAGTACCCAGAACGACCACCTCTGGCAGTAATACCAGCCTTCATACGCCTGAGTCAAACAGAGCTTGGATGGCGTGTACAGCTACAGCTGACCATGCAGCTTCAACACGATACCACAGTTCATCAAGAGTACTGACTGGCGTATTGTGACGAGCCAGCTGCTCGGGCACCATTGAGCAGGCTTTCAGTTGGTGAGAAATCTGGAGAATGTGATGGCCAGGGCAGCAGTCGAACATTTTCTGTATCCAGAAAGACCCGTACAGGACCTGCAACATGCGGTCGTGTATTATCCTGCTGAAATGTAGGGTTTCGCAGGGATCAAATAAAGGATCCTAACACGTAACGTCCACTGTTCAAAGTGCCGTCAATCCGAACGAGAGGTGACGGAGGCGTGTAATCATTGGCACCCCATACCATCACGCCAGGTGATACGACAGTATGGCGATGAAGAATACACGCTTTCAATGTGCGTTCACCGCGATGTCGCCAAACATGGATGCGACCATCATGATGATCAGAACTTGGATTTATCCGAAAAAGTGACGTTTTGCCATTCGTGCTGCCAGGTTCGTCGTTGAGTACACCATCGCAGGCGCTCCTTTCTGTGATGGAGCGTCAAAGCTAACCGCAGCCACGGTCTCCGAGCTGATAGTCCATGCTATTGCAAACGTCGTCAAACTGTTCGTGCAGATGGTTGTCGTCTGGCAAACGTCCCCATCTGTTGACTTAGGGATCGAGACGTGGCTGCACGATCCGTTACATCCATCCGAATAAGATACCTGTCATCTCGACTGCTAGTGATACGAGGCCTTTGAGATCCAGTACGGCGTTACGTATTACCCCTTAACCCACCGATTTCATATTCTGCCAACAGTCATTGGATCTCGACCAACGAAACCAGCAATGTCGCGATGTGATAAACCGCAATGGCGATAGGATACAATCCGACCTTTACCAAAGCCGGAAACGTGATGATACGCATTTCTCCTCCTTACACGAGGCATCACAACAACGTTTCACCAGGCAACGCCGGTCAACCGCTCGTTGTGTATGAGAAATCGGTTGGAAACTTTCCTCATGTGAGCACGTTGTAGGTGCCATCACCAGCGCCAACCTTCAGTGAATGCTCTGAAAAGATAATCATTCTTAGCATCTTCTTACAGTCGGTTAAATTCCGCGTCTGTAGCACATCATCTCCGTGGTGTAGCAATTTTAATGGCCAATAGTGTATGTCCGTTGTGTGCCTTTGAGTATCGATAGAAACTGACATCACAAGCCGCATATGAAATTTAATGCAAGTGATGCGTAAACAATAACAAGAATGCAGAGCTCCGGATACGTTGTTCACCTCACGTTACAATTTGTTGAAGCAATGCCTAGAAAATACTGTGGCTACCCTGTTATAAAAGAAAGTGCTTAATCTTGAATTCATTGGAAATTCTGGCAGTACTTGTAGCTTATGATTTTGCAGGGGACATAGAGGTGTGTATCATGACAGGCCTGTAACTAACATAATGCAACTAGCTAACAATATCATTTACAATATAATGGCGAAAAATATTTATCTCGACAATGACGCATGTACTTGCTGTAAGTTAATGGAACAAGTTAGGAATTTTGTCTATTTAGCCAAGAGTGAATGTACACTACTGGCCATTAAAATTGCTACACCACGAAGATGACGTGCTACAGACGCGAAACTTAACCGACAAGGAGAACATGCTGTGATATGAAAATGATTAGCTTTTCAGAGCATTCACACAAGTTTGGCGCCCGCATCTCTTGGTCGTGCGGTAGCGTTCTCGCTTCCCAAGCCCGGTTTCCCGGGTTCGATTCCCGGCGGGGTCAGGGATTTTCTCTGCCTCGTGATGGCTGGGTGTTGCGTGCTGTCCTTAGGTTAGTTAGGTTTAAGTAGTTCTAAGTTCTAGGGGACTGATGACCATAGATGTTAAGTCCCATAGTGCTCAGAGCCATTTGAACCATTTGAACACAAGTTTGGCGCCGGTGGCGCCACCCACAACGTGCTGACATGAGGAAAGTTTCCAACCGATTTCTCATATACAAACAGCAGTTCACCGGCGTTGCCTGGTGAAACGTTGTTGTGATGCCTCGTGTAAGGAGGAGAAATGCGTACCATCACGTTTCCGACTTTGATAAAGGTCGGATTGTAGCCGATTGCGGTTTATCGTATCGCGACCTTGCTGCTCGCTTTGGTAGAGATCCAGTGACTATTAGCAGAACATGGAACCAGTGACTTCAGGAGGGTAATACGGAACGCCGTGTTGGATCCCAACGGCCTCGTATCACTAACAGTCGAGATGACAGGCATGTTATCCGCATGGCTCTAATGGATCGTGCAGCCATGTCTCGATCTCTGAGTCAACAATAAGGACGTTTGCAAGACAACAACCTTCTGCACGAACAGTTTGACGACGTTTGCAGCAGCATGGACTACCAGCTCGGAGACGGTGGCTGCGGTTACCCTTGACACAGCATCACAGACAGGAGCGCCTGCGATGGTGTACTCAACGACGAACCTGGGTGCACGAATGGAAAAATGTCATTTCTTCGGATGAATTAAGGTTCTGTTTACATCATGATGGTCACATCCGTGTTTGGCGACATCGTGATGAATGCACATTTGAAGCGTGTATTCGTCATAGCCATACTGGCGTATCACTCTGCGTCGTGGTATGGCGTGCCATTGGTTACACGTCTCGGTCTCTCTTGTTCACACTGCCGGCACTTTGAACAGTGGACGTTACATTTCAGATGTGTTACGACCCGTGGCCCTACCCTTCATTCGATCCCTGCGAAACCCTACATTTCAGCAGGATAATTCACGACTGCATATTGCAGGTCCTGTATGGGCCTTTCTGGATACAGAAAATGTTCGACTGCTTCCCTGGCCAGCATATTCTCCAGATCTCTCACCAACTGAAAACGTCTGATCAATGGTGGCCGAGCAACTGGCTCGTCACAATACGCCAGTCACTGCTCTTGATAAAGTGTGGTATCGTGTTGAAGCTGCATGGGCAGCTGTTTCCGTACACGCCATCCAAGCTCTGTTTGATTCAATGCCCAGGCGTATCAAGGCCGTTATTACGGCCAGAGGTGGTTGTTCTGGGTACTGATTTCTCAGGATCTATGCACCGAAATTGCGTGAGAATGTAATCATATGTCAGTTCTAGTAAAATATATTTGTCCAATGAATATCCATTTATCATCTGCATTTCTTCTTGCTGTAGCAATTTTAATGGCCAGTAGTGTATTTAACTGGATGAAATCCAAACGTAAAAAATCCTATTTTCCTAACTCTTCCTGTGGGTATGGTCCAAGGCGATTCTTGAACTCGTCCAGTACCATAGCAACTCGCTTAGCAATCTTGTAGAACAGAGGAGACTTGATGGCAGATGTTGTGCCCACGATGGGGGGTTCCGCCTGTGAAACAAGCAGGCTGATATTATTAATGTCGTGTCAAACGAATTACAAGACGCAAAAAAATCATCATTGACGGGTCGTACCGGGTGAAAAAAGCAGCATTCACCGTCGTGTGTCACGTACTCCAACAAAGTATGGTAGAATGAACCGTAGTAGTCCTTGTTGAGAGAGTCTGCATTACCTTCAACGATTCGTCCAAAGATCTCTATGCTCGATGGGTCACGAAGAGAGTGGTTCCTGAGTTCGGTCTGTAAGCGAGAGATATGAAGAAGTCAATGTCAGCTTACAAATCGACATTCAAGATTTTTGTAAAATAAAAGTTAGTTGCAATTAAATCTTCTCTATTTGCAAGGCCCGTCACTTCGAATAAAAACTCCAGCTTTCGATAGTTGCCTCCACTACAGTCTTGAGGAGTTAAAATCGCTGACTGCCAGAGATGGCACTGTCTTCTTCCTATACAGATGCAAGCAGGATGATATTATTAATGTCGTGTCAAACGAATTACAAGATGCAAAAACCTTCCAGAGGCTCGAAGTAAGGCATTCACAAAAGACAAATTGGGCAGCTCATAACAGCTCCGTTCCACTGCGAAACCAAGTGGCGTGAAGTGTCGCAAGCGGCTGGTGCCATGTTTGAAACGGCCGCTCCCGCCATCCTACAAGCGTCAAACCTTCGTTTCTGCTTTCGCTCGACCCCATGTCTTATTGACCGTGCACCGCTGGTCTCTGTTAATATTGCTGCTGAAGCTTCCTGGGAGATTAAAACTGTGTGTTGGACCGAGAGCATTTGCCCGCGAAAGGCAAAGGCCCCATGTTCGAGTCTCGGTTTTAATCTACCAGTAAGTTTCGTATCAGCGCACACTCCGCTGCAGAGTGAAAATTTCATTCTGGAATATTGTTCCCATTTATTTCAATTTTTTTATTTTAATTTCGGCCACTCCTTTTTATAACACAAATTAGAAAAGATCATGTCTGAGTCAAAACTCTCGTCTTTTCAAAGTGTATTTTATGTCCATTTTCTGGGCAATGTTCAGCCACGGTCGACTTCTCAAGTTTCCTTTGTTTAATATGTTGTGAGTGCTCTGTGCAACCCTCAGAAACTGTGTGAATAGTTTGTCCTACGTAAATGTTACCATTTTTACATGCGACATGATGCATTCCATGAACCTAAGACGTATGTTGTCTTTAGCAGGACGTAACTCGTATTTTGGAGGCGAGTCGAAACTCTGGTCTCAGCCCATGTCATTGTCCTATGAGTACTCAATACTTATTCAAAGTATCGCAGCTTGTAAACCGAGAAGATTGTATTGAATTACGCCACTGCAACAGACCCCGACGACACAAGAGAGAGTTTCGCTTACATCAAGTACGTATCCAGAATCGATTGCATCCCAAAGCCTTTTCTCCAATGTGCTGACGGACTGTACCAGTGAGCTGTCCGGCTTGACTCCTGGGACTGGTTTCTCGTAATCGAGAGGTTCAATGTCAGGGAGGTTGTTCGAGAGCCTCTCTAGGCTGTAGCGGCTGAGGGTGGTCTTGATGTCGTAATAGAAGCGGTCTCCCCTGTGGGTCTCGTTGGCCTGGCCGTAGTCCTCCCTCTTGGCCCAGAAGGGGAAGCGGAAGCGCAGGAAGTCTCGGAAGGCGAGCAGGCCCACGTCCTCAGTGTAGTAGGACAGCAGCTCGTCAGCTTCTTCGGCATAAGGGAGGCCGCTGTAGTTGGCATGGATCACATACGGCTCCCCCTTGTTGAAAGTCTTCCCTGTTGTGGGTTTGAGGGCATTATTCAATAAGTAATATAACCACAGACTTTTTTGTGAAGTAACGAAGATATAGATTTAGGAATTTGTTTGTTCTTAGGGCAAGACTGTTTACCTGTAGGACATTTTGAAGGCAAAGTTAGAGTCCTGAAATGGATCCTCAAATTATTTTCTATTTTACAATAGCAGGTAGTTTTCTTGACGAGATGGATTAATTCATATCTATCTGTCGCTTGTGCCTTATCCCGTGGTTGCACAGTGTTGGCCATGGTTAATCAGATGTGGCATCTCAGTGTAAAGGGGTGGCCAGATGTCCTTCCTGCCGCCACTTCGTACCCCTCGGAATGGAATTAGTGTACCCCAACTGTTTGTGACTGGTATAATCCATGGAAGTGTGCGAAGGTGTTCAGATGTCTGCGAGCCATGTAACTGAGGCGGGACGTGAGGACCAGCCTGGTATTCACCCAGTGGGATGAGGAAAACCGCCTAAAAACCACGCGTAAGCGCTCTCAGCTACCCTGGCGGGTCAGATGGTTTAATTCATATATTAGATAATATGTACTGGTATTAGTATGGAATACGAATGCCTAACACGTAGACTTTGTTTCGCGCGAAGATAGCATTGTTATTCTCGCAGCAGGCGGTGCACGAAGAATGAAAGAAAACGTGTCATGTAATTGTAGCTGTGTCTCTACTGTGACTTATTTCACATACATGTGGAAAGTACATGGCATTAATTATGGGCGAGTACAGGGGAAGAAGAAGCAACTTACAGGGATTGGAAAAACATATGGAAGTACCGCGAGAAATGCATGCTTGATCATAAACGCAGTGCTAGCGAAGCCTGCAGATCGCGTTGTTGTATTTGACCACGAACGTAACCTGTTCAATGTTCTCAGTATTGCAAGTACACTACGAGCCATTAAAATTGCTACAACACGAAGATGACGTGCTACAGACGCGAAATTTAACCGACAGGAAGAATATGCTGTGATATGCAAATAATTAGCTTTCCAGAGCATCACACAAGGTTGGCGCCGGTGGCGACACCTACAACGTGCTCACATGAGGACAGTTTCCAACCGATTTCTCATATACAAACAGCAGTTGACCGGCGTTGCCTAGTGAAACATTGTTGTGATGCCTCGTGTAAGGTGGAGAAAAGCGTATCTTCACGTTTCCGACCTTGATAAAGGTCGGATTGTAGCCTATCGCGATTGCGGTTTATCGTATCGCGAAATTGCTGGTTGCGTTGGTCGAGATCCAATGACTGTTAGCAGGATATGGAATCGGTGGGTTCAGGAGGGTAATTCGGAACGCCGTGCTGGATCCCAACGGCCTCGTATCACTAGCGGTTGATATGATAGGCATCTTATCCTCACGGCTGTAACGGATCGTGCAGCCACGTCTCTATCCCTGAGTCAACAGATGGGGACGTTTGCGAGACAACGATCATCTGCACGAACAGTTCGACGACGTTTGCAGCAGCACGGACTATCAGCTCGGAGACCGTGGCTGCGATTACCCTCGACGCTGCATCACAGACACGAGCGCCTGCAATGGTGTACTCGACCACAATTTTAATGGCCAGTAGTGTATCAATCAGGCCAGAACAATGTTTTATGTAGCTGTGAGTGTACTATGTCAGAACTAAGTGCTGTCAAACCTGGGCAAATTTTTGGTGCCCGTGTGGTGGATGCTGTCATAACGTAGGTAGCCAGAGTGTTTGATGTCGCAAAGAAAGAAGAAAAATATCACCCAATAAGTCACAACGCGGACGAAAGTGTGAGTTGAGTGACGGTGACGGACGGTCGCTGAAGAGGACTGTGACGAAAAATAAGAGGACAACGGCTGCAAAAGTCACTACAGAACTGAGAGCCACCACTTGGCGACCCCTGTCAGTACCAAAAGAACACGAAGGGATCTCCATACGCAGGGAACTGCACGGTGAGCTGGGATTCAAGTACTACTCGTTAGCGGGGCCAATGCCCATAACAGGAGTAGGGAGCAATGCAAGAAAGTTTTATGGTCGGGTGAGTCTTGTTTCATACCGTTTCCAACTTCTGCTCGAGTTTACGTCCCTAGACGAGGGTTCTTCGATGATTTGGCCAGCCATACGTGATATTCTACGAAAAAAATGAAATGAGCCTACGGCATTGTTGGCCGGGAGGCCGCAGCCGGGGAAGTTCGGCCGCCGAGTGCAAGTCTTACCGCAGTCGACGCCACACTGGGCGACTTGCGCCCCGGTGATGAGCATGAAACGAACATGATGTCAACACAACACCCAGTCCAGGAGCGGAGAAAATCTCCAACTCGGAGGTGAATCGAACCCGGGACCTCCGGCATGGGAGGGGAGGACTTACCACTCAACCAAGCAGGCGACCGATATTCTACACTACTGGCCATTAAAATTGCTACACCTACAAGAAATGCAGACGATAAACGGGTATTCATTGGACAAATATACTAGAACTGACATGTGATTACATTTTCACGCAATTTGGGTGCATAGATCCTGAGAAATCAGTACCCAGAACAACCATCTCTGGCCATAATAACGGCTTTGATACGCCTGGGCATTGCGTCAAACAGAGCTTAAACACGACACCACAGTTCATCAAGAGTACTGACTGGCGTATTGTGACGAGCCAGTTGCTCGGCCACCATTGACCAGACGTTTTCAACTGGTGAGAGATCTGGAGAATGTGCTGGCCAGTGCAGCAGTCGAACATTTTCTGTACCCAGAAAGGCCCGTGCAAGACCTGCAACACGCGGTCGTGCATTATCCTGCTGAAAGCAGTGATCGAATGAGGGTAGGGCCACGCGTCGTAACACATCTGAAATGTAACGTCCACTGTTCAAAGTACCGTCAATGCGAACGAGAGGTGACCGAGACGTGTAAGCAATGGCACCCCGTACTATCACGCCGGGTGACCCGCTAGTGTGGCGATGACAAATACACTCTTCCAATGCACGTTCACCACGATGTCGCCAAACACGGGTGAAACCATCATGATGCTGTAAACAGAATCTAGATTCGTACGAAAAAATGACGTTTTTGCATTCGTGCATCCAGGTTCGTCGTTGAGTACACCATCGCAGGAGCTCCTGTCTGTGATGCAGCGTCAAGGGTAACCGTAGCCATGGTCTCCGATCTGATAGTCCATGCTGCTGCAAACGTCGTCAACTGTTCGTGCAGTTGGTTGTTGTCTTGCAAACGCCCCCATCTGTTGACTCAGGGGTCGAGATGTGGCTGTACGAACCGTTTCAGCCATGTGGATAAGATGCCTGTCATCTCGACTGCTAGTGATACGATGCCGTTGGGATCCAGCACGGCGTTCCGTATTACCCTCCTGAAGCCACCGATTCCATATTCTGCTAACAGTCGTTGGATCTCGACCAACGCGAGCAGCCATGTCGCAAAATGAGAAACCGCATTCGCGATAGGCTAAAATCTGACCTTTATCAAAGTCGGAAACGTGATGGTACGCATGTCTCCTCCTTACACGAGGCATCAAAACATCGTTTCACCAGGCAACGCCGGTCAACTGCTGTTTGTGTATGAGAAATCGGTTGGAAACATTGCTCATGTCAGCACGTTGTAGGTGTCGCCACCGGTGCCAACCTTGTGTAAACGCTCTGAAAAGCTAATCATTTGTATATCACAACATCTTCTTCCTGTCGATTAAATTTCGCGTCTGCAGCACGTCATCTTCGTGGTGTAGCAATTTTAATGGCCAGTAGTGTACGAGCCCTATGGTTTCTCTGGCAGGTCGCATTACTGCCAACTACTATATGAACATTTAGGCTGATCCAGTCGATCCCACGGTATAATGTTTGTTTCCTAATGGTGATGATGAGTTCCAAGACAGCAGAGCGCCTATTCACACAACCCCCAACTTTCAGGACTGGTTTTGTGAGCACAAAGTTAACCGATCTTAACTTTATTGAAAGTTCGTGGAATGTGATCGACTTACACCTCCATCATCTTTACCTGTACTTGCCGCTTTTTTGCAGTAAGAGAGGTATAATATTCCCATGAAAACCGTACAGGATCTCTATTTATTCACACCGAGCCGAATAGAAACTGTTTTGAACGCTAACGGTCTTATTACGTGAGGTAATGTGTTATGTTTTCATTGTTTCCTTTTTTTGTCCACTCCGGCATATTGTAGACTGCAACTGATTCTACCAAAATTTACGTCATTCATATCTAATGGAGATTTTATTCCTCAATCATTGAGTATTCTTCTGTCTCTTGAAGCAGAAAAAATGAGATTTAATCTACATCTACATCTTCATCTACATCCATACTCCGCAAGCCACCTGATGGTGTGTGGCGGAGGGTACTTCGAGTACCTCTATCGGTTCTCCCTTCTATTCCAGTCTCGTATTGTTCGTGGAAAGAAAGATTGTCGGTATGCCTCCGTGTGGGCTCTAATCTCTCTGATTTTATCCTCATGGTATCTTCGCGAGATATACGTAGGAGGGACCAATGTACTGCTTGACTCCTCGATGAAGTTATGTTCTCGAAACTTCAACAAAAGCCCGTACCGAGCTACTGAGCGTCTCTCTTGCAAAGTCTTCCACTGGGCTATCACTGTCATCTCCGTAACGCTTCCGCGATTGCTAAATGATCCTGTAACGAAGCGCGCTGCTCTCCGTTGGATCTTCTCTATCTCTCCTATCAACCCTATCTGGTACGGATCCCACACTGGCGAGCAATATTCAAGCAGTGGGCGAACAAGTGTACTGTAACCTACTTCCTTTGTGTTCGGATTGCATTTCCTTAGGACTCTTCCAATGAATCTCAGTCTGGCATCTGCTTTACCGACGATCAAATTTATATGATCATTCCATTTTAAGTCACCCCTAATGCCTGCTCCCAGATAATTTATGGAATTAACTGCTCTCAGTTGCGGACCTGCTATGTTGTAGCTAAATGATAAAGGATCTTTCTTTCTATGTATTCGCAGCACATTACACTTGTCTACATTGAGATTCAATTGCCATTCCCTGCACCATGCGTCAATTCGTTGCAGATCCTCCTGCATTTGAGTACAATTTTCCATTGTTACAACCTCTCTATATACCACAGCATCATCCCCAAAAAGCCTCAGTGAACTTCCGATGTTATCCACTAGGTCATTTATGTATATTGTGAATAGCAACGGTCCTACGACACTCCCCTGCGGCACACCTGAAATCACTCTTACTTCGGAAGACTTCTCTACATTGAGAATGACATGCTGTGTTCTGTAACTTTACACTGTTTTCGGTTACGAAAGTAAGAAGTGATCATATTAACTCATCAACATGTATAGCTTAATTAACTCATTTCTGAGTAAAGCAACTGAATCTTCAGCTTCTGTAACTTGTACGTGTATCTGTACGTTGCAATATTAATATACTATAGTGAAAACGTGATTATTATAATGTAATAATTATTTGTAATTCGCATATCATAGCCGTAAATCAACTGCGTTGCGTTTGCTGTAATATGGGAACTTTAACGGGCATTGTATGAGTCTGATGTATTCAGGTACTTTATATGATGGTCTTTTAAAGAACGACGGCTTTCTTCTCATTAAACGCTACTCAACATGTTTCAGAAGCCATTATAGAACGACTCTGCTTATATATATATATATATATATATATATATATATATATATATATATATATATATATATATATATATATATATATATTTCTTGTTATTTCTTATTTGGGATTAATAATATTGCAGCTTTAAATATGAGGAGAGACTGCGATAGGGCACATATGAAGGACGCAGACACATTTCACCACCCTGTGGGGAAAGCGAGGTACGCATTACAGTACAAAATTGCCCTCTAGCGTATGCTCCATTGTGACATCTCCTAAAAAAAAGTGAATTGAATGGCATCTTATTTAATATGTCCCAATACAACTTGTAACGCCGACAACGTTTCAGTATGCAACTTTGGCCGTCTTTGAGATTTCAAAGTATTTTAGAGACTGCCAAACTTGGGACCAGTAGATTATTATTATTTACTTATTATGTATTTATTTGCTGCCATATACATATGACCTGCCACCTTGTTACGGATCGTACTTTCACGATACGAATACGAAATTTCGCATGCGCAGAATTTGTTATTTCTTATTTGGGATTAATAATATTGCAGCTTTAAATACTTATCTTAAGAATAGCGATTTATTCTTTGAAGACAGGAATTTATGAAGACAGGGAAGAGGTTACGACACATTATAACTAAGACATACTATAAATTCGAAAAAAAAATTCTAAAGTAAACAAGATTCTTGCATTCAAGATGGATAGATAGAAGATAATGAAATCAACAAAATTTTGGAAAACCGAATTATGAACCATAACCACATTTTTAGGAATAATGAAGTCAGAAGATAGGAAAGATGATGGTGGAAGAAAGTCCCTTCACCAAGTGTGTAAGACGGTGAGTGTCTTGGAATTGTCCATCAAGCCACTGACCGCGAAACACAGTTCTTCATCTAAATCTGATATCTACTCTAGGTTTCCTAATAACACTATAGCACGTGAAAGAAAATTTCATTGTTCCGGGGAGTTTACGCTGCTATGCAACTTCCTAGCAGACTAAAATTGTGTGCCACACCGAGACTCGAAGTCGGGACCTTTGCCTTTCGTAGACAAGCGCTTCACCATCTGAGTTGCGCACCCACAACTCACGACTACTTCTCACACCTTTACTTCCACCATTACCTCGTCTCCTGCCTTCAGGAGCTGTGAGGGCAGATCGTGAGTCGTGTAGCTTAGTCGGTAAAGCACTTTCCCTCGAAAGGCAGAGGTCCCGAGTTCGAGTCTCTGTCTGGCACAGTTTTAATTAGGCCAGGAAATTTCGTATGCACGGTGAAAATTTCATTCTGGAAACATCCTCTAGGTCGTGGCTCAAGTATGTCTCCACAGTAGCATTTCTTCCAGAAGCGCTAATCCAGCAAGTTTCATAGAAGATTTCTGTGAACCTTGGAAGGTAGAGGACGAGGTACCAGCGGAACTATATTTGCGAGTAGGGCTCAGTCGCGTTTGGGTAGCTCAGCGGCTTAAGTACAAGGCCGCGAAAGTTAAAGGTTCCGAGATCGAGTCTCCATCTCGCACAGAGTTTCAATCTGCCATGAAGTTTTGTACTAGAACACACTTCGCTGCAAGCGTGAAAATTTCATTTTTGAAACATCCCCCAGACTGTGACTAATCCACGCCTCCGCAATATCCTCTCTTCTATGATTGGTAGTCCATCAAGTTTCGCAGGAGAATTTCTGTAAAGTTTGGAAGGTAGGAGAAGAGGCACTGATTGAAGTAAAGCTGTGAGAATGATTCGTGAGTCGTGCTTGGGCAGCTCAGTTGGTAGAGCACTCGCCTGCGAAAGGCAAACGTCCCGAGTTCGAGTCTCGGTCCGGCACACAATTTGAATTTGCTAGGAAGTTTCACTATAGCACGTGACTGATAAAACGGGGAATTAGCTTGCACTGTAAACAAAGTATGGTGAAGAAAGCAGATTGTCGCTCTTACCTCGTAGGGTAGCTTTCCACGCCTCACTGATGACGCCGTCACTAACGAAGAGCTGGGGGTAGAGCTCGTAATAGGGCGGCGTTGCGAGTTGGAAAAGATCATCGCGGTGTAGCTTGACAACGTTGATTGCGTACCAGAACAGGTCCTCGTTCACGCGTTCCCTGGCCCACGCAGCTGCCTGCGGATGGACAGAAGGAAACGGAAAAGTTCTGTTTTTGGGTCGTATTCGAAATGAACACCGGTACCCACCTTATAGAAGGTGTCGAAGTCCTTGGCGCAGTGTATGAAGTTGACGAGTGCCTTGACCTGCAGCTCGTCGTATTTGTAGTGGGCCGGCAGGTGCTCGCCGCGCTTCTTTACGTAGCCGTGTGTGTAGTACTTGACGAATTTGTTGACAGTTTCCGGGTCCTGCAACAAAAAAAAAAAAAAAATGGTTCTGAGCACTATGGGACTTAACTGCTGAAGTCATCAGTCCCCTAGAACTTACAACTACTTAAACCTAACCAACCTAAGGACATCACACACATCCATGCCCGAGGCAGAATTCGAACCTGCGACCGTAGCGGCCGCGCTGTTCCAGACTGTAGAACCTAGAACTGCTCGGCCACACCGGCCGGCGGGCCGTAAGGATATGTCCATTTACAGTATAACGTGAAAACGATAAGTCACAATGTTAAGATGAACGTTCAGACGGAAGTAAGCTTCAGAATCAAACTCTGCAGACTAATAGACAATATGCTGACGAACCTACATGTCGTTTTGCTCTAACGGTCTCTCTCGACTCTCCTCAGCTCACAGACTCTCAGCGTTGTCATTGGAGAGTGCGAATTTCCAGTACCAGCCAAAGACTCATTGCCGCTTTGTGATCACGCCTCCCAATGCAGGGTGGAGATTACTGATCCTGTGTGAATTGGCGTGCGATTCGGGAACTGTTTTTTTGTCAAGTTTTTACTGTCGAGCCCGTTCCGAGTGGTGGTCCCATTCAAACCATCCCATTGTTCAGACGGAGTCGGGGTTTAATTTCTCGTGTCTATTCGTCGTTGTCACTGTGCAGGCTACCTCAGAAGGGCGCCTTCTCAATGTCCTTTCACTCGGAAAGGTAGATACTTACAGGATGATGTAAAAGCAACGTTGATTAAAAACACCACCCAGTATCTACAACCACTGAGGCCGCGCAACTCTAGTTATGAAAGAAAGTTCTGTACAAATACTGTCATCAAATTTTATCGGGCAGTAAGAAAATGGATTGACTTCTGAAAAATAATGTCCGAAATTTCCACACAATAATGTTTATTTTGTCCTTTATAACCAAATAAAAGGTACCATTCAGCCCACATTTAAACTACTGGCTATTTCCTTCCAGATCACGATTCATACACACATCAGCCAGAAATCTGTCCAAACCCGACCCAAATTAAACAACGTTTTCACAGTCATTAATTTCACCACTAACATTAGTTATTACATTCGGTCCTTCTTGTGGATTCCTAAAAAAGAAACTGCTCACCAAAAATGCTCTGAAGCTGAATACTGAAACATGCCACGCAGATTCTTTGAAGGCCAGTATTTCACACGCGAATATCTGTCCAACAGATTTAGTCAAAACCTCTGAAATTTCGCCAAGCAGTCCTCAACAACAACTGATATCGACTTAGCTTACCAATAACTTCATCTTACACATTATTTTTACTGGCACTAGTAACATGAACATCCGCGTTCAAAGCTAGCGAGCGACTCCCTTCCCCCAGCCTCACTCACAGTATATCTATCAGGTAACGAGTGGGAACCATCTCAGTTCTGATTGGCTGACCATACTGACGGCCAATCAGAATACTCGCTCATGATCATACTCGTGCCAAACCTGGCCCCCATCAATCCTTATTCACAGTCGCATTTGCGTCAATCTGAGATGCATATATTGAAGTAATGTTTAATAAACGAAAACGAAAAGACAATACTTCTGGAAATATTCTTTAGATACACATTTTACTCCAGCTGACTTTCTGGCTGTCCTGTATCAATAGCAATCACACCTACACACACATCATCAGCAAAATGGGTAAATCCCCTAGGATCATTTTTCCACGACAGGCTTTTGTAACTCTTGCACATTACTTAAGACGGTATATAATGCAATATTGAAAGTGATGAATGTCCCACATACACACTCTAATTTACTTACAGTCTCACATTACACATAATAAAATAAATACTGATTTTATTAATTCTTTCTGAACTTATTCTATATTTCATACTATGAAAATTGTGAGGTATTTGAAGTTTTTTAAATTAAATTTCAGTTAAATACTATACCCTGATACTTCAGGTGAGTATTTCAATTGACAACAAAAAACAAGTCATAATTGTTCCCAGGTGAATTTCCTTTCTTAACTGTAGTTTTTCTAACTTTAAAGTAAATTTTTCTTATCTCCGAAAATATGCCTGCTAGAAAGCTGAGATGTCAGCCCCCCAAGTTACATACAGCAAGCTATCCTAAGACAAACGTTCGCTCGAAACACCTTGCGATGCTACAGGTTCCAAAGTTATTTATTTCAGTAACGCTTTTCATCCTCTTGGAGGCTATTCGATGACGTAAAAGTAACTGAGTATAAAACCCATTTGTCATAGAGTCCTATAGAACGAGAGGTGGACGTTAATCACATCAACAAACCTCCACCATAGCAGAATCAACGCTTACAAAAGTATAAACGCGGTATTAACTGTGCGTGATATAACAGGACCCCTAGCTTTCACACAAATATGAAATCCATTCTAGGAAATATATATTAGCTGTACACAACCTAAGGTACCCTAACTTATCAAGACACGCGAACAGTTTTCTCGGGTCGATTGTGAAATGTCCCCTTGAAAAATTATTGAATTACTGTGCTGATAAACCTCTTACGTTATTTGATTATCAAACAGGTGAGCAGAACTGAACGTACTCAGACATTTCACTCTTTACTTATTCTGATCATCACTAAACTGACACACAATATTTTTGGCGCAACGCAATCTGGCTTTCAAAAACCCCTACAAAAGAATGGCCCTGACTAACGATAACCTATATGTTTCATGAATCACTTACCTCACAAAAATCTTCGTTACTCGAACTACTGCAATACTGCGAGCGCCACTACTGCCAGCTAAATAAAAGATTCTAACTACTGAAGGCACTAACTACTGATAGGCATAGTCAGCAGATGAAAGATTTTGATAGAGAACAAACATTGTATTTACCTTAATAGTGTTCAAAAGTTCATGATATCCAGTATTACAAATTTGCCGGCCGGTGTGGCCGTGCGGTTCTAGGCGCTTCAGTCTGGAACCACGTGACCGCTACGGTCGCAGGTTCGAATCCTGCCTCGGGCTTTGATGTCCTTAGGTTAGTTAGGTTTAATTAGTTCTAAGTTCTAGGCGTCTGATGACCTCAGAAGTTAAGTCGTATAGAGCTCAGAGCCATTAAAAATTTACTCTCTCTGATCTACACACGTCCAGACCATCCACTCTCAAAACTCCGCCATCTCACTCCCCACATCCACCACTGCTGGCGGCTCACCTCCAACTGCGCAACGCTACGCGCTGTTCACATCCAACTGCCCAACACTACAATAGCGACTATTCCAACAATGCCAACCGGCCACAGGCTTCACACAGCACAGTCAACGTGGCGTTACCAATATAAAAACCTAAACAGCCTACTTACAACTTGTTCACTTTGGAAGATGGATCAAATGGCTCTGAGCATTATTGGGACTCAACATCTGAGGTCATCACTCCCCTAGAACTTAGAACTAGTTAAACCTAACTAACCTAAGGACATCACACACATCCATGCCCGAGGCAGGATTCGAACCTGCGACCGTAGCGGTCGCGCGGTCCCAGACTGCAGCACCTAGAACCTCTCGGCCACCACGGCCGGCCACACGTCGGAAGAAATCAATTAGGAAGTACTAATGTTAAATGCCATGGCTAGTACCCCTGTCAGTTCCAAATTATTGCATCTGCGGCTGCGTCAGTTGTCGTTTCATGGTGATCTAAAAAATAAAAGAGCGATAAATAAAAAAAAATTGTTGCATGACATTAAGAATAAGTTTCTTTTTTTGTTGTGATGAATGATATTGCTTATGATGTAACTACTGTGCATGAATAAACTGACCACAACGTAACACATTTTCCAGCTGACAAGGACTTCCTCATCAGGCAGAAAAAACTTCTGTAGCTCTTATGGCACGTTGGACAACCTGCACTGCTCCCTGAACTGAACGAGATATCCAGTTCCTTTGAACCTGAAGAATACGTCGCACACTTCAAGGCACGTGAACCATCGAAACCAGTGTTTAGCTGTGGCAGGTGCTGTGTTACTAAGAATATCGTATGCAGCAGGACCGCCGGCCGGGGTGGCCGAGCGGTTCTAGGCGCTACAGTCTGGAACCACGCGACCGCTACGGTCGCAGGTTCGAATCCTGCCTCGGGCATGGATGTGTGTGATGTCCTTAGGTTAGTTAGGTTTAACTAGTTCTAAGTTCTAGGGGAGTGATGACCTCAGATGTTGAGTCCCAATAATGCTCAGAGCCATTTGATCCATCTTCCAAAGTGAACAAATTGTAAGTAGGCTGTTTAGGTTTTTATATTGGTAACGCCACGTTGACTGTGCTGTGTGAAGCCTGTGGCCGGTTGGCATTGTTGGAATAGTCGCTATTGTAGTGTTGGGCAGTTGGATGTGAACAGCGCGTAGCGTTGCGCAGTTGGAGGTGAGCCGCCAGCAGTGGTGGATGTGGGGAGAGAGATGGCGGAGTTTTGAGAGCGGATGGTCTGGACGTGTGTCCATCAGAGAGAGTAAATTTTTAATGGCTCTGAGCTCTATACGACTTAACTTCTGAGGTCATCAGACGCCTAGAACTTAGAACTAATTAAACCTAACTAACCTAAGGACATCACACACATCAAAGCCCGAGGCAGGATTCGAACCTGCGACCGTAGCGGTCACGTGGTTCCAGACTGAAGCGCCTAGAACCGCACGGCCACACCGGCCGGCAAATTTGTAATACTGGATATCATGAACTTTTGAACACTATTAAGGTAAATACAATGTTTGTTCTCTATCAAAATCTTTCATCTGCTGACTATGCCTATCAGTAGTTAGTGCCTTCACTAGTTAGAATCTTTTATTTAGCTGGCAGTAGTGGCGCTCGCAGTATTGCAGTAGTTCGAGTAACGAAGATTTTTGTGAGGTAAGTGATTCACGTGTGTTTGCTCTCGCAGAATCCTCTGTATTTTCTGAAGCAGATTTAGAATGTGTAGTTCGTTACTGCCAATATTCTGTTTCTTGTTACCATTGTTCCATTTGCAGCTACCAGACTTGCCATAGAATTGTTCTATTTGTGGCAGCTCGTTCTGCATAGTACATTTGGTTTGTGGTCACGTTTTCCATGAAACTGAGTTCGAGGAGATTGATAGATATGGAAACCGGCAGGTCAGGTGAGGAACGTTTGGGTTTGAGTGAGGAAACACAGGACATGTCTGAGGGGTTCAGGGGAAGTCAGAGCCTACTGGAAACGGACCGGTCAAGTGAATAACGTTCGGAAGTGTGTGATGAAAGACAAGGCACCTCCTTGTGGAGTATCAAAAGTGATGGTCCATCCGATCGTATTCTCGCAACGTGAACAACCATCACAGCTCAGTTAAACACCGCTATGGAGAAGAACGAAACAATTTTTGAGACTAGAAGCTGACTTTGCAGTCAAAAGACTGATGATCAGAAGCTAGATGCGGATTGGGGTCCGAGACTGTAAATATACGCACGGTCGTTACCGACTCTCTGGCCGAGGTCAGAAAAGCATGTGATGGATAGGCTGCTAACATAGAAATACAAAAATGGCGGGGATCACTACTCGCATAGATGATGAAAGTAAATCAGCTGTGCAGACGCAAATAAGAGTATGAAATACATTCGCAGTTGCGACTATGGACAACCATCAGCTGTTTAATGGAATGAAGACAATGAAAATTTGTGTCGGACCAGGACTTGAACTCGGATTTCCCACTTATCGCGAAAGGTTGCCTAACTACACACATCAAAAAGTTTTGCATCACCTCGGTTCCGAGAGTTACGGAACCTGTGGAACAGAGATCAACATAAACATCATTTCCGCCCTTTTTATTGCTCATGAAAACCGCACATTGCATGTTGTACCACCATACAGCGAAAACTTGAGAGGTGGTGGTCCAGATTTCTGTAAACACCGATACCCCTAATACCCAGTAGCACGTCCTCTTGCATTGATGCATGCCTGTATTCACCGTGGCATACTATCCACAAGTTCATCAAGGCACTGTTGGTCCAGATTGTCCCACTCCTCAACGGCGATTCGGTGTGGATCTCTCAGAGTGCTTGGTGGGTGATGTCGTCCATAGACAGCCCCTTTCAATCTATCCCAGGCATGTTCGATAGGGGTCATGTCTGGAGAACACGCTGGCCACTCTAGTCGAGCGATGTAGTTATCCTGAAGGAAGCCGTTCAAAAGATGTGTACGATGGGGGCGCGAATTGTCGTCCATGAAGACGAGTGCTTCGCCAATATGCTCCAGATATGGTTGCACTATCGGTCGAAGGGTGGCATCCACGTATCATACAGCCGGGACGGCGCCTTCCATGACAACCAGCGGCGTACGTCGCCCCACATAATGCCACCCCAAAACAGCAGGAAGCCTCCACCTTGTTGCACTCGCGACGGCCGTTGTGACCGAGCGGTTCTAGGCGCTCCAGTCCGGAACCGCGCGTCTGCTACGGTCACAGGTTCGAATCCTCCCTCGTGTGATGTCCTTATATTAGTTAGCTTTAAGTATTTCTAAGTTCTAGGGGACTGATGACCTTAGATGTTAAGTCCCATAGCGCTCAGATCCATTTTTGAGTTGCACTCCCTGGACAGCATGTCTGAGGCGTTCAGCCTGACCGATTCGACTCCAGACACGTCTGCGACGATTTTCTGGTTGAAGGCACATGCAACACTCATCGGTGAAGAGAACGTGACCAATCCGAGGCGGCCCTTTCGGCGTGTTGTTGAGCCCATCTGTACCCCGCTGCATGGTGTCGTGGCTGCAAAGATTGACATCGACATGGACGTTGGGAGTGAAGTTGCGTATCATGTAGCGTATTGCGCACAGTTTGGGTCGTAACATGACGTCCTGTGGCTGCATGAAAAGCATTATTCAACATGTTAGCGTGCTGTCAGGGTTCCTCCGAGCCATAAATCCGTAGGTAGCGGTCATCCATTGCAGTAGAAGCCCTTGGATGGCCTGAGCGAGGTATGTCATCTACAGTTCCTGTTTCTTTGTATCTCCTCCGTGTCCGGACAACAACGCTTTGCTTCACTCCGAGATGCCTGAACACTTCCCTTGTTGAGAACCCTTCCTGGCACAAAGTACAGAGAGGACGCAATCGAACCGCGGTATTGACCCTCTACGCATGGTTGAACCACAGACAACACGAGCCGTGTACCTCCTTTCTGGTCGAATGACGAAGTTATCGGCTGTCGTACCCCCCCCCCCCCTCCCCCTCCCGTCTAATATGCGCTGCTCATGCATGGTTGTTTATGTCTTTGGGCGGGTTTAGTTACATCTCTAAACAGCCAAAGGGACTGTGTCTGTGATACAATATCTACAGTCAACGTCTATAATCAGGAGTTCTGGGAACCGGGGTGAAGCAAAACTTTTTCTGATGTGTGCGTTTGGCTATCCGAGCACGACTCACATCTAACATTCTGGGTGGTGTCTGTTTGTTCTATATCGTGTCTCCCTACCACTTTCGCGCAACTACGCTCTGAGCGTGTTTTTTAGGGAATTGACTAGTTTGAACCTGGGACCTGTTGCTGGTAAGGACCTGTTGCTGGTAAGGAGACGCCAGACCACACATGACATGTAGAATTCAGATGAGTTCAGTGAGACTAGCGATGATATAACCAAATACTTAATGATTTCAGCGTCAGCTCCACTGCACTCCCTGTAAAAGAATCTTAATACAAACTAAATTTAGTGGAAGGGGTACAAGGCTATCCTATTTTTAGTTAGCTGGTAAAATAACGTCGAAAAAGCAGTTAAGTATACCATTGGAAATTTTATTCTACTCACAAAACATTGTTTATAAATTGCACTATTGATAAAAGGAAGTGTTTTAATACAGGATGGTAAAAACCAACTGCGTTCAACAAAAATGTGAACGAATATTCCCTGAATGGGTTTCCAAGTTCTACAATGGATCGAAGGATGACCTAGGCCATATCACATCTATAACCTAGGTTCAAATTAAGTTTCACAGAAGAGAAAACTATCAAAATGGTCTACAGTGACCCTCAATTGTCTTTAATTACTTATCTAACTCGTCGTAAGTTACAGTGGCTGATGTGGCTTCTCAATAACTATATAACAAAAAATCATCGCGTTTCAGATCCGTTCTTCAAGTGGCAAATGTGAACACCATGAGCTTTAATTGACGATCGACACTAGTATTACGCAAAAAGGGGGAGTAACAGATGAGAATTCTGCAATTCTGGGTGAAGCTTTATGCGCTGTTATGCGGCATCGCTTGCGTTCATTACCTTGTCGGTCTTCGTCAGGGAGCGGCGACCGGCGCAGCTCCGCTCACCTCGCCGTCTCGGAAGCAACCCTCCTCTCCTAACTTCTCCTTACTACAATTTACCGAAGTTAGTTTAAAAAAAAACTATCTGGGTGTGTTTTCATCTGAACAATCAGGGTCTCAATGTTAACCTTAAGCTCCGCCTACAAAAATTCTGTCTATCCAATGAGAAACGTTATACTTTTCGTGGTGGGGCAATGTTTTTAAAGTTTGCAAGGTAACAGAGATGCGAAAAAGTCTCACGCTAAAACTTGCAGTTGGCGTTGTCCTAGTGGTTAGCTGACGACGTGGGTGTCCAGTCCGTCCCTTATCGGAGGACCTTCTAACTTAACACGGTTCTGCTCTCGGCTTCTGTTCTCGTTTCTCCCCTCGGAACTGCGTCTGTCTCACGGTGGGAAGGTACGACTTGCATTTAGGCATTTTTGTGTTAGTCTGTGGTATTCCATTTGCTCACTCGTTACTCGTATTACTTTGATCAATTTAATGTCACGATTTATTCTGAGCTATGTGACATACTACTGAATTTGCTTATCATGTCAGGGTTTTCATGGAAGGTGTTGGATTTGCCTGACACCTTACACACGGCCATATCGAAACTCCTAATGTCGTCAACCATGTGTATACAACCTACAATAGTACGTCCATTCCCGTAATGGCGAGACTTTTACATGAAAGTCGCTTGCCCGGTGTCTGAGGATAAGCGGAAAATCCGGGATCGAGTCCCAATCTGGCACAAATTTTCACTGTCGTCAAACCATTATACAACTGATGATTGTCCATATTCACAATTGTGAATACATTTCGTACTTTTCATAACGGCTGTAGTCTGCGCAGTGCCTGTTCCTCTGAAAATACATGTATGACCAATGGAACATCGCATCGTAATTCGGAATAACACAGGTACTGCAATGTCGTACAAACCAAAATGTCTGTTCTCGAGTGAGAAGTATCTATGATGCCACAGCCAGTATCCTTGCAACACGGGTCACGCTAACGGATTTGCAGGTTGTACTTCGCAAGTACGGTGTAGACAAACACTATGCGATCAAAGGACTGTACGCGATATTTCCACACTCCTGAACATCCCTACGTCCACTGTTTCCGATGTGATAGTGAAGTGGAAACGTGAAGGGACACATACAGCACAAACGCGTACAGGCCGACCTCATCTGTTGACTGACAGGGATCGCCGACATTTGAAGAGGGTCGTTATGTGTTATAGGCAGACATCTGTCCAGACCATCACACAGGAATTCCATACTGCTTCAGGATCCACTGCAAGTTCCATGACAGTTAGGCTGGAGGTAAGAAAACTTGGATTTCACGGTCGAGCTGCTGCTGAAAAGCCACACATCACGCCGCTAAATGCCAAATTACGCCTCGCTTGGTGTACGGAGTGTATACACTGGACGATTGAACAGTGGAAAAAGGCTGTTTTGAGTGACGATTCACGGTACGCGATGTGGCCATCCGGTGTCGGTGTGGGTATGGCGAAAACCCGGTAGACGTTAACTGCCAGTGTAATAGAGCCAACAGTAAAATTCGGAGGCGGTGGTGTTGTGGTGTGGCAGTTTTTTCATGGAGGCTTGCACCCCTTGTTGTTTTGTTTGGCACTATCACAACACAGGCCTACATGGATGTTTTAAGCTCCTTCTTCCTTACAGCACAGGCCTACATGGATGTTTTAAGCTTCTTCTTCCTTACCACTGTTGAAGAGCAATTCGGGGATGGCGATTGCATGTTTCAACACGATCGAGCACCTCTTCATAATTCCCGGCCAGTGGCGGAGTGGTTGCACGACAATAACATCCCTGTAAAGGACTGCCTGCACAGAGTCCTGACCTGAAACTTATAGAACACCTTTAAGATGTTTTCGAGCGCCGACTTCGTGCCAGGCCTCACCGGCCGACATCGATACTTCTCCTCAGCGCAGCTCTCCGTGAAGAATGAGATGCCGTTCTCCAAGAAACCTTCCAGCACCTGATTGAACGTATGACTGTGAGACTGGAAGCTATCACAAAGGCTAAGGGTGGGCCATCGACATATTGTATTCCAGCATTACCGATGGAGGGCGCTACGAACTTGCAAGTCATTTTCAGCCGGGTGTCCGAATACTTTTGATCATACAGTGTACTACTGCCAAAGTTGGTTCGGGCGCGCAGTGTTCACCCGAAGGATTAACTAAAGAATTTTAACTCGTATCTGCGTGCGAAAGAAGTGCCAGAATTCAGTACTTTGCGTGTTGCAGTGCAGACGGAAGAAGCAGCCTGGTTCCATGTAAAGATTAGCGAGAGCAGTACTACTTACAAGTATTCCTGCACCGAGTTTCTGGCGACATATTGCAACCTGGCGAGTGCGAAGATGAAAGTATATCGGGGGCAGTATGCGTCACTGTCACACCAACTCCTGGCGACGTACGTTTTTCGTTTTGTCCTTCTGGCAGGATAACTGGACGACAAAATGATAGATGAAGGATGCTGTAGCGCCTTGCGCTCACACTTTCCTGCTCATGTGTAGCGTGCACCCGTCGGAGCCCTGTTGAGAGAATAGTTCCTCGATATCTTGAGGTCGTTGGGCAACAATGAGGGATAAGGCAAACAGAACGGTACACGCTGGTGCAATGAAGAAGGAAAATAGGGCTCCACAAGCGTTTGTGAGGAGTATTGACTAGCAAAACTGGCACAATAACGAGCGTAGGAGAGGAGAAAGGAATAGAGGAGGACTGGACAGCTGCCTTGCTTCCCACAAGAGAGAGCAAGATAGCAGCGAAGCGATGGATTACGGAGATGGCGTCAATTGCATTCGACCTGGCATCACATTGACTAGGGTAGAATTATCTTCAGTGATGAGTCCCGCTTCGAATTGAGCCCCGGTGACTAGTGAAGGCGTGTCTGGAGACGCCCTGGTCATCCGTGACTGTCGCTCGGCATCCAGGAGTGATGGTCTGGGGTGCCATTTATTTTCATGGCAGGCCCCTTGGATGTCATCACTCATACCCTTAAGCACTGCGGTATATCGAAGATTTTCTAAGCCCCTTTCTGTTGCCTTTCATGGCAAGCCAAACCTGCGCTTACATTTCAGCAAGATAACGCCCGTACGTACTCCTGAGAGTTTCCACTTCTAGTCTTCCTGATTGCCAAAACCTACCTTGGCCAGCAGGGTCGCCAGGTCTTTCACAATCGAAAACGTTTGGAGCATTATGGACAGGGCCTTCCAAACAATTCGGGATTTTGACGCTCTGACTCGCCATTTGAACATAATTTTGGCACGATATCACTCAGGACATACAACAGCTCTTCGCCGGATAACTGCTTGAATAAGAGCCAGAAGTGTACCAACGGGTTATTGACTCTTTCAATTTGTGAAGCTGTTTCTCTTGAATAAATTATCCATTTTTTTCTGAAATCGTAATCATTTCTTTGTCTGTGTATACACACCATATTTATAGGATTCCGTACCATTCTGATAGTTTCTTCATGTTGCGTGTTCCTTTTTTTTAGTGTATGAATTTAGATACACGCATGAGGTTTTCTTTTTTTTACTGTTGACAATTGAGTGGCTCGCGCAACTGACACTAGTAAATGTAGTGAATAAGGAGGATTTGTACCTTATTCCTGGTGACTCTAGTTAGTGTGATGGACCGGAAGACACCAGCCTCATGTTGTAAGAATTTTTATGGCGAGAGCCAAACTCACAGAGGAGGTACGGGGTACTCTGTTATTCACAACGTTAAGGTATTACCCATTCCATCCTATCCGGTCTGATCAATGGTAGTTAAGAATGTGTCATCAATATTTATTGTTCTGCGTGACCAAACTTTTGGACTGACACTCACTGTGTACCTTTTTTATAGTACTCGTTGATGAACATTGTAACCGTGTGCGGCTCATCTCTGGATTACATGTGTCTCGTGTGTTTCTCATATTATCGCTTGTGATTTACAACTTATTTATGAATATCATTACTGCGTAATGTTTATGTGTGTTTCAGAAGCCCTAGTCCTATGTATCTTGTATGGGTGTAGTATTTTCGTTTCTCACATACATCTCCACAAGGAAAATTATTGCTGCACATGGTTTATTTTTATTTTCCGAGATCCAAATTCCATGCTTCTTGTGTGTATGTCTTATTTACATTTGTGACATTGTCAGCATATTCAGTGTGTTGTATGTTATTCATGTATTGTTTACTTGTTGAACTTCATATGTCTATTGATGCGCATCTTGCACAGATTTATCAACAGCCAACCACGCTTGACACGCTACGATACAACTAAGAACGTTACATCCCTCCAAAAACCCCGAACTAGTGTGTGAAGTGCAATGTCTGTGTATTGCCAGATTGAGTGAAGATTTTTAATTTTCTAAAGGTGTGTGTGCGACATGTCAGGTGAACATACGAGGTGTGTGAGAAAAGTGCTGAGACTGATTGAATTTCTTCCACAGTTTTTATTTTTTTTCAAACAACAATGCTGTCCCCTTCAAAGTGATTCCCTTCGGCGGTTGTACACCGGCGGAGTAGTTTTTCCCATACTTGGTCGAAGTACTGAAGGCTTCAACTGGTAGGGCCTTTAATATGTCTGTCACATTCTTTTGACTGTTCTCCAGAGTCCCAAATTGACGTCCTTTCAACATATTTCTCAGTTTCGGGAAAAGAAAAAAATGCCCCTTGAGGTGAAAAATTCCATGACGGAAGTAGCAGTTTGGCATGGGACACTTGTCTGCAACAACCGGTCTCACCCTCCTGAGCCTTTCAAGAACACCTTTGTAAAACACTTTGCGGCGCGGGATTAGCCGAGCCGTCCAAGGCGCTGCAGTGATGGACTGTGCGGCTGGTCCCGACGGAGGTTCGAGTCCTCCCTCGGGAATGGGTGTGTGTGTTTGTCCATAGGATAATTTAGGTTAAGTGGTGTGTAAGCTTGGGGACTGATGACCATTTTTTTGTAAAACACTTTGTTGTCATGGAGGAACAAATTCTGATAAGGTTCACCAACAGCGTGTTCCTGGCTTTCCAAATATGATTTGTGCAAGATTAAAAGTTGTACTCTTGATAAGGAATGTTACCCACACGCCTGTTTCAACTTTTCAAATACTACATTCACGAGTTTCCCAAGTTTAATACAAAACTTGATGGCATAATGTTGCTCTAAATTACGCTGCTACATTTTCGTAGCACACAACAAAAACAAAGCTTCACTAATGGTGCTCTCCAAAATCACGTGATAGCTGCAAGGAGATGAAACTCGGACTGAGCACATGCAAGGGATGAACAAGCTGGTCTACACAAGTAGAAGTACACAGCGTTGCCAGATTTCTAGCAGCGTTCTCAGTCTCATTACTTTTATCACAACCTTGTGGATGGGTCACTATATCATGAGTCCCAACCATTCGTATCGAGAACTAGGAACCAAGGAGCTGTGAAATACCTTCGTAGCCAGGCAGTTTCAACACCAGCTAGGAAGATGGGAACGTCTTGGGACTGCTGACAGGAACAGCTTGGAAGTGTGAACGCAACTCCGTTCAAAAAGGCCTCTTAATGGCCGACGGTACCGACCAACCACCATGTCATCCTCCGCTGTCAGGCGTCACTGGATACGGATATGGAGTGGTATGGTGTCCGCACAGGGCTCTCCCAGCTGCTGTTAGTTTAGTGATCAGCGATGCTACTTCTTAATCGAGTAGCTCCTAAATTGGCCTCACAAGGGCTGAGTTTATCCTGTGGTCGCCTGACCTGAACCGAGACAAATCCAAGTGCCAGCCAAGTCTAACAGGGCTCAACTTCGGTGACCTGACATGAACCGATGTTACAACTGCGGAAACGACTTGGCAGGCGTGCATGCGGGAAGGAGGTTTGTGAATGTCCTTGGCTCTCTTAAGAATAAACGCTTTATGTTGAGACTGGGAGTAGATGAGAAAAATACCGCTGCCTCTGCAGGCACTGGGACGAAGCATAGATGTAAAACTCCGTAATGCAGGTATGACATGTGAGACTTCTGGCTTGCTCCAGAAGAATTGGCTTGCCTTAAAGATTTTGGCGGACAGTGAGAAACGTGACGATAATTCGTCGAGCCCTACAGGCACTGAGACAGACTGTAGACATTAAAGCACGAAGGATACACACAGGGAAGCGTTTGAGCCTTTCGAACGCTGCAGAAGAAAAGGCTTGCCTGAAAATGTCTGGCGGAGTGTGAGAAGGATGTTTATAAGCTCCGAACACCAGCAGATTGGCTCCATTCACAACAACTAGGGAATACGGCCAAAAGTCAGAACAATGTGCTGGATTGATTGAGACCAATTTTGGCAGTGGTCTTGGCAGAGAAAACGTGAGAAGAACTACAGTGCCCGAGTCACATGTCAGCCCTCCTAAGATTTGAAATTTCCACCCTGCAGTGGGAGGCATGATCACGAAACTGCGATCAGTCAGTGGGTGGCGTTGCATATTCGGCCCACCAGTGACTGAGAAGACGAAAAATGCTGACATTCTGTGAACTGAAGAGAATCAGGAGAGACGAAGAGACAGCTGGCCAGACAGGGTGAAAGCAAGACGACATGGAGGCTCGACAGCCCATTATCTACTTAGTCTGCGGACCTCGAATTTCATTCTTGCTCCCGTCTGAATGTTCGCCATTACTTTGTGATTTACTCTTTTTCCTGTTACATGCTGAATGGATGAACGCTTGCGGTCCAGTGCGTGGGAATTAAACACTCGACTGCAGGTTACAGTTTCCTGCCCTGACATCCACTTCCCAACACTGCGAGGACGAAGCTTCTGAAACTCAACCACCGCGGTCAGTCAACGCGGAAACTGTCCCAGCCTCGCGGCAAAAGCCATGGAAGACACATGCTGACTGCCAAGTCGCCGCCATTCAGCTACGGTAAGATTCGCGTACTGATACAGCGTATGGCGCCCACACTACCACACAACAGCTGACTACGAAGAATGGTGAAACGGTCCATTTCCACCCCTCCTAATCATTTAATACGCTAGTCGAGCCCATGCCACAGCAAAATGTCAGGTAAAATCGGTCCTGAGATTTGTATTTGTGTAAAACGCATTGTAACAACTTTAAACACTCCATGTTTTAATTCTTTACTTAATCTGTTTAGTCTAAATGTCAATCCCTAGAACTTATAAACTTGCTGTTTGATTTCTTCGTATGCTCTTTGAATTTACTACATTTTTTGCTTCCACCGAGGGGTGATCCATGGGTAATTTGCAAGAATGTCATATCAGAGTTTATAATAATGCACCTTACAGTCCAATTCCCGAATGCCAGTCTGACCATGAAATAATCCAGCTGAGATATTCCTGTGTCTCTGGGCCTTTTCCAAGTACAGTATACCTCCTCCTCCTGTGATTTTTTAACACAGTTTTCCGCCATTACTAGTTAAAATTTGTTACAGAAGTCAACTACTTTTTCTCCTCTCTTCCTACTAACAAGCCCAATTCTCCCATAACTGGCTTATATTCCTTCACCTACTACCGTGTTCCAATTCCGCATAATTGATAGATCATCATCTCCTATTGAGTACTGAATTACCCGTTCAGTACGACCACATTCTTTCTCAGTCTCTTACTTTTCTGCATCAGACTTCAGCATGTATACGTCAACTACTGTTGTTGGTGTTAGTTTGCTGTCGATTTTGAGGAGAAAAACTCTTTCACTAAACTTTTCACGGAAAACCACTAACCTAGACCAAGCCCATGTTCTCTTTTTCCCTTTTTCCCTTTTTCTGTCCTTCCACTACAACCTCACTCCAGTCCCCACGAATGTTTGATTTCCATCTCTCTTTTACATACTACCTGAACTATTGTTGTTGACGTTCGTTTGTTGCCGAATTTGATGAGAACAACCCTATCGCCGAACTGTTCACAGTATCTCAATCTCTGTACTTCCTTCCTATTCATAACGAATCCTACTTGAGTTATTTCATTTCCTGGCGCTGTTGATATTAACCTTTATTCGTCCGACCAGAAATCCATGCCGTCTTTCCATTTCACTTCAATGACCTGAACTACATTAGACTGAGTCTTTCCACCCCCCTTTTAAAATTTTCTAACTTTCATTTAACATTCGAACTTACGGCATTCCACACATCGGCTAGTAGAATATTACAGTTTCATCGATTATTCAGTCCACCCCCTTGGCAGTGCCTTCCCGGAGATCGCAATAGGGGGCTAATCTGGAGTTCTTCACCAATAGAGATATCACTACGGCACTTCCCCAGTTACAACAGACACGTCCTGTTGATACAAAGTGTGTGTCTTTAACGGAATGGTTTACTTTGCCTTCTGCATCCTCACGCCGTTGACCACTGCTCATTCTTCCGCCTTTTAGGGGCAGTTTCCCCCTCCCCCCAATAGCTAGAGGTTGTCATGAAGCTCTGTTCGCTTTTCCGCACTCTTAGACAACCCAGTGTGATTGCTTGTACCGGGAGTCTTAGGCTGCCATTTCCTGATGATCGTTATTCAGATTTTAAGCAGTAGCTGAGTTTGAACTCGGGATCCATGATGTTTCCATTACTAGACAAAGACGCTACGCCTAGTCCTCTGGTCCATAACGATTGAAAAAGCCGAGACGAAAGGGGGGAAGTCATTAGTCAGGTAAACTCGCGGTCCAGAGGTAGTGTCTTTGACTGGTATATAAAACGTTCTAGGTCCGTGGTTGGAACCGAACTACTGCTTACATTTCTAGTAAGAAATCATCAGCAATTACCGCCGAAGACTTCCGGCATAAGAAGTCACCGTTGTTCTATCAAGAGCTTCGTCAAAGAGGGCAGAGGAGCGGACAGAGGTTCAGGGCATTCTCTTGTTCTTACGATGGGAAACTGCCCCTAAAGGGGAAGACTTAGCAATAATCAACTGCATGAGGATGCAGAAGGCAATGAAACCACTGAATTAAAGATCCATAAAGTCTATTCGCATGACATGTGGCCTGTAATTGTAAAGGTGTGGTGATGAGCTTCCGGATTGCACCCCCATTCGAAACTCCGAGAAGAGGCTGCCAAAGGTTAGATGACCACGAGAAAAATATGGAATAACCTAGAAAGAGGTAATGTTCTATGAATCGGAACAAGACATGTCAGAATTTTGAAAGTGATAGGGAAGTTAAAAAATCTAAAAAGGGAAATGGCAAGGGTCAGTCTTAATATAGTGGTGGTCGGTGAAGTGAAATGGAAATAAGATGCGGATTTCTTTTACGACAGATACAGAGTAATATAACCACCAGCAGCAAATGGTATAACTGGAGTATGATCCGTTATGAATAGAAAGGTAGGTCAGAGAGTGAAGAGTTCAGTGATAGGGTTGTTCTCATAAGATTGGACAGCAAACCAACGATGACAAAAATAGTTTAGGCATACACAGCGACGGCGCAAGCAGAAGATGAAGAGATAGTAAAAGTATAAGAGGATACTGAACAGGTAATTGAGTATGCAAAAGTGAGATGAAACCTAATACTCATGTGAGACTGGAATGTGATTGTAGAGTAAGGAATAGGAAAAAGAGTTACGGAAGAATATGAGGTTGGTAGTAGGAATGAGATATGAGAAAGAGTAATCGAGTTCTCCAATGTATTCCAGTTAGTAATAGCAAATACACTGCTGAAAAATCAGAGGAGGAGATATACTTGGATAAAAGCCTGGAAATGCGGGAAGTTTCCAGCTAGATTACATCATGGTCAGACAGAGATTACGAAATCGGGTACCGGATTGTAAGGTGTACCCGGGAGCAGATATAAATGCCGACCACAATTTATTAATGATGAAGAGGAGATTGACGTTAAAGATAATCGTACGGAAGAATAAGAATGGAGGAGAGTGGGATATGGAAGTACTTAGAAATATTGAGAACGGTTTGAAGTGCGCTAAAGATGTAGATACTGCGGTAAAGAATACTACAGTAAGAAGTTAAATTGAAGAGTAGTGGACACCTCTAAAAAGAGCAATCACAAAGATAAATACTGGGGTAACAAGTGAAATACTTGATCGACGAAAGAAGAAAGTACAAAAGCGTTCACGAAATGAAAGGAACAGGGCAATATAAATCGCTCAGGACTGAAAAAAATAGGAAGTGCAGGGAATCCAAGGCGAAATGGCTACAGGAAAAATGTGAGGAAATCGAATAAGAAATGACCGTCAGAAGGACTGACTCAGCCTATAGAAAAGTCAAAACAACTTTTGGTGAAAGTAAATGCAAGGGCGACAACATTAATAATGAAATGGGAATTCCACTGTTAAATGCAGAGGTGAGAGCGGATAGGTGGAAAGAGAACATTGAAGATCTCTACGAGAGGACGAATTGTCATATGATGTGATAGAAAAAGAAACTGGAGTCGGTATGTAAGAGATAGGACATCCCGTATTAGAATCAGAAATATAAGGACCTCTGGAAGACCTGAGACTAAATAAGGCAGAAGGGATAGATAGCTTTCCATCGGAATTTCCAAAATCTTTGAGAGAAACGGCAGCCAGACGAATGCTTCAGTTGGCGAGTATAATCTATGAGCATGACGACATTCCATTAGATTCTCGGAAAAATGTCATCCATTCAATTCCGATGACTCAAAGAGTAGACAACCGCGGGAAATATCGCACAGTCAGATGAACAGCTCGTGCATTCAAGTTGCTGACAAGAATAATGAACAAAAGAAAGGGGAAAACTGAGTATCTCTTACATGACGATCATTGTGGCTTCCGGAAAGATAAAGGTACAAAGAGTCCGTTCTGACAATGCGCTTGACAAAGGAAGGAAGGCTGAAGAACATCAAGACACGTTCATAGGATTGGTCGTCCTGGAAGAACGTAAAATGTTGCAAGATGTTTAAAAATCTGAGAAAAACGGGTGTAAGCTATAGAGAAAGTCGAGCAATGAGCTCGCACAATATGTACAAGAACCAAGCTGGAACGACCAGGCTGGAAGACAAAGAAAGAAATGCTCGAACTGAAAGGGGGTAAGGCAGGGATGATTTCTTTCGCCCCTACTTTTCAGCTACACATCGGCGAAGCAATGACGGGAATAAAAGAAAGGTTCAAGAGTGGGATTAAAATGGCAGGTGAAAGGACATCGACGATAATGTTCGCTGATGACATTGCTATCCTCAGAGAAGCTGAAAAATCAAAAGATCTGCTTAACGGAAGAAGCAGTGTAATGAATAGAGAATATGGGCTGAGAGTAAGCCGAAGAAAGAGGAAAGTAATGAGAAACAGGAGAAATGAGAATCGGAGAAATTGGTGGTCACAAAGCAGACGAAGTTAAGGAATTCTGCTACCTAGGCAGCAAAATAACCCATGATGGACGTAGCAAGGAGGACATCAAAAGCAGACTAGCACCAGGAATATGGACATTCATGGCCAAGAGAAGTCTACTAGAATCAAACATAGGCCTTACGTTGAAGAGGAAATTTCTGAGCATGTACATTTGGAGAACAGCGTTGTGTGGTAGTGAAACATGGACTCTGGGAAAACCGGAACAGAAGAAAATCTAAGCATTTGAGATGTGATACTACAGAAGATTGTTGAAAATTAGATGGATTGATACGGTAAGAAATGAAGAGGTCTTCTCAGAATCAGCGAAGAGAAGACCTTATGGAAATCGCTGACAAGAAGAAGGGACAGGATGATATGACATGCGTTAAAGACACAAGTAAATAACTTACATGGTATTAGAGGGAACTGTAGACGGTAACAACTGTAGACGAACACGGAGATTGTAAAATATCCAACAAATACTCGAAAGTCGACAGCCTTCTAATTGGTTTGATGCGTCCCACTACGAAAACCTCTTTTGTGTCAGTATCTCCATCTAACAATCGCACTTGCACCCTGCGTCCTCAGTTATTCGTTGGATGTATTCTGGCCTCTGCCTTGCCGTACAGTTTCACTCTCAACAGCTCGCTCTCGCAGTATGGAAATTATTCCCTGATGTGTTAAGACATGTCCTGTCATCCAGACACTTCTTCTTGTCAATGATCCCCATATGTTCCTTTCTTCTTATCAATCCACCAAACGCTTCGAGTATTTTGAAATACTCTAGACGAGTATTACCAACGAAAAGAGTGAAATTCTGAGTATTGGTTTAGGAAAAGAGCAGTAGTTGACGATATGGAAGAATTCTGTTGTCTGGGAAGCAAGGCGGCACAGTTTGGCAAAACGCAAGTGAGCGATTAGAAGCAAATTGGTGCTGATGATTAAAAGCTTCTGCGTTGCAGAACCTTTACTGGTATCAAATGCTGATATGAGGGTAATGAATATGTGAACTACTCTAGAATGTCTTAACCCATCAGGAAACATTCCTCACACACAAAGAAAGAAAATATGTTGTGTGGACAAGTGTCGGGAAACGCTTACTTTCCATGTTAGAGTTCATTTTATTACTTTTCTTCAAATCACATTAATCATGGAATGGAAACACACAGCAACAGAACGTACCAGCGTGACTTCAAGCACTATGTTACAGAAAATGTTCAAAATTTCCTCCGTTAGCGAGGATACATGCATCCACCCTCCGTCGCATGGAATCCCTGATGCGCTGATGCAGCCCTGGAGAATGGCGTATTGTATCACAGCCGTCCACAATACGAGCACGAAGAGTCTCTACATTTGGTACCGGGGTTGCGTAGACAAGAGCTTTCAAATGTCCCCATAAATGAAAGTCAAGAGGGTTGAGGATAGGAGAGCGTGGAGGCCATGGAATTGGTCCGCCTATACCAATCTATCGGTCACCGAATCTGTTGTTGAGAAGCGTACGAACACTTCGACTGAAATGTACAGGAGCTCCATCGTGTATGAACCACATGTTGTGTCGTACTTATAAAGGCACATGTTCTAGCAGCACAGGTAGAGTATCCCGTATGAAATCATGATAACGTGCTCCATTGAGCGTAGGTGGACGAAACTAAAATGAGCTCTAACATGGAAATTAAGCGTTTCCGGACACATGTCCACATAACATCTTTTCTTTATTTGTGTGTGAGGAATGTTTCCTGAAAGTTTGGCCGTACCTTTTTGTAACACCCTGTACGTCAAAAATAAGTATTCCATATTCTGAGAGTTAGTAGCATGGATCAAAATAAGAGATAAATGTGCCATAAAAATAGCCTCTAAAATATATGCTTTAAGAGCTGTGAGTACTTCTTCTTCTGCTGAACAAGTGGTCACAGCAGTTTAAAAAAAAACTGAAATCTCCTCCCGAACAGCCCATGAAGGCCCAACTGTACCGACCGGCCACCGTGTCATCCTAAGCCTATAGGCGTCACTGGATGCGGATACAGAGGGGCATGTGGTCAGCACACCGCTCTCCCAGCTGTATGTCAGTTTCCCAGACCGGAGCCGCTACTTCTCAGTCAAGTAGCTCCTCAGTTTGCCTCACAAGGGCTGAGTGCACTCCGCCTGCCAACAGCGATCGGCAGACTGGGTGGTCACCCATCCAAGTGCTAGCCGAGCCCGACAACGCTTAACTTCGGTGATGTTACCGGAAGCGTTGTTATCACTGCGGCAATTCCGTTGGCGGTCACAGCCATTAAGGTAAGCATTTTACAGGCAGTGCGGGCTGGACATTTGTTTGTTGTTTTGATACATATTACTACCTCTCGAAATATGGAATACTGTGCATGTGTGTGTGTGTGTGTGTGTGTGTGTGTGTGTGTGTGTGTGTGTGTGCGTGCGTGCGTGCGTGCGCGCGCTCGTGCAAACTATAAATCAGGGGAGAACGTTGGGCGTAAGTGACATACGTTCTGTGGAAATCAATAAAGAACAATTTGATCTAGTTCGAGGTAGTAACAAAGTAACTGCTCCTGGAAGGAAATGGCGAGAAAAGTAGCTTGGAAAGAACTGATAGAAGAGTCGTACAAAGGACATACTAAAACTAAATTCGAGGTAGTTTTATGGCACTGGAAGGAGAGGCAGAGAGAAGGTTGTAAGTAAAGTAAGAAGCTATGACATATAATACAAATCGTCGAGATTGGAAGGAGTAGCAGAAGCGTCGAGAAGACTTTTTATAAAAAAAGTAGGATGTGAAACTAGTGAGAGGACATGTCAAATAAAGAAATAAGTCAATAATAAGTTGATGAAGGGAACCACATTGGGTTATGAATAAACGGCAAATATTATATGTAGGTGTTCACCATATGTCACATTACACATTCACCTCTGGTAAGTACTTCCGACAACATGGGGTGAGAGCCAGGGTGATGGAAGTCAACTAACCTGCACCACAGTTGAGGCCGGGAGCGAGACCTAGCAGGGCCACGGCGGCCAGCAGCAGCGTCACAAAGGTCCTCATGGAGCCCGTCGTGTACTGCTGGGCGTCTACGCCAAGTCGTCTGCGGACGTGCGGCGGCGGCGGCGGCGGCGTCTTTTATACGGAGGGCCGACGGAGTGGGCGGCGCCGAACCTGCCAGCCCCCCCCCCCCCTCCCACCACAATGCCCCCCTCCCCCCAGTCACACACCCTATTCTGACCGGCCACACGTGACCCACCGCTATTTGCAGATAACTCTCCAGGGACCAACCACTCGCCAATAGCCGCCATCCATAATTCCTCTCACGGTTCTCGGCTGACGTTTTCGTCAAAGCCGACACAGCTCCCATACGCTTCTCATGTGTCCCCGCTCCGGAATTAGGTAGTCGACACCTGAATCGGTCCCACTAAGGAGCGCACGGTCTCTGTATTGTTTATACCATGCATCATTCTAATTTACGACCTTCATATTACGGTACCAGTTAACCACTTCGTTTCGTTAATTGTTATTACGAAGGGAAGGTGGCAAAAGTAGCCACTCGAAGGGAAATTTTATTTCACCAAACCGTCGTTACTGATGGAAGCTTATCGCTTACTCATTTTAAATCTACATGGTGAAAGCACCATACAAATATTTTAAACTGAAAATGAATGTACACTCCTGGAAATTGAAATAAGAACACCGTGAATTCATTGTCCCAGGAAGGGGAAACTTTATTGACACATGCCTGGGGTCAGATACATCACATGATCACACTGACAGAACCACACGCACATAGACACAGGCAACAGAGCATGCACAATGTCGGCACTAGTACAGTGTATATCCACCTTTCGCAGCAATGCAGGCTGCTATTCTCCCATGGAGACGATCGTAGAGATGCTGGATGTAGTCCTGTGGAACGGCTTGCCATGCCATTTCCACCTGGCGCCTCAGTTGGACCAGCGTTCGTGCTGGACGTGCAGACCGCGTGAGACGACGCTTCATCCAGTCCCAAACATGCTCAATGGGGGACAGATCCGGAGATCTTGCTGGCCAGGGTAGTTGACTTACACCTTCTAGAGTACGTTGGGTTGCACGGGGTACATGCGGACGTGCATTCTCCTGTTGGAACAGCAAGTTCCCTTGCCGGTCTAGGAATGGTAGAACGATGGGTTCGATGACGGTTTGGATGTACCGTGCACTATTCAGTGTCCCCTCGACGATCACCAGAGGTGTACGGCCAGTGTAGGAGATCGCTCCCCACACCATGATGCCGGGTGTTGGCCCTATGTGCCTCGGTCGTATGCAGTCCTGATTATGGCGCTCACCTGCACGGCGCCAAACACGCATACGACCATCATTGGCACCAAGGCAGAAGCGATTCTCATCGCTGAAGACGACACGTCTCCATTCGTCCCTCCATTCACGCCTGTCGCGACACCACTGGAGGCGGGCTGCACGATGTTGGGGCGTGAGCGGAAGACGGCCTAACGGTGTGCGGGACCGTAGCACAGCTTCATGGAGTCGGTTGCGAATGGTCCTCGCCGATACCCCAGGAGCAACAGTGTCCCTAATTTGCTGGGAAGTGGCGGTGCGGTCCCCTACGGCACTGCGTAGGATCCTACGGTCTTGGCGTGCATCCGTGCGTCGCTGCGGTCCGGTCCCAGGTCGACGGGCACGTGCACCTTCCGCCGACCACTGGCGACAACATCGATGTACTGTGGAGACCTCACGCCCCACGTGTTGAGCAATTCGGCGGTACGTCCACCCGGCCTCCCGCATGCCCACTATACGCCCTCGCTCAAAGTCCGTCAACTGCACATACGGTTCACGTACACGCTGTCGCGGCATGCTACCAGTGTTAAAGACTGCGATGGAGCTACGTATGCCACGGCAAACTGGCTGACACTGACGGCGGCGGTGCACAAATGCTGCGCAGCTAGCGCCATTCGACGGCCAACACCGCGGTTCCTGGTGTGTCCGCTGTGCCGTGCGTGTGATCATTGCTTGTACAGCCCTCTCGCAGTGTCCGGAGCAAGTATGGTGGGTCTGACACACCGGTGTCAATGTGTTCTTTTTTCCATTTCCAGGAGTGTATGAGTAAAGTAACAATAATATCCTCCCTTACAGCAGATAACAGAAAATAAAAGCTTAGTCTTTCGGTCAAACTTTCTGACCACAGAGACGGTCTATTACGGAATTAGCCTGACCAATTCTCGACAGACAACAGCAGTGTTCAGGGCAAAAAAAAAAAAAAAAAACAAAAAAAAATGCGGACACCCGGCTGAAAATGACTTACAAGTTCGTGGCGCCCCCCATCGGTAATCCTGGAATTCAGTGTGGTGCTGGCCCACTCTTAGCCTTGATGGCATACGTTCAATCAGGTGCTGGAAGGTTACTTGGGGAATGGCAGCCCATTAGTCAAAGCGTGCTGCACTGAGGAGAGATATCGATGTCGGTCGGTGAGGCCTGGCACGAAGTCGGCGTTCTAAAACATCCCAAAGGTGTTCTATAGAATTCAGGTCTTGACTTCTGTGCAGGCCAGTCCATTACAGGGATGTTATTGTCGTGTAGCCACTCCACCGTACGCCGTGCATCATGTATAGGCGCTCGATCGTGTTGAAAGATGCAATCGCCATACCCGAATTGCTCTTCCACATTGGGAACCAATAACGTGCCTAAAACATGAATGTAGGCCTGTGATGTGATAGTGCCACGCAAAACAACAAGGGGTGCAAGCCCCCTCTTTGAAAACACGACCACAGCATAACACCAATGACTCCGAATTTTACTGTCCGCACTACACACGCTGACAGATGACGTTCACCAGGTATTCGCCATACCCACATCCTACCATCGATCGCCACTTTTTGTACCGTAATTCGTCAGTCCACACAACGTTTTTCCACTGTTTCATCGTCCAATCTTTACGCTCCTTACACCAAGAGAGGTCGTTTGGCATTTACCGGCGTGGTGTATCGCTTATGAGCAGCCGCTCGACCATGAAATCCAAGTTTTCTCACTTCCCGCCTAACTGTCGTAGTACTCGTAGTGGATCCTGATGCTGTCTGGAATTCCTGTGTGATGGTCTGGATAGATGTCTGCCTATTACACATTACGACTCTCTTTAACGGCCGGCCGCGGTGGTCTCGCGGTTCTGGGCGCGCAGTCCGGAACCGTGCGTCTGCTACGGTCGCAGGTTCGAATCCTGCCTCGGGAATGGATGTGTATGATGTTAGTTAGTTAGTTAGTTAGTTAGGTTTAAGTAGTTCTAAGTTCTAGGGGACTGATGACCACAGCTGTTAAGTCCCATAGTGCTCAGGGCCATTTGAACCATTTTTGATCTCTTTAACTGTCGGCGGTCTCTGTCAGTCAACAGATGAGGTCGGCTTGTACGCTTTTGTGCTGTACGTGTCCCTTCAGGTTTCCACTTCACTATCACATCGGAAACAGTGGACTTAGGGATGTTTAGGAGAGTGGAAATCTCGCGTATAGACGTATGACACAAGTGACACCCAATCACCTGACCACGTTCGAAGTCCGTGAGATCCGCAGAGCACCCCAGTCTGCTGTCTCACATTTTCTAACGACTACTGAAGTCGCTGATATGGAGTACCTGGCAGTAGGCGTCAGCACAATGCACTTAATATGAAAAACGTATGTTTTTGGGGGGTGCGGATACTTTTGATGACATAGTGTATGTCTAAATTAATGGTAATAGAGTGTTTAAAATGTAACAGCCACGATTGTTCGTATATCTCACAAAGAGGTAGAGAAATAAATATATGGAAACGAAGAGCATTGTACTGTCACCAACAAAACTTGTTCTCTCACCCCGAGTGTTGGTAACCTCGTATTTGAGGAGACTGGATGTTGTAGATGACTCCTGCCCTTTGAACTGAATAAACGAATATTGTCGAAGATAAGCCAAACCATCTATTCTCTGACAGTAGGTCCAATCAGGATGGGCTTCGTGCTAACAACTATTGTGAACGATTCATCTACATCAAACTTCGCAAGCCACCTATTTGTGTGTGGCGGGGCGGTACTTTTACTATCACTAACTGAGCGCTCCAACTCTTTTCTACTTGTGAATAGTGCTTGCCTTAGTCTTATAATTCTGCCATCTCCTTTAATATTTTCACTCGGCTAGCTAACGTAAGATACATTAACAACGGAATTGAAGCTATCGATAAATATTTATTGAGTTCATAAATTTTACTTATATTTTTCTGCGACTTACTGAAACAACTTCTAGGCGACTGGTACTTGCCAATTTTTCAGAGGATTGATATCTGGCTCTTGCACTTTCTTTCCCTCCACTTGTCATAGCACACGAATAACAATGTAATGTCCGTAGGCTCACCACATCCATTTCCTTGGAACATATGCAGTTCCTTTATTTGGCTGTACGAGGTGTCTGGTCACCTATTGCCAACTGTATTACAGTAAGTAAATCATTGCGTACTTAACATTAACTTCTCACGACGTATTACGTACAAATATCTGAAGGAGAAAATTAACGAAGGAAATAAGTGAAATACCTTCAACTCTACTGCTTTCTCCTTGGGCATAGATTGCTAAACTTATTTCAGCTGATTGGATTATATTCCCTTGCCTGATTTCTCTAGCTTATCTAATAAATGTCTAATCAACGTACACTGACGTTAAGTTGTATTTACATCGAAAGACCTCAAGTCCAACGGGGCACAATAACCCTAACATACCTTCAGGTCCGTGTTCCCTTGTTACTCGCTGAAAGAAAAGTTGCCAAGGAGACATCACGCGATATCGGACAGTCATATGGTGAATGGGCAGAGTAGAAAATTACGCCACTGACGACGCAGAAACGGCTGTTGACAATCGGGTGAAAGATGGCATTTTGTGCAGTGTTAGAACTTCAGAGCAACTCTTTTTTCTTCTTTTTTCATCTTCCTGACTGCAGCCTACGTCCCAGTTACTTGCTAAAAGTATTACAATATCTGTCTTCCTCTACAGTTTTTACCCTCTACAGCTCCTCTAGTATCATAGAAATACCTGATGTCTTAACAGGTGTCCTATCATCCTGTCCTTTCTTCTTGTTAATGGTTTCCATATATTCCTTTCCTCGCAGATTGTTCAGAGAACCTCCTCATTCCTTGCCTTATCAGTCCACTTGACTTTCGAACTTAACGTCTGTAGCATCATATCTCAAATGCTTTGATTTCTTCTGTTCCATTTTTCCCAAAGTCCACGTTACACTATCATACAATGCTGTGCTCCAAACGTACATTCTCAGAAATTTTTTCCTCAAATTAACGTCTACGTTTCATAAAAGCATTGGCCAGGAAAGCACTTTCTTTCAAGTGCTAGTCTGTTTTTTACGCCTTCTTTATCCCGTCCATCATGGGTTATATTTTTGCCTAGGTAGGAGAATTATTTAACTTCGTCTATTTTAAGATTCCCAGTTCTGGTGTGTTTATCGCTCTTCTCATATCTGCTATTTCTCAATACTTTCCTCTTTCTTCGATTTACTCTCAGTCCATATTCTGTACTAGACTGTTCAGTCAATTCAACAGGTATTGTAATTCCTAGTCACTTGCACTGAGGACTGCAATTTAACAGTGTCATCAGTTAATTTTATCACACTCTTGAATCTTTCTTGTGTTTCCGTCATTGCTTCGTCGATGTATAGGTCGAACAGAAGGGATGTATGATTACGCTCCTGTCGTACGTCCTTTTCAATAGGAGCATTTCGTTCTTGGTCTTCCAGTCTTACTGTTCCCTCTTGGTTCTTGTACATATTGTATATTACCTGCTTTTCCCTACAGCTAACCCCTATTTTTGTCAGAATTTCGAAAATCTTACATTATTTGATACCCTCAAATGATTCTTCTCGGTCGACAAATCCTGTGAACGTGTCTTGATTTATCTTCAGCCTTGCTTCAGTTATCACCCGCATGGTCAGAACTGCCTCTCTGGTGGCTTCACTTTTCTTAAAACCAATCTGATCGTCATCGTGCAGATCTTCAATTTTCCTTTCCATTCTCCTGTATATTACTCTTGTCAGCAACTTGGATGGCATGAACTGTTCGGCTGATTGTGCCGTAGTTCTCGCACTTGCCGACAATTGCTACCTTTAGAACTGTGTGGATGATGATTTTCTGAAAATCTGATGATATATCTACAATCTCATATGTCCTACACACCAACGTGAATAGTCTTTTTGTTGCCACTTCTCCAATGATTTCAGAAATTTTGGTGGAATATAATGTAAGTCATCCACAGCTCTTTTAAATTCTGTCTATAATACTGGATCCCCTATCTTCTCCCTGTCGAATCCTTTTACTTCTTCTATCACGTCGTCAGAAACGTCCTCCCCTCATAGAGACATTCACTGTACTCTTTACACCTATCCGCTTTCGCCTCTGTATTTAACTGTGGAATTTTCATTCTGCTCTTCATGTTACCGCCCTGGCTTTTAGTTTCAGCGAAAGTTGATTTGACTTTTCTATGTGCTGAGTCTGTCCTCCCGATAATCATTTCTTTTTCGATTTCTTCACAATTTTTATTCAATCATTCCCCCTTAGTTTCCTTGCACTTCCTGCTAATTTATTCCTAAGTGACTTACATTTCTGTTTTCCTGAATTTCGCTCAACATTTTTGTACTTCTTTAATCGATTAACTGAAATATTTTTTCTGTTGCCACGGTTTCTTCGCTGTTACCTTCTTTGTACCTATGTTTTCTTTCCAATTTCTATGATTTGCCTTTTTAGAGATGTCAATTCATCTTCAAATGCCTACTGAGTTATTCACTATCGCAGTATCTATAGCCTCAGACAACTTCAAGCGTATCTCATCATTCCTTAATATTACCGTATCTCGCTGCTTTGAGCATTAATTCTGCCTGACTAATGTTTCAAACTTCAGCCCACTCTTCATCATACTAAATTATGATCTGAGTCTCCAGATGACGACTTGCAATCCAATAGCTGATTTCGGAATCTCTGCATGTAATCTAACTGGAATACTCCCATGTCTCCCGGCCTTTTCCAAGTATACCTCCTCCTCTTGTAATTCTCGAGCAGAGTATCCGCTATTACTTGTGGAAATTTATTGCAGAACTCAGTAACTATTTCTCCTCTCTCGTTCCTACTGTCAAGCCCACAGTCTCCTGTAACCCGTTTTTCTGCAGCTTCCCCTACAACCGCATTCCAATCTCCCACGACTTTCATATTTTCATCCCCCTTTGCATTCTGAATTACAATTACAGTATCTTCATATACTTGATCTTTCTCTCCATCTTTTGCTTGCGACGTCGGCATGTATAACTGAACTATTGTTGTCTGTGTTAGTTTGTTGTCGATTCTGATGAGAACAGCTCTATCACCAAACTGCCCACAGTAAGTCACTCTCTGCCCAGCCTTCCTACTCAGAATAAATTCTACTCCCGCTATACCGTTTGTTATTCTCGTCTGATCAGAAATCCTTGCTGTCTTTCCATTTCACTACACTCTGACCCCTGCTATATCTATAGGGTGAAAAGTATTTAAACCGACAAACTCTGGGAGGTTGTAGGGGACATCAAAACAATTTTTTTTCTAATGTCATTTTTACTTATGAGGAATATTTAAACCGGTAGAGGAAGATATCTCTGGCGGAAAATTAATTAAACCAACAAACACTTTTCCATTTTTTATGACCAAGAGACAACATATTAACACAACCCAATTTCAATTACAGTAGATTTTCAAAAATGCTTCCATTGACACGTAAACAAAGGTTACATGGTCGGATCATGTTCTGTCTGACACGGGCAAAACCCCCAGGAGTATCCTGAATTGTTCCTGCTGCTGCTACTATCCGGGCAACCAGATCCTCTTCTGATGCAACAGGGGTTGCGTAAACAAAGGTTGCGCATCTCTCCCCACAAAAGAAAGTCCAGAGGGGTCATATCTGGGGATCCAGCAGGCCATGGTAGAGGACCACCTCTGCGAATCCACGTTTCTGGGAACCGTCAGTCCAGGAATCGACTCACACGACGAATGAAATGTGCCGGCGCCCCGTCATGTTGGAACCACATGCGTTGTCTTGTAGGGAGCAGGACGTCTTCCAGCAATTCTGGCAATGCTACGGCGAGAAAATTTTAATAGTGCCTGCCATTTAATGGCCTAGATAGCAGATACAGTCCAATTAAACAGTCCCCAACAACACCGACCCACACATTAACGAAGAACCGCACTTGATGAGCGCTAGTAACTGTGGCATGTGAGTTATCCTCACTCCAAATACGCGAATTGTGCAAGTTGAAGACTCCATCACGCCCGAAAGTTGCTTCATCGGTAAACAACAGAGAGGATGGAAATGTAGGATGTGCGACAGCGTCCCTGTCTAGGTAATCTGCTAAATGACGCGGTCTCACGCAGACGTTCGTACACAGCAGCAAAGGTCGTATGATGTGGGATACGGCGATTAGGATATTGTTGTTGGTAAACCCGCTGTGGAGCTTGTCCGTTGTGGTGCCCTACGTAGTACGCACCAACCATATCCGTGTACTCACTCCAGATGTATCGCTCGATTAGTAAACAGAGACAATGCACTACTACACTGGTGGACAGCAGTTGCCTACAGCTGAAGAGTGTAATACGCTCTCTAACAACTGAAGATCGTAATACGGCCCCTAACAAATGAAGAACGTAATACAGCCTCCACCGGTTTAAATAATCCTCATAGGAAAAATGACATTAGGGAAAAATGTTTGTTTTCATGTCCCCTACAACCTCCCAAAGATTGTCGGTTTAAATACTTTTCACCCTGTATATTGAGCCTTAGCATTTCCCTTTTCAGTTTTTCTAGCTTCCCTGTTCCATTCTAACTTCTGACATTCCACGCCCCGATCCACAGAACGTTACCCTGTCTTTGGCTATTCAGTTTCTTTCCACTTCCTTCAGTGCCCTCATGCTGTTGATCTTTGCTGATACATCCGCCTGTCCGCTCTTCCGCCCTCTTTGACAAGGCGTTGGCAGAACCAGGATGATCTCTTGTGCCGGAAGTCGTTGGCCGCCATTGGTGATGATTTTTATTCAAAATTTAAACACTGGCGAAGTTCGAACCTGGGACCAAGGACGTTGTGACTACTAATCAAGATGCATCCACTTTTTTGTCATTTTTTTCGTCATTCGTCCTGGGCAGACGTCATAAGACACTTGTTAAAATTTTTCGTTGAATACCTCACTCATTTTTTAAATTTTTTTCAATATGTATACAGAGGCCAATCGGACCTCTTTACCTCGAGGAAGTAAGAGAGGGGGTAATTTTCCAACCCTACAGAACGGTTCTTGAAACAAGTCCAAATCGCACGTGCTGTTGTTGCCGCCCAGATCTGCCCTGGAGACCTGTCGGTTGCTACCCTATGTGGCACGCAGAAGCCGTTTCACGGCACATTTGCCCGAAGCTGACGACTAACGACAGTTTCTTTGAGTAAGCTGCCCTCCGCCTGATACGGCACGAGTAGTCGTGTCTGTTGCCTCGGCGCACTCCAGCGTCCAAAGCTGTGTTTTGTACGTCATGCGTCATTTAGCCTCTGAGACCACGGAATCGCTTAACTTCGTGCTCCCCTATTCTGATGATAAGTTTCTTACTAATCTCATTTTTGCTACTTCTCGTTATTTTCCTCTTCCCAGGGTTTACACTAATCCACTTTCTGTGGTCATTAAACTGTTCATTCCATTCAGTACCTATACCCTCCAACACTTCTACCCTTCTATGCAGGATAGTAGTATCATCAGGAGTGATATCCTTTCAACCCGAATTTCAATCCTAATCGTGAGTCTTTCCTTTATTTCTTCATTGCTTCGTCGATCTATAGACTGGAAAGTAGGGGTAAAAGACTGTATCATTGTCTTATACATTTTTCTATACGAGTACTTCGTTCTTGCCCTTCTATCTGATTTTTCCATCTTGGTTTTTTCATATGCTGTATCTCACCCGTCTTTCTCTATAAATTACTCCTATTTTTCTCAGAATTTCTAACTTATTACACCGTTTTACACTATCGAACGCCTTTTCAAGGTTGACGGATCCTGTGAACGTGTCTTGATTTTCTCAAGACTTACTTCCACTACCAATCGCAACGTCTGAACTCCCTCTCTGATGCACCAAACAAATGGTTGTCTAATAGAGGCTCAGTTTTATTTCCAGTCTTCTGTATTTTATTCGTGTCAGCGATTTGGATGCATGGCTTGTTAGGGTGATTGTGGTAGAAAGGCTGATGTTACGTCTCAAGTCTCATAGATCTTACACATCAGTCTGAATAGCCAGTTGTTTGCCACATCCTCCAACGATTTTGGAAATTCTGGAGATACTTTGCGTATCTCTTCTGCGTTATTTGATCTCAAATCTTCCGAAGGTCTCTTATCGACTCGCATTCTCCTTCCATCCCTCATCAGACAGTTCCTTTCGTAGAAGCCTTCAGTGCACTCTTTCCACCTAGGCGTTCTTTCCCCTGCATTTGTCAGTGGAATTCCCATTGCACTCTTAATATTCAAGCCCTTACTTTTAATTTAGTCGCAGGTTGTATTAATTTTTCTATATGCAGTTGCTATCGCAGTGTTCTCGCGCTAACAAGTCGAGATAGACCTTCTTTCACTGCCTCTAGCCATTGCTGTCGGGCTTGTAAGTAATTTTGATTCACAATCTGTGAAATGCACTCCAGTCCCTCTTAGTCAGGATCTGCTTCCGACCACAATTCGGACTACGTGTTTCGTGGTCACGTGTGTTACGCAACTGCTTGTAGACACGCTGATCTGTCCGCCGAGAAACACCAGAAACTTCACACCGTTTGGCCATGGGCAAGGCCAAACATGATTGCCCCTTCTTTTCATTCTGTCGCGTCTTTACATCTACCCACTTTTACGTACAACGTTCACTTGAAAAATTTCCTTATGCTCATGTAGAAGCAAAGCGCACGTGGTTGAGCATGTGACACGATCGCTGCGCCACTTTAGAGGACCTACAGATTCATCTATGCATCCGCAATGAGATGACTAATTATTCATCCGGTGAGCTTACATTAAGTCTGTTAACAGCTGTAAAAATGGATACATGTGGTTTGACAGTATCGGTTATCATTTTTTTTTGTCTAAAAATTGATCAGTGTGTATTAAATTTTGCCATTAATACGAAATAAAGTGCAGAGGTGTTTCAGGAATATTAAATATTGTTTTTGGTGAGTCCGGTAAACAAGGATTTACGTGTAATATAAACGCCTCGGAGAAAAGCGTTAAGATGTTGAAGATGACGAACGCCCTCTACGTCCCACCATATCCTGAGCTGTTAAAATAACTAAAAATTTTAAAGAAATGATTATGAACGTTATCCGAATCACACTCAGACAAGGCGCTGATGATGTTGGCGTATCAGCTGGCTCATGAAACGAAACTTTTTCGAGTGTCTGTGTGTGAAATGTGAGGTACTAAAATTTGCTCAAAACTTTTGAATTACGAAGAAAAAGGTAGGCGAATGTAAGTTGCTCAGGAGTCGCTACATGTAGTCAGTAACCATATAGAACTACTGAAACATATCGTAACAGCAGATGACACATGTGACTAAGGTGTGACGTCGAGAACGAGGGCCACTCGTCCTAGTGTAAGCTGTCGGGATCACCAAGGCCGAAAGAAGCTCGACATGTGCGGTCATACTGACAGTGTTCTTCGAATTTAACAGCATTGTGCACCATTAGTTCTTGTTGCACAGGATCTAAAAGTCAATAAGGAGATCTGCTACAAGTCCAACGTCGTTTTTGGGAAGAAATAAAAAAAAGACAGGATTCGTGGAGAAACAATTCATGACCTGTATTGTGATAATACAACTGCTCACAGTTCGTTGCTATTTCGTGAATTATTGGCGAAAAACAATACATCAGTGATTCCCCAACCTTCATATTCGCTATACATGTCCTCATGTGACGTTCCTCTGTTCTCAAGAACAAAGAAACTCGTAAAGGACAGTCGGTTTACAAGCTTAAATGAGATTAAAATTTGATTGCTGAGAGAATTAAAAATTGTCGCGAAGATCGAGTTACAGAAATGTTGCGGAGTTTGGAAAAGCGCTGGCATAGGTGCAAACGGGGAGTATTGAAGGAGATAACAGTGACGTACGAAATAAAATTCTTTCCAAAAAAACAAAACTTCCTGATACTGCTTGAACACACTTGATACATGTGCAGTGAAGTTTTGTCCACAGCAGTAGAACAGCGCGTAACTGTTTCAGTTGTTCCAGATTCATCAGAATGGGAGGGATAAGAATGACGATGGAAAAAGAAAACGAATTGAATTTTATGTATCATAGTATCGCACGACAGTGGCTTATTGAAAGACAGTTGCCGACTGCAAGCGTTCAGAAGCATACAAGTGTCAACGTTGTTGATGGACTGAGATACTTTGGTAGCCCGGAGTGAGATCTTAATTTTCGAGCCATTTTAGAGTTCTCATTTTTATATCTTGCACCAGCTCTAAAGAATAATTTACATACCTGACCTTCCAACATTCCTACGAAATTAAGTTATTCTGCCAGCGAAAACTTTTGAAAGTAATCCTCTCAAAGCAAATAAAAGAAATAAAAAGCGATTAATTAATCTGCTTGAGAAAGCCGCGACTGTTGGTGTTTCGAAAACCCGAAAGTAGTAAACAATGCTCAGAATCCGGTTGCAGCTCGCGAGTTATTCACTTTTAACGTCCATGTGAGTTGTGAGAATCATTATGCTACACAACCGTATTGTATCCAGAAGTAGACACTTGTGCTATCAGAGTGTTTTTCCGCTCCTTGTCGTGGAAAAATGGTCGTAAACAGTATAAGAAATTTATAACATGTAGACACACAACCGGTGCTAGGTAGAGTGCTTTTATTTTAGATCCACTTTCTGACTCTGTGTCTATCTTCAGGTGAAGAAAACATCTCCACTGTGTACACATGTACACTTTACGATTGCCAGACACGTCTATCACATGTCTGTTTCATGCATTCCTTAACATCACGGTTGAAAGAGAAGCTCCCACTGGATGTATTTAATGAGCAATATTAACTACTCACACACATCACACGTTTGATAATACCTTTATCACTGTCCCAAAAAACATACACAACCTACCTGTGTATAAAACATTCGCTGGGAGCAATAGAATGTAATTCATCCTTACAACATGCCAGATAGTACCGCTTTTCGATAATACATGTTATGTGTGGACAATTTACAAGGTACTGTGAAATGTGTGTGAGCAGTTACTGTCGCCCATTACAGATATCCACTAGTGTGAGTTTTTGTTCAAATGGGGTTGTAAGATAACTTTGACAGACTGAGTTGAATATTTGGAAATCATAGTGTGAATATGCGTACACTATGGCGATGGTTTTGTACCTGAAGATGGTCTGAACGGCCGAAACTGGTTGAAAAAAAGTCATCTAACATCCGTCAGTATATCTGTAATGAGTAGCACACAAAATTTATTAGCTGTGGAGCAACACACAACAAACATTGTAAAATAACACGCGGAGTAGTTTAAGTTGGTTGAAGGGGGAATTTATTCACTGCGGAGCCTATATGGGGCTCGCTATGTCAGAAAAAAGAGCTTGTTACTGAGCGATGGCAGCTACTAAATAAATAGCTGCAAGCTTTGCGAAGTGAATTGGGATGACTTCATGGAAGGTGAAAATACCAAGAGAAGCAATTCTGATCTTGTGGTTAGTACTGAAAAAGGAAGAAAGAAATTCTCGGGGTGTTCATAAAATTTGCGGATAAAGTGGAGTAATATGTTCGAAACTATAAAGGGAATGGAGACAAATTGTAAATAAAAAATCTTCAGTATCTACAAAGCCAAGTTTGTGTAACTGACGTAGATGCATGTCCGAGTTAAAACGCCATTGAGCGGGATTGCAGCAAACTCTCCCCGTCGTCTAATTATTAAGCAGAGGGAACACAGTAAAAAAATGTTTCAAATGGCACTGAGCACTATGGGACTTAACTGCTGAGGTTATCAGTCCCCCAGAACTTAGAACTACTTAAGCCTAACCAACCTAAGGACATCACACGCATCCATGCCCGAGACAGGATTCGAACCTGCGACCGTAGCGGCAACGTGGTTCCAGTCTGTAGCTCCTAGAACCGCTCCGGAGCACAACAATAACGAAGCAATGGGGAATAGTGAGCAGGAAACAAATTGTGATAGATGTACGACTGGTAACGATTACATTAAAATCGTCTATTTTTTGAAACTCAGCAAGATACTATGAATAGATGAAACTGTCAGTCAGCGTCACACTGTCTGTGACAGGTCGATAACACTGTGTTGAAAAATTTAATGTTTTGTTTGTCTTTACATTTTAACTTTTTTCTAACTGTTTATCTCTAAGGAGTTTGGGAAGTACTAATTGTTCCTTTGCTTTTGTTATCAGTACCTTGACATTTGGTAATTTTCAGTGCATTCCTGATATGATGAAAAATGATCTTACATTCATTAGTCAAGTTTATCTCCGATATGGATGGAAGATAACAGGAGATCCTGAAATATTTGGTTTCCTGATAGATCTCCACAGTGATTATACTTTCTCGGTGCCTTCTTTATCTCTTGGATAGAAGTGAAATTGATGGTCACTGTAAGAGACGAGACTGGAGACACAGCACTGGCCAAAGAGATACGAATTCTGTGTGGGAAAGAACAATATCAAATGAGAATCTCTGGTAGACTCAACATAGTTATTGATGCCCCTAATCACATGACTGCGGGTTAACTGAAACAGGTTATTAGAGGTCTGATTGAGGCTTCGCCAGGTTTCAAATACCTGACATGCTTCGTTCCAAAACTGCCTGATGAAAAGGTCAAAGTTGATGTTTTTGCCTGATCACAGGTAAGAAAGGTGCTGTACAAAGAAATGCCGGAAATTTCCAAAGATGCTCACGGATGTAAGGACTCAAGATTTTTTTCCCTTTTCTTTCTTAACCTGCTAAACTTAATTTGAAAGGACAATGATGTCTTTTTTCATCTGTAAACGTGACTGTTATCACGAGCATGAATAAGAAAGGAGAAACTCTGTTGTTTTTATATCACTTGCTTCTAGGTCTCTCTCTTGCTGTCGGTTCTGATCTTTACCTTTGGCTTGTAATATAACATGAGCAGAGTTCGTGTAAGTTATGTTAAATAATAAGTTATGATGAAGACAATGTACTATACTGTACATCATTTTCATATTGTTACTGTCTTTTAATACCTCAGCTCAAGGATGAGTTTTTGGTGAACAGCATTAGCCAGCTTGGTCGCAATCAGTTTAGTCTCCAACCGAACCTGCATACTTCTATTTTAACGAGGTCCGATTTGCCCTGGTGATCAGAAATTGGCGCACTCATAATTTTAAAATTTTTGTTCACGGAATTATTTTAACAAAGACTGTTAATTGAAAAGAAAATACTTCGTGGTCAGTCTAATGATTAACAGTAATTTCAAGACAATCCTCTCTCACCAATGTGACGGCCTCGTATGTGATCTGAAACCGCGATTCGTTAATCAATCAGTCCGATTTCGGACATTATATGATTAGAAAGATTTTCAGTATTTTTTTCTCTGCTCAGATCGCATATAACGGACGTTACGCTAGCGACCGAGTACATTCCTAGAAGCGCAGTAGTTTTGTAGACAGAAGGCCTGACGAATACAATTATGACATTATGTATGCACTTTCAACATTGCGGTCCAGTCAGCAATCGTGATAATCTAATATATAAGGAACTATCAGCCTTGATTGCGGTAATGAAACTAACCTTTCCCTAGTTTTCAGCCCAAATAACTGAGCCTTCTTCAGAAGATATACCTGAATCTATGACTTCTCTAAGAGGGCATGGTCTAGAAATAAAACTAAAACAGCCCGAATACGCGTAGTCACATTTTAAAAATGCGGTACATCAGTACTGAGTCAACACCATGACTTAAGCTCTGGCGTGCACCATGAACGGCGTGCGGTGGGCCTCGGGAGCGTCAACCTAGGTAAAGGTTGGTTTCCTTACCGCAATCGAGTCTGATAGTTTCTTACATATGACATTATGTATTTAATGCTGTCAAAATTCACAAATTTGTTGGTAAAATTAATACAAACGTCAATTTTACAATTAGTAAGTGCTCGACAAAGCCGATGACGTAAAAGGGCCAATCAGTGAAGACCAAAGAAGGTCGAATGTGGGAAATAATTCTCGCAATCGCAAATTTTTGTACATTGATACGAGCGTGTGCTATGAACAACAAACCAGAAATTCTTAATGGTGATGGCTGAGTGTAGGGGTATGGGTGCATTTGAAGATTATTTTTGTACGTTTTTCTTGAATAAGTCGGGAACTACGGCCTCTATAGTAAACTAAGTTTGCGCGTAGCGACCGAGAGAATATTAAAATCTCGCGCGTGGTTTATGAAGGCCAGCTATATAACATTGCAGGTTGCATAAAGCGACAGCGGAAGGGGCACCTGACTCACCCTGTACAAAGCTTTTTGTTTGGTTTGTTGATTTGGGAGAGTTCACAACACCGATCCGCTACAGAACTGGAATAGATGGCACCATACAGCTCTATGTCCTGCAGGTAGCGCGCGAAAATACTCCTGAATGTCTCTCAAATGCCGAAGAAAATATCTTCATGTACTTCACAGCAAGCAGAGAAATAAAAAGACAATTTAGTAAGAAATCACTCTTTCATACTTTAGCAGTCGTGGCTTGATGAGTTTTCTGCACTGAATATAAGAGTATTTCGTATACTATTTGCATTTTCATTATCGTACCTTTTCGAAACTGATTTTTATGTGTCGGCTGCTTTTAGAACAAAGTATAGATCTCAGCAAACATAGGACAAGAGCTCGGAGTGTCTTTTTATCTAATATTAAACTCTGCTTCAAAAATGTTTGCTCTGTAAATCAGGCCCATGGGATTTACTAGTAATGACATAACTTGTTTTTAATGTAGTATTGAAAAGTTAATTATCACACCCATTGTGTAGTACTGAACAGTCCTATTTATAAGTGCAGTACATCAGTGTAAATGGAAATTTAAATTTTTTATTATATCAAATTGTATGTTGAATAAGCTCGCTCCCCCTTCCCCATTTACTGTTATCACGCCCCCTAACTGTGCACGCCCCAAAGATTGAGAATCGCTCACCTTTGTTATGAGAACAACTGACACTAAGCGTATCTGGCGGACCTCTTGAATTTGTTCGCACAACTGCCTCATTGGCCAACCTGGATGCTAATTAGCTCGGAAACGGCGCAACGCATCGACTTTTTTCTTGAAAATTATTGTTCAGCACAACCCACCCCGCAACACCCTTTCAAGCATTTCAGACTGCCTCTGACCACCCTGCATAAATGAGCTGTCTTAGTGGTAGATCGGCCACAATATATACTCTCTCTTTGTGGGCGTTGGTCAAAGATTCCGCCTATGTGCCGCCCCCCCCCCTCCCCCGCCACCGACCTCTCAATAACATTGCGCTGTGAGGCAGCACAGCAACAACAATGAATTCAGTAACTCCAGACATGGTCGTCAAAGTAAGGGAACATTCTGACCCTGAATTGAAGTGTAATAAATATCCCAAGGTTTAGCGGGGTAGCCGAGCGGTCTTAGGGCATCTTATCACGGTCCGCGCGGCTTCCCCCGTCGGAGATTCGAATCCTCCCTCGGGCATGGATGTGTGTTTCGTCCTTAGCGTAAGTTAGATTAAGCAGCGTGTAAACTTTTTTCATGTATATAATTCACACACCCTTTTAAAACTGGGATGTTTCTTTTTAAAATAAAAAGCTTTGTACTCCTTTTGTGATTATCAAAACAAATTCTAGACCATGTAACATGTTTGTGAATCACACTGTCCTATGCATCCAATGAAGAATGGTACAGCGGCAATGCTTAGTTCATTACTTTGTGATATTTGTTGTTCTACTATGTCGATGGGTGGGAGGAAGGGTGACAACTTCATTCTTGTGCGAACTTTGCCTGTCTGTGAAACTCTGAAGAAAGAAAGAATATTCAGTACTCTTGTCCATAGAGAAATGGCGATGGTCTCAGAATAAAGGGAAAAAAACTAGTCACGTGGAAACAATATATGTAACTATGTGAATTTGTACAATAATGTTGAAGGATAATGGGACCTCCGTTGATTTTACAACCAATAGGGTTTTAGTTAGTTGATGTTGAAAGCTTGTCTGGAGCAGTCTGAAGTGTCGTTAGAGTAAATAACCATTTTCATAGAGACTTTTGCACCTGCCACCGAGCAGATGCATATCCGATGATTCTCATTAGATGTTTGTACAGTTTCAATAGGATTAGGATGTAATTTGGTTCAGAGTTTTGAAGTGGTGTAATGATATTCATTAATTGGCAAGTCTGATCATGAAGCTTAAAATGAGATAAATTTATCATGCTCCGGAAGGCAGTGAAGACTCTCCGTCCATCGGAAGAAACCATAGCTCATCTCTACAACGTGTGCTGTGTACCAGTGAAGGTAGATTTACCAGATGTGGGCACTGAACTACGATCTTATTTTTGTTTGTTTATGTACCCAGCTATATGTGGGATTTCATAAAAACCCCTGCATTCCAGTAAAAACGAACAATTACCACCAGGACTGAGTGGACAAAACAACCTCACCACATGGTTCTTGTAGTAAGCGACTGGCCATGCCATAATGAAAGCCAGAAACTTGAAGATCAAGACGAACGGATCATTACTTCATGATATTAAACTTGCTTTGGTTATTAGGCTTTGGGCTAGTGGGAAAATTAATCTTGTTCTAACATTGCTAATAAATTCTGAGTGAGTCGGCTTCGACCATGTATACACTCGGATTTTTTCAAAAATTTTGTTTCAGCCAAAATATCAGCTATTGAAGGAGATTTTGCGTGGCGCTGAGGGACTAACATAACATACTAAACGTTCAGCGAAAGCAGTGATATTCCATCGCATGAAAAGGAAAAGCCAAACAGTATGTTCATATTTGATGACGTCGCAGTGGAAAATCAAGATAAGATCCGCAGATATTTCTCTCTTGGCCACTATGTGCAAGTCAACATATTTCATTTGACCCAGATATACTCAAGAACCCTGAAGCAGTTGGTCTGGGATCATGCGAACCTTATTATCGCCCTCAAAAAGGACAGTCTGAATTGAAAGCATATTTACGAAGCATGTGGAACACAGATGCCATTCAATGAATTCGTTACCATATGTGGGATTGATGGAATGACTCGCAGTATGGCTTTCTGGTTACAGATAAAACTAGGAAATTGAATGAGGATTGATGTAGACGGAAGCTGAATGAGATGCTGCATTAAAGACAGCGCATAAAAATATAACACCAAAACTGCAGATAAAATACCTTCTGCACCATCCAGAATTTTCGCCTTTTAATATCCGTTGATAACTTGCACTATACTTTTGATTATGAAGCTGTCAGCTGTATTACAGAAACTGTATTTAATACGTATTCGATGTACTAGTGTCTTTATTTTTGACTGTATATGACTGATTGTAATTATAATGAAAATATTGTAAATTGCTGGGTAATAGCCAAGGGAACTTTATTGAAATGTATCGAAAACATCGAAGAAATGTTAGTAGCTGTGCCGGTGTCTATCTTTGCGTATGGAGAGTCTCTGTCGCGTTGGAGCAGGGAGGAGGCAGAGCAGCTAGAGTTATGAAAGAGTGCGTAAGTGTTTGTTCGGCGCTCGCGCCAATGCGGTGTGCAGCTCTGCTCGCGCCCGTGCAGAAGCGTCTGATTCGTTAACCTGCGAGTATTGAGAGCACGGTAGGAGTGGAGAGGCGGAGGAAGCTGCAGTTCCTATTATTGCCTGTCCCATAATTATACGTGGCTCTGGAGAAGACTCGGGGTTTCTTCTCATCGAGCAGCAGCAGTAACAATATCAGCAACAACAACAATAGCAGCTGAACATGGTCGTTGGCTAAGTTCTTCGTCGCCCGCACAGCTACAACATCGTAAGACTGTTAAGTGAAAAACTATAAACTAACGTTGACATTGCCCAGCAAATTATGAATAACTTGAAAAATAACTTTCAGTAGTTAAAACTTGTAGGAGACCTGTGTTGTCATTGTCCTCAGACATTATTACCACGCAGGGTCCCCTCCCTTTCCATACAAACACCGACTGTCGTAAAAACATGAAAATTGGTTAAATGTTTACAGCCAGTTTTGTGTGTTTGCTAATGACTAGGTTCAGTCTACATTTTCTGCCTCAGTAACAGTTCATTCCTGTATTGCATGACAGAGGCTACTTAAAGTAAAATAAAATTTCACTGCCAAAACTAATGAATAAAGATACGGCACAAATTAAGAGTGCGCAGTTTCATTTATTATGTACACTCCTGGAAATTGAAATAAGAACACCGTGAATTCATTGTCCCAGGAAGGGGAAACTTTATTGACACATTCCTGGGGTCAGATACACCACATGATCACACTGACAGAACCACAGGCACATAGACACAGCCAACAGAGCATGCACAATGTCGGCACTAGTACAGTGTATATCCACCTTTCGCAGCAATGCAGGCTGCTATTCTCCCATGGAGACGATCGTACAGATGCTGGATGTAGTCCTGTGGAACGGTTTGCCATGCCATTTCCACCTGGCGCCTCAGTTGGACCAGCGTTCGTGCTGGACGTGCAGACCGCGTGAGACGACGCTTCATCCAGTCCCAAACATGCTCAATGGGGGCCAGATCCGGAGATCTTGCTGACCAGGGTAGTTGACTTATACCTTCTAGAGCACGTTGGGTGGCACGGGATACATGCGGACGTGCACTGTCCTGTTGGAATAGCAAGTTCCCTTGCCGGTCTAGGAATGGTAGAACGATGGGTTCGATGACGGTTTGGATGTACCGTGCACTATTCAGTGTCCCCTCGACGATCACCAGAGGTGTACGGCCAGTGTAGGAGATCGCTCCCCACACCATGATGCCGGGTGTTGGCCCTGTGTGCCTCGGTCGTATGCAGTCCTGATTGTGGCGCTCACCTGCACGGCACCAAACACGCATACGACCATCATTGGCACCAAGGCAGAAGCGACTCTCATCGCTGAAGACGACACGTCTCCATTCGTCCCTCCATTCACGCCTGTCGCGACACCACTGGAGGCGGGCTGCACGATGTTGGGGCGTGAGCAGAAGACGGCCTAACGGTGTGCGGGACCATAGCCCAGCTTCATGGAGACGGTTGCGAATGGTCCTCGCCGATACCCCAGGGGCAACAGTGTCCCTAATTTGCTGGGAAGTGGTTGTGCGGTCCCCTACGGCACTGCGTAGGATCCTACGGTCTTGGCGTGCATCCGTGCGTCGCTGCGGTCCGGTCCCAGGTCGACGGGCACGTGCTCCTTCCGCCGACCACTGGCGACAACATCGATGAGACCTCACGCCCCACGTGTTGAGCAATTCGGCGGTACGTCCACCCGGCCTCCCGCATGCCCACTATTCGCCCTCGCTCATAGTCCGTCAACTGCACATACGGTTCACGTCCACGCTGTCGCGGCATGCTACCAGTGTTAAAGACTGCGATGGAGCTCCGTATGCCACGGCAAACTGGCTGACACTGACGGCGGCGGTGCACAAATGCTGGGCAGCTAGCGCCATTCGACGGCCAACACCGCAGTTCCTGGTGTGTCCGCTGTGCCGTGCGTGTGATCATTGCTTGTACAGCCCTCTCGCAGTGTCCGGAGCAAGTATGGTGGGCCTGACACACCGGTGTCAATGTGTTCTTTTTTCCATTTCCAGGAATGTATTTAGCTTAGCGAGTGACTTCTTCTGGCCTGGTATCTATTTTACTGCTGTTATTTTAAAAGTAAAACCAATTGTTCATTTGCTTAAAGTAAATGCAGCTCAATCTTTCAATAATCGAAAGTACATTGCTTGCCTTGTTCTAAATTTTCCATTACCTTACGCTAAAGTTACTGAAAGTAATATTTTTTACATAACAGAGTTTAAGTTGAGCCAGTCATTCATTTAACCAGTAACTCCATTTAATTTCACTTTCAAAATTTAGTATTTCAGAATAAGTAACTGCAGTCTCAATGCTCTCTGATTCATTTATTTCTCGTGAACTGTTGTGCTGTGCAAAACCGCGACAACCTTCTGTTGCCACTCCAATGATTATTTGCTTAAATTCCTTTGCCGTTACCTTTCTCAAGATGCTGGAGATTCATTGCTGTAGCAGGCTGGCGACCGTTTAATTATCCTTTTGTAGCTAATCAGTGTTTTCTTAATGTTATCAGTGATTTTTTTTAGTAAATACTACGTGATATCCTTTTTCCCCATCTGTGCCGTTCTTGAGCGATTGCACTATACTCCAACCATTTCAAAATTATCATCAGTATTTAGCTTCAGTTTAGAATATATTCTTCCACCAGAAGAATCACGACTGTACCATTATACCGTAGACTGTTGACAACTTTGCGCGTGTGTCGCAAACTCGCTCAGAAGCAAAGGACATGCGCCTATTTGACAATCGAAGCAATCAACGATAAATTAATGGAACTGGAAAATCTTATCGAGATGGGGGGCTATAAACGTCGAAGTTGAATGCTAGAATGCAGCAATGCAAACTACACTAAAGCACCAAAGAAACTGGTATAGGCATGCGTATTCAAATACGGAGATATGTAAACGGGCAGAATACTGTGTTGCGGTCGGCAACGCCTATATAAGACAACAAATGTCTGGCGCAGTTGTTAGATCGGTTACTTTTGCTACAATGGTAGGTTATCAAGATTTAAGTGAGCTTGTACGTGGTGTTATAGTCGGCGCACGAGCGATGGGACACAGTATCTCCGAAGTAGCGATGAAAAGGGGATTTTCCCGTACGACCATTTCACGACTCTACCGTGAATGTCACGCATACGGTTAAAACATCAAATCTCCTACATCGCTACGCCGGAAAAAGATCCTGCAAGTACGGGACTAACGACGACTGAAGAGAATCGTTCAACGTGACAGAAGAGCAACTCTTCCGCAAATTGCTGCAGATATCAATACTGGGTCCTCAACAAGTGTCAGAGTGCAACCCATTCAACGAAACATCATCGGTATGGGCTTTTGGAGCCGAAGGCCCACTCCTGTACCCTTGATGACTGCACGACTCAAAGCTTTACGCTGGCCGCACAAACACCGACATTGGACTGTTAAAGATTGGAAACATGTTGCCTGATCGGACGAGTCTCGCTTCAAATTGCGTCAAGCGGACGAATGAAAGCCTCAAAGAGAGACATGCACAGGGATATAATTAAATCAGCGGTAACAGCTGCACACAGCGCAGGTTGAGAGGCTGAAGTTCAGAATAAATGAACAATCTACCTCTAGAATATATTTGTTACGATGACCCGAATGAAATCGTAGAATGATTACGACTGCTTAGTGAGTTAGCTACTGCAGGGAATACAGGTTACACGAACGAAATATTACCAATGATATCTGAGCTTCGAGAAAGGCACATCATCGAGCAATTATGGAGACAGTTGATCCTGAGCTTCACCGTCCTGCACGCAGAAAATCCCCTTGCAGGCATGTGATACCTTGAGGAATAGATGATGTATGGCAGGTTGATCTCGTATACATGCGAGATTACTCAACATCGAATAACTGTATCAAGTACATTCTCACTAGAATACATATTCCAAATTCGCTTGGGACCAACCAGAGAAGATAAAGACGGGGAAGGAGGTTTCGGACGTTTTTAAACAATTGTTGCAGATTGGAAAGAACTGGCGTCCCTGCAACGTACAGACAACTATGGAAGTGAATTTTACAAGAGATATTTCAGAGCGGTAATGGAACGATGTGGAATAAATGACTATACTACATTCTCCGATTTGGATGATAGTATTGTGGAATTCGTGAAAAGGTGATCAAAAACCGTATGCCAAAACAATTAAATCTTCAAGGGATGCACAAATGTCTAAATGTCCAATCACAAATCATTGACGAGTATAATCGCACCACTCACCATACAATTAAGAAGAAACCTATTGTTGTCCAAGATAGCAGACTTCTGAGTACAGTATACAACCCTATTAAGAAGTTCAACAAACGTGATTTAAGAAGCGGTGACAGCGGGGAAAGGTGCCTTGAGGCAGAAAGGAGGAACGAAAATACTTGTTAAAACACACGGGGTCTTGTAAACACCAACGACATCTGGCGGGATAATTTCGTTCTAATCCCTGCATCTGATGGACTATCAGCTGTTGGTTTGTTAACTGTGGGATCCGCTGCCATAATTAAAGCAATAAAGAATGCCCGAAAGCAGTTACAAGAATCTCAGAGGCACAATATGGCCACTGATGCCACTGCTATCAGTAAAGGCCTATATTTAATATCAAACAGTAAAGAGCTTAGGTTGCACATAAACCAAAAAAATTCATAGCGATACTACCAGAGGGATCGCTTACAAACATAAATCTGCTCAAATAAATACCGAAATTTCACAGCGTGTTTATCCAGGTTACGGTGCCCAAGGCAATTGAAAGAATGTGAAATTGTCAATTTAGATGCTGTGGAGGGATATGGAACTCACTGGGTTGAGTATGTTAAAAAAACGAAATACCATCTACTACTTTGACTCTATCGGCAATTTAAGAACGCCTCAGGAATAGTACATTACTTCACCAACAGGAACCAGGTGTTGTACAACTTCCGATGCTACGGACTTCAGTTCACACCTCGGTGGACATTTCTGTCTTACGTTTCTCCTGAAAATTGGATATAAACAAGCAGTATGCACGTCACTGCATCATTTGCGGTTGAGACCGCGATGTCATTCACTCTAACCCTAAAGAAACGTTCGTCTAAATTAAAGCAAACTACTTTCGTCCAGTATATCCGAGGAGGAGGAAGTGAATTACAGCCTTGATCGGTCTGGAAATATACAAAATCATAGCTAATGTCACTGAGATAAATAATAGACTGCATCTAGGGAGTGGAGGAGTTATGGTAATATCACCTGCCCCTTACGCCACTGACTAGTTAAATGGATATATAAAACGATGTGTAAAAAGATTTCAGCTACATGCAAACACTAATAAATATTAAACAGAGATAAAAACAACAAAAGAGACACTAGACTTCAGCCACAAAGACTCAATAGGATCGCTACTAGGTTTCTCGAGGGAACAAGTGCTGGTGCATAAGATGATAGAATTTACGAGTCGAATCAGCCAGTGGACATACAGCCAATCAGTACCATTCATGCGGAGTGTAATAACGCGACGATTTCGTACCTGAACGATGGATTAGTCCATACTATACACATATTCTTTCCTATATTGGTCCCTGGTTATAAAATGGTAGTGATTTCCAGTAATCCGATATACCACCCTGTCACAGTTCAGACATTAGACCACCTCGAGCTGAATATCATAAACCAGAACGCGAATCTAGCCTATTTTTGCAGTGAGGAAATTAGAGCACGTCTTCATCTGAAGCAAAATTAAGGGTTCTAATATATATACAGCTTTCCTAACTGTTAGAAGACCACTTTACAGTTGAAGAAGAATGCGACAACATGCAAGAATTACGAGTATCTTAAAATCATTGGACTGAAACCTTGAAATGAAACCGCTCAAAGTAACGACTCCAGTTCAATATGACGAGTGTATGATTAGCCAGGAATATTATTCCCACAAACCGTTTGCCATAGAAATGTCAGCGCGGGATCTACGATATTTCCGAACCGGGCCGAAAACTTCATAGTGCCCCCCCCCCCCCCCCCCCCCACTTCCAGCGTTTGAGTTAGGAAGTCAAAGAAAATCGATTTTTCAAATATACACATAGACACTCCTGGAAATTGAAATAAGAACACCGTGAATTCATTGTCCCAGGAAGGGGAAACTTTATTGACGCATTCCAGGGGTCAGATGCATCACATGATCACACTGACAGAACCACGGGCACATAGACACAGGCAACAGAGCATGCACAATGTCGGCACTAGTACAGTGTATATCCACCTTTCGCAGCAATGCAGGCTGCTATTCTCCCATGGAGACGATCGTAGAGATGCTGGATGTAGTCCTGTGGAACGGCTTGCCATGCCATTTCCACCTGGCGCCTCAGTTGGACCAGCGTTCGTGCTGGACGTGCAGACCGCGTGAGACGACGCTTCATCCAGTCCCAAACATGCTCAATGGGGGACAGATCCGGAGATCTTGCTGGCCAGGGTAGTTGACTTACACCTTCTAGAGCACGTTGGGTGGCACGGGATACATGCGGACGTGCATTGTCCTGTTGGAACAGCAAGTTCCCTTGCCGATCTAGGAATGGTAGAACGATGGGTTCAATGACGGTTTGGATGTATCGTGCACTATTCAGTGTCCCCTCGACGATCACGAGAGGTGTACGGCCAGTGTAGGAGATCGCTCCCCACACCATGATGCCGGGTGTTGGCCCTGTGTGCCTCGGTCGTATGCAGTCCTGATTGTGGCGCTCACTTGCACGACGCCAAACACGCATACGACCATCATTGGCACCAAGGCAGAACCGACTCTCATCGCTGAAGACGACACGTCTCCATTCGTCCCTCCATTCACGCCTGTCGCGACACCACTGGAGGCGGGCTGGATGATGTTGGGGCGTGAGCGGAAGACGGCCTAACGGTGTGCGGGACCGTAGCCCAGCTTCATGGAGACGGTTGCGAATGGTCCTCGCCGATACCCCAGGAGCCACAGTGTCTCTAATTTGCTGGGAAGTGGCGGTGCGGTCCCCTACGGCACTGCGTAGGATCCTACGGTCTTGGCGAGCATCCGTGCGTCGCTGCGGTCCGGTCCCAGGTCGACGGGAACGTGCACCTTCCGCCGACCACTGGCGACAACATCGATGTACTGTGGAGACCTCACGCCCCACGTGTTGAGCAATTCGGCGGTACGTCCACCCGGCCTCCCGCATGCCCACTATACGCCCTCGCTCAAAGTCCGTCAACTGCACATACAGTTCACGTCCACGCTGTCGCGGCATGCTACCAGTGTTAAAGACTGCGATGGAGCTCCGTATGCCACGGCAAACTGGCTGACACTGACGGTGGTAGTGCACAAATGCTGCGCAGCTAGCGCCATTCGATGGCCAACACCGCGGTTCCTGCTATGTCCGCTGTGCCGTGCGTGTGATCATTGCTTGTACAGCCCTCTCGCAGTGCAAGTATGGTGGGTCTGACACACCGGTGTCAATGTGTTCTTTTTTCCATTTCCAGGAGTGTATGTTCATTCTGTAAAGCAAATCTTTCTGAAGAGTTTGATATAATACAATTTCGAGGAAATGCAAGACATGATGTTTGATCTTAACTGTACCAAAGTGCAGTGCCATGCCACTTCACACAGGATTCTTCTATCTCACGTCACTGTATTTCGCTCTGTGGAATTCAAACTGTTATATTTTGTAACGCAAGCCATCAACCTATATTCTAGACAGCTGAAGGTTAAGTGTCCTGTCATGCCTCTCCTGCTCCCAGTCGGCTGGCTAGATGTCCTATCCCCATAAAAAAAAAAAAAAAAAAACTCACAATTAATACAGGGTGGAATAGCTTGTGACCGGAAGAATAAGAACTCTTTAGGAAATTTGCGGTCTTCATTGCCTATTTAGTAATAGCTTTCTCTTTTGTGTGACATAAAATAAATAAAGGAATCATAAAACAATTAAAGATAAGCAAGACTGTACACTTTTCTTCAATCCTTAGGTCCCAGTATCGTTTTTTCTCTCTGATACTGCTACAGCTTTACACGGCGCGCTTTCCTTTCTGTGAAAGAATCTATTACCTCATCAAAGTTAGTCAAGTGTTTTCACACATGAAGAATCGAAATGTCGTTGTCTAACACTGAAAAAGCTGTTAGTACCTTTAGTACCCAAGGTTGGTCTGGTTTCTCGATCAGATTACGTCTATTTTGTCATAGTCTGCTAGACAAAATGAAATAGGCCTTTATAATATCGCAGCAATTGTAACACACGCCAAATAAGCGAGACTGTTTTGGCATAAATGGTCATTTGTATGTAACTCATTTTCATAAATAAGACGACAGAAAATAATTCACGAAGTACCAATGTCAAACGTCTATTAAGCCCACTACAAGCAAAAAGTCTTACGTTAGGAAATGGTTTCACATTTCATTCATATACTCCAGTTTCTCAAGCGTACTATCTAAAAGTAGCAGTACGAAATATTTATATAAATTTGGACTCGTCATAGTGTTCCATATAATTTGTGTTGTTCCAGTTTTTCCTCCTTCCTCGTTCTAACAAACATCTTGTCATCAATAATTCTGTAACTGTTCCTGCCATTGTCAAAACATATTGTCCGGTTAACTACACTAACCCTGCCATGATCACCGGTTCAGTTATCCGCGTTTATTCTCTGGTTAGGCGTTATTACATGTTCGGATAAGGCGTTTTCCGCCCTACTCGAGAGTAGATCTTAAGCGGTCGCTAACCGGGGACTGCCGGTCAAAATGAAACCCTTACAGGACTGCTTTGTCGGCCATCTGTCTGTGTGTCTGGCTTTGAAGAACTATTTTTCTCAGGAACAAGTGGACAATACAAATTCAAATTTATGTCACTCTAACATCACAGCAGCAGAGAAGTGTCTTCCACCTACCATCTTCGAACGATGCCATGGATCTGATGATGGTCATTTTATATGACCAAAACCGGTCACCTATGTTCTTGTAACATACGTGGTGTGATCAAGACTGAATTTTAAAAAGAAAAATTTTAAATTTATGTCTCATGCTAAGGTCTGTGACCCCTGTCGATGAAAAAATTTAAGCTTCTAAGTCAATGCAAACAAAATAATTGGTCATTTATGCCATATATTTTTTTACCTACTAACTCTGTCATCCAACCCTGTATCGTACTTCTCGCTGACATAGAGTTATGAAATGTGGCAAGAAGCAAGGTTTTGCAACCCAAGTAAATGCGAAAAATCCTAAAATTTTAAATTATATCACATAAAAATATATCATGTCATTAGAATATACATTGTAGTCATCATCCATCAAAAGCATAACACAAAAATATTACAGCACGAAAATGTAAAATGTAGTTGTTGTCATATTTTGGTAAGTAAATAACTTTTTTATTAAATCTTCTGTCTCTACATATACAAACTGAAGTCCCCTGTTCGCTTCTTTCTGTATGTCCAGGCTAGTCTCAGACACTACTGTGAAGATTTTGATACCTCTTGGAATTCTTGAGACCGATATATTGCCAGTATTGATATCAATAACATGCCAAATCGTCAAGATTCTTGATTCTCGGGTTTGATAGTTTGATAAACTATCTGTATTCGTAAATAAGTTTGTGTGGAACTCTCGACGCGCGAATCCTACTCGCATTTGGCCAATTGTTGTCCTTGTACTTAACCTCAACAATATCTCAGATAATCGATGCATTTTCGATGTGTTTTACATACATTTTAGAATACTGTGTCAGCATAGCCGTGGAAAAAATTAATTCAAGGCTCTGTTTTGTCTTAAACTATGTGTGGTTCATAGATAGAATTATTGACGGTTTTACTTGGTACAGGCACGTGTTGGTGATAGTGAGAACAACTCGTAGTTCAGAGACAGAACTTGTGCCGCTTTTTAACAGTTGAGCTATCGTTGATGACAGTAAGCAACTAGAATATGAGATAAGATTTAATCTTATTTCGCTCTTTCTGGGTTTGCAGAATAGTATTGAAGTTAAAACTCATATTCGACAACTAGGTCTCTCTAATTCGTTATTAATATTTTATAAGCAAATGTTGGTGTTTAATTAATTATAAAGAATGTGTTACATACTCGTTCCATTAGTGCACAGCGGGTGATACTGTAAGTAGTCTATTTAGGTTTTTATGTTGTTAACGTCACGTAGCGCTCTGTATGAAAATCAGTGGCTGTGCTGTGTGCAGTCAGTGGCTGGTTGGCATTGTTAGAATATTCGCCATTGTAGTGTTGGGCAGTTGGACGTGAACAGGGCGTAGCGTTGCGCGATTGGAGGTGAGCCGCCGACAGTGGTGGATGTGAGGAGAGAGATGGCGGAGTTCTGAGAGCGGACGATCTGGACGTGTGTCCATCAGAAAGACTCAATTTGTAATACGGTATATCAAGTCGGGTGCTGCTGAGGGAATTAGATTAGGAAATGAGACACTTAAAGTAGTTAAGGAGTTTTGCTATTTGGGGATCAAAATAACTGATGATGGTCGAAGTAGAGAGGATATCAAATGTAGACTGGCAATGGCAAGGAAAGCGTTTCTGAAGAAGAGAAATTTGTTAACATCGAGTATAGATTTAAGTGTCAAGAAGTCATTTCTGAAAGTATTTGTATGGAGTGTAGCCATGTATGAAAGTGAAACATGGACAATAAATAGTTTGGACAAGAAGAGAATAGAAGCTTTCAAAATGTGGTGCTACAGAAGAATGTTGAAGATTAGGTGGGTAGATCACGTAACTAATGAGGAGGTATTGAACAGGATTGGGGAGAAGAGAAGTTTGTGGTACAACTTGACCAGAAGAAGGGATCGGTTGGTAGGACATGTTCTGAGGCATCAAGGGATCACCAATTTAGTATTGGAGGGCAGTGTGGAGGGTAAAAATCGTAGAGGGAGACCAAGAGATGAATACACTAAGCAGATTCAGAAGGATGTAGGTTGCACTAGGTACTGGGAGATGAAGAAGCTTGCACAGGATAGAGTAGCATGGAGAGCTGCATCAAACCAGTCTCAGGACTGAAGACCACAACAACAACATATCATGAACTGATATATATGACTTATTAAGGTAAATACATTATTTGTTCTCTATCAAAATCTTTCATTTGCTAACTATGCCTATCAGTAGTTAGTGCCTTCAGTGGTTAGAATCTTTTATTTAGCTGGCAGTATTGGCGCTCGCTGTATTGCAGTAGTTCGAGTAACGAAGATGAGGTAAGTGATTCATGAAAGGTATAGGTTATTGTAAGTCAGGGCCATTCTTTTGTAGGGATTATTGAATGTCAGATTGCGTTGCGCAAAAAATATTGTGTGTTAGTTTAGTGTTTGTCAGTTCTGCTCAGCTGTTTGAAAATCAAATAACGTAAGGGGTTTACCAGCACAGTAATTCATAAATTTTTCTAAGGGGACGTATCAATACATAACTTCAAACAAAATTTACTGATGTGACTGGTGAGCTAATACATGAACAATTTTTTGGAAGTCAATAATGCAAACATAGCTGACAACGTTTTCGGTATTTTTAGCAATTCATGTACTTTGATACCTTTCTTGATAAATATTTTTGGATATTTTTAGTACAGTGGCCAAATAGTGCTAGTATACTCTGATTGGTTGTAAATGGGGCAGTGAATTTCAGACATAATGTAATCTGACATCATTTAAATACTACACTCTGTTCGTATTTAGTGTTGCTACAAGGCCTGGTAGCTTATAAGAAGGCCTGACGATGTTCCACTTACGCTGTGGTTCATCGCCAAAATTTATTAGGTCTCTAGTTAGATTCATACACCGCCTGACCAAAAATGTAGAGCTAGAATTACAATTCTCTGTAACAAGTGACACAGCCAACAGAGTGTATTAGCTTTGTTCGTTTTTAGTGTTTGTACCAGGCCTGGTAGGATATATAAGGGCCTTAAACTATGTCAGATTTTGAGTGATACTGTGCAGAACACGGAGATGCCACATACTCGTGTGAAATAGCGTATCAGCACATGACGGATTTTGAAACGAGTCTCATTGTCGTTTTGTCCGGCTGGTCGAATCGTGCAGTATCCAGACGTATGGGGCATTCGGAGGTGACAGTGTCCCAATGTTGGAGTGCCTCCGAACGGGGGGACCACATACTTGTGAAAGAACAGGGTGGCGATGTCTGACCATCACAACAGAGGATCCCCATATTGTGCACAAAGCACATTGTAATCACTTCACATCTGGGCCTACCATCTGACGGCAAGTAATGGACTTCCTGCAACACTCTATGTCTCCGCATCTTTGGTCAGAGAGTAGTGGCAGCCAGACTAGAGAATTATCATACTGCTTGTAGACCTCTGTTAACACGCAATACAAACAGCTGCGTTTGGTGTGGTGCTGTGACTGAAAAGTACAGACTGGAGATGATTGGCCCTGTATTGTGTTTAGTTATGAATTGTGGTTCTGCACTACATCAGGTAACCAACATCAGTGACTATGGCAGCCACCTGAGACAAGATCTCATTCTTTCAATATTTCGGAGGGGCACACCGGTGTGACTCTTCATATCATTGTGTGGGAATCGGTCGGGTGTAACATAAGGTCATGGTTGGTACTGATTCACGGAACTATCATGGCATAACAATACGTCCTCAGGTGTTACCACTGATGTGTCCGAATTGTGGTGCCAATTTTCAACAGTACAATGCTCATTCGTGCACGACATGTGTCACAGTGAATTCTCTGCGTGATGTTGAGGTACTTCATGGCCAGCAAGATTCCCAAATTTCTCCCCGATAGAACCCATCTCAACCAAATCACTGCATGCACCCATGACAGATGAACTCCAATGTCACTGACAAGTGGTTTCGTACAACCGAGTTCTTTCTAAATTTGACTCGATTTTTTAATCACTGATATATAATCACAATCCAATACCATCCATAGCAACTTTCATTTCGTTTTCTCCTCCTCTTCTGGATGTTTTACTTTTTCTTTTTTCTGTCAAGCAGTGAATGTATATATAATTATTGAACTTATGCAGGTGTCTACATACGTATCAATTAATTCTCTACCCCTAACTTGGCCTTTCACATATAAGCTTTAACTCGCTATGATTAACTGTGGCACTATTTCTTTTTCTCAGTTTTGGGTAAACTTAAGTTAACATAGTTAATTATTCCGTTTCGTCCTCACCCCCTCTCTTTCTCCCCCTTTCTCTTTCCCCCTCTCTCAGATATATATATTATTCATTAGTTACAGATTTTTTGTGGCAAGTACAATTCTACTTATTTTTAAAGCTAGTTGTATAACGAGACGGTAGTAAAATCACATTTTGTCTTTGTTATACCATCTTGTACCTCATGAAATAGAAGAAATTGTTTTGCTGTAGAATATGGAATATTTGAAAATTAACTGAGTTTCGTTGAAGTTTTTACAATTTTACCTGTCATGAATATAGAAATTTGTGATAGTTCAAAATATGAAACTTCACACACTCCACTGCAGAGTGAAAATCTCATTCTGGAGTTCAAAATAGCTTCAGTTCCATAATGAATTTAACTTGGAGCTTGGTGCATTGTTGTCATAATGTAACAGATAGACGGCTAAAAAGAGAATCGCCAAGATTTTCTCCATTGTAGGGCATTTAATTCAATCAAACTGTGCATGTACATAAAAGTTTGGAAGGTAGCATGTGCATCAGGAACGGGTGGCCATCCTACAGCTAGGAGATGGTTGGAGAGTGTGAAATAAGGAATACCAGAGGTTTCTATTGAAGCTGAGTCTTGGCAGGATTTATTGCCTACCTCTAAGAGATAGAGAAATGAAATGTGAAATCTTTTGTACAAGGAGGGGGCATCGTGGTCGGAGAGGAGTGGAAGGTACACTATGTGATCAAAAGTATCCTGACACCTGCTGATGGTCTGGATAGATATCTGCCTATTACACATTACGACCCTCTTCAACTGTCGGCGGTCTCTGTCAGTCAACAGATGAGGCCGGCCTGTACGCTTTTGTGCTGTACGTGTGCCTTCACGTTTGCACTTCACTATCACATCGCAAAAAGTGGACCTAAGGATGTTTAGGAGTGTGGAAATCTCACGTACAGACGTATGACACAAGTGACACCCAGTCAGATGACCACGCTCGAAGACTGAGTTCCGCGAACCTCCCCATTCTGCTCTCTCACGATGTCTAATGACTACTGAGGTCGCTGATATGGAGTACATGGCAGCAGGTGGCAGCACAATGCACCTACTATGAAAAACCTACCTTTTTGGGGGTGTCCGGATACTTTTGATCACATAGTGTCGGTATGAACAGTCCGAGAGCTGGCTGGGAAGATGCCGCCCGAACTTCTTCGTCCACGCTTCTCAGCTCACCCCAGGACCCGCATGTGACCGATTGCATTTCCGTGATTGGTGCCATCTATACAGTTCGTTGTCTGACAGTTTCAGGGATATTTATCCTTGGCGTTCCTTCGTCAGAATGGTTTCAGACAGCCATCACGTGAACGGGTCGTGAAGTGAGTGTCGTCTGGCTAGAAACTGACGTCAGCCAACCCAGATCCTGCTGCATCTTAGGAAAAACTTCACGAGCTACCGACGAAAGAAAATTTAAATATATAGATTCATTGAAACTTTCTGGCAGATTAAAACTGTGTGCCGGACCGAGACTCCAACTCGGGACCTTTGCCTTTCGCGGGCAAGTGCTCTACCAACTAAGCTACCCCAAGCACGACTCACGCCCCGTCCTCACAGCTTAACTTCTGCCAGTACCTCGCCTCCTACCTTCCAAACATCACAGAAGCTCTCCTGCGATCCTTGCAGAACTAGCACTCCTATAAGAAAGGATACTGCGGAAACTTGGCTTAGCCATAGCCTGGGGGTTGTTTCTAGAATTAAATTTTCACTCTACAGCGGAGTGTGCGCTGATATGAAACTTCCTGGCAGATTAAAACTGTGTCGGACCGTGACTCGAACTCGGGACGAGGTACTGGCGCAATTAAAGCTGTGAGGACGGGGCGTGAGTCATGCTTGGGTAGCTTAGTTGGTAGAGCACTTGCCCGCGAAAGGCAAAGGTCCCGAGTTGGAGTCTCGGTCCGGCACACAGTTTTAATCTGCCAGTAAGTTTCATATCAATGCACACTCCACTGTAGAGTGAAAATTTCATTCTATAAATGCATTTGTTGCCTATTAGGCCTGCCCACCTCGTATAGTCCTCTTCCCTTCCGGAGGAGCAAAGTATCTTTTTCAGAACATAAGAACGTGATTTTTTTTAAATTTTAAGTGCTCCCTTGGACAGATAATACCTAACAGAGCCTTATATGACAAGGAAGTTACCATTAAGTAGAAATTACATTGTTCGTAACAGAAGTAATTGAGAGAGAGTGTAAAACATTAGTAAAAACAACTGCAATCATGCGGTGGATGGTTGCGGCTGTAGCTCAGGCGGAGCTTTACAATGGCAGCCCTGTAGCCAGTGTGGTGGTGGTGACGCAGCAGTGAGTGCACTAACGTGGCGAGAACGCCGAGTGCAGTGACGTAGTACTGGCGGGCATGGTAAGCGAGCGTGGCAGCCACGCAATTCCGCGACAGGTAGAACTCTAACACTCCATCGAAGGGCGCATCACTCGAGGCTAGGGGGAATATATCAGCGACTGATTGGTATCTGAATGAGTGCAACAGTATTTTTATGAGGTCGCTAGACCTTCTATAAACCAATTTCACTGACTGCCTAAAACTAAAATAGAACCACATTAAGATGTAACAAAGTTAGTGGATGTTAATACAAGGTGAGTAAAAAAAAAAGGCTTTAAAACTTTGGAAGGATACAGAAATATATAGAGATAACTTACAGAATCGGTAGATGTGTCATTTTGTAGCAACAACGTCAAGTTTCACATAAAAGTGTCAAGTGTCATTTTAGTTCGATGTGACGATGATTTATGATGCTGGAAACATCCCACAGGTAATCAGTTTCTTCCCGCACCCGTTACAGCAAATCGGGCTTGACTTACGCTACGGCAGCGTAGATTCGATTTTTCAGGTCGGCTTTAATGGAAACTCAGAGGTTAAATCCGGTAGTGCCTAGGGAGCGAGGTGGCCATGCGATTGGCCCTTCACGGCCTATCCACCGACCTGTGAAACAATTATCGCGGAAACAAAACTTCTTGTGGCAAGAGTAAATTGTATTACTGTTTGTATTTTCTTTAGCGTATTCGATGCAACATTAACGCCGAACAGTTGTTGCAGTATTCGTTTCATGTAACCGAAACACACAACGAGCACGCTCCACACCATGGAAAGTAGCCATTTTAGCTGTACACTACGCTGGCTTTCCTGGTGACGGAATCGGGTGCTGATACACTACGTAAATCAAACTTAAGGTTCTTCGATACAAAATGACACACCTACCGATTCTCTAAGTTATCCCAATAAATTTCTCTACCAATCCAATCTTGTAGTCCTTTTCGACTCACCTTGTATAATTATTATTACCTGAACGGATATACACTCCTGGAAATTGAAATAAGAACACCGTGAATTCATTGTCCCAGGAAGGGGAAACTTTATTGACACATTCCTGGGGTCAGATACATCACATGATCACACTGACAGAACCACAGGCACATAGACACAGGCAACAGAGCATGCACAATGTCGGCACTAGTACAGTGTATATCCACCTTTCGCAGCAATGCAGGCTGCTATTCTCCCATGAAGACGATCGTAGAGATGCTGGATGTAGTCCTGTGGAACGGCTTGCCATGCCATTTCCATCTGGCGCCTACGTTGGACCAGCGTTCGTGCTGGACGCGCAGACCGCGTGAGACGACGCTTCATCCAGTCCCAAACATGCTCAATGGGGGACAGATCCGGAGATCTTGCTGGCCAGTGTAGTTGACTTACACATTCTAGAGCACGTTGGGTGGCACGGGATACATGCGGACGTGCATTGTCCTGTTGGAACAGCAAGTTTCCTTGCCGGTCTAGGAATGGTAGAACGATGGGTTCGATGACGGTTTGGATGTACTGTGCACTATTCAGTGTCCCCTCGACGATCACCAGAGGTGTACGGCCAGTGTAGGAGATCGCTCCCCACACCATGATGCCGGGTGTTGGCCCTGTGTGCCTCGGTCGTATGCAGTCCTGATTGTGGCGCTCACCTGCACGGCGCCAAACACGCATACGACCATCATTGGCACCAAGGCAGAAGCGACTCTCATCGCTGAAGACGACACGCCTCCATTCGTCCCTCCATTCACGCCTGTCGCGACGCCACTGGAGGCGGGCTGCACGATGTTGGGGCGTGAGCGGAAGACGGCCTAACGGTGTGCGGGACCGTAACCCAGCTTCATGGAGACGGTTGCGAATGGTCCTCGCCGATACCCCAGGAGCAACAGTGTCCCTAATTTGCTGGGAAGTGGCGGTGCGGTCCCCTACGGCACTGCGTAGGATCCAACGGTCTTGGCGTGCATCCGTCCGTTGCTGCTGTCCGGTCCCAGGTCGACGGGCACGTGCACCTTCCGCCGACCACTGGCGACAACATCGATGTACTGTGGAGACCTCACGCCCCACGTGTTGAGCAATTCGGCGGTACGTCCACCCGGCCTCCCGCATGCCCACTATACACCCTCGCTCAAAGTCCGTCAACTGCACATACGGTTCACGTCCACGCTGTCGCGGCATGCTACCAGTGTTAAAGATTGCGATGGAGCTCCGTATGCCACGGCAAACGGGCTGACACTGACGGCGGCGGTGCACAAATGCTGCGCAGCTAGCGCCATTCGACGGCCAACACCGCGGTTCCTGGTGTGTCCGCTGTGCCGTGCGTGTGATCATTGCTTGTACAGTCCTCTCGCAGTGTCCGGAGCAAGTATGGTGAGTCTGACACACCGGTGTCAATGTGTTCTTTTTTCCATTTCCAGGAGTGTAGTAATGTATCTTAATTCATCCAAATTGCACATTATAATGGACAGAGTTACTGAACACAGCCTTCTGAAATGGCTTCACAAAAGAAGACAAAGTAAATATTCCAGAATTGGAATCAAGAACAGCTGCCAACGTGAGTAACGCAGAAGTAAACAAATATCCTCGGAGTAGTGAAGCAACTTAAATCACTTAACAAAAGCAAGTCTTCTGGTCCAGACTGTATACCAATTAGGTTCCGTTCAAACTATGCTGATGCATTAGCTCCATACTTAACAATCATATACAACCGTTCGCTTGACTAAAGATCCGTACCCAAAGATAGGAAATTTGCACAGGTCACACCAATATTCAAGAAAGGTATTAGGAATAATCCACTTAATTACAGGTCCATATCATTAACGTCGATATGCAGCAGGATCTTGGAACATATATTGTGTTCGAACATTATGAATTACCTCGAAGAAAACGATCTTTTGGCACACAGTCAACATGGATTTAAAAAACATCGTTCTTGTGAAACACAACTAGCTTTTTATTCTCATGAAGTGTTGAGTGCTACTGAGAAGGGATTTCAGATCGATTCCATATTTCTGGATTTCCAGAAGACTTTTCACACAGTACCACACAAGTGGCTTGTAGTGAAATTGCCTGCTTATGGAATACCGTCTCAGTTATGTGACTGAATTTGTGATTTCCTGTCAGAGAGGTCACAGTTCGTAGTAATTGACGGATAGTCATCGGGTAAAACAGAAGCGATTTTTGGCGTTCCCAAAGATAGTGTTATAGGCCCTTTGCTGTTCCTTATCTATATAAACGGTTTGGGAGAAAATCTGAGGGGCCGTCTTCGGTTCTTTGCAAATGACGCTGTTGTTTATCGACTAATAAAGTCATCGGAAGATAAAAGAAACTGCAAAACGATTTAGAAAAAATATCTGAATGGTACGAAAATTGGCGGTTGACCCTAAATAACGAAAAGTGTGAGGTCATCCATATGAGTGCTAAAAGGAAGTCGTTAAACTTCGGTTACACGATAAAATCAGGCAAATCTAAAGGCCGTAAATTAGACTAAATACCTAGGAATTACAATTACGAACTACTTAAGTTGGAAGGAACATTCGGAAACTGTTGTGGGGAAGCCTAAGCGAAGACTGATTGTTATTGGCAGGACATTTGGAAAATGTAACAGATCTAGTATGGGCATTGCCTACACGACGCTTGTCCGTTCTCTCTTAGAACACTACTGCGTGGTGTGGGCTCCTTACCAGATAGGACTGACGGAGTACATCGAGAAAGTTCAACGAAGGGCAGCATGTTTTGTATTATAGAGAAATATGGGAGAGGGTGTCACTGAATTGATACAGGATTTGGGCTGGACATCATTAAAAGAAAGACGTTTTTCGCTGTGAAGGAAACTTTTTGTTGACGCCGACCTACATAGGAAGAAACGATCACCAAGATAAAATAAGGGAATTCAGAGCTCGTACGGAAAGATATACGTGTTCGTTCTTTCTGTGCGCTACACGAGATTTGAATAATAGAGAATTGCGAAGGTGGTTCGATGAACCCTCTGTCAGGCACTTAAATGTGATTTGCAGAGTATCCAAGAAGATGTAGACAATGTTGTCTTGAACCACAATGTATCAAATTACAATGAAGTGTGCGGACATGAGTGCCGTATTTCTAAGACCTGCAACTAAGGAAGGGCCATGCATATAAAATGACATACTTTTTTGTGATTATCTTCGCAAAGGTTAGGCGTGACATTCACCAGGAGGTTGCAGCTTGGGGACAACAGGTGTGAGGGACCTTATTCGTTTACTTAAAATCATCCCAGTCCATAACTAAAGCGGTGGCACTGGTACAGCAACCACAATAGATCTGTAGATGCAGGAAAAACAGTCGTGGTTGCACAAGATACGTTTATTTAGTCTTCACATGTGACGCGTTTCACGTTCTCTAGGCATCATCAAAGAATCGATAAACTCTATCTAATCGTGACCGATGCGTCGAACATAATTAGAAGCTTCTTTGAAATGGGAGGTAACAGCCAGATATTCATAGTCGAATATTCATTACATCAGCGATAGAAGTCTTCTTTCCCTTATCCGAGATGTGAAAAGTGCTTAAAATTCCCAAAGAAGTGGGAGGAAACAGCCAGATAGCCAGTTTCAATGCTTGCTTACATCACCCATGAAGTAACAGCCGCCTGAACGCAAATATAGTCTGCTAACAACACGTGCTGTCATGTCCGCAACTAGACTGTCACTCTAGTTGGCAGTCTTGTTGCCGGCATGATAGAACGTGTTCAGAGTGTTGTAAAAAGACCACATTTGTGTTCAGGGGCCGGTTTCTTCTTGGGTGCTATAAGGAAGCATTGACAGTGGCTATCTGGCTGTTTTCTCCCATTTCTCTGAGTCTTTTAAACACGTTTGACGCATCGGATACTAGTAAGAATAATTTTATAGCTGATGTAGTGAAGCATCGACTATGGCTATCTGGCTGTTACCTCCACGTTCTATGGGACTTTTAATTACGTTCTATACCTCGGTCACGATTAGCAAGAATTTTTATCGATTGTCTGATGATGCCTAAAACATGCGAAAAGCGTTCCATGTGCAACAAAGGCTGTTTTTTCTGCGTCTAGAGATCTATTACTGTTGCTATACCAGTGCCGCCGCGGTAGTTATGGAATGGGGTGATTTTAAGTAAACAAATAAGGTCGCCCCCACCTGTTGTCCCCGAGCTGCAACTGCCTGGTGAATGTCACGCCTAACCTTTGCCAAGATAATCAGAAAAAAAGTATGTCATTTTATAAACATGGCCCTCCCTTAGCTGCAGGTCTTAGAAATACGGCACTCATGTCCGCGCACTCTATTGTTATCTGAACATTGTGGTTCAAGACAAAACTTTTCCTAAAATCAATTCTTAATTAACCACTGGAAGTACCCCAGCTGTACTATTAAGACTGTCCACTATGATGTGCAGTTTAGATGAAGTAAGATCCATGACGATATCTGTTCTGAGAATATCAAATTATTCGTTTACAGAGTCCCCTTTATAAGGAAACCATGTGATTACGCCCTGTCTGATCAAGGTGAAGACGGCAGATAGGGTACTTCGTAAGAGCACGTCATAAACATATTGCTTCATATGCCTTTTAGATATATGGGAAGTGGCATGATCTAGAGTGATCTGACACTTTTCAGTGGCTATTAGCCTATCGGTTGATTGAATTAGGCGATTGGTCGATCGATAGGGCAGCAAAGACTAGCTGTCAAGTGACGGTAGTACAACGGACAGTTCCTGCATACACAGTAAGAAGGATTCAATACTTGCATTTTGCACATATGAGACATGAGCCGACAGTTTGACGGTAGGCGCTATTACCTCGCAGCTGGAACTGCTTTATAGGAGTCCACTGCCCGTAAATGTGACTCGACAAGTCTGAGATACGAAGATAGAATCGTAGCAGAGCAGAGTTACTGCAGTTGGCTGTGGTACAATTAACAGAAGATTACGTGCAGAAACTCGCTGTATAATTCCGGAGCGTATCACAAATAAACTTCCACATGTCTGCGTAATTGTAGTTCGTTGAACTGCATGGCAGATTGTGCAATCAATTGCACATAAGCGGATTGCTCGTAGCGAGAAGGAAGCGACTTTGCCTTCCTTCTCTGGTTTCTTTATTCCTAACACGGTGTCCTGCTGCTTCAGTTGCCCCTAGTCGCAACAGTAGCGCTCAGGATCCAGGTTCAATCTAGGTTTGTGCTCCTGCTGAAAAGAAGTGTGTCGGAACGCCAGTTGTTGAAGGTTGACAACGTTTTGAAATATGATCGTTTTAATGAAGAACATATTAGAATGTAAAATAATGCAGAATAAGCTGTAGCCAATCAGATGGACGGCTTCAGGAAAGGGAACTGCACTGGTCAGTTGAGCGAGTATGTTCGGCGCGCGGGAAAACGCGGCCGGGGACGGCCAGAGAGAGTGCTGGTGCAGACGAGAAAGCAGACAGTTCGGCTGGAGACATCGAAGGGTACAGTTCGGATTGAGACGTGGAAACGGACAGTCTGTCTTTAGATAGCCAGGACTTGGAAAATTTCGCGTTGTGTGGTATCGCGGGACTTAGACTCTGAGCGGTCAGCACCCGCGCCCCTAATGTGAACTCATAACATTTCATGTAAATATCGATGTGGAGCTTTGGACTTGTGTTCTCGATGAGATTGCGAATGATCGAACTGTGTCAAATGAATATGCGCTCGAATGTAATAGTAATTCTAAATACGACCACTTTCGCTATTAGTTTCCTTTCTGGAAAAACATTCTAACCAATTCGCAACTGTGAGGTCTACATCATGTATGGGTCGTTAATTTAGTTCCCGATATTATTATTACTGTTACTATATGTTACATTAACTTCGTTTCACACAATTTCACAAACATGCCATCAGCCAGACAATGTAACGAAAGGGTCACAAGTGTCTAATTTAGGGTGTGTAATGCGACACATGCGATTCAACCCCTAGAAGAGTTTGAGCCAAGACATTTCGACGAAGAGGAACCGCATGTGAGTCTGAACATGTTTGGGGTGTTAGCTTGCAGTGAGAAGAGCCGACCGGACTTCCCCGTCCACGCTCCTCAGCTTGTCCCGGGGCTCCACGTGACTGATTCCGTTTCCGTGATTCGTTTCGTCGCATATGATTCGTCGGCTGACAGTGTCAATGATGCTTAACCGTGTCGTTACTTTGTCAGCAGAATTTCACTCATCCATCACGTGAACAGTGCGTGCAGTGGATGGCATATGGCTAACAACCGATGTCACCATCCCCAGGCCCTACTGCAGCTCAGGAAAAAATCCAGCCTCGCACGAAAATTTAAAAAATAAATCAATTTGTTGCGTTTTGTACCTTGGAAAATGTCTCTATACCTGGGAAAAACCTTAACTTACTGGAGCAATTCTTGTAATTTCACAGAAACAATACGACGCATAAATCATGAATGCCATCATTTAAAAATAGAATAAGAAAATGTATTAAACTTCTGTTACAGAACTGGCTACAGGCGAAAAGCTTGAAAAGTGTCTCGAAGTCCCCTACTTATGGCGTCATGGTAGGAGACTGATGTCTGCAAGCAAAAAGTCTAAACAAGGTCCCCCTCGTCGGAGGTTCGAATCCTCTCTCGAGCATGGGTGTGTGTGTTGTCCTCAGCGTAAGTTAGTTTAAGTTAAATTAAGTAGTGTGTAAAGCTTAGGGACCGATGTCCTCAGCAGTTTGGTCCCATAAGAGCTCACCACAAATTTCCAGTTCTAAACAAGGAAGGAATTTACTGGCTATGCTTAACATGTTTGTCTGCACAGTATAGGATGTAGTCTCGTTTAGCAATACAGCTACGGAGTTCACGATCCCGAGAGACACTAAAGTTTATGGTGGAAACTTTTTACATGTACTTTGGTGGCAACATGACCAAAATGAGCAACAAGTAACGATCTATTGATCTAATATATATATAGAGTGCTCCATTGATAGTGGCCGGGCCAAATATCTCACGAAAAAACTACAAAGAACGAAACTCGTATAGCTTGAAGGGGGAAACCAGATGGCGCTATGGTTGGCCCGCTAGATGGCGCTGCCATAGGCCAAACGGATATCAGCTGCGTTTTTTTTAAATAGGAACCCTCATTTTTATTACATATTCGTGCAGTACGTAAAGAAATAGGAGTGTTTTAGTTGGACCACTTTCTTCGCTTTGTGATACATAGCGCTGTAATAGTCAAAAACGTATAAGTACGTGGTATCACGTAACATTCCGCCAGTGCGGACGGTGTTTGCTTCGTGATACATTACCCGTGTTAAAATGGACCGTTTACCAATTGCGGGAAAGATCGATATCGTGTTGATGTATGGCAATTGTTATCAAAATGCCCAAGGGGCGTGTGCTATGTATGCTGCTCGGTATCCTGGACGACATCAACCAAGTGTCCGGACCGTTCGCCGGATAGTTACGTTATTTAAGGAAACAGGAAGTGTTCAGCCACATGTGAAACGTCAACCACGACCTGCAACTAATGATGATGCCCAAGTAGGTGTTTTAGATGCTGTCGCCGCTAATCTGCACATCAGTAGCAGAAAAATAGCGCGAGAATCGGGAATCTCAAAAACGTCGGTGTTGATGAGAATGCTACATCAACATCGATTGCACCCGTACCGTATTTCTATGCACCAGGAATTGCATGGCGACGACTCTGAGCGTCGTGTACAGTTCTGCCACTGGACACAAGAGAAATTACGGGACGATGACACTTCTTGCAGGCATTCTGTTTAGCGACGAAGCGTCATACACCAACAGCGGTCACGTAAACCGGCGTAATATGCACTACTGGGCAACGGAAAATCCACGATGGCTGCGACAAGTGGAACATCAGCGACCTTGGCGGGTTAATGTATGGTGCGGTATCTTGGGAGGAAGGATAATTGGCCCCCATTTTATCGATGGCAATCTAAATGGTGCAATTTATGCTGATTTCCTACGTAATGTTCTACCGACGTTACTGCAAGATGTTTCACTGCATGACAGAATTAGCGATCCACTTCCAACATAATAGTTGTCCGGCACATAGCTCGCGTGCGGCTGAAGCGGTATTGAATAGCATATTTCATGACAGGCTGATTGGTCGTCGAAACACCATACCATGGCCCGCACGTTCGCCGGATCTGACGTCCCCGGATTTCCTTCTGTGGGGAAAGTTGAAGGACATTTGCTATCGTGATCCACAGACAACGCCTGACAACATGCGTCAGCGCATTGTCAATGCATGTGCGAACATTACGGAAGGCGAACTAATCGCTGTTGAGAGGAATGTCGTTACACGTATTGCCAAAAGCATTGAGGTTGACAGACATGATTTTGAGCATTTATTGCATTAATGTGGTATTTACAGGTAATCATGCTGTAACAACATGCGTCTTCAGAAATGATAAGTTCACTAAGATGGGACAACCGAAATAAAATGTTCAAACGTACCTATGTTCTGCATTTTAATTTTAAAAACTTACCTTTTACCAACTGTTCGTTGTGAGCCATATTTTTGTGAGTATTACAGCACCATTTATCAAAAAGCGAATAAAGTGGTCCAACTAAAACATTAATATTTCTTTAAGTACTACACGAATATGTAATAAAAAACGGAGGTTCCTATTTAACAAAAACGCATTTGATATCCGTTTAACCTATGGCAGCGCCATCTAGCGGGCCAACCATGGCTCCATCTTGTTTCCCCCTTCAAGCTATACGAGTTTCGTTCTTTGTAGTTTTTCGTTTGACGCTTATTTCTTGAGATATTTGGCCCGGTCACGATCAATGGGCCACTCTGTATATATATATATATATATATATATATATATATATATAAAGTCCCATAAACTCGATTCTCCTCACCCACTGGTCTCTCCCATCCTCTCTCGCCCCCATGTGCTGCCGCACCTGTATTCCCACGTCCCACCCCGTCTCCATCTCTCCACCCTCTTTACCCTCTCCCAAGGTGGCTTCGGCCAGCTTCCCCTCCCTGATGATGCCCTCCTCCCCTCCATTTATCTCTCCTGCCATCTTTGATCCTCCCTGCCTCCCTCCCTCTTCCTTGGGCACCCTCCCTCCCTTCTCTCCCCCTTCCCTACCTCCTTCCTTTCTCCCCACTCCTCCCCCAAGCTACCCCTCCCCCGTCCCTCTACTCCTCCTCCCATCTCCTCTGCCATTGGTATCTTTGTTCTCCCCTCTCCCCCCCCCCACCCTTCTTCCCCTCTTTTCAGGTCCCCAGACTCGCACACGTTACATGGACATTCGCGCATCGCAGATCATCGCCATCCATGTCTCGTGTGTGCCATCGTGTTTTGTGTTCAGTGTTCACCGTCACGCTCCATCGTTGACATGTACCATCAAAGTCATCAGTGCTTGTGCGTCGTGTCAACAGTGTGTAGTGTGGATTGTCATCAAGTGTATCTACCTTTTTTCCCAGCCGATTTGTTCCAACTCATGTGTCTTCTCTGTTTTACCATTGTAATATCTTGGGCTGAAGAGCGGCGTAATGTGCTGCTGCCAGCCTACCTGTTTTTATACAGGTATTAAAATTACAATAAAGAAAAAAAACCGTGGGTATGTTCGATTCCTTCTTGAAAATAAAAAAGGAAGCAATAATTCATTAAAGTATATCTTTTGGATGTATGGACAACGATTGTAACAAACACAGACGAGAAGCTAAATGAACAGGTCTGACATTTAATCCACAGGCTGGGATTTTTGAATGAGCTTAGTGTTGCTACCCACTGGATAAACGACAGAACTGTTCTTTTAACAAAATCATTGCTGAATCCTTTCACCATCCTGTCCAAACTACCACATCATCTCTGGTGACATCGATACTGAAATTTCATGGTACAATAATTAAAAGGAAAGTTTGGTAAAAAGGTTAATGAAATAATACAGTAATCAGACTATCAAGTAATTTTGGTTTATTGAATTACCACCAAAGTCACAGCATCCACTCACTCAGCCTATACACGCTTTAATTTGGCAGACAACACTGCGCAGCTTCAGATCCTAACGATCTCGTCGGCGTTCCTGTGGAAGACGACAGTTTCACCGAAAAATGAGTTGGGCACGTTAAACTCCAGCTCATCGATGGGCCTGTCGAATGGGAATAGGGAGTTTTTGGGGCACATGTTGTCGATGACTGGGTCAGTGTTTTTGATGCTCCCGGGTGAGCACTGGCTGATGATGACGTAGGTGCAGAGCGGGAGACCTTCTCGGGTTCCACGCGGCAGCACCAGGCGGTCCACGTCTCCGAATATGCGCAAGATGTAGTCAGGGAGCGGCTGTGTACCACCAGCGAGGGCGGCCTCCGTAGCTTCGTACAGCTTGTTGTAGCTGACCGTGAGCTGGCTGTACGAGCTGATGTCCTTCGACTTCCTCAGCAGCTCATTCACTCCCTGTTTCACTGAAAAAAAGAGTTACGTGGGTTGAGCGTAAGCTGAAGAAAGACGAAAGTAAGGAGCAGTAGTAGAAATGAGATTGGAGATAAACTGATCATCAAATGTAGGGACCGCTTCAGTGAAGGAATCCTGCTGCCACTGAAGCAAAATATCATACGGGCGCCTTGCGACAGTTCGAGCGACTCCCCTCGTCGGAGGTTCGAGTCCTTCACTGGGGAAGGGTGTGTGTGTTGTCCTTAGCTTATGCTAGTTCAAGTTAGGTTAAATAGTGTGTAAGCCTAGGGACCAATGACTTCAGCAGTTTGGTCCCAGAGAAACTTACTACAAACTTCCAATTTTTCCAGCACATGACAGATGAAACAGGAAGTGCAAAGCAGATTAACATAAGCAAAGGAGACACTCGTGGCTGAAAGAGGTCTATTAGTAACAGCCATTGGTCTAAATTTGAGGAAGACATTTCTGATAATATATTTTTGGGGCACAGAGTCGTACAGAAGTGAATCATGGACCGTGGGAAATCCAGAAAGGAAGACAATCGAAGCATGTGGGTTGTGGCTCTATAGAAACATGTTGAAAGTGAGGTGAAATTATAAGAATAGTGGAAGTTCTCTCAGAACCAACATAAAAAGCAATATGTGGAAAATATTGACAAGAAGAAGGCAAAGGATGATAGCAGTGGTGGGGAAATAAGAGTATGGTTGAAGCATGCATTTCTGCGAGATTTTTGATAATGTCAACCAACGATATCTTGCAACGCAGCCAGATACTTCCCAATCCAGCAACAATCCTGGACGGCGGAAGCAGGCAGTAACTTCAAAAAAACTTAAAAACTTAAAATTAAAAAATTTTTAAACATTAAAAAATCTGATTCTCAAATGGTGAGAAATTCAAACTAATTCAATGTGTCATTTGTGATACTATTTTCAGAATTCAAAAACTAATGGAATATTTCCATTTATTAGCAATTTCTGTATTAAAGTGGTAGAAACGTAGAGTCATATCATGGAGCACAACAAAGTGTGCCTTCCACATGAGGCGATTAATACTGTACAGTCGCTTCATAGTTCCCTTCATAGCACAACCCCGAGAAGTCCACAAATCTTTCACTTACGCCTTAGTCCCACAGCGATCGTAGGGTCGTCGTGGTTACAAAGGATTTGGCAAGGTTGTGTTTAGGGGTGGCCTGATGCCCCTCCTGCCGCCACCCGATACCCCCCAGAACGGAATCAGTGTACCTCAACTCTCCGTGTCTAGTGTAAATCGTGAAATAAATGGTTCAAATGGCTCTGAGCACTATGGGACTCAACTGCTGTGGTCATCAGTCCCCTAGAACTTAGAACTACTTAAACCTAACTAACCTAAGGACATCACACACATCCATGCCCAACTCAGGATTCGAACCTGCGACCGTAGCAGTCGCGAGGCTCTGGACTGAGCGCCTCGAACCGCGAGACCACCGCGGCCGGCAAATCGTGAAATAGTGCGAACGTGTTTCAGATGTCTGCAACTCGTGTAACTGAGGCGGAACCTGTGGGCCAGCCCAGTATTCACCTATGGGAATGTGGAAAACAGCCTCAAAACCACATCCAGGCTCGCCAACACATTTTCCCTTGTCGTTAATCCGCCGGGCGGATTCGATCCGGGGCCGGCGCGCCTACCTCAGTCCAGGAAGCAGCGCGTTAGCGCTCTCGGCTACCCTTGCGGGTCCCGAGAAGCCATTAATATACCCCAATAAATATGCCATGTAGCTAATTCAATACAATAAGTTGATAACATTTTACATGAAATCTATACCAACAAGTCCATAGACAATGCAGACATCATCATTATTAACCTAATTTAACTTGCCTCATCTCTCTACAATGTAGTCTCCTTGGGAAAATTTCCATTTTTAACAGAATTTCATCATGTCAGTAAAGCAAATGGCATTTAAGAATGGCTGCCTGAATTCTACATAAGACACTGTAGCACATCTACATATCGAGTGAACCAAATTCTGTATATTGTTGAAATGTATGTAATTAAAACTAGGATGACTTCATGACAGTTCTGAGTAATATTTATCAAAAGATATATTTGGAAATTTCTCACATTTTGCTGTAACATAGCGATGTATGTGATAATATGTTACAATTTCTGGTGGAACATGGTGACGTATAACGTGAAATGCAATGTACTCTCCACAAAGCGATAGCACAAGTTAGGATTATGAGCGGAAGACGACAAACGTTTTTCACACGGAGCTATCTGCTACGATTTTACTGAAGCATATTGATTTATGGAGCAGTTCCTTACAATTTTGCTGTAGCATGGAGCAATTTATTACAGTTTTGTTCTAATATTGTGATGTACGAGTAACTTTAGGGAGTCAGGGGCTGTGGTCTCAGTCCAACATAATGTCTCGCAGTGTGATGTAATACTTCAAGCGGGGATGACTTTCAACTTCACAATTGTCAAACCAATTTCAGACACTTGTGCTTCTAGTGCTGCTGAAACATTATCTTTGTGTTTCAAAGAGGTCTGGCAGTAGTAGAACTACCACGAATATATGCGTTCTGCAGTTCATATCCCAATGTTTTTGTTGGCACCATTCTCTAGATGCACATTAAGCCGAGACATCACGTTCATGGCATACACGGGTCACAATCTTTAATGCTGTCTTGTGTCTATAACTAAATTCAGTTATTCTTCCTATATTACATTTAGCACTTATCCGTGAACAACATATGCTACCGTAACATTTGATGTAGTACCACGAGAATATGCCTCTAGTAAATTTGTGGCGATTTTCTCCAATTTTACTGATGCTTTTCTCTCTAGGAGAAGCTGTGAGGCCTCACATTATGGTTTATTAATACTCCCTAACAGCAGCAGTCACACTGACTGCTACAGATGACCCCAGGACCAGTTCTGTGCCTATCATATAATCAGAAATTACCCTCCAAAGAAGAGCCTCACAATGGTCAAATGTTGGATGAAACCCCAAGAAGCTGTAGGAGGAAATATGCCTCTAGTAAATTTGTGGCGATTTTCTCCAATTTTACTGATGCTTTTCTCTCTAGGAGAAGCTGTGAGGCCTCATATTATGGTTTATTAATACTCCATAACAGCAGCAGTCACACTGACTGCTACAGATGACCCCAGGACCAGTTCTGTGCCTTTCATATAATCAAAAATTACCCTCCAAAGAACAGCCTCACAATGGTCAAATGTTGCATGATATTCCAAGAAGCTGTGGAGGAAATCTATCTCGTAAATCTTTCGTTTCATGACCATACGTATTGCATAGTGATAATGGATTTGAGAATTATCTATATGAAACTATACCATACCACGACAATTACAGAGGAAAGACACATAAGTGATTGCAATTTTCGCTACCCCATCGGAAATGCTAAAAGGATCTTTAATACAAGCCGATTTTGACACAAAATCCACCGATTTTAACACAAAAGTAGCCAATTTAAACTCAAAACTGAGTGATTTCAACGCAAAATAGACTGATTTAAGAATAAAACTCAAAAACACATCTCTCCCTGTAGCTTAAATACTTATGGAGAATAGACTACTGCCGAAAGCTCTATCAAATGTATTTCCTACTGAGGTCCACAACAATAGATTATGTAAAATACTAAATCTGCTGTGGAAACATGAAGATAAAAAGACATATAACTACTATGGGAATCCAGAATGGCTGAGAGATAGTTGCCAAAGAATTCTGCACAAGCACTGTGAATCGAGTTGCACTCCCTGTGGACGTTAAAGCCTGTCAAGCAATGAAGTGAAGGGCTGATGTGAATTACATTATTTCTCTGCCATATCTGGCATACTCGCAAGCAGCTTAAAGAGAAACCTAGCCGTTCATTAGAATTGATGAGAGGAATCGCTTAAAAATCACTGGAGATGCAGTGCTAACCTGAAAACTAGATCACTTTTTAAGATGGTGGATTGGAATTTAATGTAGGTACGGTCCACCTCGACATCATTAGAGACATATGAAGGTATAAATCTGTAGTGACTTTGCTGAAGGAAGCATACTGACACTCGTTAGAAACCTTATGGAAATGTCTAATGTCCACACACTGATCACAGGTGTGACTCTAGCAGGCTAAAGCACCAGTGTGAGGCACATTATTACTTTAAAATATAGGTCTGAGGATTGCATAACTGTGTTAAATCATCTCCATATCCACATTATAAATTCTGACAATTGTTCATTTTTGCTATAAAAACAACCACTTACCTCCAACTTGATCATATCCACACCGCATATGTGGACTATACAGTGCTTGTTCAGCTCGTCCTCTGCCATTTTGGATAGTTATCTTTCTTCATTTCAGTTGATTTCAATCCTGCTCTTTACATCCCTTCACGCTTTATGTTTTCCAGCAGAATAACTATCCATAACATAAGGAAGGCAGAAATGTGCTCTAGTGGTTTGAAGAGCATTCACATTGATGCCTTTGCCACGAAATTCCCTGATCTGGACCTGATGAGACGTCAGCTCTGCACCCACATTTACAAGAATTTCGTAAATACGTTATGTTACATACTTCCGGAATCCTGCCAAGTGTTGTCCATTTCAGACATGTAGAATAACCGCCGTGTTAGTTACAACACGCGGACGAACATGCTATTAAGTAGGTCGTTATAATGATTTGGCCCATCAGCACTGATACTTTGATCTCGACAGCGCGTTAATCAGCCCCACCTACAGATCCTTCAATTGTCTCCAAAGCTGAGAGACTATTGCACAAAGTAAGGTTTGCCTGTGATCAGTATGCAGATTTTGAATATGCTTCCAATTGTGGGGTTTTTCCGTAAACCCATCCACCAATGCCTCTGTTACTCTGACCCCATCAACCAGCCAAGCGTACAACTGCCAAGTCGGTACCTCACTGGCCCAGGCCACACACGCTGATGCATCGTTACTCTGCTGTACGAGTCACTGGATCGACGTCGCTCTCGTCCAATTAATGAAGCTGGGACCCAGCACCTACCACTGTTGACGGGTTTTCTTCACGACGACCATTGCACAACTAGGCTGTAGACCATTACTGTGTAACAAGTTGTCCTTTTTTACCCCCATATTTGCAACGTTTTTGATGGGCGCGATTCTCTTTGTCACTTAGTACAAGCTTGTTTCACTCTCAGCTGCAGAGGGCATACGCTGGTTGCATAAAAGTTTAGTTTGATGGTTCTGTGGGTTGAAACCCCACACTACTGCAGCTTTTGATTTAGACTGGCTAGAGCCATTTTCTGGTGCTAATTTCAAATCTCTTTCGCTGATTTTTCATGCAACTAAACAGCCTACTGCTTGTTTAATAGCTGCCACCCATCCCTCACATCAAATTTTTGTTTGGAGTTTAAAAACATAGCACTTGGGCTTTGTGAAGTTTATAAATTTTCTGCTATTAGGACAATTTGCTTCAAATGGCTCTGAGCACTATGGGACTCAACTGCTGAGGTCATCAGTTTATTAGCACAATTGCCCAACTTGGATCTTTCTAATGTCCTGCGATGTTATCCTTAGGGCAAGTGCTCATGTTGTTTAATTTCTCGACACATTAAACTTAGGACAATAACTGACCTACCGCCATTTTATACTTAGGACAAATGGCTATCATGGATTATTTTTTTTTATATCCCCACCATTTTGAACTGCGTTTTGGGACTTCCCTGTCATTTTTCCAGTTTACTAACATGGACAATTGGCCTACTTGCTCCATCTTGGATTGTGACGTCAGAGAGGTGGGAAAAGAATGCGGGGGAATCTGGAAATGTTGTAAGGTGTCATCAGAAGCTTGGCAACAAAGTAGATTGTGCCAGTACTCTTATTTCGTAGCTACTGATTGGCATGTTTTAAGAGATCAAGGAATAACTTCCATGGTACTTGAGGAATCTGTGGACAGTAAAAACTGTTGGCAAACAGAGATATTAGAGTATATCTAACATCAAATAACTGAGGACGTCTGGTGCAAGTTCTATTACTAGATGAAGACATGACAGAATTCATGGAGGACCACTTAAAACCAATCAGAAACTGATGACAAAAAAAGCTAAGAGAGAGAGAGAGAGAGAGTTGTGGTCCTGATATTTACAGGGTGAGAACGGGGAGGAGGGGGGGGGGGGGCGGAGGGGGACAGAAATGTCACCCACAGATGGTATTGTTTTTAGATCTGTATGAATTATAAAATGGCGACTCTGACTGAGCAGTTAAAATGTAATTTGTATAAACAGGGAAGACCTACTTTAACGTCCCGTCAGTACACACAGAGAACTACCTTGAATTTTACGAAGAGGAGGGGAAAACAGCGCTTCTTGAAATAACTATTCTGAAATTATTTGAATATGCGGACTGGGATTGTGGGTGGCAATTTTATAGAGCAAATACGTAAGTACTCTTTCTATAAATTCAAACGCTTTCTTCTTGGTGTCTAATATTTATTAACGTTCAAAATGCGTTTAGCCTTTTACGTTAATGTCTCTTCAGTAGATTTAATAATTTATTCATTTGTCGTTTCTAAATATGCTGTGACCAGATAAAGGAAATCCTGGTTTTGGCAAGACGAACAAATAAACAATTGAAACCACTGAAGACGACAGTATAACGAAACGCGTCTGTAACATAAATACACTCCTGAAAATTGAAATAAGAACACCGTGAATTCATTGTCCCAGGAAGGGGAAACTTTATTGACACATTCCTGGGGTCAGATACATCACATGATCACACTGACAGAACCACAGGCACATAGACACAGGCAACAGAGCATGCACAATGTCGGCACTAGTACAGTGTATATCCACCTTTCGCAGCAATGCAGGCTGCTATTCTCCCATGGAGACGATCGTAGAGATGCTGGATGTAGTCCTGTGGAACGGCTTGCCATGCCATTTCCACCTGGTGCCTCAGTTGGACCAGCGTTCGTGCTGGACGTGCAGACCGCGTGAGACGACGCTTCATCCAGTCCCAAACATGCTCAATGGGGGACAGATCCGGAGATCTTGCTGGCCAGGGTAGATGACTTACACCTTCTAGAGCACGTTGGGTGGCACGGGATACATGCGGACGTGCATTGTCCTGTTGGAACGGCAAGTTCCCTTGCCGGTCTAGGAATGGTAGAACGATGGGTTCGATGACGGTTTGGATGTACCGTGCACTATTCAGTGTCCCCTCGACGATCACCAGAGGTGTACGGCCAGTGTAGGAGATCGCTCCCCACACCACGATGCCGGGTGTTGGCCCTGTGTGCCTCGGTCGTATGCAGTCCTGTTGTGGCGCTCACCTGCACGGTGGCCAAACACGCATACGACCATCATTGGCACCAAGGCAGAAGCGACTCTCATCGCTGAAGACGACACGTCTCCATTCGTCCCTCCATTCACGCCTGTCGCGACACCACTGGAGGCGGGCTGCACGATGTTGGGGCGTGAGCGGAAGACGGCCTAACGGTGTGCGGGACCGTAGCCCAGCTTCATGGAGACGGTTGCGAGTGGTCCTCGCCGATACCCCAGGAGCAACAGTGTCCCTAATTTGCTGGGAAGTGGTGGTGCGGTCCCCTACGGCACTGCGTAGGATCCTACGGTCTTGGCGTGCATCCATGCGTCGCTGCGGTCCGGTCCCAGGTCGACGGGCACGTGCACCTTCCGCCGACCACTGGTGACAACATCGATGTACTGTGGAGACCTCACGCCCCACGTGTTGAGCAATTCGGCGGTACTTCCACCCGGCCTCCCGCATGCCCACTATACGCCCTCGCTCAAAGTCCGTCAACTGCACATACGGTTCACGTCCACGCTGTCGCGGCATGCTACCAGTGTTAAAGACTGCGATGGAGCTCCGTATGCCACGGCAAACTGGCTGCCACTGACGGCGGCGGTGCACAAATGCTGCGCAGCTAGCGCCATTCGACGGCCAACGCCGCGGTTCCTGGTGTGTCCGCTATGCCGTGTGTGTGATCATTGCTTGTACAGCCCTCTCGCAGTGTCCGTAGCAAGTATGATGGGTCTGACACACCGGTGTCAATGTGTTCTTTTTTCCATTTCCAGGAGTGTAAATATTAGAATGCATAAAAAAAATACTTTTAATTTATAAAATTGGTATTTGATATGACGGTAGAAGACGAGATCAATATCAGTCGATAATGGTAGCTCATATCTGCTGGATGGTTGAAGCATACGTATACAGAAAAATCTCTACAGCCTTATCTCAAAAGTGTCCACCCTTATTTATAGTAAACAGAGATGGTACAGACTGCGGCTGATTTCTATTTTGAAGTGCATGCGATAAGTTAAATACTGGCAGAGCTGGAGCTTGAGTGGTTGGCCGCGAATCGCGCCTGGATGGCTCAGAAGGTAAGACCAAGGCAGGGTACCAGGTTCGAATTCCAATCCGACTATTGTTAACCTACTACAAAGCATGAAAACTGTAATTTTGCTCATGTAAAGCTTACTAAATCTTTAGGTATGGTACACTATATTCTGCTTAACAAGTAGTTTGCTGTTAAGTAACTTACATTTGACGCTGAATGAGTCGACATAGACCATGTAGTGCCTCTTCTCGTCGGGAGACAGCTCCTTGCCATATGCGTCGTAGACCGGGCCTATGAAGAAGCGGACGAAGACGTCCACCTCCGTGTCGCTGGTGACTTTGATGTTGTAGTTGAAGGGAACGTGCGTCAGACGCTGTTGGCGGGCCACGACGTTCAGTCTGGCGGCCTCCTCCAGGCTCGCCACCGGAACAGCGTTGTTCAGCTCGAAGTCATAGTCCTCGAAGTACGTGACCAGCTTGTCAACGGTCAGGCTCTCCACCGTCACGCCAGGCAGCAACAGCTTGTGTGGGAAAATAAGTAACAGGGGGCAATTTCAGCGCTTATGTACTGCTTTATTACGTCTGTTGGGTACATTTGAGCATCCATAAAAAATAATCGCAGGCTGTATAAGTCTTGCAGAAACAAGGACGTGAATTCGAAGCTCCGGATACGTTGTTCGTCTCACATTACATTTCGTTGAAACCGTAACTAGAAAATACAGTGGCTCCCCTGTTGTAAAAGAAAATGGTTAACCTTGAAGCCAGTGGAATTTCTGGCTGTGCTAGTACCTTCTGTTTCCGCAGGAGACCTAGAGGCGTGATCCATGCAAGGCCCTTGAGTAATGTAACGCAACCAACCAACAATATCAAACATTCACAAGGTAGAGGTGTAAAAAATTTATCTCGACAATGACACGTATATTTTCCGTAAATTACTGAACAAGTAAGGATGTTATCTATACGCTGAGGTGACAAAACTCATGGAATACCTGCTAATACCGTGTCAGACCTCCTTTTGCCCAGGCGTAGTGAAGCAGCTCGATGTTGTATGAACTCCACAAGTCGTTGGAAGTCCCCTGCAGGAATATTAAATCATAGTGCGTCTATAGCCATCCACAACTTCGAGAGTGTTGTCAGTGCAGGACTTTGGTCACGAACTGACCTCTCGACTATGTCCAATGACTGGCCATCTGGGTGGCCAAATCAATTGCTCCAATAGTCCAGAGTGTTCTTCAAACCAATTGTGAACAATAGAGGCCCGGTCACATGTTTGGGGACACGAAGTCCATGAATGGATGCAAATGGTCTCCAAGAAGTTGAACATACCCATTTTCGGTTAATGATCGGTTCAGCTGCACCGGAGGATCCAGCTGCTCCACGTAAACGCAGCCTGACAGTTTGGGTCCACAGCTTCGTGCTGTCTGCGCCTCACTCGAACCCTACCATCAGCTCTTACCAATTGAAATCGGGTCTCATGTGATCAGGTCATGATTTTCCAGTCGTCTAGATTCTAACCGATATGGTTACGAGCCCAGGATAGGCGCTGCAGGCGATGTCGTGCTGTTAGCAAAGAGCCAGCCGTTGTGGCCGAGCGGTTCAAGGCGCTTCAGTCTGGAACCGCTCGACCGCTACGGACGCAAGTTCGAATCCTGCCTTGGGCATGGATGTGTGTGATGTCCTTAGGTTAGTTACGTTTAAGTAGTTCTAAGTCTAGGGGACTGATGACCTCAGATGTTGAGTCCCATAGTGCTCAGAGCGATTTGAACCTTTTTTAGGTTAGCAAAGATACTCGCGTCGGTTGTCTACCCATTAACACCAAATTCCACCGCTCTGTCGTAACGGATATAGTAGTCATACGTCCCACATTAATTTCTGCGGTTATTTCTCACAGCGTTGCTTGTCTGTTAGCGCTGACAACTTCACACAAACGTCGCTGCTCTCGCTCGTTAAGTGAAGGCCGTGTGCGACTACGTTGTCCGTGGTGAGAGGTGATGCACGAAATTTGGTATTCTCGGCACACTCTCGACACTGTGGATCACAGAATACTGAATTTCCTAACGATTTCCGAGGTGGAATGCCCTATGCATCTAGCTCCAACTACCATTCCTCGTTCAGAGCCTGTTAATTCCCGTCGTGTGACCACAATCACGTCGGACACCTTTTCATATGAATCACCTGCGTACAGATGACAGCTTCGCCAATGCACTGCCGTTTCATACCTTCTGTACGTGATACTACGGCCACCTGTATGTCTGCATTTCGCTATCCCACGACTTTAGTCATCCCAATGTACAGCCATGAGCGAATTTATTTAATTCTAAGCAATCTGTACGTAAAATTCTGATTTTCCTACCTCTTTCTGTGAATAAGGTCCAAGGTGGCTCTTGAACTCGTCCAGTGCCAGAGCAACTCGCTTAAGAATCTTGTAGTACAGAGGAGATTTGGAGGCAGATGCTGGTGTGCCCAGCATGGACGGTTTTGTCTAGAAAACAAGCAGGCTCATAATCATTAATGTCGAATCAAACGAATTATAAGAGACAAAATCATCACTGACGGGACGTACCAGGTGGTAAAAGCAGCATCCACCGTCGTGACCCAGGTACTCCAGCATGCGGTTGTAGAATGAACCGTAGTAATCCTTGTTGATGGAGTCTGCGTTACCTTCAACGATTCGAGCGAACATCTCAAAGCTCGATGGATCACGAAGAGAGTGATTCTTGAGTTCGGTCTGCAAACGGGAGAGACTAAATAGCCAATTTCAGCTTACGGACTGGCCTTAAACATTTTTTTCTAAAATAAGACCAAGTTTCGCTTACGTCAAGTACGTATCCAGAATCGATTGCTTCCCAAAGCCTTTCCTCCACTGTGCTGAGGTACCGTGTGAGTGAGCTGTCCGTCTCGACTGCTGGGACTGGTTCCTCGAAGTCAAGGGGTTCGATGTCAGGGAGGTGGTTCGAGAGTCTCTCCAGGTAGTACCGACTGAGGGTGGCCTTGATATCATAGGAGAAGTGGTCACCTCGGTTGGTGTCGTTGGCCTGGTTGTACTCCTCCATCTTAGCCCAGAAGGGGAAGCGGTAGCGCATGAAGTCTCGGAAGGCCAGCAGGCCCACGTCATCAGTGTAGTAGGACAGCAGCTCGTCAGCTTCGTCAGCATAAGGGGGGCTGCTGTAGTTGGCATGGATCACGTACGGCTGCCCCTTGTTGAAAGTCTTCCCTGTTGTGGTTTTAAGGTACTAAATCATTAATTAATGTAACGACAGACTTCTGCTTCTAAAAGTAACGAAGACTTAGGTTGTTGTGGCACAGTAGAATTGTGTATTACAACACACAGTAGAATTATGTATTATATTACGCTCCAAGACGAAAAAAACCGACGCACCACGAAGTATTTACGCAAGTTGGTCACAAATTGATATTCATACAGGTATGTATAGAAAATGCAAAATTGTAAACTTTGGCTGCTGTTGGTGAAAGTGTAACGCTGCAATGGAATTTCACCTTGCAACTGACAGGAATGGTAAACACGGGACACCTCGATACCAGACTATTAAGTATTTGTTGACTTCATTCCGTGAACTCAGTTGGACAGTAACTACGCCTCGCAGTCAGGCACGTGAACAATATATGCAAATGACATTTGAGAGGGGACGTGCAATTGCGCTCAAAGAAATTGGTTGGAGTAATCGGTGAATCCCTTGGCAACTGAATAGGAGCAATGCCACTATTCGACATTGTTGACAGGAACGGGTGAACCATGGCCGAACACAGCGTCAAGAAGGAAGCGGTCGACGTAGAGGCACGACAGAACGTAAAGACCGACCAGTCGTCATAGAGGTATTTCTGAGCACCGGATTCATCATTATCATCGATCCGACGTGCAGAACTGGGGCTTAGCTGACGGTGCCCTAGCGCCGACTTCCATTGACCTCTGTGAGACTGAAGACGCCCGAGACAATGGTGGGATTCCAACTTGACTGCCTCCCGCCACGCGCATTGACGACCATGACTGATGGTCTAGGCTGCCATTTCATTTAATGGCAGGACGCCTTCGGCGCCCTTATAACAGAGCAGTACGTCGACGATATTCTACGTCTAATTTTGTTGCCCTTCATGGCAAGCCATCCTCGGCTTACGTTTCAGCATGATAAAGTCCTTCTGCACAAGCAGAGAGCTTCTACTGCTTCCCTTCGTGCATACCAAACCCTTAGCCAGGAAGGCCACCGTATCTCGCCCCAATTGAGAATGTTTGGAGCATTAAGAGCAGGGCCCTCCAACCAGCTCGGGATTTTGACGACCTAAGTGACAAATGGGCAGAATTTGGCACTATATACCTCAGGAAGACATTCAACAATCAATGTCAAGGTTAATTACTGTTTGTATAAGGACTATATGTGGGTCAACGTGTTACTGACTTGCTCAGTTTGTGAAGCTTTTATTCTGGAATAAATCATCCGATTTTTTCTGAAATTTTGATCATTTATATGTCTGTACGTTTATCCCACATCTACCAATTTCCGTCCCATTCGGGCAATCCCTTCGTGGTGTGTCTTTTTTCTGTCTTAGAATGTATCTCTATTGACTCTTTTTGTCTTTGATGTAAATAAATGTTCTTGTTGTGAAAGCAAGCGACGCGTCTTATTTTTTGAACTCGAAGCTACACCGAATATTTTTTGGCGCCGCCGAAACCCGGGAAAGCATCGCCGCAGCCGACATGTGAAGATAATTCTGCAGGAATCCTACGGAGACAGTAACAGAACCATTCAGGTGCATCTACATTATTTGGAAGCGATTGCGTTTTTCAGTTCGTATCTCCGGATAACTTTAATGTAACATTCATAGAACGCAAACGAACAAAAAATGTTCAAGTGTGCTGCATTGGAAAAACCTCTACTGACCCTCCCCCCCCCCCCCCCTCCCGCGAGCCGAGACATATTAAAATACATCAGAGAGGACAACGCTGAGTTAGCTTCTTCTGAAGCACATACGCAGCACCTTGTATTTGATACGTGACGAAGTTAAAAAAAAGCACAAGGTACTGTAAAACGGTGAGCTGTTTTTTATGGATTTGCTCATGAAGAAGGCGCATCATCGCTTAATGACCTTTTAAAGACTAGTCTCAGCCCTGCTTCCAGCAGTAATGGTTGTGCTTATATGGTCTTGCCTACGATGTTTCGTCATTATAGCCGATATCACTCACGCTTTCCTTCAGCTTGCTCTTTAGTCTGATGATCGAGATCTCAGGGGATTCCTATAGTATCAGGCCCCTGTCACTGAAACTTCAATATCAGATCAAACAAGGGAGACGACAGTTCTCCGTTTCAAACGCCCCCTTTCGGGCTTACAAGCAGTCCTATTATTTCACGCACTACTATCAAGGAAATGGCAACCTCTTACAAGTCACATTTTCCCACAGTTGCAGACGTTATACTTAAGAATATGTACGTGGATGACAATGCTGGTGAAACCAAAGGAGAAGACGGATTGATGGATCTCTGCTGTGAGCTGATCTCGTTGATGTCACAAATAGGGTTGCCATTGTCAAAGTGGGGAACAGATGCAGCACTCTTGAACGAAGTATCGAACGTCCAAGGACAAGACATAACGAACGCTACAGTACTGGGTGTATTACGGGACACTTGGGACACTTGGCTATTCTGGTTGTTTTAACTTCAGCACGCAGTTTTGAGACTGCAGTTGCTTAGTCGTTGGCATTCACAGAAATGAAACAAAGGGAAATGGACATGAAGTGATCCGGACAATCCTGCATGTATGTCCATCCTTCTGATTGGAGGTTTGAGGTTTATTACTTCTGTAATAAAATCGAACACCAACAGCTGTCGTTACTATGATATTTATTAAATGGCTCAGTACATCTACAGGCCTTAACTGACGCTGAGGGGGTTAACTCCAATCGTACACACGATCCATCAGTGCCCAACATCTATAAACTGGTTTTCGCAGAGTACCTTTAACAAGTCACAAGAGTGAAACATCACGGGGGTTACGTGATGATTTGGGCAGTCACATTGTGGTATTAAATGGGCCCCATGACTAATCTGCCAGGCCGTATTGCTGCCAAGGATTATGTGACCATTTTGGCTGATCAGGCCCACCCCATGGTACAATGATTGTTTCCAATTTGTGACTATGTCTTCCAAGATTACGAGTACAGAGCTCCTGTCCACACACCTCGCACCATCCATGGGAGCACGAAGATGAACTGTCGCATCTCCCATGACCACCACAGTCACCCGATCTTATCATTATTGAGCCTTTGTGGAGTGTGACTGCTGTCCACCTCCATCACCGTTACCTGAACTTGTCACTATTTTGCAGGAAGAATGGTATAACATTCCTCTGAAAACCATACAGGACCTGCATTTAACCATTCCGGGACGGCTGCCAACTGTTTTTCTTCACCTCATTAGGCATGGAGGCATGGTGATGTGTTTTGTTACTTCCTGTTCCCATATTTTTATCAACCCCCTTTATGTTGTAGAATACAACTGATTGCTACCAAAATTTACACCATCCACAGGTAACTGAAATGTTACTGCTTTTGAGTTGGCGTTTTTTCCGCCTGCTCAGTCAGAAAAAATCATATTTGATCTGTTACTCTACACAGAGGAAATAAGTGATCATATTAATTTATCAGCCTGCCGTTGTGGGCGAGCGGTTCTAGGCGCTTCAGTTCGGAACTGCGCTGCTGCTACGGCCGCAGGTTCGAATCCTGCCACCGGCATGGATGTGTGTGACGTCCTTAGGTTAGTTAGGTTTAAGTAGTTAGTCTAGGAGACTGATGACCTTAAATGTCAAGTCCCATAGTGCTCAGAGCCATTTGAACCATTAATTCATCGACATTTAGAACAACTTACGTAAAGTAACTGCGTCTTCAGCTTGTGTAATACATATGTGTATCTGTGCTATGCTGTATCAATATGATATAGCGAAAATTTGATTATTATGACGTAATCATTATTTATAAGCCTCCTATCTTGGCTGCATCTCAACTGCGCTGCGTTTGCTGCATTATAGCAACTTCAACGGGCATTTTATGAGTCTCAACAAGCCACGCCATTTCGAATAAAACACTCGAGCTTTCGATAACTGTGTCCGCTATCGTCATCGTCAGTTGAAATCACTGATTGCCGAGGTGGAACAGTCTTCTGCTTATGGAGATGCAATGGTAGCGTCTGGAACCTTCCAGAGAGGGCCTCAGTGGCGCATGCGCGGAAGGCAAGTTGGGCAGCTCTTATGGGCTCCTTCCCGGCGCGGCACCGAAGCCCACGAGAAAGACAGGGCGTGGGAGCGTACGCCACATCACGTGACACTGCAGGTCTTACGAGTGCCAGCAGCAGTCTCTGGCGGCGAGCGAGTAACTATTGCAGACAAGTTTCGTAATTCTTGACTGCGTACTTAAATACATGCCAGTTCTCGATGACACACGACAAAAGTAAAACATTTAGTGGATACCTGTACAATTAAATATTGATTTCCCTGTGGGCCCTACAGGTAACCGAGCCTTCACGAAGTGTGGCCGACAAGCCGACTAGTGTGACGTCACAAGTTCATTGCAGGGCCCGTATATCTCGTTGGCCCCGCGCGGCACCGATTGACGTCACTTGACGCCAGCGGCCGGCGTTACGGTTGAAACTACCATGCCTGCGTCCCTACGCGTCCCTAAAAGCGTCAAGCCTACCTATTTATTTTTCATTCGACGTCCAAAGTCCGCCCCCGTGGCCTACTAAGTGAGTATCCTGGGTTTCTTTTAGAATTGTTGCTGTTTAATTTCGGCCGCTTCTTTGATAACCGAATCACAATATGAAGTTGTCAGAGCCAAAACACTCGTTTTTCTTTTCAAATTGTATTTTATGTCTTTTTCTACGCAATTTTCAGCCACGGCCGACTTCTCAACTTCCCTTTGTATGAATGTCGTGAATGCTCTGCACAACGCTCGGCAACAGTGCGAATGGCTTCACCTATGTAAACACTACCACATTCACAGTGGATACCATACACGCTAGAAACTCGAAGATCTCTATTGTCTTTAACTGGGCGTAAAATATCTCTTATATTGTAGACTGGCTGGAACACTGAACTCAGTCCACGTCTCTTCAACACGCTCCCTAAGTTACTACTAGTTGCTTGGTCTTTTCTGCCGATTCACGAGGCATCCTTAGTCTGCGGCATTTTAAAGGGTTTCTGTAACCATTTTCTCTGAACATGCTCTTCAAATGCTAAAATTCATACCCTATACGGAAGAAAGGCACCTCGCGAATTGTCCTGGCAGAACATTATGTAGAAAACGGCATAAAATAAAATTCGGAAACAAAACGAGAGTTTTGGCTCATACAGCATCATACTGGGATTTTATTCTCAAAGAAGCGGCCGAAATTAGAATAAAAAAGCAACAGTTTTAACAGAGACCATGAGTGCACACACTTATTAGGGCACGAGGGCGGGCTTTGTATATTGAGCAAAAGAAAAGCCGTAGGCCTGACTCTTATAGTGAAGTGGGGGCGGCAGTCTGAAACGTAGCGCCAACCGCTCCAGAAGAGGCCCACAGAAAGACAGGCCGTCACAAAAGCAGACTAGAGCTCGCTCGCTTGTAATTGGGAGTTTAATTACATACGATAATTTCATCTTTTCCTGGAATCCTTTATTGTGGAGTCTTACTGTTTACCAGTTCTACAACGATAGGAAATCCATAGGCTTTGTTATGACTGTACTGCGTACAATAAAATTAAAATCATGCCAAAATGATTATCGGTTCATGAGACACCACATCTTCTATGAAATGAGGACTGTTAAGCAGTAGAGACTAAATACTAGATACAAGCATACTGCCAAGTTATGTATTTGTTGTAGCACTAGTAATCAGTAAGACTTCATTACAGAAGATTCCAGTAGAAGATGCAATTCTTGTTAGTACATAAAAGCCAATTATCAGGTAACGCATTTTGTCTACTGAGCTGAGTGAGCGAGCGAGAGAGCTCCGGTGTACCGTCCTGATGTATGCGTCGCGGCCTTCCTCGAAGGCCTCGGCTCGCGTCATTTGACGTCACTTGGGTCTCGCGGAGGGGCGGAGAGGCTAGGAGCTGGGCAACTTGCCCTTCGCGCATGCGCAATTCCGGCTCGCTCTGGAAGGTCCCAGATGCTACCATTACATCTCGTGCTAACCCCCGGCAGTCAGTGATTCAGCTCTTGATGAAGATGGCGGAGACAGTTATCGAACGCTCGAGTGTTTTATTCGAAATGATGATGATGATGTCCCATACTCTGAGGAGCGTAGGGGACGATGCGGAAGACCCACACCGCTGTACTAGGCAAGGTCCTAGCGGAGGTGGTTTGCCATTACCTTCCTCCGACCGTAATGCGGATGAATGACGATGATGATGAAAACGACACGTTGAACACCCAGTCATCTTCAGGCAGGAAAAATTCCTGACCCCGCCGGGCTACCTCAAGACCACGGCTGCGGCTTGCAAACCGAGAAGACTTTATCGAAGAATGCCACTGCGAAAGACTTCGAGTATACAGTGTATGAGGCTGACATATTCAGGGGCCTTATAGGATGATTTTTTAAAGAGCGACGGTTTATTCTCATCAAACACTGTTCAACACTTTCCAAGCGCCACTGCAGAACCATTCCACTTCCATCATACATTTGCGGAGAGTCAGAAGTATGAGACAACACAACACCGATAGGGACAAGTATGGAGGCACGCAAGTTCATTTTCATATTCCACAACTGTATAGGGAAAGAGAGGGACAAATTAAGGTACAAATTAGCCTCTAGAAGATACTCTGCTGTAACCTGGGGAGTATTCACTTACGTTTTCGTAAAGAAACTGTTGTGTTGGCTGAAGAGCCAACACCGTGTTACTAGAGGAGGCCGAAATGCACGCGTTTTAGCTCACGCAGGCTGGCGTGAGGAAGGAAGAACTGTACTGACGTGAGGTCTGGAACATGACAAGGAATTAGAATTCAGAAAGCGGACGTAATTAGTTTGATACTTAACTTTAATCCATTAATCATGAACGTCGCTCTTGAAGGTACATGATTCACAACATCAATCTGAATAATAACTGAATATGGCGCCTTGCTAGGTCGTAGCAAATGACGTAGCTGAAGGCTATGCTAAACTGTCGTCTCTGCAAATGAGAGCGTAAGTAGTCAGTGAACCATCGCTAGCAGAGTCGGCTGTACATCTTGGGCGAGTGCTAGGGAGTCTCTGTAGACTAGACCTGCCGTGTGGCGGCGCTCGGTCTGCAATCACTGATAGTGGCGACACGCGGGTCCGACGTATACTAACGGACCGCGGCCGATTTAAAGGCTACCACCTAGCAAGTGTTGTGTGTGGCGGTGACACCACAGAAACGAAATTTGAAGACATCGTATTTAATATATGCCACCACAGCTATCGATGGGTAAGGTAACGCTAACAACATTTCAGTCTGGTCGTAACGTCCCTGCAGTTCCAAAGTGTTTCACAGAGTACCATTACTGGAACCAGGAGGATGCTACACTATAACGCGTGACTGATAAAACGTGGAATTTTGCACTGTAAACAATGGTGAAGAAAGCAGAGGGTCACGCTTACCTTGTAGCGTAGCTTGCCACGCCTCCTTGATGACGTCATTACTGACAAAGAGCTGGGGGTAGAGCTCGTAGAAGGGCGGCAGCGCGAGGTGGAAGAGATCGTCGCGGTGCAGCTTGACAACGTTGACTGCGTAGCAGAAGAGAGCCTCGTTCACGTGTTCCCTGGCCCAGGCGGCTGTCTGTGGATGAACAGAAGGGGTCAGAAGTGTTCTCCTGTCGGGTCGTATTTGACTGAACGCAGATACCCACCTCGTAGAATGTGTCGAAGTCCTTGGCGGAGTACAGGAGATCGACGAGTGCCTTGACCTGCAGCTCGTCGTATTTGTAGTGGGCCGGCAGCTGTTCGCCGCGCTTCTTGATGTAGCCGTGTGTGTAGTACTTGACGAATTTGTTGACAATTTCTGGATCCTGGAACAAACGATAATCTCTGTAAGACAGCTCGACTCCGGCTGCATCATATTTACAGATTTCCCTGCTTTATCTACCTTGAAGTCTCCAACGTGCTCACCAAACTTAAAGGAACTGGCCATCTCCTTCAGTTCAGGATGCAGTGCAGGTTGTCCGACATGCCACATGAGCTGCAGAAGTTTCTTCTGCCGGAGAAGGAACTCCTTGCTAGCTGGAAAATGCATTATGATGTGGTCAGTTTATTAAAGCACAGTATTTACATTAAGTAATACCATTCACCATAACAAAAAATAAACATTTTCTTTGTGTAATGAAACAATTTTTTTGCTGAATGAGATTTTCACTCTGCAGTGGAGTCTGCGCTGATATGAAACTTCCTGGCAGATTAAAACTGTTTGCCCGCCGCAGTGGCCGTGCGGTTCTAGGCGCTACAGTCTGGAGCCGAGCGACCGCTACGGTCGCAGGTTCGAATCCTGACTCGGGCATGGATGTGTGTGATGTACTTAGGTTAGTTAGGTTTCATTAGTTCTAAGTTATAGGCGACTGATGACCTCATAAGTTAAGTGGCATCGTGCTCAGAGCCATTTGAACCAGCCAAAGCTGTGTGCCGGACCGAGACTCGAACTCGGGACCTTTGCCTTTTGCGGGCAAGTGCGACACCAACTTTTTTTTTTTTTTGTCGTTGATCGTTGTGTTTGGTCGTTACGGACGTCACACGGCATCCGTTAAAGTTCGTTTGTTGATCCTCCCACTCACTTTTTTTCTTACAGGGGCCAACCAGCTCTCTGACGGAACACGAGCTGAGCTACCCAAGCTCGACTCACGTCCCGTCGTCACCGATTTACTTCTGCCAGTACCTCGTCTCCTACCTATCAAACTTAACAGAAGCTCTCCTGCAGACCTTGCAGAACTAGCACTCATTTCTATTCCGATTATATAGGAAATACGTAGTACAACTAATGTTGTTGTTGTTGTGGTCTTCAGTCCTGAGACTGGCCTGATGCTGCTCTTCATGCTACTCTATCCTGTGCAAGGTTCTTCATCTCCCAGAACCTACTGCAACCTACATCCTTCAACATCTGCTTAGTGTATTCACCTCTTGGTCTCCCTCTACGATTTTTACTCTCCACGCTGCCCTCGAGTACTGAATTGGTGATCCCTTGATGCCTCAGAACGTGTCCTACCAACCGATCCCTTCTTCAAGTCAAGGTGTGCCACAAATTTCTCTTCTCCCTAATTCGGTTCAGTACGTCCTTGTTAGTTATTTGATCTAATTTTAAGCATTCTTCTGTAGCACCACATTTAGAAAGCTTCTATACTCTTCTTGTCTAAATTATTTATCGTCCACGTTTTACTTCCATACATGGCTATACTCCATACAAATACTTTGAGAAACGTCTTCCTGACACTTAAATCTATACTCGATGTTAACAAATCTCTCTTCTTCAGAAACTCTTTCCTTGCCATTGCCAGTCTACATTTTATATCCTCTCTACTTCGACCATCATCAGTTACTTTGTTCCCTAAATAGCAAAACTCCTTTACTACTTTAAGTGTCTCATTTCCTAATCTAATTCCCTCAGCATCACCCGACTTAATTCGACTACATTCCATTATCCTCGTTTTGCTTTTGTTGATGTTCATCTTATACCATCCTTTCAAGACACTGTCCATTCCTTTCAACTGCTCATCCAAGTCCTTTGCTGTCTCTGACAGAATTACAATGTCATCGGCGAACCTCAACGTTTTTATTTCTTCTCCATGGATTTTAATACCCGCACCAAATGTTTCTTTTGTTTCCTTTACTGCTTGCTCAATATACAGATTGAAGAACATCGGGGAGAGGCTGCAACCCTGCCTCACTCCCTTCCCAACCACTGCTTCCCTTTCATACCCCTCGACTCTTATTACTGCCATCTGGTTTCTGTACAAATTGTAAATAGCCTTACGCTCCCTGTATTTTACCCCTGCCACCTTTAGAATTTGAAAAAGAGTATTCGAGTCAACATTGTCGAAAGCTTTCTCTAAGCCTACAAATGCTAGAAACGTAGGTTTGCCTTTTCTTAATCTTTCTTCTAAGATAAGTCGTAAGGTTAGTATTGCCTCACGTGTTCCAACATTTCTGCGGAATCCAAACTGATCTTCCCCAAGGTCCTCTTCTACCAGTTTTCCCATTCGTCTATAAAAAATTCGCGTTAGTATTTTGCAGCTGTGACTTATTAAACTGATAGTTCGGTAATTTTCACATCTTTCAACACCTGGTTTCTTGGGATAGGAATTATTATATTCTTCTTGAAGTCTGAGGGTATTTCGCCTGTCTCATACATCTTGCTCACCAGATGGTAGAGTTTTGTCATGACTGTCTCTCCCAAGGCCGTCAGTAGTTCTAATGGAATGTTTTCTACTCCCAGGGCCTTGTTTCGACTCAGGTCTTTCAGTGCTCTGTCAAACTCTTTACGCAGTATCGTATCTCCAATTTCATCTTCATCTGCATCCTCTTCCATTTCCAGAACATTGTCCTCAAGTGCATCGCCCTTGTATAAGCCCTCTATATACTCCTTCCACCTTTCCGCCTTCCCTTCTTTGCTTAGAACTGGGTTTCCATCTGAGCTTTTGATATTCATACAATTGGCTCTCTTTTCTCCGAAGGTCTCTTTAATTTTCCTGTAGGCAGTATCTATCTTACCCCTAGTGAGATAATCCTCTACATCCTTACATTTGTCCTCTAGCCATCCCTGCTTAGCCATTTTGCACTTCCTATGGATCTCATTTTTGAGACGTTTGTATTCCTTTTTGCCTCCTTCATTTACTGCATTTTTATATTTTCTCCTTTCATCAATTAAATTCAATATTTCTTCTGTTATCCAAGGATTTCTATTAGCCCTCGTCTTTTTACCTACTTGATCTTCTGCTACCTTCACTACTTCATCACTCAGAGCTACTCACTCTTCTTCTATTGTATTTCTTTCCTCCATTCCTGTCAATTGTTCCCTTATGCTCTCTCTGAAACTCTGTACAACCTCTGGTTCTTTCAGTTTATCCAGGTCCCATCTCCTTAAATTAGCACCTTTTTGTAGTTTCTTCAGTTTTAATCTACAGTTCATAACCAATAGATTGTGGTCAGAGTCCACATCTGCCCCTGGAAATGTCTTACAATTTAAAACCTGATTCCTAAATCTCTGTCTTACCATTATATAATCTATCTGATACCTTTTAGTATCTCCAGGATTCTTCCATGTATACAACCTTCTTTTATGATTCCTGAACCAAGTATTAGCTATGATTAAGTTACGCTCTATGCAAAATTCTACCAGACGGCTTCCTCTTTCATTTCTTCCCCCCAATCCATATTCATATACTATGTTTCCTTCTCTCCCTTTTCCTACTGACGAATTCCAGTCACCCATGACTATTAAATTTTCGTCTCCCTTCACTACCTGAATAATTTCTTTTATCTCATCACACATTTCCTCAATTTCTTCATCATCTGCAGAGCTAGTTGGCATATAAACTTGTACTACTGTACTAGGCGCGGGCTTTGTGTCTATCTTGGCCACAATAATGCGTTCACTATGCTGTTTGTAGTAGCTTACCCGCATTCCTATTTTCCTATTCATTATTAAACCTACTCCTGCATTAACCCTATTTGATTTTGTGTTTATAACCCTGTATTCACCTGACCAATAGTCTTGTTCCTCCTGCCACCGAACTCCACTAATTCCCACTATATCTAACGTTAATCTATCCATTTCCCTTTTTAAATTTTCTAACCTACCTGCCCGATTAAGGGATCTGACATTCCACGCTCCGATTCGTAGAACGCCAGTTTTCTTTCTCCTGATAACAACATCCTCTTGAGTAGTCCCCGCCTCGAGATCCGAATCCGGAGTATTTTACCCGAGAGGACGCCATCATCATTTATTCATACAGTAAAGCTGCATGCCCTCGGGAAAAATCAAGGCTGTAGTTTCCCCTTGCTTTCAGCCGTTCGCAGTAACAGCACAGCAAGGCCGTTTTGGTTAATGTTACAAGGCCAGACCAGTCAATCATCCAGACTGTTGCCCCTGCAACTACTGAAAAGGCTGCTGCCCCTCTTCAGGAACCACACGTTTGTCTGGCCTCTCAATAGATACCCCTCCGTTGTGGTTGAACCTACGGTACGGCCATCTGTATCGCTGAGGCACGCAAGCCTTCCCACCAACGGCAAGGTCCATGGTTCATGGGGGGTGGGGAGTACAACTGATATACGATATATTCTTTAAAATTGTATAAGAATTTTAATTTTTAAAAATAAAAAAATAACTTTTTTAACAAAGGAAATTTGGTATTCCAATTTGCTCTGGTATTATGTGAGTCCAATACTGTAAAGCTGTACATCTTATTAGCATTCATCACCTTACTGATGTACTTCCTAATGCAAATGGCCCTGTACTAAATATAGTTCACACCTACAAATGGAGCTGCCATGTTTTTTTGTGGTTGTTGTGCTAATATCCGCATGTAATATTATCACCGTTACTTTGATATTGTAATTATATCACTACACTGCAAATTATGTGCATACACTTATTGAGTACTTAATTCTGGTCTTATAGAAATGCTTATTCGGCCACCATGCTACGTTAGCAGGTAGAGCTTATGTTGCTTTCAAATTAGTCTACAGGACTGTCATTTGTGTATGATATTTTCAAGAATGCAATATTTGATTATCCCCTCTTATTTTCTTTCTTTTTTTTTATCTCGCTTCTTACCTTATCAGCACATCTGAGTTTCAACATTCGTCTATAGCATCACGTCTCAAATGCTTCGATTCTCTTCTATTCCAGTTCTTCCAAAGTCCATGTTTCACTACCATACAACACTGTACTCGAAAAGCACATTCTCAGAAATTTATTCCTCATACTATGGCCAATCTTTGATACCAACACACTTCTTTTGGGCAGGAACACCATCTTCTCGTGCTAATTTGCTTTTTATGTCCCCCTTTCTTCGTCCATGCTGTGTTAGCTTCAGATACCAGAATTCCTCGACTTCTTGTGTGTAGTGGTCGGCTATTCTGATAAGTTTATTACCAATCTTATATCTCCCACTCCTCACTACTTTCGTCTTCCTTCGGTTTACTCTCCATCCATATTCAGCACTCATCAGAATTTTTGTTCCATGCAACATGTCCTGTAATTTTTTTTCCACTTCCACTGAGAACAGCAATGTTATCAACTAAACTTATCATTGATATCCTTCCACCCTGAATTGTAATCCCACTTTCGAACCTTCCTTTTATTTCTGTCATTGTTTCTTCAGTGTACAGAATGAATAGTCGGGCCGCATTCCTGTGTTTCAGCCTTTTTTATTCCAGTCTTATTGTTCCATTTTGATTCATGCACTTATTGCATATCATCCGTCTTTCCCTACAACTTACTCCTATTTTCCTCAGAATTTCGAATATCTTGCAACATTGTATACTGTCGAACGCTTATTCTAGGACGACAAATTCTACAAACATCTCTTGACTTTTCTTCTTAAGTCTTGCTCCCATTATCAATCGCAATGTCATAACTGCCTCTGTAGTGACCTTACCTTCCCGAAGCCAAACTGATCATCATCTAACATATACTCAATTTTCTTTTCCATTATTCTGTACGTTATTCTTGTCAGCAACTTGGATTCATATGTTCTGTTATGCTCTGACTCTAATAATGGATCTCGTGTGTCTTCCATATCGACTTTCATTTCTTTCTCGCTCAGGAATCCGATACGGTTTGACAAGCACGAAGACAAATAGTAGAAACTCTCGTAGAGTGCGAACGGGCATAATCTTGCTGATACATAAACCTAGGATGGCTTGCCTTTGATGGGGAACAAAACAGGGCGTAGAATATCGTGTATATATATATATGTATATCATCCCAGGCCATCACTCCTGGTCGGGCCATATGGCGAGCGACAGTCAGGTTGGTATCCCACCACTGTCCAGGGAGACTCCAGACACGTCTTCGACCTGGAGTCTGACTGAATGAAGTAGAATTGACTTCAGTGATGAGTCCCGCTGCGAACAAATCTTAAAATGTATGTAAATTCCTAAGGGACGAAACTGCTGAGGTCATCGGTCCCTAGACTTACACACAACTTAAACTAACTTCACCTAACTTACGCTAACAACACCACACACACCCATGCCCGAGGGAGAACTCGAACCTTTGGCGGGAGAGACCGCGCAACCCGTGACAGGGTGCCTCAAGCCGCGTTACTATTCCGAGCATCTGTGTTCCCGCTTCGAACTCAGCCCCGATGGACAGTGAAGGTGTACCTAGCGTACCTAGAGAAGCCCTGGACAGCAGTGGAATACCAACCTGACCACCAGAAATAATGATGGTTTGTGGTACCATTTCGTATCATAGCAGGAACCATTGTCATTCGAGTCACCCTTATACCGCAGCCGTACGTCCACAATATTCTACTCCAGGTTTTGTTGTCCATCATGCAAGCCATCCTGGGCTTACATTTCAGCAAGGCAAAGCCCGCTCGCACACAGCGAGAGTTTCTACTGCTTCTCTTCGTGCTTGCCAAACCCGTCCTTGACGGACAAGGTCACCGGATCTCTCCCCAATTGAGAACGTCTGCAGCATTATGGGCAGAGCCTCACCCTCCCCCACGCAGGAAGAAGTGCCATGGATGTCTTTGGCTCTCTTAAGATTAATCACCTTTGCGTAGAGAAGGCAGACAATGAGAAAAATCCCCCTTTTGTACACCCCTGCAGGCGCTACGAGGATGCTTAGATGCAAGTGCCCTGAACGGCATGTGAAACTTCTGGCTTCCTGCAGAAGAACTGTCCTGTTTCTAAATGTTCGGCGGATATTCAGAAACTCCCAATAATTCGCGAACCCCTGCACGCATTCCTACTCCAAGGACTGGGGAAGGAGGTCGCTTTCTGCTGAGTACCAGGGCACATCAGCATTGCTGGGAACGAAATGTCAGATCTAGCAGCCAAGGAGGCATGCCTCGACCAGCAGGTATTTCAGTGTGCCATCTCCCCACATGCTCTCACCTCACTGTTGAGCTCAAGAGTCTTGCATCGGTTGGAGGATGAGTGGCTGGAAGTGACCGACAATAAACTTCGATTAGGGAAGCCCACAGCGCGGCTATGATGTACTTCCTTCCAGCCACATAGACGGGATGAGGCCACAGCCACAGCCCTAGAACACTGGCTACTTGCATTGGCGAGAGGACCTTCCAATGTGTAGTGCTTGTGGCGTACAGATCACTGTGCGCCACGTTTTGTTGGACTGCATTTTATTTTCAGACCAACTTGCTGGCGGATCTGCCACCTCTTTTAGATAATAAGCAAACGAATGTGGTTAGAGTTCTAAAGTTTTGCGAATTGTTCAATGTTTATAATACGATTTTAGGGAGAGGGTTTTAATTTGTTCACAGAGTTGAAATGTTCCATGCCCTCTTTTGCACGTTGCCTCTCATTTTCATCAATTTTATTAATGTTTTATGTCACTGCATGTTGGTAACAGGCCGAATAAGGTTATTGTAATGAGAGTATTTGTACTGAGAGCTCAAAATACTTTCCACTGGATTCCTATGCATGTTGTGTTACTTCCCTGGGTGGCCTGTGTGAGGCGAGCACGGGAGGACGTAGCACACTGCGGTATCAGTTGGGGGCTGCAATTCGACGAATACTGAGAGGGTCGTGCATCAGTGGGCTTAAGCGCCTGGCGGAACGACTGACGTCGGTCGAGTTTCGCCTATTGTATGCAGGGCGAAACGTCTGAGTGGCGCCATAGTTTATGTGTTTACCGTTACGGCGCGTCGGAACGAACTCTGCTGACGACGACTGACTGCGTTGTCGTCATGATTCTGAGAATAATTGTGGACCAAGCCCTGCTGGGTGCGACTGTCTGGCGCCGGATGGCCGGTGGTCTAGGCAGGTTGTTTCCGTAGCCGGTCAAACGGCAAGTTCAGTGCCCTCAGCTGAATAGCAGAGGCATGATTGGTCAACTTAAACTGACACTAGTTGACGTCACAAAGCCCTGCTAAAAATTGGAGGGAACGGTCGCTATCTGCGCGAATGATGCTCTGAGACAGTGTGGGAAATTTTGGAATCACCACTGAATGCGTTGTGCGGCGCAGGGCATGCGGGATCTGATCTTCATCGGAGTCGGACGGCCTTGTGACTTAGTCGCACTCTTTCGGCAGAACTTAGAATTCTCAGACAGCCTTCGACGCCAGGGGTTCAAACAGAGTTGCTGTACAGCAGAAGTCGGCGCGTACATCATCAGAACGCTGCCTACCGACGATATGCAACAGATTTCAGGATTGGTAAAGTATTTTGCGACTACGGCATTGTAGGACCTATCAATTTTACACTGAAGTCCTCAACAGCACTTGCGTTCGCTTTGCTACAAGTCCACCTTGCTTGTTTCTCCATGTGATCCCATTTGAGCTCTCACTACTAATCGCAATGCTGCAACACAGTCGGGAGAGTAATATTTGATTCATGAGGACCCCAGATCATTATCGTCAGTCTATTGCATCACAGAGAGTAGGAGCCCCTTGTTCTCGAGCCAATTCTTATTCTCATAATAGTTCAGTATACCCTATCCTTTAACCTACTGTTTGTGTCGATAATCATGTCCCTTTATCTTCTGAGATATAATAAATCTCATTGTAATATTTAATCCGCATATCATTTCGTAGCTAAATGCAGAATCCCATTTCATGATAAAGTTCTCTTTTTTTCCCTGGGTAGATTATGATTTTTATTAAATTATTGTGAGTGTGCACTCCTTACTTTACCAACTAGCAGGGTCCACCATCATTTCTTTTCGTTACCGTTGTGTGCATAATTAGTTAGGTGGTAGGTAAGGAGGGGGTCGAGTGCATGTCTCGTTCTCATGCAAAATTCGTCAGAAGAAAAGAAGTGCAAACTCTTCTCCACCTTGGCACCTCGCAGGGTGACTGGCTCGGCTATATTTTACGTAAGTGGCCAGCCTGTGACAATTTCCTGTGACGTCCTTTTAGCTCCTTTCTCGTTTTATTTATGTTTTAGTCTCTGTATACATCTTTAGTTGTCTTTACGGGTATGACCTCATTTTACTAATTTTGACCACATTCGTTTCCTTTACTACGTGTCAGGGCTCTGATAATCTCGGCGTTGAGCGCCCATAAGCACCAACACACACACGCACTGAGTTGCAGCATAGTCACAAAAGTGTCAAGAATGCACACAGGGATACATGTGATACTTTGTAATTGCTGTCCTGCGTAAACAAGTTTGACAGTCAGATGGATGCTTATAAATTACGACCATCAGTAGATTCTGAAACGAACCACAGACATAAGACTGACCATGTCTCACGCGGAGACAGTCCTTGTAAACAAATGAATCTGTTTTATAGCTGCTTTCGCAAATACGTAATGTGGCCAAACAGCTACACAATGGTGTTGAGAATTAATTACATTTCATTCTGGCCGGTTGATACAGTAACCGTTTGGAAATGTTTCAGATTGAAAGACAGTCTGGGTTGCAAAGGTCTTCATTCATGAGCGCGTTGCACCCATTTGGGGCCTCGTCAGATGGTGTAAAAATAACTGGGTATTTATGAAACGCATCCGTCATTGAGTCATACAGAGTGAGAGGTGGACCTTAATCTCACCAGAAAATCTTCGCCAGGGCAGCACAGCATAGGACTACGCTTACAGAATTATAACTGTGCTATCAACTGTGCATGAGACAACAGGCCTGTTTAGCGCTCCCACAGGTATGAGTGTGTCATACTAGGCAACACACATACCGCTAAGGTGTTTATCTAGTGCGTCATACTCATATCTGTGTGAGTGCTAAATGGAACTTTTGTGCCGCCCACATCTGATACCGCGTTTACACTTTTGTAATGGAGGCCCCATGCTACGGTGAACGTTTCCTGGTGTGAATAGTGGTCCACCTCTCATTCTGTATGAGTCCATAACAGATGGGTTTTACACCCAGTTACTTTTACAAAATGTGATGATGCCCCAAAAGGGTAAAATAAATAACTTTGCATCTCATACTGTGTTTCGGTCTGAGACAATGGGATGGGTCGAATGCAACCACCGCTGGGAACAGCTTCGACAGAGAAAATGTGAGACAAACGCCAGTTTCCGAGTCGCAAAACAGCTCATACAAGTCCAGAAATTTCTACTCTTTACTGGGAGGCCTGGTCACAAAACGGTAAGAGTCTTTAGGAGCATTTGGAAACGGCCTGCCAGTAACAATGCTTAGAGTCTGTGACCTAAGGAGTGTCAGGAGAGATGAGACTATCTGCCAGGCCACGAGAACAAAAGGATATGGTGGCTCGTCAAATCACTGTCCCCTTCCATCTGGATGTTCAGTGCCACTTTGTGAGCTATTCTTTTCCTGTTACATGTTGAATGCACATATCCCTACAGTCCAGTGTTTGGGAATTAAGCACTCAACTGCTCATTTGAATTATCTTGCCTTACATCCGCCTCGCATCAGTGATAATGCTCCTTACGCATCGCAACTACCACAGCAGTGCGACATGAAAAGCGACTCGGCTCGCTGCAAAGCTGCGAAACACAGATGCCAACTGCCAACTCCTCAAATGCGATTCCTAGAATGACCTCGGAGATAAGAAAGTGCTGGTATTGACGTCAGCAGTACGACATGCACAACTGTGTCGGTTGTAATATGACACCGCGCATAAAACAGGGTTGGTCATGATGCACAAAGGGAGGCGAGCGAAGATTTGCAATTGCTGCAGAAAAATTGGCCTGCCTGAAAAAAAAGGATGCTTGTAAATCACGAATACCAGCAGATTATAGGGCAAAGCACAGACACAAGACGGTCCAGGCCTCATAGGGAGACACCTGTTGTAAAGAAATGACTTTGTAGTATTGCTGCTTCCGCAACAACTAGGGAATGTGGCGAAACACCGGAACAATGTGCTGGAGTGATTGCGACCACCACTGAGAACGGCATCGGTAGAGAAAACGTGAGATGAAACGCCATTACTCCAGACAAGCACCAGCTCACACAAGACCTGAAATCTCCACCCTGCACTGGAAGCCATGGTCATGACACAGCGATCAGTCATTGGGCGGCGATGCAGATTCGGACCACCAATGACAATGCTGAAAGGACGAAAACTTTTTGCAATCTGTGAGCTAAGGAAAATCAGTAGAGGTGAAGAGAGATGGACAGACAGCGTGAAAAGAGGAGGACATGATAACTGGCAAACCGTTGCCTACTTAGTCTGCTGACTGATTCTGATCCTTACTCCCGTCTAAATTTTCGTCATCACTTTGTGACTTATTCTTTCTCTGTTTCATGGTGAATGACGAACCCTTATATTCATTTTCTTTGGATTTAAGCACTCGACGGGACATGGAAATGTCCTCGCCCGACATCCACCTCCAAAAACTGCAATAATGCTTCTTTCACAACACAACCACCGCGGCCAGTCAACGCGGAGACCGTCCCGGCCTCACAGCAAAGCCGGAGTACACGCAAGCCGATTGCAACTCGCCATCATGCAGCTTAGAGGCGACGAGCCGTACCGACTCAGCGTCCGCCACCCTCACCAACATACAACTGACTATGTAGAATGGTGAGATGATTCGATCGCCCCTCCTGTCCCTTAACGACTGCATCCTGTCTATGCCCTGTCAAATTGACACTGAGGTTTGTATTGTGCTGCTGGATTTCATTACATGGTCTCTGAATTTACTATATTTTTGGCTTCCAGCGTGGGGCTATCTTATTGTTTGCATCCATGTCATATAGAGTTTTGAATTTATATCAGTATTCCTCACAATCCAGTTTCGGAATCTCTGACCGTGATGTAACTCAGTGGTATGTTTCACTGTCTCTGGGTCTTTTCCAAGTACACCTCACTGTGTAATATATAAACACAATCAATCCAGCACATTGTTCCGGTGTATGTGTTATTGTGTGTGTGTGTGTGTGTGTGTGTGTGTGTGTGTGTGTGTGTGTGTGTTTGTGTTTTACGTTACTCAATTTGTACATATATTCAAACGGCAATGATATTAACGTAAGACGTAACACCACCTTTATTTCCAGGGATAGAAACGAGGTTTTCGGCAAATGATAGTACGCTAAGTTTACTTTGGTATGTGATAAAGTGTCTTAACTCTCGTATCGATCGAGATAATGAAGCAAGTACAAATTTTTTAATATAATGATATACTTTTTAACAGCATCCAGAAGCATTTGAAAAGACCAGTAGAGCGATATCTATGTCTATATCTACATACATACTCCGCAAGCTACCGTAGTCATTTCCTCTCATGTTCCACTGGCAAAGAGAGCGAGGGAAAAACGACTATCTATACACTGAGATGACTAAAGTCATGCGATACCTGCAAATATCGTGCCGAACCTCCATTTGCCCGGCGAAGTCTCCAGCAAAAATACAGAGCCATACTGCCGCTATAACAGTCCATAATTGCGAAATGGTTGCCAGAGCAGTGTTTTGTACCACAACCGACCTCTCCATTGTATCCCACAAATGTTCGATGGGATTCGTATCGGTCGATCTGAGTGCTCAAATCGTTCGCTCGAACTGTCCAGAATGTTCTCCGAACCATAAAAATTCCATCGTCGTTGGGGACCTGAAGTCGATGAATGGGTGCAGAAAGCCTCCAAGTAGCTGAACATAACCATTCCCCCTAAATGATCGGTTCAATTGGAGCAGAGGACCCATTCCATCCCATGTAAACACAACCAACACCATTACGGAGCTTGCACAGCGCCTTGATGAGAACTCGGGTCCATGGTGCTCTGTGGGGTCTGCGCCACACTCGAACCCTACCATCAGCTCTTACCAACCGAAATCGGGACTCATCCAATCACGCCACGATTTTCCAATCGTCTAGTGTCCAACCGATATGGTCACGAGCCCAGGAGAGGCGCTAAAGGCGATGTCGTACTGCTAGCAAAGGGACTCACTTCTGTCGTCTGCTGCTATAGCCCATTACCGCCAAGTTTCACCGCCCTGTCCTAACGGTTACGTTCGTCGTACGTTCCACATTTATTTCTTCTATTATTTCACACTTCTCTGCTTGTCTGTTAACACTGACAACTCTACGCAAGTGCCGCTGCACTTCGTCGTTAAGTGAAGGCCGTCAGTCACTGGTGGTGTGAGGTAATGCCTGAAATTTGGTATTCTCAGCAAACTCTTGACACTGTGGATCTCGAAATACTGAATTTAGGAACGACTTACGAAATGGAATGTTTCAAAGACTGTTAATTCCCGTCGTGCGGTGATAATCACATAGAAAATCTTTTCACATCACTCACCTGAGTTCAAATGAAATCTCCGCCAACCTACTGCCCTTTTATGATTTGTGTACGCGATACTACCATCATCTGCATATGTGCATATCGCTCTCCCATGAATTTTGTCACCTCAGTGTATGCCTCTGTATAAGCAGTAACATCTCGTATTTTTAGCTTTGTGGTATGTGATGTTGTCAGTCATATCAGTCATACGACCATACCGCCGCCTGAGAGATCGATGCGCCGGACGCGATTCTCTCAATAAACAGAACAGAAGAACGGCTGTGTTAGCCAAAGAGTACACAGCGAGTCGCAGTACTTACGCTCGCCGCGAGGCGCCGCTAGGCCACTTCATGTGCAGCAGGAGAGTAGTGCAGTTGTGCCAGTCTACAGTTCGTAGCCGCGCTCAGTGGCCAGCCAGCACCGATGTTAGTCATCGTCTGCAGCTCAGTCATTGCTGCCATCAAGTCTTTGTAGCTCCGTTCCAAGTTAGTCTTCAAATTCACCGGATTCGACATTCAAGATTACGAGAGATTAATTCGTCACTGCAAGATTTGTGACTTCTAATTTACGTCTTTCTAGAAATGCTTAGTCTAGTTGCGTCTTCTACAATTATCAACCAACTGATCATGGACTACAGCAAAGTTAAGTAATAAATACTTTCTTATTTTGTATTCCTGCTGATTACTTGTGATTTCTTGTAGTAGCTACCAAGCAGTCTTGGCATAGTAGAACCCACGTTTCCAACTCCTGACTACCTCATCTTTGCCACCTCATGTTGATGGACTCGGTTATGGTGGAAGATCGAGAGCCATCATGGTCCTTACGCGAAATGCATGTAGGCGGCACTAGAATCGTTCTGCAGTCAGCTTCAAATACCAGTTCTCTGAATTTTCTCAGTGGTGTTCCTCGAGAAGAATGTCGCCTTCCCTCCAGGTATTTCCTTATGAGTTCACAGAGCAGAGCGATTCTAGGCGCATCAAAAAAATGGCTCTGAGCACTATGGAACTTAACTTCTGAGGTCATCAGTCCCCTAGAACTTAGAAGTACTTAAACCTAACTAACCTAAGGTCATCACACACGTCTATGCCCGAGGCAGGATTCGAACCTGCGACCATAGCGGTCGGCTGTTCCAGACTGTAGGGCCTAGAATCGCTCGGCCACTTCGTCCGCCTCTAGGCGCTTCAGTCCGGAACCGCGCTGCTCTGACGAACACTCGCCGTCGAGGACACCAGCTCTATTAATTGAGATGCCTCCGAGCCACTTACATATCTGGGAAAATATTCCCCGTGCCCGTATCTTCGTTAACAGTCTGCGGTGGGGCACCGTGCCAAGTGCTTTCCGGAAATAAAGAAATTTTGGAAATTTGTGGTAAGTTCCTATGGGGCCAAACTGCTGAGTTCATCGGTCCATAGGCTTACACACTATTTAATCTAACTTAAACTAACTTACGCTAAGAACAACACACAGACCCGTGCCCGAGGGATGACTCGAACCTCCGATGGGGGGAGCCACGCGAACCGTGGCAAGGCGCCTCGAAAATACGGACTCTGCCTGTAGCCCTTCATCATGGGGAAAAAAAGCTTAAGCTGAGTTTCGCTTTATAAAACCGTGCTGACTCGTGGACACAAACATTTCCGTCTGTAGGAAATTTGTTATACTCGACCTCGGAATATGTTCCAGAATTCTGCAGCAAGCCGAGGTTACGGATATAGGTCTGAAATTTTGCAGTCCGTTCTTTTACCCCTCATATACGGAAGTCACCTGCGTTTTCCCAGTCTCTTGGGACTTTGCGTCGGGTAAGAGATTATGCCGTACAGTACTCTTTGTGAAACTGAATTGAGATTCCATCCGGACCTGGCGATTTATTTGTTTTCAACTCTTTCAGCTGCTTCTATAAGCCAGTAATGCTTATTACTATGTTGTCCATACGGGACTCTGTTCGATGATGAAACGAATGTATGTTCCTACGATTTTCCTATGTGAACGATTTCTTCACGCAGAATTTAAAACTTTGGCTTTCGTTTTACTATCTTCAGCTGTCAGACCAGACTGGTCAACGAGTGACTGGATAGAAGCCTCAGAGCCGTTTAGCGATTTTACATAGGAACAGAATTTTCTCGAATTGTCGGCCAGATCTCTTGCTATGGTATGACGACGGTAGTTGTTATATACTTCACGCAGAGATATTTTTACAGACATACGAATGTCTATGATCCTATGCTGTCATCATTTGTGCGTTCTCTTTCGAGTACAACAGCCTTTGTTTCCTCGGCATTTTAAGAGTTTCGTTGTTAAACAACGGTGAATGTTTTCCGTCCTTAATCCACTTATTAGGCACGTACTTGTCCAGAGGACGATTTACAATCTATTTAAACTTTTGCCTCTCATACTGAAACTAAATGTTGTAAATTCATTGTCTATGTGAGATGCTAACAATTGCTTATCCGCTCTTTCTGGCAGAAACACTCTCCTGGGCTTCTTTGCTGTTTCATTAACCTTCTTAGCATGGTAGCTGTGATGACATGGTGATCGCTAATCCCAGTCTGTATGCCGACGCCAATGATAAGGTCCGTCCCCTTCGTAGCTAAACGGTCTAAGATGTTTCCATTGAAAGTGGGGTGCCGAAATAGCTGCTCAAGGCAGTTTACAGAAAACGTGTTCAAAAGTACTTCCCAAGACTATTTGTCTGAACCCCTTGCAGTGAATCCATAGATATCTCAGTCTTTAATCGGTAGGATAAAGTCGCCTTCAACTAGTATTGCATGATCTGGATATTTCCACGCTACTGGCCGTAGACTATCTTTGAATGACTATAGAACAACGGAAACGGGTGGTCGATAAAAACATCCAACAGTTAACTTGGTTTCGCCTAGACTTTTTATACGCGACCAGATAACTTCACTGTCACACTGATTTTCGATCTCAACAGAGACAATATTTTTGGTATCTGCAATGAACATTCCCCCTCCCATGATGTCTAATCTGTCTTTCCGATATATGTTGCATGACTCGCTAAATATCTCAGAGTTTCTACTTCGGCTTTCAGCCAGCACTCGTCCCAAGACTAATTTGAACTGGAGGGCAGTAAATACGGTAACATTATCGTGAAAATTACGACCATTTCTGTTAAAATTTTGACAATCAAAGCGTTTTGGCTCTGAGCGCTGTCTGATTTCGCTATCTACATATCGATTGGCGAGCGTTCATCAGAGTACTTCGAACTGCCGTCTAGCTTAAAAAACCGCCACGTACACTCCACATATACTTTGCTATCCGAATACCTGCTACCTTTGTGTGGTGCACCCTGACCTGTCAAGGGGAGTAATACAGTTCCTCGTCCATTACGCAGTCCGGAAATCTGCAGCCGAGACCATCACAGAGTCGACGAATCCTTTGGTTGAGATACTCCACTCGGCTCCAAACCAAAAGAAACTCTGGGAACAATGCTCCACATTGCAAGCTCTGGTTGCAGCCCGCTCACGAGGCTAGCGGCCTTCACCAACTCCGCCAGCCGACTGTATGAACTAAGGATGGCCCATGTGACAGGCTTCGTTGGTATCGATGTGAGCCACAATCTGCAGAAGACAGCATCTTGCACGCCCGATAGCTGCAGGCAAGGACGCCACAACAACTCGGATGAGGCCTTCCAGCAAACATACCGAGTGCACGATGGTTTTCTTTCCAGATTCGAACGCTGTCTTCTTAAAGGACTCCATAGCGCGCCTAACGTTGAAGCTGTCGATAACTGGCAAACACCTGCCACGTGTGCTTGCTCGGACCCTGCTGAAGGAACGGCCGCATGTTCACTCACAGAGCCAATAGACGAGGCCAGACGCCACAATGGACTTCCATCTCGAGCGACGCCAACAGGTCGCCAACCGCCACTGCTGCGAGAGCAGATCCATCGCGTAGCGTACACTAGGAGGTGCCTCGGTAGCAGAGTACGTGAGCGAAGTAAGCGACACCTGAGGTGTTCCATGCGACGCCCCAGATTCTCTGCCACCGCTACACACCGAGGCAGCAGCCTGAAGGTGGCTGATCGTAGCCAAAAGCGCATTCAATTGTTCGTGAACAGCGGCCAGCTCCTCCTGCGTCCCTCGGGCATGTATGTGTGTGACGTCCTTAGGTTAGTTAGGTTTCAGTAGTTCTAGGGGACTGATGACCTCAGAAGTTAAGTCCCATGGTGCTCAGAGCCGTTTGAACCATTTTTCCCCCTACGTCCGCAGACAGCATGCACACATCCTACCTATCCTATCTGGGAGTATGCGTGCGGAACGATTTGAAGTGGAATGATCATATAAAATCATATAAAATTAATTGTTGATAAGGCGGGTACCAGGTTGAGCTTCATTTGCAGAGTCCTCAGAAAATGTAGTCCATCAAAAGGAGGTGGCTTACAAAACACTCGTTCGACCTATACTTGAGTTTTGCTCATCAGTGTGGGATCCATACCAGATCGGGTTGACGGAGGAGATAGAGAAGATCCAAAGAAGAGCGGAGCGTTTCATCACAGGGTTATTTGGTAACCGTGATAGCGTTACGCAGATGTTTAGCAAACTCAAGTGGCAGACTCTGCAAGAGAGGCGCCCTGCATTGCGGTGTGGCTTGCTGTCCAGATTTCGAGAGGGTGCGTTTCTGGATGAGGTATCGAATATATTGCTTCCTCCTACGTATACCTCCCGAGGAGATCACGAGTGTAAAATTAGAGAGATTCGAGAGCCCACGGAAGCTTTCAGACAGTCGTTCGTCCCGCGAACCATACGCAACTGGAACAGTTGGGTGGCTTGCGGAGTATAAATGTAGATGTAGATGTAGACTAAATAAAGAACTAAACATAAAATCAGACAAAAGACTATATATGCAACCTGCTACCTTGTCCTCAATGGACGCCGACGTTTTAATGAGCTGTGTAAATGGCTGTTCAATACAAATGAAAATTGCTTTACAGTCTGCCTGAATTTAAATTTACAGTTAAAAAAGCGAGATTAAGCCTCGTAAACAGAAAAACACGCACGAAATTTACGAAACTTGCTGCTATGAAAACAGTGGAAAAGATAAATACCTTACTTACCGCTGTAAAGATTTGTAACAGGCGACAGATGGGGCCTGATAATGTTGAGGTTGAAACTCTTCGTAAAGGAATCCGAGAAATGCATAGTAATTGGAAGTTAATGCATCCAGTGTCAGCTACTACGATGCAAACAGCACCGGGCAGAGCTCTCATGTGAGGCTCCATCGTTATATGCAGCAAGGCAGGAGTACCCTTGAGAAGAACACGGCAAGGCCATCACCCGATTTCCTAGAACCTTCGCTCGGTGGAAGAGGGGTCAAAATAAACGAACATCTGTCTCGGGTTATCCGTAGATTCTCGAACATTTCCGATAAAACGACTGTCAAAGTTGTCGTGGTATTTTCAGGAATTTTATTGTGCGTTTTACCGGGTGATATTCTCAACCGAGCTGGAGGCACAGTGGTTATCATCGCGGGTTCATCATTTAACACCTCGTGTTCTGAACCTGAATATTACTTCTATTTTGGTTTTTCGTTTATTTACCCGTATATGTAGAAGATTACTGCACGAATGTTTTCCTTTGTATACTGATACAACCTTAGCCTTATTCGTCTACTAATTGTAAGTCAGCCAACGAATTAAAAAAAAGAAAGAAAAAATTATTTCAGATTGTTTTCGAAGAAATTTCTATAGTGTATCTAGATTCAAACTCAGCTGCAAGCATCAGTTTTCGGAAAAATGATCCGTCATACATGGTTTGCCGCGAAATTATTGCCAATGTGCGAAATCCTCACTAATGTTAACGGCGTTTCTTTCATGAATGAGATTCATACAAAGAAATGTCACTGTGGCAAACCCGTCTTTGCGAGACGGTTGTGATGTTCGAAATATCTGTGTTTCGAAAGTGTCTGCACCAAATCTTCCTGAAGAATAAACATATAAATAAAATACACTGAAGAGCCAAAGAAACTGTTACACCTGCCTAATATCGTGTAGGGTCCTCGCGAGCACGCAGGAGTGCCGCAACACGACTTGGCATTGACTCGACTAATGTCTGAAGTAGTGCTGGAGGGAACTGACACCATGAATCCTGCAGTGCTGTCCAAAAATCCGTAAGAGTACGAGGGGTGGAGCTCTCTTCTGAATAGCACATTGCAAGGCATCCAAGATATGCTCAACAATGTTCATATCTGGGGAGTTTGGTCGTCAGCGGAAGCATTTAAACTCAGAAGAATATTCCAGGAGCAACTGCAGTAATTCTGAATTTGTGTGGTGTGGCATTTTCCTGTGGGAATTGCTCAATGCACAATGGACATGAATGGATGCAGGTGATAAGACAGGATACTTACGTACGTGTTAGCTGACAGTGTCAGATTTAGACGTACCAGGGGTCCCATATCACTCCAATTGCACACATCCCACACCATTTCAGAGCCTCCGCGAGCTTGAACATTCCTTTGCTGACATACAGGGTCCATGGATTTATGAGATTGTCTCCATACCCGTACATGTCCATCCACTCGATACAATATGAAACGAGACTCGCCCGACCAACATAAACAGTCCAAAGTTGGTGTTGACGGGCTCAGGTGAGGCCTAAAGCTTTGTTCCGTGCAGTCTTCCAGGGTACAGGAGTGGGCCTTCGGCTCCGAAAGCCCATACAGATAATGTTTCGTTGTATGGTTCGCACTCTGAAACTTGTCAATGGCCCAGTACTGAAATCTGCAACAATTTGCGGAAAGGTTGCTCTTCCGTCTCGTTGAACGATTCACTTCAGTCTCCGTTGGTCCCGTTCTTGCAGGATCTTTTTCCGCCCGCAGCGATGTCGGAGATTTGATGTTTTACACTATTCCTGATATTCACGGTACACTTATAAAATGGTCGTACGGGGAAATCCCCACTTCATCGCTACCTCGAGGATGCTGTATCCCATAACACCACCTTCAATCTCATTTAAATTTTAATAACCGCCGGCCGCAATGGACGAGCGGTTCTAGGCGTCAGAACAGGAGTTGAAGGCCCAATGGTACTGACCGACCCCCGAGTCATCAGCAGCCCGGTGATTAGGGGGACTTGTTCCTGGCGCTAATGATTCCTGATATAGAGGGGCTCTTCGCGCCGTTGTCAGTTTTCGTGACCGGAGCCTCTGCTTACCCAACAAGTAGCTTCTCACAAGGGCTGAGTGCACCCCGCTTGCTAATAGGACTCGGTACACCGAACGGTCGCCCATTCGAACACTGGCCAAGTCCTACTGCACCTAACTTCGGTGATCCGGCGTTAACCGGTGTTACCACCGCGGCATTGCGTGGCCATACAGACATATATTACAAGTGTAATAAATGTGTGACACTTATTGCGAAATACAGTTGTAATTATACAATTAATTTAATGCCTTGTATTCCGTAATTTGACGAGAAACATTCATGTAGTAACCTTCTAAAGATATGGGTAAATAAATGAAATCAATAGAAAAATGAAATAAATAAAAACAATGTCCGGGTTTCGAACGCAGATCACAATATTAAGAGCGCGCGATGCTAACCAACGAGTCATCTTTTCGTTTAAGGATGTATGGTGGTAAAATGCACGAAATTATATCGAAATTGCATCTGAAACTTTGACCATCCTTATTTCAGAAACAGTCGAGTATCTACGTAGAATCCGAGACATTTGTTCTCTTGTTTTGACTCCTCGTCCACTGAGTGAAGCCCCTGAAAATCGGGTGATGATGGCACTTGCCTCGTACCCCTCGTATGGTAAAGTCTAATTTCCTATAGGGCATAGATACAGGGTAAGCTATGATTTTGTGTATACTAGCTTCTGGCGCATCACACAGGGCTTTGTAGCAACTATTTCAAACGACTCTATGTTTCCAGATTGTTGTGTGAATAACTATAGTTTCGTCATCCTGTTTCTCATTTAAACTCTCCCCATTGCTGCATACCTGTCAAGGCCGAATCAGAAACGTCAGTCATTCATAATTCTTAATGATAAACAGCCCTATTCAAGAGAAAACGGAAACTACTACATTAATTTTCTTAAATTTGAAAAAAAATACCTGGCCTGTCTTTGCCTGGAGACACCTGAATGCTTCTTAAAGTAGAGTCTACAAATACTACTCGTAACCGACATTAAACATAAAACACTTTAAATAAATGTTATATTCAGAGTGACTAACGACATGTTACCCAAAAAATAAATACATTTCTTAACGGAACGTATTTTTACATTTTACCTAAGTATGCGTTCAAATTGATTAGCATCGACTGCAAGGCACATTTGCAATCGCATCTCGAGTGATACATGAACAGATGAAAGTACATTGGACGATATGTCGTTTCATGCTGCTGTGATTCGACGACGCATATCACCTGGCGTAGTTGGGGCTTCATGATAAACTACATCTATCAGCACTCCCCATAGTACGAAATCAAGAGGAGGCCTGGCCAGTCACTATACTGCAGCATTCCATCCTGTCCAACGGTCAGGAAATTTTTCATTCAGGATTTACGCTACAATACAGTGCGCACTTTCAGCTCCCCAGTAGAGCATGTTACATAAATTTACATTAGTATGGTTCGTAAACATTGCTTCGTCGGTAAAAAGCACCCGTTGGAAGAAATGTAGTATCGCCTCTCAAGCGATGGAGAGCAAACCAACAAAATTCTGTGAGACTATCGAAATCACGTCCTCCGAGTGCCTGATGCAGTGACAGATTGTAAGGGTAGAATTTATGTCGCTGCAAGATACTAATGGCGCTCCCGTCGCTGAGCCCACATTACTTGGCAATACATCTCGTCCCACCATTCGCGGTATAAAAGTAGCATGGTGTACATGTCCATGCAAGGAACGTTGAAACAGCAATAACTTGCTGATAGACGACACAGCTACTGCTAACTCTACAATGCAGACAAGTAAACAGATGAAAGGCTTGATACAACGACGTAAGTGGGCATGAGCGTGTTTACAATGGAGTAGCAGATTCCGGCAGACTTTGTCTTTCAGTTTTAGGATATTTCTCGGATTCTTTTGCGACGAGTTTCAACCTCGATAGTAACAAGCATGGTACTCGTCTTCTCAAGCGCTTTCGGAGGACGTTAAAGAAAGTATTCAAAAAACAATACTTGCTTCAATATCTCGATCGATGCGTACTATCCTGAAACCTGGCTCGGATACCTGGAACGGTTCACTGAATAAAAGGGGTGTTAAGTGACTCAACACGTATATGGAGTGTTTAGAAAAAAGTATGCAATATTTTGAGAGATAGTAGTATGGATCTAAACAAGAAACATTTGTCCTGTAAACTATATCTCTTAAATGCTTAGTTTAAGAGCTATGAGCCATTATCCATCATCGCTGATGTGAAATCCATCTCTTCTACTGAACAAGTGCTTATAACATTTACGATATGATTTTAGAGTCCATGCTTGCTGGACTACTTTATTTGTTTTGGCCCATGCTACTACATCCGGACACTCCCGAAAACATACTTTTTTCATAGTAGGTACATTGTGCTGCCACCTACAGCCAGGTAATCCGTACCAGCGACCTCAGTAGTCATTAGACATCGTGAGAGAGCAGAATGGGGCTCTCCGCGGAACTCACGGACGTAGTAAGAGTTGAGGAGATTGGGTGTCACTTGTGTCATACGTTTGTACGCGAAATTTCCATACTCCTAAACATCCCTAAGACCACTGTTTCCGAAGTCATACTGAAGTGGAAACGTGAAGGGACAACAGCACAAAAGCGTACAGGCCGATCTCTTCTGTTGACTGACAGAGACCGCCGACATTTAAAGAGGATCCACTGCAAGTACTGTGACAGTTAAGCGGGAGGTGAGAAAACTTGGATCAGATGGTCGTGCGACTGCTCATAAGCCACACACCATGCCGGTAAATGCCAAACGACGCCCTCGCTTGGTGTAAGGATTGTAAACATTGCACTATTGAACAGTGGAAAAAAATATTTTGGAACGCCGACTTCGTGCCAGGTCTCACCGGCTGTCATCGATACCTCTCCTCAGTGCAGCATTCTGTGATGAATGGGCTGCCATTCCCCAAGAAACCTTCCAGCACCTGATTGAATGTATGACTGCGATAGTGGAAGCTGTCATCAAGGCTAGGGGTAGGCCAACACCATATTGAATTCCAGCATTACGGATGAAGTGTGCCATGAACTTGTAAGTCATTTTCAGTCAGGTGTCCGGATACTTTTGATCACAACGTGTGGTTCAGCTGCCTCTACCACTAAGATTTATGCAGCCTGGCAACACCTTCGAATACCACGTGCAAGATTTTCATATTCTCTCACTCGCTACAAGCGAACTGTTAATCCTACAGATAAAATGGACAGGATCTTTTTATTGCAAATTTAACATAGTTACATTCTGTACTGGGATACTTTTCATTCCGAGCCACGGTTTTAGAGTTATTCAAGAAAAACCAGGTTGAAGGTCATTTCTGCACGTTTTTCTTGAATTATTTAAAAACTACGTCCTCAACCGAAAACGCAACCCAGTACTTTGTCTACATTACATTTTCTATAAAAAGGTAATGTTCATTTTTTTCTGTAGCGCAAATAGTTAGTATGTAGCGAGGTAGAGAATATGAAATCCTGAGTGCGGTATTTTAAGGCATTGCACGTTGCATGGAACCAAGAGTATGGGCAGCTGAATCGCACTGTGCGTTTGAGTGAGTATGTGTGTGTGTGTGTGTGTGTGTGTGTTTGTCTGCAAACTGAAAAACGGACTAGAACGTTGTAAGTGAATCATTGTCTACGGAAATCAATATTGAAGAAGGTAGAACAATTTGAAATTGATGTAGTTGGCGGAAATAATAAATTTATTGGTACTGAAAAGGAACTGGGAAGAAAAGTAACCCTTAGAAAGAATTGTTAAGAGGAGAGTCGTATTAAGGATACAAGGAAAAATATTTGGGAATAGTTTAACGGCACTGGAGGAGCGACAGTGGCCAGATATATAGAACAGATTATAGAAATTGGTGGGAGTACTAAAAGCGTAGGGAAGATTTTTTTGTAGAAAATAGGATGTGAAACCAATATAAGGCCGTATCAACTAAAGAAAGGCGTCCGTAAAAAGTTGACGAAGAGAACGACATTGGACTAGGAATAAATGGCGAATGTTATACGAAAGAGTCCTATGTGTATTATATTAAGCTCCTATTACACGATGCGCTTAAACCGTACACCTCTGCACCAGCGCCCCAAAGGGACATATCTATAACTACATACTGATTCACGTAACAGAGCATTTATCGGTATTTTATTCATAACGTAGGTTGGTATGATCACAAAACGTATAAACATATGATTTAATTCTTACTTTCGAGAATGTGAGACAGACCGTGTCACATTTGCTACTCCGTCTTCTATCACAGACAGCATCTTCTCGAAACAGGCCATGTCCATGGGCACGAAGCTCCGAAATTCATGCGGGTCTTCGAACCTCAGCTCTGTCATAAGCAGTGAATATAATTCCCTGCCTTTGTCCCTCCTTTTCAGCCAGGATCGAACTCGACAGCGTCTGGATTTTTGTTTCCGTCCTCGTTCTGCCCTAATCAAAAGATTTACTGTCACTGCCGGGGCAATAGCTCCAAAAATAGTGGGTTCTCCATGTGCAAAATGCTGTATAAATACTTATACCTGTTTAACCAAGTGTCTTAATATAAAACTAATTGTTGAGTCTGTAATTCCGAACAGTAGTTACCCACATAAGAGAATAACAAAAAATGATAAAAACCAATTCTTATGAAATAGGAACCTCGAATCATAATTAATTCGAATGGATGATGTTCCAATATGTCTCACGGTCCCCTTGTGTTTCGTAATGTAGAACGAAGGCCTTTACAAGAGATCAGACGGTTCTGTTTGCGTTTCGCGCGTTATCACTGTCTACAGTCCATGTGTGCCACGTATATCCCGCGTGAATGGTGTAATAGGTCTACGTGAACCACCATGTAGTTACAGATATGTAAGCTTGGGGCGCTGGTGCATAAGTATATGGTTTAGGTGCATCGTTTAATATAGGCTTAAAACCCGCTTTACACATCCACCTTTGGCAGGTACTTCTAACAACATGTGGGTGAGAGCCATGTTGTCTTGATATAACTCGGTGGAGATATGAGTGGTGTCTGTTCTGTCGAACATGATCGACATGGATAGTGTCTGTTCTGTCGAACATGATCGACATGGATAGTGTCTGTTCTGTCAGACAAGTGCGACAGAAAAGACGTCACTCATATCTATAATTCTGTTTGACAAAAACTTCCTGTCCAGATTCAACCACAACAAAGGTCAAAATTTAATAATAATTGTGGTGTTGCTTACGTTGCTAAATACTGCATTTTCGGGCAACAACAAAGTTATTATGTGGCAGGTGTCATTAGAGCACAGTTAATAAAGTCATTTGATGTAATAATGAATAAACTAGGCACTCGTCTTGTCATGTTTCCCACGCTGGTCTCGTTGTAAAATCATGGCTCAATCGTCGAAAATCTAGGTGGTGATGATTCCAAGCTCGGATGCAAAGAGGCCTAGGTTTCTGCTATATTCAAAAGATTTGTAGATGCGCTTCACAAACTATTCTTGAAGATTAAACCTTTCAAAGTTAGCACAGTGGTGATGTAAAAAAATAATCAGCACTCCGAATTTAAGTTACACTTCCTTTTTATTGCTTTTGTTGCAGTATCACGTAACACACAAATCATCACTTCACAATACAAAACATACTTGAAAACATTTTATAAGCTGACTACAATATGCGTCTTTCCCACATGACGTCCAAGACTTTACTTTTTCAAGGTCCGATTCTCTAACTAATAATTAATAATCGCTTACGCGCCCAAAAATCAGAGTTACAAGTACGTCAAAGATCATTGTGACAAAAGAAAGAATACACATAAGAATAATATCATTGCAATATAAACATATATATTACTCAAATCAAATCTGAATGTTGTCTCAGGAATATGTTAATTACTTTACAGAAACACAGTAGAATATTGCTGGTATCGAGAGGTTGAGCTGAGGTGCCGTAATGGCTACGTAATTCAAGGACCGTTACAAGATGCACAACCAATGTCCGAACTTCTATGGGAGTCAAAAATCTGGGAGTAGTGGTTTAATGGGCGGGGAACGTTACTGCGGGGCGAGCGGGAAGATGGGACTTCGTGTGTCTCGGGAAGTGTGTCTGGATGGCCGAGGCGGTTATAGCAACTGTTCCAGACAAGCGGAGAATCTGGGTTCGAGACCCAGGCTGGCACAAATTTTAAACTCTCGACTTTCCATTGTAAACACACGCTGTGCGATAGGAAGTCATTATTTCTCTCCTATCTCTTTCTCATCCTGTATCCTTTCCACTCCTACCACCACAGTTATTCACGACATAACTCACCTGTGTCACGTCTTTCACGGCTGTTTCCAGCGGCTAGGCCCATAAATGCCACAGCAGCCAGCAGCAACGTCACAGAGGTCTTCATGGCGCTCGTCGTTTGCTGCTGTGCGTCTACGACGAGTCGTTGGCGGACGTGCGGCGGCGGCGTCTTTTATACGGGAGGGCCGACGGAGTGGGCGCAGAGCCTGCCTGCCCCTCCCTCCACCCCCACCACCCCCTCCTCGTGGTGCCAGCCACGTGTGGCTGTCCGCAGATAACTCTCCGGCCACTAGACACCAGTTGCTAGCCACTGGCTGCCACTCACACTGAAACTTCCCCTTTGAATGTAAAGAATGAATGTGCTGGTAAAACTTCTACGTTACATTATTTTCAAACTCCAGAGTGAAACTGAACGTACTGAGACAGTTTTCTCTTTGCTTATCCTGATAATTACTAAACTGACACACAATATTTTAGCGCAACGCAATCTGACTTTCAATAATACCTACAAAAGAATAGCCCTGACTAACAATAACCTATACCTTTCATGAATTACTTACCTCATAATAATCTTCGTTACTCGAACACTACTGCAATACTGCGAGCGCCACTAGTGCCAGCTAAATAAAAGATTCAAACTACTGAAGGTACCAACTACTGATAGGCATAGTTAGCAAATGAAAGATTTTGATAGAGAACAATGTATTTACCTTAATAGTGTTCAAAAGTCATTATATATATATATTATATATATATATATAATTAAGTTCATGGCATCCAGTGTTACAAATTTACTGTCTCTGTCCAAAACTCCGCCATCTCACTCCCCACATCCACCACTGCTGGCGGCTCACCTCCAACTGCGCAACGCTACGCGCTGTTAACATCCAACTGCCCAATACTACAATGGCAGACAACAATGCAAACTAGCCACAGACTGCACACAGCAGAGCCAGTGCTTTTCATACAGAGCGCTACGTGGCGTTACCAATAAGAAAATCTACACAGCCTACTTACACAGCCACAGACTGCACACAGCACAGTCAGTGATTTTCATACAGAGCGCTACGTGGCGTTACCAGTAAGAAAACCTAAACAGCCTCCTTACATAGTCCCCATGCTCCCCACAAAAAAATTTTACTAATTGTTTTGGGCACTGGCAAATACATATTTGTTAAAAAATTTTCACAGTGACAATAACAAAGAAATCAAATGCACACACTTATTGATACATCCTTGGTCAAAAGCTAAAATTTTTTCACAGTCCATAAAGACAGTCCTGATCATTCATCACAGTAAAATTGCAGTGTTTTTCACAAAGTCTGAGCAGGAAAAGAAAATGCACACGGAAGTAATGGATTTCCACGCAGTCTTGAAGAAGTAGTGTTGTTTTTCCAACAGAAAGACAGTGCTGACTCTTGACATGCAGACAGGCAATGGGCCACAACAGAGCAAACCGACAGCAGAGTCAGTTGAAGTTTTGAAGAATATTGGTAGGTAGGTCATCACAGAGCAGACCACTGTAGTCTTGTTAGAGATTACGGTATTGGTGGGCCGCCAGAGGTGCAGACCCACTGCAGTCCATGTAGAAATAGTGGTATTGCTGGGCCATCAAAGATGCAGACCCACTGTAGTCCTTGTAGAAATAATGGTATTGGTGGGCCATCAAAGATGCAGACCCACTGTAGTCCTTGTAGAAATAATGGTATTGGTAGACCATCAAAGATGCAGACTCACTGTAGTCCTTGTAGAGACGGCCAGCAGCCATCTGTTGCTACTGTGCAGGTGCACAATCACCATCGAAGAGTCTTGTGGGCAATGTAGCAAGTCCATAAACCATCTCTTGTGCACTCACAAAGTTTTTGGAATTATCCTTAGAACCAGCAATGCTGTTAATCAGACCTTTGCTGAATTATCAACACATGTGCAAGCACTAACAGTCCCAACTTCTCACATACTGTGCATATATTATGACCAACAGAAACGTGTGCACTGAAATGATATTTAATTTGAAGAACTCGTGTCTGTACAATTATAAGTTTACAACATAAGAATACAATTACAAAGGTACAAAATACATCATTAAAGAACATAAGAGTGTAGATAACATTTGTAGTAACACAGGCTTTACAAAAGAATAGAAATAAACATATACATCAGCGTTACAGGAATTATGACATAAGTAAATATATAAAATAATGAGAATAGTTTTCGAAACATTAATTTCACACATGAGCATTGAAACAGAACAGAATTAATAATGTCTAAACATCTTTACAAAGTAAATAACATATTATTAATGCAAATTATATTTGAGGATAAGAGTATTCCTCATCATAGTGAATGTAGTTTAGTACTAGAAAAATTCTACAACATAAATCTTATTAGCTAAACACATAAAGACAGGAAAAACACAAATACACAAGACTACACAAACACATAGCAGAATAACAAAGGAGGAAAGGACAGGGTTTGTTTTCAGTGTAACATTTGGTACTGCAGTCCAACCCAAAACTTCAATCCATAGATCTTTCGTCTAATTTCAACATTTGTTACCACCAAAAAAGTCCTATCCAAGCATGCTTTCTGTATTTATATGTTCACATATTTCTTACCTCATTATTTATTTTCCATTATCTTACCTCATCATTTATTTCCAAGAAAATCCTACCTACACCTGTTGTCCCTAAACCCTACTTTTTTGTTCATATCCTCTTTCAAAATACCTTTTTGGACAAACCATTTTCTTATAGCTTCTCAATGCATTTCTTCCAATTCATCACAAGTCGTTCTTTTTATAGCCTACCCCATCTTAACCTAACTAAAATCTACTGAGCTCAGATGCTAAACTAAGGGACGAGGCAATGCAGCAGCAGAAAATAATAACATGAACAGCAATGACAAAAAAATCGAAATTGGCAAAGCAAGCAGCATTACAACTAATATAAGGCAATGTGCAGCAAATAAGAAAAATAAATTAGTATTAAACTGGCTTAACAGAGTAATACAAAGTGAAATTCAGTAGCACTATGCCTGGCAAACAGCAGCAGCAAATGTAATAACTTATATCTAAACGTGACAAACCCACAAGCAGAAGAAATAGTACACTAAAGACAACAATGCAGATAAGGGAAATGTATATTCACTTCTTAATGTCTATGTAATTAAAGTGGTGCACCACAAAAATTTATTGTACAAAAAATTACCAAGTACTTGAAAAGAAAATTATATATGCAGTTACTGTTATTAGTTCCTTCTTGTTGTTCTTTCCTTTCCAAGCGCTCTTTTTTGAAGAACGTGGATCATAAAATTATTATTCAATAGATCTGTTGACAAGAAGTGTTCAAATTAGCAGTTGCATTTAATTTTATTTTATATAACCAATGCTGCAACACAGCTGGAAAACAGATATCAAATGAAATAACCAACTATGTAAAGCAAAGCTTAAAAACATCATTCAATAGCCATGTGGCATTTCATAAGTCAGTAGAAAGTCTCTGAAGTCTCGTAGAAAGACACTTGTCATACTCAGGTGTGCAGATGTAAGAATACTTCCCATCAACTCATAAGCATATCAGCAAGTAGCACAAAGTACGTGCTCCACTGTATAATCATATGTTTCCAAGTAATAGCGTGTCATATTTGCGATGCTTTCTACAAAGGAATATCAATAGCAAGGTTAATGGCCTCTTTTTTCTCCACCTAATGGCTTTTTCTCCTGGCGGTTGGCACAGCTGGCCGCTCACAACGCATTACGTCAAGATCACTTGGCTTTCTTACTCAAATATCTACGACAGCAGTTTGCACCACAGCGACAGTCTCATATAAAAAATTTCACAGGTCGAGAATTTGCGTTACAAATGTGTAGAAACAAAATCCTTTAAATATAACAGTGTCCAAAAATTTTCATCGGCATTGTAATACATTCACACATTTCATAACTCTTAAAGTACGATTCTTGGTTTCCAACAAACTTTTTCACAAACCAGAGTCACTAATCACTACTCATTATTCCTTACCTTATTACACATATACATATTCGTCGACACTTCTTCAATATTTCATCAGAATAAATACGTAGCATAATCAAATTCCTCATATAGCATCAGCTTATTGATCATAAACATACCTCAACAGCATAATACACATCGTCATCGTAATAATAACATCATAGCACCTCAGTCAAATCTCAGAATCGTCGTGGCTTCTTCCGATAATTTCAAAACCTAAAAATTATTCTCTGCTCATTGCAACAGTGTCATCTACCTCAAACGTAGTTTAAAAATCATGATCCCACGCCAAATACATCATTCAAAGCTCTCATAGTATCAAAATGGTTCCGAAAAAATATGAACAGTTCAAAAAGTACAGACAAAATACAATTTCATAAGTGTGAAGTTAGCCAACTGTGTAATTACGTAAATATCTGTCACTGACGTAGTAAAAAAGTGTTTGTCTCTCTCAGTTAAATGATCAGATAGCTGTGACATTTATGTGTTAGAGAAATATGGTACCGATGTGTAAAGTTGTATAAGCAAGTACCATATTAGCTAGGATTCCTTGTGCTTACCAGACACATGGTACACAAAGTAAGAGTGCACCCCCTGATGATTAATGTAATTATATCCTCAGGTGTTACAGATTACAGCAATGGATCGAAATGTATCATGGAAAACCTTTGTATCATTGTAATTCAAATATCTTTAAAAATAAATGTTTTAAGTACAAAATTAGTCACTCAAATACGTGTACTGCCGCGCTAAATTGTGCGTCTTGTTATAACATAATCTCTGTCATTACTTAAGGGTAAAAAATGTGCCAAGTCTCGTAATTATCGTCTTCCTAAGCAAAGTTCTGTGGAAATCAATGTACTTACCTCGTAATAAACAAAAGCGATATGCTATGCGTATAGATATCGTAGTTATTACGTACAGTACCGTGATCAAGAAAGTACTACACTGTAACGTACTGTTGTGCTACAAAAGAAGCTGTCTCATTGTAGCTATACCACAAAAGTTACTACTAAAACATGTTTTACTTTACAGAAGAATTGAGAAAAACTGTGTAGATATAAAACAGATACAGCATAAAAGCAACAATGTAAATTGTGATACGCATTAGTAGCGTCGTGATATAGTCGTGTAGCTGTCAAATAAGCTAACCACCGTGTCATCTGGTATCTCTCAGAAAGAACTTTAAATCCATAATGTATTTTCAAGTAAATCAAAATGTAGCAGTAAAATCTCATTAGCAGTACTGGTATAAGTTCTATGTATGTAAGCCTTATAGTCGTTAAGTAATCGTGCAACCAACAAGCAATAATGTACACACACAATAACACTGTGTCGTCTGTTCACTATAACAATGCACTCATAAATACTGTCTAAATATGTTCCCTAGGTTCTAGACTGGATAGTTAACTTCAAAACATTGTTGCATGTTAACAGTTTCTCAGTGTGACAAATTGTACCAGTAACGTGAAGTGAAAAGTTTCGTGGCAGAGACTAAACTAAAAAGCAGATTATCTCTCAATAAACGATTTTACATGTGAAATGTGGTGCAATCTTTTACCGTTTCTAGTTCGCAAAGTTTCAGTTTCAGCGCAATTATCATGTGGTATACGTCGGTAAGGAATACTAAAATTTTTCTCAAGGTTAGCGTCTATGTTATTTTTCACTGAGCCAGCCGGCGCACGTGGCTGCCTGCGGTGCGAGTCATTGTCTGTCTCTTTGTTGGCGCGCGTCGTTATTAGTATTAGTAGACCTAACTTCTACAAATTCACCTTGTCGAGAGTGCCCTGCTCTGTTTGAATCTCGCCAGTTCTGATCCAATTCAAGTCTGTCGTTACGATTATATCGTCTGTCGTCATGTCGGTAGTTCCTGTAGTTTCTTTCTTGTCGGTCAAGTGGTGGAGAATTTCTCCCGGAATCGTAACTGCGTGGTGGACCGTTGCGTCTGACGTTATTCTGTCTCCCTTGATAATAATTATTTTGTTTTCCATATTGTCTATTTCTCTGATGGTCTCTGTGATAGTCATTACCGCGGAGAGGTGATCTTTCCCTGTAATTATTACTACTCTGCCAACGGTTGTCATACGGGTGGTGTCTGTTTTGGTCACGATTTACGTTGTACGAATAGCCTTGTCGTGTATTATTTCTGTCATCGCAGAATTGTGACAGGTGTGACCTGTAATTGTTGTGCTCCTGTTTTCGTGTTCCGCGATTGTCAGTGTCAATTTCCAGTTCTTGTAACAGTCCCTGAAAAGCTTCAATGTCGTCTTTGCAACGCCCTGACAAAATAATATGTCGTAAATGTTCAGGCAATTTGATTAAGCAAATGCGGATGAGTTCTGAGGGGCTGTATGGGTTTGACAGGTACTGATTCTTGTGCAACATGTCTACAAAATATTTCACAAGACTGGAAAATTCAGATTGTTGAAAATTTTTCATCATTATGGTGCTGTGTTTTACTCGGTCTTGGGTATCTTGACACCAATATGCTGAGAGGAAGTCATGATAAAACTCTCCTTCACTGTGGCAATCGTGAACGAACGATCGCATTATTACAGCTGGTTCATTCTCTAAATAGCCACACATAAATTCTAATCTGTGCTCTAATGACCAGTTGGGAGGAAAATAATGAGAGAATTGATGAAGCCACGCTTGTGGAAGAATGTCGTTGCCGGAATTCTTAAATGTTTGGAATTTATGTGTAGTAATAAACAGCTTATAGTCAAAATCATCATGTCGCAAGTCGCATATCGGTCATTGTTACTTCGTTTCGGCGGTTCCATCTCAAAATTCGGTGTACCTTGCCTATTTCTTTCATAATTTCCGAAGTGCCTCGTGTTATTATTTTGTGGCTGTTCCGTATTTCTATGTCCCTCTTCCCGTATTGGAGCGCGAGTATCCTCTGAAATATGTAATTCTTGTATTACCTGCGTCAACTGATCTTGTACTTCCCGGATTTCTCTTTTGTACTGTGTATTGATTTGATTTTGATTTTGTTTGAATTTTCTAATTTGTTCTTACTCTTCTGTGTCAGTGAAGGCTATGGGTCTTGTGTCATTCAGATCATCATCTACCTTTGTAGATAAGTTAGTGAACTGATCCGAAAGTTCGGCTACTTTCTCCGATAGTGAACAGATTTCCTCAGTGTGTTTCTGAACCAAGTTTCAGAGTGTCCACTTCTGTTGAAATCGTATCTACTGTCTCCTTTAAGTTTTCCTGAGTTTTTGTAATTTTCGTAACCGAATTGGGAGACTCAACTTAGTGAATTTTAGCTTGCAAGGTGTTGTGATTTTCATGAACAATAGTTTGCAGTTCCTTTATGGCTGCTTCGTGATTCCGTAATGCATTTTCTTGACGTGAAAAAATAGGTTGAAATGCTCACAAATTTGTGTTTTTACTTCATTACAGACTTTTTGACATTTCGATTCGATTTTAAGTAACTCAGCAGTTAAACATTCACATGTTTGTTCAAGCGTTTGTTCCAATGAGTCTAACTTTTGAAGCTGTCGCTGTGTTTGTCTCTGATTTTATTCCATCGCGTCTAACTTTTGAAGATTTTGTCCCATTTCTTTCTGCTTTTGTTCAAGCGTTGTGTCTAAGTTTTGTAGCCTTTGTCCCATTTGTTGCATTAACTGTAATAACAATGCACTGGTGTCTGAAACATGTTCCTCAGTGCTATGCGGCAGTGCATTTGAACCGGCAATATTTGCATTTTGAAAAGCAGTAAATGTGTCTTGACTTATTTGAGAAAACGGCGAGGGCGCAAAACCTGAATCTACAGTATTTGCAAGATCGTGTTCTGTCATTTCGGATTCCTGAGGCGAGCTGTTGCCGACCGATCGATCGATAATGCTTCCCTGTTAACTAATTGTTTCACTGCCTACACCATTATTTGCAGCCCACTCCATTTCCCGATGCACAATTACCAAATTATTACTCAGTTAATTCATTACACGGTGGCGCTAACACACTGCTTTCGTCTTCACTGTCATTTCTAAGTTTACTTTGGAGCCTAATATTACGTTTTTCACAGGCCATTGTTGTCGCAATATTTCACACGATAACACAGAAAAGCACAATTTGAAGAGGTTCAAATCAAATGGCTCTGAGCACTATGGGACTCAACTGCTGTGGTCATCAGTCCCCTAGAACTTAGAACTAATTAAACCTAACTAACCTACAGACATCACACACATCCATGCCCGAGGCAGGATTCGAACCTGCGACCGCAACAGCAGCGCGGCTCTGGACTGGAGCGCCTAGAACCGCACGACCACCGCGGCCGGCACACAATTTGAAGAGCAAAATAAGAAAACACATTAGCGTAGCACTGAAAATAATATCTAGTTAATTGCAAGCGCAACTGCGAAATACTTGGTGCAAATCTGCATGCTTGCCACAACTGTTTTATTGTACAACAATGAAAAATTACAACTACAAAGAAGATTCTCTCTACAATTACGCATTAGCAATAAACAATAGCTACACTAATTACAAAAACTAAAAGAAAAATCAGAAGATTCAGGGTTCAAATCCTGGGAGGGTCGCCATATGAAATGTCCCCTTAGAAAAATTATACATGACTGTGCTTAAACTGACACACAATATTTTTTTAGCACAACGCAGTCTGACTTTCAATAATCCTTACACAAAATGGCCCTGACTAACATTAACCTATACCTTTCATGTATCACTTACCTCACAAAAATCTTCGTTACTCGAACTACTGCAATACAGCGAGCACCACTACTGCCAGCTAAATAAAAAGATTCAAACTACTGAAGCCACTAACTACTGATAGGCATAGTTAGCAAATCAAAGATTTTGATAGAGAACAAACAATGTATTTACCTTAATAGTGTTCAAAAGTCATAATATATATATAACAGCCTACTTACATAGCCACAGACTGCACACAGCACAGCCCATGATTTTCATACAGAGCGCTACATGGCGTTACCAATAAGAAAACCTAAACAGCCTACTTACAATGTGTCCCTGTAATACTTCAGTGATGGAATACTGCTCCACAGTTACGTAGTCATCACTTGACTCGGTCTGTCTCAGAAACGCAAAGTCTCTCTCAGCTGTTTACGCCATTCATCATTCTACTTTACGATCGTCATAATACGGTACCAGTTAACAACAGTGCGCCAATATTTATTATGGGGGAATGGAAGGATAAAGTGGCCCCTCTGAGGAAGGGCGTCCATTTGACCCGTTTCTCGCAGGACAGTCCCGTTTTCTATTTTTTCGAAAATGTCCCTCTAGCCTTTAAATCTTTGGGAAACGCTGAAATGTCCCGCATTTTTGTGATTAAAGTCGGTTCAAGTGTTTAATGCCAGCAATTTACTGAGTAAGTACGAGGGTTACTCAGTAACCCTTTCAGACCCTATGACTTCAATTGCGTACATTAATTTATGCTGCATATTAGCTGCAACCGGAATCTTTTTTCTCGATGGAAACATCATATACACATTTGTGAATGTTCATTCTTCTCACACAAGTTGTGCCACATGTTGGACGTAACTATAAAAATATCAAGTAGTGAATATAGCAGTACGCAGCAGCTTTTGGTCGCCAGAATACACTAAAGTCGTTCGTTATATTCTTGGTTATCAGTGAAATATAATTATTGTTATTTTGCTTGCTAATTATCGAATGATCGGTTTATTTATTACAACAGTGAATATTTCAAAACTGAATTTTTTGTTCGTAAGAAGAAGCCAAGTTTACAAAGTATGGGTACATATAAAGTATGAATCTTGCATCTAAAGTCATTAAAAACATCGCTTAAGAGCATTAGAGCACAAAGAAGAAGTTTCCTTCCTCCAGAAAAAATTCAGTTCTGAACTGGATAAATTAGTCGTAAACTAGGATAGAGGCATCAGAATCGCGTATTTTGCTTTTCATCATACTTCCCTTGTAAACTGAAATACTCATCCCGTCATTTGGCAAGGCGTTAAAAGTCTGCAGCATAGAATTTTTGTGGCAGCTTTCACGTCTAACGAGTGACCTCTCAGGACATAACAGGTTTACTTTATCTCCTTAAATTGCTGCAGCCCACAAGGCCTATGCGTCTTGAGGATATCGAACTACCCCTAGACGTTCAAATGGGTTTGAAATCTTATGGGACTTAACTGCTATGGTCATCAGTCCCTAAGCTTACGCACTACTTAAACTACATTATCCTAAGGACAAACACATACACCCATGCCCGAGGGAGGACTCGAACCTCCGCCTAGACCAGCCGCATAGCTAGACGCCGAAACAATGAGCCACCACTGGATAACCGGGGCAGCCAGGATGCTCCTTGTTTGTGACTTTTTTGTCCTCTGCTAAATTCCTTTATACAAATGATCATAAATTTCCATAAAATACCGTTTTCATAGGACGTAATTCGCCTTCCAATCTAGATACGTGTAGGAGGGAAACTTAAAACGATATGCCATAGTCTGACGTCTGCAACTTATTTATTCACTCAAGTTGTATTTTCGGTTGGTATGCGTAGTACGAATTTTCGTTTCTGTTGTGGTAAGCGGTCTGAAGACGTTACAGTGGATGCGTGACAATTTTAAATTTATGCAGTCAGTGTTTCATCAACCCGAAATAAAAGTGTAATTTTAACAGCAATATAAAAAAGTGAGTGTCCTGTTATCGCCAGTAGTGGAGAAACTGTTGAAAATAAATAAATAAAATAAACCTTAAACAGTTGCAATGAGCACTAGCACTAATTATTTTATTTTTTTACTTTTACATAATACGTCATTCTTCTTCCTTTCGTTTTACTTCATCCAACACTAACACATAATAACAAAATGCATAAAATTGACCTCAGAATTGTTTTTTCTCAAATATAAGAAGCATGGTATACTGATAAGCATGTATCTCACGCCTACTCAATTAGTTGCATAAAATATATCGTACATTAGATTATCTTAATAAAATGTTCTCGGGCTTCCAGCCGCGTCAGGTGGTTAAAATCCCACGAGCTTTCGCCCGAGCTCTCCTCAGTCACTGTCAAGTGGTAAGAATGACTGCCGTGTCGCCGTGGCCGCGTCACTAAAGCTCTCTTCCTCGCCATATATGGTAATGTTTCCATCCCGCGCCCGTCGCACCCGTCTAACCTCGCGATGGCCGGGTTCCAGGCTGTGCTGAGCTGCAAACCGGCGTCCTTGTTGACGGTATTTTCAGAGGTTTTTATTTCAATAGCTTCTCTTATGACGTTATCCCAAAATCCCTTCGTCCTCATAACGACAGATGTTTCGTCGAATAGAATTCGGTGTCCATTTTCTAAGGCGCGTTCTGCCACGACTGATTTCTGTGGACAGCGTTGGCGTAAGGGCCTCTCGTGTTCCGTCCGGCGTTGCTCTATAGTGCGTACTGCTTGGCCGACGTAGTAACAGCCACACTGACATGGTATCTTGGTACACTCCAGGCGTTCTAAGCCCTAGATCGTCCTTCAACAGGCCTTATGAGCTGCCGAATTTTTGCTGCGTCCCTGAACACCGATGAAATGTTATAACTCTTCAGGAGCCGGCTAATCTTTCCCGACACTGTACCACGGAAAGGCAAAAACACAAGTTTCTTGCTTTCTTCTTCGGTGGTGTTCTCTTCTCTGTTGGTGTGATTCTTGCTTGTCACACCTGTCGTTGGTTGTACCCGTTTTCACGGAAGACTTTTCGGAGGTAGCTCAGTTCTAGTGGCAGACTTTCAGTGTCTGAGACGACTTCAGCACGATGGAGGAGGGTATTCAGAACGACACGCTTTTGTGCCGGATGGTGGTGGCTGAGATCGTGCAGTTACCGATCTGTATGTAGTCGGGAACGTATGCTCTAGGAATTTCGACAGTACATCTCTTCGTGATGCCACTTCTGTAGCGTCGTGTCTATGTAATTCCCTGATTTATGGTATTATGTTTTGTTTGACAAAACGTCAACATTTCTTCATCAAATACCGCCTACACGCAAGAACTACGTGTATTTTAACAGCACTTTATTTACCTCACAATTACACCAGGTGAAAATATTTTCTCTTGTTTCAGCTCTTAACATAAGCTTTTCAGTTGTTTATAGCAGCTTTTGAGGATGGCCATTGTTGGCTGAAACCGGTTATGATTGTGTCCTAAAAAACTGATTGTATCAAAAATAAAATAAACTTTGTAATATGTCAGCTACAGTTTCCTTAAACGAAATGCTGTTTTTTTTCCAAGAGTAAAAAAAAAAATCAGTGAGGAACGAAATACACAGCAACAGTTAGGAGAAGTCCTCGGGCTGGTAAGACAGAAGGACATTTCGGCGTAGCAATGTTAGTCCTCTGTTGGTTCAATAGAGAAACATTTCGTATCATCCCTGAGAAATATTATTTCGTACAGGTGAAGATCATTGTTTTCCTTGGGTTCCTTCGAAGTATTAACACGTGAATAACGACTGATTCGTTAGCGTTTCCCGTTACAATGCTTACCCTGGATAGGAAACACTGCTTGTCACAATACATAACGGACACGAAAATTTTTGGAAGTAAATTGGGTGCAGAATTCTTTTCGTAAATTTACAAGTGCCCTTGGTATTAGTTATGACCCCTTGTCGCCTACACACTGCGTGCGGAATACAGATACGTTTTTTACTCATCATACGCAGCGACAAGTTTCAGTTGCTGACGACGAAGACGTAGATTTGCTTTTACCAGAAAGTTCAATCTATCTCTTCAATGTATTACTCTTTGATCACCTCCAAAAAGTGCCTATATTTTTCTGCAGATGGTAACAGCTAATGTTGTTTCACATCCGTATTTAGAAGGTGACATGGCTATTGGCAAGACGCTACGCTACAATATTTTCCCTATCACCTTACTGCCGTTCATGACAAACAAGCCACCGTATTCTGATGTAATGTCATTTCTAACAGGAACTGCTCTGAAACGGTGGTAGCACCTGCTACATTTGCAAATGTTAATAAGGTAAACGTTTTTATATATCTCTTTAAGGAGGACACACATGGTAGGCCTGCTCATCAACCTGCAATGACGGCGAGGTGGAGTGTAAGTGACTCCAAAAGCTCTAGTGGTCTAAAAGCAGCATCTTTAACCAGTTATCAGAACGCCCTGGTTTCCGGATTCGATCCCAGCCATTGCTTATATTCTGAATAAAAATCATCAGCAATGACGGCGGAACAGTTCCAGCGTAGTCACTCTCGTTCTGTCAACGGAATTGTCAAAGGGGGCGGAGGATGTGGAATTTCCCCTAAAAGGCGACAGAATCAGTAATGATCAATGAAAGTAACAGTACAAAGCAATGGAAACCACTGCATTAAGGGGAGGTTTACTATCTTTTGGTTCAAAAAACCAATTTCTTTACACGTTTTTTCCGAATACGGAACGGAAATATTTGTTACTCGCTGTTGAACAAAAAAAATGCACCTACCTGAAATCGGCCATTTTCACGCACTAGTTTTTTTTTTCTTTCGGAGAACGAGTTATTATACTGGTGCTTGGAAGGAAACACACAAAATCCAATTGAAAGTTTGAACGCATATGTTTGGAAGTTAGCGCCCAAGCATTTGCATTCTGGTGCGAAGACTGTAGAGATTGCGACTTTTCTGGCAGTGAGTAGCTTCAACGAAGGGTATTCAGGAATTCTGAAGACCATGACAACGATGGACGTCACCCTGATACTCTATTCGACGCAGTTCGCCAAGCATTCGGACGACCACCGGATTCAATCGGCCGAAAGCCGCTTGTCACCGGCCGTACGATCGGCTCTGGAGCAGCGCAGGATGGCCGAGATCGAGCAGAACACCCTCTCTGAGGAAGAGGAATGACTAGTTTATGGACCCGGAATAGCAGATTGAATGTAAGTTGAATAATATTGCATTTATATGTAGTCAAAACTTCAAACGCGTTTTTTCTCGAAATGACTTTTTTTTCGCGCTGAATGGCAACTTTAAATCTACTGAACCGATTGGCATGATTCTTTGTTTCCAACGACGCTAACTAAATTTCTTATGAGTTGTACCACTTTTATTCCGATCCATCAACTATAAATATTTTTACTTGGCCGACGAAGTCGAAAAATCGATGAAAAAAACCCTATTTTTTAAAATGGACGCCATTTTGTTTCCTATGGTCCAAATAACTTAAGCGAGGTACAACTCCTAAAGAACCTTGTATACTTCGCTAACGTCAACTCACTTTTGGTTTCAGACGAGCCGGCTGACCTGTTACATACCGCGCGTGGAGGTCTACGTCGAAATTTTGTTTCGTTCCAATGGCACTTTCGCCTTTGCTCTTCGATATTTCCGGTCGAAAAAATTTCAGTTTTTAGAGGAAATATCAATAAACATTTTGACCCAATTTGACATTGATATCTGTAACACATCCCGAGAAAAGGATTCTCAAAGAACATGCTTTTCTTGGGCCAAAGATAGTAAAGCTCACCTTGAAGGCGGATCCACAGGATATGTCTTTTGTAATTGGAAAAGTGCCAAGGTGGTCTCTTCATTGCCAAAAGGTCTCGGATTAGTCCAGCATTCGAATCTCTGGGAGGGATTGCGAGGGTGAAGATGACGCTTGAGAAAAAAAGTGAATAACCGTCGGAAGTGTAACAGTCCATAAGGCAGATCGCGGATTGTCGTAAATCTGAATATTGTAGAGAAACTAGGAGTAGTGGGGATTAGTAAAATGAAAGGGAAAGAAGATAAAGATATGTGGTCAGACGAATATAGGCTAATATCAACATCAGCAGGAGACGGTGTAACGGAAGTAGGATTCGTGATGAATAGGAAGGTAGCGGAGGAAGAGAGATATTACGAATAGTTCAATGACAGAATTAATCTAATCAGAATCTAAGGCAAACAAACGCCAGTTCAGGTATACATGCCTACTTCACAAGTAGGACCTGAAGAGATGAAGTATATTAGGATACTGAACGTGCAACTAAGAGTGTAAAAGGAGATGAAAATCCAATTGTCATAGGTCATGGAATGCTGTAGTATCAGTAGCATTGTTGTTGTTGTCTTCAGTCCTGAGACTGGTTTGATGCAGCTCTCCATGCTACTCTATCCTGTGCAAGCTGCTTCATCTCCCAGTACCTACTGCAACCTACATCCTTCTGAATCTGCTTAGTGTACTCATCTCTCGGTCTCCCTCTACGATTTTTACCCTCCACGCTGCCCTCCAATGCTAAATTTGTGATCCCTTGATGCCTCAAAACATGTCCTACCAACCGATCCCTTCTTCTAGTCAAGTTGTGCCACAAACTTCTCTTCTCCCCAATCCTATTCAATACCTCCTCATTAGTTACGTGATCTATCCACCTTATCTTCAGTATTCTTCTGTAGCACCACATTTCGAAAGCTTCTATTCTCTTCTTGTCCAAACTAGTAATCGTCCATGTTTCACTGTAGCATTAGTAGACATATATACAGTAGAATGTGGACTCCATAGTAGGAATGAGAGAGGAGAAGGACTAACTGAGTTCCGCAGTAAGTTTCAGCTAGTAGTAGCGAATACAATGTTCAAAAATCAAGAGAGCATGAGATTTATTTGCAAAAGCTCCAGAGACACGGCATGATTCCAGCTGGATTGCTGGATTACATAATGGTCAGGTAGAAGTTCTGAAATCAGACATTAGAGACTGGAAGGCGTAGCCTGCAGCTAATGTAGACTGGAGAGCAGATTGAAGTTCCCTTTGGGTGTAGGTACTGTGACAATTAATACTACAGTAGGCAGTTCAGTTGAAGAGGAGTGGCCACGAATAAAATGGGTAATCACAGAAGCCTTATCGACAAATATGGGTACGAGGAGGGTAACAGCGAAGAAATCTCGGATAACAGAAATGTAAAGGTCACCCCTCGGGTCAGGAGCTCAGAGGGCGTCGAGGTTGCACAGGTGAGGGGGTGACCTGACATTTGGTGGAGGCCGAGCTGCGCGGGCTGGTGAGTGTTCCAGTCTTACCACAAACGACGTCAGTGAAACAGCGGTATCTGTGTTAATGTTTTATCAACGTGAATGCTACAATGGATATTGTCCTCTCCGGCGGACATGAAACAGTCCGGGTTGCTTGCTCGGGCAGGTGCGTGGAAAGCTAGACACAGCACTCTGGACAGCTCACATAACTTGCGGTAGGTCAGACACACTACGTGACAATGAGGAGGTGTAGGATGCGGTAGGGGGAGGCAGCGAGGGGTCTCGCAGACACGCCTCTGTGTATATGATGCTTTTCAGTGCTCTCGAAGATGGATGCGTGCATAGACCTGTACCGACAGCATCTTCTGGATGGCGGCTGTCGTGATAAACGAAGTCCAGCAAAAGCAGCATACAACACGGAAGATGGTACATGTACAGCCTTAGAAGCAGCATCAGGTGCCTACGCATTAGAGATGGGCAAATTGAAACACGTAACTGTTTCGAAACAAATGAAACAGTACAATGTAATGTTTCGGTGCGCTGTTTTGAAACAGTGAAACAGCTTTTGTAATATAATTAACCTACACATTTTATCATCTTGAATGTTTACTGTATTAGTATGACCATATAAACACAAATGAGGTGCGAGATCGCTAATCATATCGCAGAAAGTATGAAACTATCACTTAGGCGTCTTGGCAGTTTCGTATTTCATGCAGGAAATGCGCTGCTTTCGTGTCGTGTGACTTTCATACTTTTCAATTGGCTGAGGACAGACATAGCTGAAGACAGAAGAACCACCACGAACGTAACTGGAGGTGGGAGCAAATTGCAGAAACAACGGATATGCTACTGGGATTCCCACATTCCGTTAGTATGGGTAATATAGCCATCCTGCTAATTTCCATGCACACAAAGGGAATCATTGTGGATAATAGGCACAGTGACTATAGACTCATAAATAATGCCAAATAATTCGAATAAATAACAAAATATAACAGAAAAAATTTTGTCTTTCAAAGTGTTTCGGACCGTTACTATAAATTCACCATGCTTCCCAGCCCTTACCGTTCACCATTACACTATCAGTGATATATCAAACAGATTGCTTGCAATTATACCTACCTCAAATTTATGTATATGTCTAATAACTGTCACTCTACGCCTTTTTTTTATTCAAAATGTTGTAGGCTTACTTGCGTTTCTTAAGATGCTTACTGTACATGAACAGAGAAGCGTATGTTATAAAAAAAGTGTAATTTAACTGAATGATTTTCACATATTTATTATTTTGAATGTGAATAGTATGCGTTGTTTTATTGTTTGGTTAGTGTTTATAAAGCAGATGTTACGCCATTTCGGAATAGGACAGTCAGCTAGAAACGAAGCTTTATTTTCGGATATCTTAAGCTTCATGCTATTGCTTGTCAAAAAGATTCCGACACTCTTGAAAGTGTTTCGCGAAGTGGTATGTTGTGTTTCACTACCTGTGCCGAGCCCGAATCTCACAGAGCGGAATGAAAAATCACTGTTTCGATACAATTAGCCCGTTCCAAGCACAAGTGGACTGAAACAGCCTTATTTTGAAACAACGATAGAGTTTCTGTATCTGGCTCGAGATCGAATCTGGCCCGGTTATCCGAGACAGGGGCGGATAGAAACACCACTGTTTCGAAACAGTGACCCACAGCCGTTCCGAAACACTGAAACAGTTCCACGTATCGATACACTGTATCGAAACATAGAAACAGTGGTCAAGTCTACTACCCATCAAACAGAAGTTATCATTTTGCAGTCAATTGGTTTATCCCTTCATCAGGAGAAGACCCAGTGGGTCCACATCTGCTATCCGTCACGTTTGTGACCATTCGTTGGTAGTCTCGTGGAGTAATAAAGTTTGGAAACAGCTGTCAGGCTGCAGTCTCGTGGCTGAAGTCTTCAACCAGGCAGCAAGTAGCACATCTCGGTTCGCCAGCAGATTTAACCTGAAAGTAGTGAACCAGTCATTCGGTTATGCAGACAGACTGACCAGACACTGAGGACGAGATGTCTGAAACAGGGGTATTTAAAACCAGGCATCACATCACCGTAGGAGGTTAGGCGGCCACTTGCTCTCGAGGTGTCAGCGGTCCTGTCCACACCATGGTGTCTCAGTTACGGAAGGTTTTCCCTGCCTCTGCATTTATCATCAGTACTAGAACGCCTCGGAGTAGCGGAGCTCGGACGTTGCGTGTTATTAATCTGTATTATAGAGTTTGCAAAACGACCTTCTGGGTGCCGTCATACTGCACCGTTTGCGCTCCATGTTACGGTTCTGCTCTTTGTGTGGCAATGAGTTGACAATACTGTGACTCTCTGCGTGCTCTGTATTATGATTTTGACACACAGTTTGAGTTGGACTTCGTTCTTTTATCGTCTGTGTCGAGCAATAACTTCGAAAGTTTGCTAGTGCACCCAGGACAGGTTTATGGCCAACCAAATAGATGCCTCAACTGATCAATGAAAAAAGGAAGTACAAAAATGTTGAAAAGAGGAATACAGAAACGTAAGTGAATGAAAAATGAAATAAACAGGAAGCGCAGGGAAACGATGGCAAAGTGTCCGTAGGAAAAATGCTAAGAGATCGAAAAAGAAATAGTCATCAGAAGGGTGATTCAATATCTAGGAAACTCGAAACATCTTACGATGATAGGAAGAGGAAAGACGTTACCGTAAAGCGGGCAACGAGAATTCCCCTGTTGTACGTAGAGGAGACAGTGGACTGGATGAAGCAGTACACTGAAGTCCTCTACGAGGGAAGGAAATGCCTAGTGACGTGATAGAAGAAGAAATGGGAGTCGATCTGTAAGACACAGGGGATCCAGTATTAGAATTAAAGCTTAGCAGAGCTTTGGGAGACTTGCAATCAAATAACAAGTATTCTGAAATAAAATACCTAAAATTTTTTGCACTTGCAATGTGAAACAAAGTTTTTAGTTCTTTAATGCAGAATATTTGTATAATGTATAGAAAAATCAGGACTGTCTGCTAAAGACTTTTTAGATACGTTATACTTATGAACTTGTTTATAAGTTTTTTCTTTATTTTATGATGATAGTAAAAAAGAAAATATTTCTAGTCTAACAATATAATGTAGTTATGGTACTAAAAGAATCCAATAAGTTGACATTTTCTGTTTCTCAGCTGTGTCCACATTCACACAAATCAACAAACGAAGCGCCCTGCATTGGAAATGAGTATTATCCTATGATGTGCTACATGCCATTTTAGTATTAACTGAATCTTTTCTTTAGTCGCTTGGAAATATTTAGGGAGTCTTTTGAGGACTAATAGTACCAATTCAAATTATTTACCTTCGAATCACAACTTTTGTATATAAGACGTACTCAAGTAATCTCTTTTTCATTCAGTATTCAGACTGTGCTTTGTCACAGAGCACTCTGTTTCGATATCAAATGGTCTACAAATTGTACGAAGCAGATAAGGACTGTGTGCACATGTATTATCATGATCAACCTGATAATTTTTATGCAGGAAAAATTTATTGAAAAACATCATAAAGTATAACATGCATAAATATCGTTTGCTGGCCGAAGGGAACGGGTAGAAGACAAAGGTACCAGAAATGCTCTCCGCCACACACTTTAAGAAGCTTTGCTGAATACAGATGTACAGGGGTTGACTGAAAATGCGAAAACACCGAGAGGAATATACGATTGAACATAACTGCAGATGCTGGTCAAGCCTGCAGTAGGCGCAGTTATATTTGACCACTAACGGCTCCTGTGCAATGTTATAAAGTTGCAAAAGTCAGTCGTGTGCAGCTGTGAGAATATGGAATGTCTAAGCTAAGTCAAGTCGAACGTGGGCAAATTGTTGATGCTCGTATGGTAGGCGCTTCATTAAACAACGAAACCAAACTATTTGGTGTTTCAAGAGGCACTATATCGAAGATTTATACCGCATACAGGGAAAGCGGAGAAACATCATCCGCTAAGTCACAACGCGGGCGGAAGTATGTGTTGTTATTGTGATAGATGGTCATTCAACATGATAGTGATGAATAATAGGACGACAGCTGTACAAGTCACTGCAGAACAGAATGCTGAAGCCGTGAACCCTATCCGCACCAAAAATACACCAAGAGAGCTCCAGAAGCAGGGAACTGTAGGGCGAGTTCACATTCCAGACTCAGTTGTTAGTGAGGAAGACGCCTGTAATAGGAAAACGTGGTGAGGAAGACATAAAACCTGTACTATGGAGCAACTGAAGAAATTCATTTGATCAGATGAGTCTTGTTTGAAATTGTATCCAAATTCTGGCCGAGTTTACGTAGCAAGAGTGAAATATGACGGGTGGTCGCTGATGATTTGGGCAGCCATACTGTGGTATTACGTGAGACCATGGCTTCTCTGCAAAGTTGCGTTACTGCCAATGATTACATGAACAGTTCTGGCTGACCAGGTCCATCTTCAATGTTTGTTCCCCAGTGGCGATGTTGTGGTCAAAGACGACAGGGCCCCTGTTCGCACTGTTCACATAGTCCAGGACTGGTTTTTTGAGTACGATAATGAAATGTTGCATCTGCCTAGCCACTGCAGTCACCCGACCTCAGTATTATTGAGTTTTCACGATGTACTTTGGAGAGGTCGCTATCCACCTCCATCATCGCTACCTGAACTTGCCACTATTTTGCACGAATAATGGTTTAAGATTCCCTTCAAAACCGCACAGGACCTGTATTTATCCATTCCGAGACGACTGGAAGCAGTTTTGAATGCCATCGTTTTTCCTATGCCGTATTATGCATGGTAATGTCCTATATTTTTGGCATTTCCATATTTTTGTCCATTCCCTGTAGATGTACAATTAGCTGCTGTCAACAAAGGGCCGCTTTGTCCACGTACCTTAACTTCAGCAACGTTTCATGTTTCTCAATGTATTAATCGAACTACCCAGCGAAGGAAGCGAATAGATTTTTGAGAGTTAAAGCGTGTAGCTATTGTCCTGTACCATAATAAAAACTCGTCAGTGCCTCTTCCCATAAATGGGGATAATACTTGTTACATTTTCAATCCTTTTGGAGGAAAACCTGACTGTAATAAAGACGATCCATTTGACCTCATAATCTCCGGCAGATAAACGAAAGAAAGTAAGTGACTTGCGGTATTGTCGGCTCGGAGTGCCTGGACGGTTCTTCAACCGCCTAATGGCCGTGTTAAAGAGCTACGTATTTAGTAAAACTGCTGAGTGTAGGTGACTGCAATCCGTGTGACACGTTTGCTTTTTACGATGCCGAGACAAGGGAGAGGACGAAACGGTGTCGGCAACATAGCCAACTGCTTTCGAAAAACGCAACGGGCCACCATCCCAAGAATGATCAGCATCAACAGTCACCAGTGAGGCGCTCTGGGAAGATTTGAATCCTCTTCTCCCCTTACACGTCAAGTACCGGCGATGAGAATTTCATCCAGCACCAGGATTCGAACACAGGAGTGCATTATTGACCTCGGATACGAAGGCGAGTCAGCAGCAGGTTAACGCAGGTAACTATTAATTTCTAATAGCGCTTGCCACTTCACGGTATTACCACACGCGATGTCTATCAATAATACACTTCAGTAAACTTTAGCCGCCTAAGCTCACTGGTCATAGGCGTAATTTCACTCAAAATAATAAATTCAAATGGCTCTGAGAACTATAGGACTTAACTTCTGAGGTCATCAGTCCACTACAAGTCAGAACTACTTAAACCTAACTAACCTAATGACATCACACACACGCATGCCAGAGGCAGGATTCGAACCTGCGACAGTAGCGGTCGCGCCGTTGCAGACTGTAGCGCCTAGAACCGCTCGGCCACCCTGGCCGTCTCAAAATAATCGTATGATTCCATGAAAAAGTATCTTAGCTAAGACATCGCGACTTAATTTTTCCATAATTTCTATTTGCCGCTTTATCTACTAGAAATTATCCAACCATTTCGTTGAATTGACAATTGCACCACGAAAATTTAATTGAAGAACTATTTGTTAGCAGGCTCTTATGCACATGGGTTCAGAACTTGTAGGCAACGGCAATGACTGCAAGTCGAAAGAATGTTATTCCATTTGTTAAACAGTGACATAGTCGTTTGTTGACAGTTCTGGTGAAGGTGTACTGTCACCAGCTGGTTACTCGCATATCTTGAAAGGAGGATATAAGATGAACGTCAACAAAAGCAAAACGAGGATAATCACATGTAGTCAAATTAAATCGGGTGATGCTGAGGGTATTAGATTAGGAAAGAGACACTTAAAGAAGTAAAGGAGTTTTGCTATTTGGGGAGCAAAATAACTGATGATGGTCGAAGTAGAGAGGATATAAAATATAGACTGGCAATCGCAAGGAAAGCGTTTCTGAAGAAGAGAAATTTATGAACACCTAGTATTGATTTAAGAGAAATGAGTGAGAATGGTGTATGCTCTGTCTACGGGGTGGTTGACGGAGGCAGCTACTGAAACACCCATCAAATTGGTCGGTAGAACCAACTTGTAACAGCATGGGAGTGAACGTCTCTGTTTTGGCCCGTTGTTGTGTAGCCATGGCACCTGGACTATTGAACTTATAACTCTATCTGGAGGTCATTAAGAGCCAAATACTACAAGAAGATTCTTCACCTCGATTTTTCATTATTTCCCTATCTTCCATATCAAAAATTAGTATTTCTTCTGTTTTTTGGGTCCAAACGTAAAGTACACGTTAATACACCTACAATACAATATAACCGTGTTATTGACAATCTGCTACGCTCGCACTCTAGTGTAAAACCAAATGAAGTCTCAGCAAGCCTTGACGGGCTGAACGCAGATTTACTGTTGAGATTAAGATGTGCAGCATGCCAATGGCCATTCTTGTGGGAACTAGGGACGGGTGCGGGGCTTGTGTACTGTAGCCACGTTTGCACTGTGCACCTGTAACCCCATAAGCGTTGCACAAGGAAGCGATTGAAGAAAGAGTAGCAAAGTACTATAAAAATTCTCATCCCCTAAGATTGCAGAACAACGCCAAAACCGCCGCCACGACTAGAAGACGGTGTAATTTCCAGTGGCATATCTGACACCCAACAATGGAAGTGTTTACTAAAGGCACAGTGTTTCGCCGTGCATTCGGCAAAGCTAAATCTTCAGTTGAGTAGAACGATTCATAGAAATGCGAGATAATTCTGAAATTAATAGTAAATCTGCCCCAGATTTCAGGAGGGGGGACAGGTGCACCTTCTTCCCACCCCCTTTCCCGTTGCGGGCGTCTGTGGTACTGAGGTAGATACACTGTGCTTGTAGACTTTGTAACTGGCTTCATTACATTAATTTCATTTTGTGATTTTTTGATTATGACAACGATAACAGGCTGATTTCCGTCGCCATCTTTGCCATTTTTAGCTAAAGACCTCGTGGTTAACGGGATGTAATAGACCTAATCTCACCTACGTGCCCTTCTTCCCTTGTTATTCGCTGAAAGACTGATTAGAGACATCACACGACATTTGATTAATACATAGTGAGAGGGCAGGGTAGAAAACTACACCACAGTCCAAGTAGATGATAGTCGATTGGAGGATGGAACTTTGTGCTGTGTGGAACTCCAGAGGAACTATATATCGTGACAAAGCAAGAGGGGTAGATTTTTCCTCGACAGATCGTTTCTTGAAACAAGTCGCAATTGCACGCGCTGCTGCTGCGGCCGGGATCTGCCCTCGAGACCTGTCGGCAGCTGCGCTCTACGGCACGCAGAAGCCGTTTCACGGCACATTTGCACGGAGCTGACGACTAACGAAACTTTCCTTAAAATAAGCTGCCCTCCACCTGATACGGCACGAGTTAGTCTGTACCGCCACACTACAGCGCAAATTGTCGTGCTTGTGTTACAAAAGCTTCCACAAGAGCCGAAATCCTTAACTTTGTGGTCCCTTATTTTGGGAAGTTTATCACTAATCTCATTTATGCTACTCCTCATTAGTTTCATCTCTCCTCAGGTTACTCTAAATCCACTTTATGTGCCCAGTAGACTGTTCATTCCACTCAGTATGTCCTGTAATTATTTCACCCTTTCGCTGAAGATAGCAGTGTCATCAGCGAATTTTATCGCTGCTATCATTTCAAGCTCAATTTTAATCCTAATCTTTTATTTCCTTCATTGGTATCTCGATGTGTAGATTGAAAAGTAAGGCCGAAATACTGCATCCCTATCTTACACACCTTTTAGTCCGAGTACTTCGTTCTTGGTCTTCCCTTCTTATTGCTTCATCGTGGTTTTTGCATATGTTGGATATCATCTGTCTTTCCCCCTCAATTAATCCTATTTTTCTCAGAATTTCGAACATCTTGCACCATTTTACATTGTAGAACGTCTTTTCGAGTTCGACAGATCCTATGAACGTCTTTCTTAAGTCTTGCGTCCATTATCGATAACAACGTCAAAACTGCCAAACTGATGGTCATCTATTATATAGTCAATTTCATTTCCATTCTTATGTAAGTTACTCTTGGCAGCAGCTTGATTGTATGATCTGTTAACCTGATTGTACGGTAGTTCTAGCACTTAGATGCCCTTGGTATCTTCGGGATTTTGTGGATGATATTTTTCCGAAACTCTGATGTTACATATCAGTCTCATAGGTTTTACCCACGAACTTGCATAGTCAATTGGTAGGCACTTCCTCCAATGATTTTAGAATTTCCGGAGAAACTTTACCTATCCCTTCTGCATTACTTTATCGCAAATCTTCCAAAGCTGTATTAAACTCTTACTCTAATACTCCATCCCCTTTTTCTTCCACATCGACTCACATTTTTCTTCTATCACCTCATCAGGCAGTTCCCTTCGCAGTGGCCTTCAATGTACTCTTTTCATCCATTCGCTCTTCCCTACGCCTTCAACAGTAGAATTCCCATTGCACCCTTAAAGCTGACTCCCTTACTTTCCATTTCACTGAAGATTGTTTTGATTTTTCTATATGCTGAATCAATCCTTCTGACGATCATCACGAGTTCCATTTCTTCAACTTTTCCAGTGGCCATTTCGCCTTGGCTTACCTGCAGCTCCTTTTATTTCATTCGCAAGTGACTTATACTGCTGTACTTGTGAAATTGCCTGAAAGTTTTTCTTTCCTTCTTTCGTCTATCAATTGAAGTATTTCTTCTCTTGCACAAGATTTCTTCGCAGTTACCTTCACTGTGCCTACATTTTTCTGTCCAACTTCCGTGATCGCTCTTTTCAGAGATTACCTTTCCTTTTTAACCGGACTGCCTACTGTGGTATTCATTTTTGTAGTGTCTGTAGCCTCAGAGAACTTCAGACGGGTCCCATCATTCCTCAGTACATAGGTATCCCCCTTCTCTGCACAATGGTTCTTCAGAGCGAGTCTCTTAAACTTCAGTCTACTCTTCATCATTACTAAATTCTGATCCGAGTCTGTATCCTATATCAAAGTACCTATACTGAAATACTTTCGTGCCCGGACAATTTGGCGCCGGTCTGGAGGAGGGGAAAAGCGTCTTGGACCATAGAAAGGGAGCCCTGGGAGACACAGACATTGAGGTGTTCTGCATCACTACCACGCAGACCCGTGGATGCTTTTAGCTGTCTCAAGAGTACGCACCTTGCAAAGAGAAGGCAGACAATTAGAAAAATACTGGTGCTGTAAACCTCTGCAGGCGCTGACATGACAAGTAGAAACAAGAGTGACCTGACTGCAGGGCTGGCGTGTGAAACTTATGGGTTGCTACAGAAGAACTGATTGGCGTAAAAAGCTTTTGCGGACAGAGACGCTTATAAATCACAAGTACCAGCAGATATTTAGACGACCCACAGATATAAGATTATCAGGACTTCAGAGACAGCAATTATAAACTTTTACTACTGTATTCCTGTACTTGCCTCAACTGTTTTGTGTTTCCTTCTTTCGTCGACTGAAATACTTCTTTTGTTATCCAAAGTTTCTTTGCAGTATCTTCTTTGTACCTATGTTTGTCTGCCCAATGTCCGTGATTACCTTTTTTAGAGATGTCCATCCCTTTTCAAGTGTACTGACAGATGTAGTATTCCTTACCGCGGTATCTAGTGTCTTAGAGAACTTCAAATGCATCTCAGCATTCCTCAGTACATCAGTATGCCACTACTTTCCACGCTGATTCTTCCGGACCATTCTCTTAAATTTCAGCCTACTCCATCAATACTAAATTGTGATCCGAGTCTGCATGTCCTCCTTAGAATTCAAAATCTGGTTTCGAAATCTCTGAGCATGAAGCAATACAGCTGGAATCTTCCCACTTTTCCAGGTCTTTTCCAAGTACATCTCCTACTCTTGTGATTTTTTAACCGTGTATCTGCAATTAATGGCCAAAATGTATTGGAGAACTCAGTTAGTCTTTCTCCTTCCTCATTGCTACTACCGAGCTCATATTCTCCCGCAAGTCTTTCTTTTATTCCTTCCCGTACTATCGCGTTCCAGCGCCTGAAGATTATTAGATCTTCATCACCCTTTACATACTAAATTACCAGTTGAATATCCTCTTGTACTTTCTCGCCCCTTCACCATCTTCAACTTGTGACGTCGGCACGTATATCAGCACTGTTGTTGCTATCGTGGGTAGTGTCGATTCTGATGAGAACATCCCCGTCACTGAACTGTTCACAGTAGCTCACTTTCTGTCCCACCTTCCCATTCATAACGAATCCTATTCCCGTTACACCATTTTCTTCTGATGTTGATATTACTCTATATTCGTCTTCCTTTCATTTCATTTCACTGACGCCCATTAAATCTAGATTGAGCCTCTTCATTTTCCTTTTAAGATTTTTTTATCTTCCCAGCCACGTTGAAACTGCTAATTTCCATGATCATGGTAACCTCCCCCTTAGCAGTGGCCTCCCAGCGATACGAAAAGGAGAAAAATCCGGAATATCATGCCACTGGGAGAGCCTCATGACAATTTTTCGATTACAGGCCACTTGTCCTGTGGATACATATTGTGCGTCTTTAATGCAATGGTTTACATTGCCTTCTGCATCCTCATGTCGTTGATCACTGCTCATTCCTCCTCTTTTAAGGGACAGTTTCCCCCAAAGCTCAAGACACTGCCGTGAAACTCTATCAGCTCCTCCGGCCTCTTTGACAAAGCCGTTAGCGATAACTGCTTACTCCTTATAGCGAAAGTCTTCTGCCGCTATTGCTGACGATTAGGAATGACGTAGTCTCCTGAAACCACTCACTGGTGACTGGTCCCGTAATGCTATCAGATACTTCTTTTGACGTTTCGACCGCTGTTCCAACAAGTCGCGTCCTTTTCCCCGATCTTAATCCGGGTGATTTAACGGACCAGTCGAGGCGGGACAGCGTGCCTGATAGTTCACCAGACCGGGAATGTATGCGTGAAGCATTGTGATCGTGGCCGTTCTCATCATGGAAGACATGAGTGTCCACACCAAACTAATCATTAAGATGTAGCAGAAACGACAGCATTTGGTCACCAAAAATCATCAAATAAACATTGTGGTTCACATCCGAGGTGACACAAATGAATGAGTAAGAGTCATGCTGCGAAAAACACGCCTCTCCCCCTCCCCAGAACATCATCGACCCATTTCCCGCCTGAACTACACGCTCAACACACTGTGGACTAGTTGCCTCACTGGCCACTTGAAACTTTGCTTCATTTGAAAATATGCCAAATCGCAACTCCTCGAATGACAGTACATGCTACCAGTCAGGTACTATCTGATATCCGGGGTGGTTGGGCCATTGAAGGCGTGCTGCTCCAAGCGGCGCTTAAGCAGTGGCCCCTCGCTCCAAATCGCATCGCTCGTGTGAAATTCAGCTTCGCCCTTTCTCGCAGCTGCGATTCGTGGTTGAAAGAGAACAGAAAAATTCGGTATTCCCATATTTCTGGCAATCGTTTAACGCTTGCGCCACTGCTGACTTAACAGATGTACGAGTATACGGAATATGTTCCCAGATAAATGGCATTTTGAAGTTTCCTACCTCGGCAGTTGTTCACAAGCTTTCACTGCATTATATCCTGCACGATTGGCCAATTTCGGTCTTACAGGCCGTTTTCAAGCACAAACTACAAAAAAACAGGACAAAGATACAGCAGGTATAAGTTTGGCTTACTGATATACAAAAATATTTTATAACGGACAGCCCAAAATTGTACTTACGGATGTTGATGTGTTGTATTTTTTCTTTTTTTATTCTTATTTCATTCCACCCGCCCCTTACTGGCCCGTGGGATGGGCTGTCAGCGGATACAATTTGCACTCTTCAGCCATATGAGAGCAAAAGTTTTAAAAACGTAGTATAAAAACTGGGCATGGCGGTTGACAAAAGTGAATGTTTCGCAAAATAAAAAGCAAATCATCAGTTGCACAAATTAAAATATGAATGGCTGATTTGTTGATTAACACACAGATGAATGTGTTGTCCTCATCATTTCATCGCCATTCGCTAAAGTGGCGAGATTGGACTGTGTAAAGATTGGGAATCTGTACGGACGCTGATAACCGCGCAGTTGAGCGCCACACAAACCAAATATCACAGATGAATGGAAAATGAGTGTTGCACACGAATATGTAAAGATAAATAGCCAGTTGCATGAAAATTATTCCATTCCCAGTTTCGATTTATTTCAGAATAAAAACAGTCTTGGTTGTGAAACCAAGACTGTTTTAAATCTGAGACAGTAGCATACGGTAAAACGTAAAAGGTCAATGTGTGGACTGATTAAAATAGATATATAGTGGTGAGTGAAGTGATAATTGAATGTAGGCTGTAAGGGATAAGGGGATCGTGGGGAGGTAGCATTCAAGGGTAGTGCACAAGAGGGGGTTTGTGTAGATGGATACTTGGAGGAGTGAATTGGGAAGAGTGAAGATGGATGCGGTTCCGAACCAAGATGTAGGAAGTGGGTGGAGTCAGAAAAGTTATAATTGCTCGCCATATGATGTATAAAGGGTTTTCTTACGTACCGTAAAGATATATTAAGAAAAACTGACAAGTTGAAAATAATAAATAACCCTTTTATAATAGAGCAGCAAAAACTAAGGTCATCTTACTTAAAAAGGGCTAAATGGAGCTAATATGGCAAATGGTGCATCAAATAAAGAATATATAACAGCCTAAAATATATGGTTGTCAGTATTTAAATAGGAGCAGAGGTATTATGCTACAAAAATATAAAATCCAGGGTACAAAACATGACAGTAAAATGTATAATCCAAAAAAACTGTAGTTTATTTTTGTACCATAGCCTGGGAGCGTCTTATGTGAAGTGCTACCAGTGATTAAAAGAAAGGAGGGGTGAAAAGGGGGGTGGTACATCGATTAAAAAAGGCTTAGCGAGCTAAATTATAAGGTTATCAACAAAATTAAAACATGTAGAAAAGTACCTAAAATGTTTTATTTAGCAAAAATGTGACAAAATTTAATTTTAAACGATAAAATACACAATAAAAGATTGACAGTTAATCTCGGGTCATGGTCTGAGGTAGTCTAACATGGACTATTTTACCAGTTACAAACAAAAAAAAGAGAGAGAGGATGTTCGGCAACCTTGTAGTACAAGACAAAAGGTAACATACTAGTGATGTTATTAAATATTAAAATAAAAAATATAACTATATGTTATTCATCATACTGGCATCAGACAATTTATAACGTACAGAATTACACCACTAAAAAGCAGGCACAGCGGAATAGACCTGTGTAAATATACATATATCTGACAAATCAGATTCGCATCACCTAGAAGGCTACACTTCGAGAATGAAGAGAGCTGACAGACTTTAAACAGTTACTGCAGTACATGTCTTTGGCAAGTGGCATTTTGCCTTAGTAACAGAGGACAAACGTACAGATATATTGTGAAAACTGACAAAGTTGCCTGGTATAGCAAAGCAATGACATGATGAAAACAAGGACGTAATATAGAATGAGACCATAATAATTTTATAATTGAACATCACAGACCTAAGGTTATCTTAAATGGCGCTACTGGCAGCGAAAATACGGCAAACGCTGCATCAAGTAACACACATACAACAGCCTAAAATATAAGTGAGACGGTACTTAAATAGTGAACAGAGGTAGTTTGGTACAGCAAAAATGAGTGACTGCGTGAACACCCACATAACGCTAAAATCCATGAGTATAAATCTGTGTGTGTGTGTGTGTGTGTTTTTAAACATCTACTCCCGAACCACTGAAACAATTCCAACAAAGTTGGTACATATATATCTTACTATCATGCGACAATCGCTGCTGAAATAAGAACCACCCATCTATCAAAGTGGTGGGTGTTATTCAGCTCATTAACGTAGGACTATTTATAACAAACAAAATTACAAGCATTAAAAAGCACACATAGCACAATGGATCTCAGAAATTTAGGGTAAGTGTCAATGACCTTAATAAGACCGATAATTAAACCAACATAGGTTTACATAGATGTTAAAAATCAGATGTAAGGGTATCAGATAACCGAAGGTGGTAACAAGGGGGAAGGGGAGCATACTAGAAAACAAATCTACTTGTCAAAATAAATTCAGTTGCTGGTTAGGAGAGTGTAGTGAGTAGTGCATGCATTCTCATGGGTTTGCTTAACATTATCAGAATGACATTGTTAATTGTGTTTCAATTTCACTTTAATGTTTGTAGCATGTGGCTGTAGTTATCGAAAAAACGTTTGTTACATTCATCAGGCAGTTAATTAATTAGGTGGTCTGTCTGTTTCTATTTTTTAAATGATTATTTGCCCCAGTTACTTCTAATACACTTGTTCTCATCCCTTGCTTTTCATGGTGCAGAATTTTAAAAATTTATGAATATATGAAATGGTTTGTTTGTTATCTCTGAGATGAGATGCGAAAACAGTTGTATTGTTTTTGCTAGGTGTTGTGCGTTTGTTGGACCTGGTCAAAAAGTTCCTCCCCATCTGCCCTATGTGCACATTTTCACAAACTGTCAAAACTTATCTTATATATCCCTCATCAGGTTGGTTGTTTCGTTCTGTTGATTGTGTGTCTAATGGTATTCTTAACGGTGTTTTATGTCCGAACTCCTACCCTGACTGTAATGTTACTGAAGAGGAACCTTATTTTTGTTATAAATAATCCAAATGTATGGGAGCAAAGCGGTATAGACTTTTCATTGACTAATGTTTATTTTTCTGGCGTAATGTCATTTTTGATAATTTCTCGTTGGTTTTCCAGTTTCTGGTTGCATATTTGGCTTATAATATCGTGTTGGTAACCATTCACAGTGGCCAAATGCAGTAAAGTTGTAATCTACACTCCTGGAAATGGAAAAAAGAACACATTGACACCGGTGTGTCAGACCCACCATACTTGCTCCGGACACTGCGAGAGGGCTGTACAAGCAATGATCACACGCACGGCACAGCGGACACACCAGGAACTGCGGTGTTGGCCGTCGAATGGCGCTAGCTGCGCGGCATTTGTGCACCGCCGCCGTCAGTGTCAGCCAGTTTGCCGTGGCATACGGAGCTCCATCGCAGTCTTTAACACTGGTAGCATGCCGCGACAGCGTGGACGTGAACAGTATGTGCAGCTGACGGACTTTGAGCGAGGGCGTATAGTGGGCATGCGGGAGGCCGGGTGGACGTACCGCCGAATTGCTCAACACGTGGGGCGTGAGGTCTCCACAGTACATCGATGTTGTCACCAGTGGTCGGCGGAAGGTGCACGTGCCCGTCGACCTGGGACCGGACCGCAGCGACGCATGGATGCACGCCAAGACCGTAGGATCCTACGCAGTGCCGTAGGGGACCGCACCGCCACTTCCCAGCAAATTAGGGAAACTGTTGCTCCTGGGGTATCGGCGAGGACCATTCGCAACCGTCTCCATGAAGCTGGGCTACGGTCCCGCACACCGTTAGGCCGTCTTCCGCTCACGCCCCAACATCGTGCAGCCCGCCTCCAGTGGTGTCGCGACAGGCGTGAATGGAGGGACGAATGGAGACGTGTCGTCTTCAGCGATGAGAGTCGCTTCTGCCTTGGTGCCAATGATGGTCGTATGCGTGTTTGGCGCCGTGCAGGTGAGCGCCACAATCAGGACTGCATACGACCGAGGCACACAGGGCCAACACCCGGCATCATGGTGTGGGGAGCGATCTCCTACACTGGCCGTACACCTCTGGCAATCGTCGAGGGGACACTGAATAGTGCACGGCACATCCAAACCGTCATCGAACCCATCGTTCTACCATTCCTAGACCGGCAAGGGAACTTGCTGTTCCAACAGGACAATGCACGTCCGCATGTATTCCGTGCCACCCAACGTGCTCTAGAAGGTGTAAGTCAACTACCCTGGCCAGCAAGATCTCCGGATCTGTCCCCCATTGAGCATGTTTGGGACTGGATGAAGCGTCGTCTCACGCGGTCTGCACGTCCAGCACGAACGCTGGTCCAACTGAGGCGCCAGGTGAAAATGGCATGGCAAGCCGTTCCACAGGACTACATCCAGCACCTCTACGATCGTCTCCATGGGAGAATAGCAGCCTGCATTGCTGCGAAAGGTGGATATACACTGTATTAGTGCCGACATTGTGCATGCTCTGTTGGCTGTGTCTATGTGCCTGTGGTTCTGTCAGTGTGATCATGTGATGTATCTGACCCCAGGAATTTGTGAATAAAGTTTCCCCTTCCTGGGACGATGAATTCACGGTGTTCTTATTTCAATTTCCAGGAGTGTATTTACCGATTTCATCTTTGACAAACTGAAGTGCAAGTAAGCTGGGAAATCATTGAATGAAAATATGATTTCTGCTGGGTATTATGGTAGCAGTCAGCTTCCAGTAAATGCTAAATTTATGCTTGTAATTATTGTCCTTTGTTTTAACGTCTAAAAATTGATGCTATTGTTAATCTTTGATTCACTAGTTAAATTTATTTTTAGATGCATAGAATGTAATTGTGATTCCATATAACTGATTTCTATAAGGGAGCCATTAGGCTAAACACGACTAAATGTCTCATCAACATACCGCTTGTAGTTGGTCACCTTGTCTGAAGTTTGTTTATAATGCTTGAAAAATTTCCTTTCCTTATGATTTAATAATATGTCTGCTAGTATCCTTGCCAGACTTGCCCGTCGCTAACCCTCATGCTGTTCGTATATCTCACTGTAGAGAATGAAGTAGTTGTATGACAAAGTTGCATGTAAAAGTTCAACGGTCCCACGCAAGCTTCTCGTGTTTAATTAAGTTCTCTTTTATAATTTCAGTAGTTTCAGTTACAGGAATATTAGTATATAAACTTGTAATATCGAAGGGGACTTAGTCACCTTCCTCTGCGATATGCATGTTACTGATCTGACCTACTGGCTCTTGTGAGTTATGAACTATGACATTTTTCTCATAAGTGTACAGCTCGTTTATCAAACGATTCAGCTCCTTATTTAATCGTATGGTGCATTATCTATGCTGATGACAATGGGATGATTACGAACTTCATTCTTGTGAAATTTTAGTTGTGCTCTTAGTGCAGGGTACTAGAGCTCATTAACATACATTCACTAAATTCTTTCTCAGTGAAAATGGAAGTGCACTTCTTAAATACTTTCTTGATTTGGGCTTTTAACTTCTTAGCTGGACTGTGATCTAATTTAGTTGTATTGAGTTGTTATTATTAAAGAAGTCACGAACTTTCTTTTCGTGGTCACTAACAGGAATAATAAGTAGGATGTAGCCCTTGTCTGCCCCGATGGCTTGGTTGATTTTCAGTTTATCGTTAATGTTATGTGGATTATAACCTTCACTCACTTAATTTCTAACAGCTATCGTATCACCATTTATCTGCTCCGAAATCATTCTGGAGATTTTACACGTGAGTTCGTATTGCTCTAATACTGGGAGTTGCGCCATATCACTGGCTACTTTGGTGTTCGCGATAATATGCTTAACCATACTGTTTTGTAGTTTTGAAGAATATTGAATTTTAAGCCTTTATTTAAGAGGTCAATTTCTGCGTTAGTCAGCTGCTTATTTGTCATATTCTTAACTCTTTTACAAAACGACTCTTAGAAAATTAAAGTACTGGTTTGAAAAAAATTGAAATGAAATCTGTAGCTTTTGCTATTTAGCCATAAATAATGTTCTGTACGTTCATCATAAAGCAAAACACTCTACTCTTTGCGTGCTATCATTGGCCAAAATCTCGCTACGATACCTCGAACGGTTTACGAGATATGAGGGATTTATATCTCGATCGGCTTACGAGATGTGAAGATATGAGGGATGTTATGAATATTTCATTCGCGCGCTAGTGCGATCGGAAATGAACATGCTACTGAAACGCGTTTTCTCGAGATTGGAGACAGATGAAGACCTCCGCGCAAGTCTAAAGAAAAATTCAATATCTTAGCTAAATTTCATTCGCAGCAACATATGCTGTAATATCCACCAATCGCAAAATCATAGCGACCTCTATTTTTCATTGCAGTGTTTTCGAATTCGTTATTTGTAAAGGGAATATCTTGATAACTATGACCATTAACGAAATGGTGCCCATTTCACCATGAAGCTGATATGTAAAGCTGAAAGTACATAGAAATCAAGTCTTTTCGCCGAATAGATTCTGTAAAATCGTTTGAGAAAGACTGCAGTGCTTGTGCTTCGATTCTGCAGCGCAGTGCCTCGCCAAGCGCGACCCGCTCTGTCACCCCGAGCGCGTCGCAGCCTTCCCTTTAGGTGGTGGTGGCAGTACGAAGACATTTCTGGAACTGACGTGGAAATTCCTGGAGCGAAGACTATGTTCCTTACGCGTAGCACTACTGAGAAAATTTAGAGAGACAGCCTTTGAAGTTGACTGCACAACGATTTTATTGCCCCCAACGTATATTTTGTGTAAAAATCAAGAAAAAGACAAAGTAAATTAAGACTCGTACGAAGGCATATAATTAGTCGTTTTTCGCTCGTTCTATTTGCGAGTGGAGCAGGGAAGGAGATGACTGTTTGCGGTACGAGGTACCTTCCGCCATGCACCAATGGTGGCTTACGGAATATGTATATACACTCCTGGAAATGGAAAAAGAACACATTGACAATGGTGTGTCAGACCCACCATATTTGCTCCGGACACTGCGAGAGGGCTGTACAAGCAATGATCACACGCACGGCACATTGGACACACCAGGAACCGCGGTGTTGGCCGTCGAATGGCGCTAGCTGCGCAGCATTTGTGCACCGCCGCCGTCAGTGTCAGCCAGTTTGCCGTGGCATACGGAGCTCCATCGCAGTCTTTAACACTGGTAGCATGCCGCGACAGCGTGGACGTGAACCGTATGTGCAGTTGACGGACTTTGAGCGAGGGCGTATAGTGGGCATGCGGGAGGCCGGGTGGACGTACCGCCGAATTGCTCAACACGTGGGGCGTGAGGTCTCCACAGTACATCGATGTTGTCGCCAGTGGTCGGCGGAAGGTGCACGTGCCCGTCGACCTGGGACCGGACCGCAGCGACGCACGGATGCACGCCAAGACCGTAGGATCCTACGCAGTGCCGTAGGGGACCGCACCGCCACTTCCCAGCAAATTAGGGACACTGTTGCTCCTGGGGTATCGGCGAGGACCATTCGCAACCGTCTCCATGAAGCTGGACTACGGTCCCGCACACCGTTAGGCCGTCTTCCGCTCACGCCCCAACATCGTGCAGCCCGCCTCCAGTGGTGTCACGACAGGCGTGAATGGAGGGACGAATGGAGACGTGTCGTCTTCAGCGATGAGAGTCGCTTCTGCCTTAGTGCCAATGATGGTCGTATGCGTGTTTGGCGCCGTGCAGGTGAGCGCCACAATCAGGACTGCATACGACCGAGGCACACAGGGCCAACACACGGCATCATGGTGTGCGGAGCGATCTCCTACACTGGCCGTACACCTCTGGTCATCGTCGAGGGGACACTGAATAGTGCACGGTACATCCAAACCGTCATCGAACCTCGTTCTACCATTCCTACACCGGCAAGGGAACTTGCTGTTCCAACAGGACAATGCACGTCCGCATGTATCCCGTGCCACCCAACGTGCTCTAGAAGGTGTAAGTCAACTACCCTGGCCAGCAAGATCTCCGGATCTGTCCCCCATTGAGCATGTTTGGGACTGGATGAAGCGTCGTCTCACGCGGTCTGCACGTCCAGCACGAACGCTGGTCCAACTGAGGCGCCAGGTGGAAATGGCATGGCAAGCCGTTCCACAGGACTACATCCAGCATCTCTACGATCGTCTCCATGGGAGAATAGCAGCCTGCATTGCTGCGAAAGGTGGATATACACTGTACTAGTGCCGACATTGTGCATGCTCTGTTGGCTGTGTCTATGTGCCTGTGGTTCTGTCAGTGTGATCATGTGATGTATCTGACCCCAGGAATGTGTCAATAAAGTTTCCCCTTCCTGGGACAATCAATTCACGGTGTTCTTATTTCAGTTTCCAGGAGTGTACATACATGTAGATGTACAAGTAGTCCTAATAACTGGTACATGCAACTGACCGTGGTTTGCAGAGTATGAATGTAGTTGTACAGGTAGAAATGTCTTTTGCTTGTGGTTCACTTCACAATGTTCGCTTGGAAACCAGTTGAGATGGACCCGCATTCAACGGCTGCAGAAATTACTTTAGAATTGTTGTGATTGAGAAAGTGTGACACCAATCTTGGGGTGTTGTCAGATAGGCTCTTTTTACTAACGCTGCTCTTATTATGCGTTGCATGGCACGTGTAAGACAGTCCAAACTGGTATACCAACAAATTGGGCAACTTCATTTCTCATTCACGGTGTGGTAATGGACACGTCCAAACACAATTGCTCCTTTCTGCCATACTGCCACGTCTCCGAATATACCAGTCTACTGCGTTGATTCCATACAGCTGAATGGCACATATACACACTACGTCGCCATCGCCACCTCAGCGATGGTGGGTGACACGAGCGGCTGGTATTAGTTCCCATTCACAGCGACCCGAAGCGAGTGATGTGTTCTTTGACAGGGCTGACTAATATTTCGCCAACTGATTATTACTTCAGTGGCAAAAAGTTATCTCTGACAGAAAGGAAAGTAAAATATTAAATGACGCGTTAAGAATTTGGTTGACAACAAAAAATAATTTATCTCTCAGTCTACTATCATAGATATTCCTGATTCATTTCACCGATGGAAATATCTCTTTGCCGTGACATTAATCTCTGGTTCACCATGGTCTATATCCTACCTGAAGATGTAAGGGTTCTTCTCAAGCCACTGACTAGAGCTATAGAATGTCCCAGGATAACCAGGTATGAGGCGTGTTGAAAAAGTAACGGGATTCGTGGTAACGTCTTATGGGACCAAACTGCTGAGGTCATCGGTCCCTTAGTAACGGGAATTTTGTTGTTTCACGTGTTGCATTAGTCCGATTAACGCAGTTGTCCTTGTGCTGACAAACATGGCTGAAAAGTATCTGAACAGTGTTAGCCATATGGTGTACTAGGTCTGTTGCCAGCCGTAGAGAAGTTTACACGTCGTGTAGAGAAAGCTTCTGGTACGAAGTTTCTTACTAGCTTGATCGTGTGTAGGTACACAGGACTGAGCCGCCCTTCTCAGCTTCACAGAGTACGGGTTATGAAATCATGCTGTGCAATACACCACACTTTTGCTTTCGTACCATCTAAATGGACTCATAATAAAAAGAGACTACAACATAAACAAATATACACTCCTGGAAATGGAAAAAAGAACACATTGACACAGGTGTGTCAGACCCACCATACTTGCTCCGGACGCTGCAAGAGGGCTGTACAAGCAATGATCACACGCACGGCACAGCGGACACACCAGGAACCGCGGTGTTGGCCGTCGAATGGCGCTAGCTGCGCAGCATTTGTGCACCGCCGCCGTCAGTGTCAGCCAGTTTGCCGTGGCATACGGAGCTCCGTCGCAGTCTTTAACACTGGTAGCATGCCGCGACAGCGTGGACGTGAACCGTATGTACATTTGGCGGACTTTGAGCGAGGGCGTATAGTGGGCATGCAGGAGGCCGGGTGGACGTACCGCCGAATTGCTCAGCACGTGGGGAGTGAGGTCTCCACAGTACATCGATGTTGTCGCCAGTGGTCGGCGGAAGGTGCACGTGCCTGTCGACCTGGGACCGGACCGTAGCGACGCACGGATGCACGCCAAGATCGTAGGATCCGACGCAGTGCCGTAGGGGACCGCACCGCCACTTCTCAGCAAATTAGGGACACTGTTGCTCCTGTGGTATCGGCGAGGACCATTCGCAACCGTCTCCATGAAGCTGGGCTACGGTCCCACACACCGTTAGGCCATCTTCCGCTCATGCCCCAACATCGTGGAGCCCGCCTCCAGTGGTGTCGCGACAGGCGTGAATGGAGGGACGAAAAGAGACGTGTCGTCTTCAGCAATGAGAGTCGCTTCTGCCTTGGTGCCAATGATGGTCGTATGAGTGTTTGGCGCCGTGCAGGTGAGCGCCACAATCAGGACTGCATACGACCGAGGCACACAGGGCCAACACCCGGCATCATGGTGTGGGGAGCTATCTCCTGCACCGGCCGTACACCTCTGGTGATCGTCGAGGGGACACTGAATAGTGCAATGTACGTCCAAACCGTCATCGAACCCATCGTTCTACCATTCCTATACCGGCAAGGGAACTTGCTGTTCCAACAGGACAATGCACGTCCGCATGTATCCCGTGCCACCCAACGTGCTCTAGAAGGTGTAAGTCAACTACCCTGGCCAGCAAGATCTCCGGATCAGTCCCCCATTGAGCATGTTTGGGACTGGATGAAGCGTCGTCTCACGCGGTCTGCACGTCCAGCACGAACGCTGGTCCAACTGAGGCGTCAGGTGGAAATGGCATGGAAAGCCGTTCCACAGGACTACATCCAGCATCTCTACGATCGTCTCCATGGGAGAATAGCAGCCTGCATTGCTGCGAAAGGTGGATATACACTGTACTAGTGCCGACATTGTGCATGCTCTGTTGCCTTCGTCTATGTGCCTGTGGTTCTGTCAGTGTGATCATGTGATGTATCTGACCCCAGGAATTTGTGAATAAAGTTTCCCCTTCCTGGGACAATGAATTCACGGTGTTCTTATTTCAATTTCCAGGAGTGTAGCTGTGTCTTCATGGCAAGACAGTCATAGAAGTGCGGCATATCAAGAAGTGCCCCGTGTGTCTGGGTTAGTTGCTGACTACACACCCCAGTATGAGTTCTGAGTATTCAGTCAATAATCACGCAAAATTGCTGAAACATCTCATAAAAGGTGATGAAACAAGGGAATATGGATATGACGGCGCAACTAAAGTACACTCGTGCTAGTGTAAGCAGTCAAAAGCTCGAAAAGTTCGGTAAAATATGAAAATTAACCTCACAGCGTTCTTCGATTTTAACGGAAATGTGCACCATTAGTTCTTGTCACAAGGTCTAAAGATCAACAATGGGTACTACTAACAAGTCCAACGCCGTTTGCCTGAAAAAAATATAAAAAAACCACTAGGATATGTGGCGAAACAATTCATGGCTTTTGAATCACAATAATGTACCCGCTTGCTTGTTCATGAATCATTGGCCAAAAACAATAATGATTCTGGAGCATTCATATTGGCCAGACATGACCCCCATGTGACCTCCCTCTGTTTCCAAGAATAAAGACATCCTTGAAGGAGAAATTCTCTAAGCACTTCGGACGTTACCTGAATGACACCATTCCAGGACGCTGATTGGAAGATAAGGAGCAGAAGGTGAACCCCATCGCCGATGGCCTCCCAGATCTCCAGACCTCACACACGTTGTGACTTTTATCTGTGGGGTTACATAAAAGACCACGTTTTTACCTCCCTTACGTGACACTCTTGAAAGTCTGCGACATCGCATTGTTTAAGCTGTGAATTCGATAACGAAAGAGCAGCAGCTTCGTGTTGTGGCAGGAAATGAGCCACCATTCTGATATTCGTCGTGACTGCATAGTACTCACTTCGAATGCATAAAAATTTCAACTTTTCTCTTTCTAGAAACGTTGGAATTGCGTTTCTGTGTTTTGTAGTAATAAAAATCTGAAATCTGATCCTTCTTTTTGAACAGCGCTGTAGTGTAACGCACTTGTCGTTAAATGTTAGAGCTATTTTTGAGTTCTTGACATCTTGTACCAGCGCTAAAGAGTAGTTTACGTACTTTACCTTCAACATTCCTACGAAATTACGTTATTCTCCTAGTGAAAACGTTAGAAAGTAATTCTCTCAAAGCAAATAAAAGAATTAAAAAGCGGTTAATTAATCTGCTTAAGAAAACCGAGTCTGCTAGTGTTTCGCAAACCCTAAGTATTAAAAAATGGTTCAAATGGCTCTGAGCACTATGCGACTTAACTTCTGAGGTCATTAATCGCCTAGAACTTAGAACTAATTAAACTTAACTAACCTAAGGACATCACACACATCCATTCCCGAGGCAGGATTCGAACCTGCGACCGTAGCGTCCGCTCGGTTCCAGACTGTAGCGCCTAGAACCGCACGGCCACTCTGGCCGGCCCCCGTAAGTATTAAACACGTCTCACAAACCGGTTGTAGCATGTAAGACGTTCTCCTCTAAGATCTATGTAAAAAAAAATTTCTTAAACTATACATGAAATTTACAACAAGTAGACACACACCGGGGCTCGGTAGTAGCTTTTCATTTATATCTGCTTTCTGACTTTGTGATTAGGAGGGCAATAGTGACAACTATTTATTCACAACCGATACAAAAGAGTTACATTTTGGCACCTGCTACTGTCCTTCAAAGTAGTTGCCAGCGTTGTGTAGAACCCGTTGCCAGCGATGTGGAAGGCGTAGTATGAGGGTTGGAACTTTAATAGTGGCAACTACACTCCTGCTCATAAATTAAGGATAATTGCAGAATATGGTGCCACACAACGCTGCACTACACAAAAATGGCGCTAATAGCATAGGCACATAGTAAACACTCACGACACAGATCTGTAAGTCCACGGTATTGGTGATAAGTTGAGAAAACTACCCCGAAACACATGTTCTACAAAACGCCACTGTTTCCTGCGCATGTGCCGCGACATCAATATGGGATATGATCACCATGCATACGTACACAGGCCACATAACGGGTTGGCATACTCTGGATCAGGTGGTCGAGCAGCTGCTGGGGTATAGCCTCCCATTCTTGCACTAGTGCCTGTCGGAGCTCCTGATGTGTTCTAGGGGTTTGAAGATGTGCAGCGGTACGTCGACCGAGAGTACCCCAGACGTGCTCGATGGGGCTTAGGTCTGGAGAACAGACAGGCCACTCCATTCGCCTGATATCTTCTGTTTCAAGGTACTCCTCCACGATGGTAGCTCGGTGGAGCCGTGCGTTATCATCCATCAAGAGGAAGGTGTAAAATGACGTCCCGTCACACCTGACCTCTTACAGTTCGTCTGTCAAAGACATGCAGGGGTGTACGTGCACCAATCATAATCCCACCCCACACCATCAAACCACGACCTCCATACAGGTCCCTTTCAAGGATGTAAGGGGTTGGTATCTGGTTCCTGGTTCACGTCAGATGAAAACGCGGCCTGAATCACTGTTCAGGCTATACCTGGACTCGTCCGTGAACATAACCTAGGACCACCGTTCCAGTGCCCATGTAGCCTACTTTATTCTTGACACCAGGCTTTACGGGCTCTCCATGACCAGGGGTCAGTGGAATGCACCTTGCAGGTCTCTGGGCGAATAAACCGTGTCTGTTCAGTTGTCTGTATACTGTGTGTTTGGAGACAACTGTTCCAGTGGCTGTGGTAAGGTCCCGAGCTAGGCTACCTGCAGAATTCCGTGGCCGTCTGCGGGCACCGATGGTGAGATATCGGTCTTCTTGTGGTGTTGTACACTATGGTCGTCCCGTACTGTAGCGCCTGGACTCGTTTCTTGTCTGCTGGCACCGTTGCCATAATCTTGAGATCACACTTTGTGGCACACGGAGGGCCCGTACTATGACCTCCAATCGCCCTAGTGTTCTACCTCCCATAACGTAATCAATATCTGTTTTATGAATCATTTTCAACACAAAATCACCATTAGCACGTCTGAAAACGACTGCACACTTTCTCGCCACGCCGTACTCTGACATGCACCAACACATCTCTGCGTATGTGGACTGCTGCCAGCGCCACCGTGCGACGACCGCAGGTCATATGCATCGCCTGGTCACACCCCAAGGTGATTTAAACTCGCAAACCGCCCACCAGAGCGTTGTTTCACCATGTATCAGCATTATCCTTAATTTATGAGCAAGAGTGTATTTATTTACAGCTCGTACAAAATACAGGTAGATAAGTATTTCAAAGTGTTATTGACCTTCAAAGTAGTCACGAGCATTGTGTATAGCCCGTTGCCAGCGATGTGGAAGTCATAGGATTCACTTAGCAGTACCAGTTGTGATGATAGTTCGAGCGGCGTGGTCTACTGAACGACAAATTTTTAGCAGTTCTGAGGGGAATGTCATAAAGTGTTCCCTCCAGTTTAGAAATCGAGTTGAACTCACAAGGGCTTAAGTCAGGGGAGTGCAGTAGGTGGTACAGCACTTATCAGCCCCATCAGTCAAACAAATCAGTAACAGCTTGTACTGTACGTGCTTGAGCATTGTCCTGCAAAATGGTCAGATCTTACAGAAAGTGTCATCACTTCTGTCTCTATGCTGTTCATTTTTGGAACACAACCTACGACCAGAAGTGATGACACTTTCTGCAGGACCTGACCAAAATTTTGTAGGACAATGTTCAAACACGTACAGTGCAAGCTGTTATTGATCTGTTTGAGTGATGAGGCTGCTAAGTGCTACACCACCTACTGCACTCCCCTGACTTAAGCCCTCGTGATGCAATGATTCACGAAGCCATCACGCCCAATGTAGCTGACTCTCGTGTTTGGGAACAGATTCTCAAATACCCAAACCCTACCGGTTCTGCAGTTTCTTGACTATCAGGATTCCTGCGAAAGTGTAGCAGACAGTTTTGAGGTAGCGCCTATTTATTCTGTAGACAGATAACACAAACAGGATTCGCTGCCGGCTCGAAAACAGGGCCCTTCCGCCCACAACCACGGCTTTCACTTAAGCTCGTGTCGCGACTGTCTCAACGTGCGAAGTATTGTCCTCATTGTAATACGGCACATGATCGCCGATCTCGTCCCTCATGCGAAAAGACTTGCTTTTTTGCGACAAACGGAGACATACAACTTGCTTTTTTGCGACAAACGGAGACATACAGTCTTTGTACTTACAGAAACGTAACGCACCACCTTCTGCTACTCTTTCATGGAAAGCTAAGTCACAAACAAAAACAAAAAAATGTTCAAATGTGTGTGAAATCTTATGGGACTTAACTGCTAAGGTCATCAGTCCCTAAGCTACACACTACTTAGCCTAAATTATCCTAAGAACAAACACACACACTCATGTCCGAGGGAGGACTCGAACCTCCGCCGGGACCAGCCGCACAGTCCGTGACTGCAGCGCCATCGACCGCTCGGCTAATCCCGCGCGGCTAAGTCACAAACAATGTGCAATGTTTTCCAAAGACCCACAGTATTGTTCGCACAAAACAACTGTGTAATGGCCGTACAGGAAATGCTCCCAACTCATCTGCCGTGATACGTGACGACAAATGTTTTGCTGAACGATCACTCTATTTGCAACTTGACACTGGAGCTTCAGTGACTTTTCTTAGCCGTAGCACTTACGAATTGCTTGGCAATCCGAACTAGTGCACATCACCCCATAAGCTAACGATGTATGACGGCCAAGACATTCCTGTCTTGGGCACTTGTACCCTTCCTACAACTTCCCGAAATCTGATAAGGACAGTGACGTTAAGTGTGCTCCCGAGACTTTTGGGTTGCTTGGATTAAGCATTCAGGTCAATGTATGTTCTGTTACTTTCTTTCATCCTCAGGACAGTTGGAGTCATCGGCAGTGTTGCGAAATGCTTTGAGTCTTATCTAACTAACAGGAAACAAAGGGTATCGTTGCAAAATACCTGCGCAGTAAGCAGTCAGTCTTCATCTGATTGGGAATTAATTACAAGTGCTGTTCCTCGAGGTTCCATCTTGGGCCCGTTGCTTTTTCTTGTATACATTAATGATCTCTCGTCTGTTACATTGCCAGATGCTAAGTTTGTTTTGTTTGCAGATGATACAAACATTGCAATAAGTGGCAAGTCACGTACAGATTTAGAAATAGCTACTAATCAATTTTTCTGATATTAATAAATTGTTTAAAGCTAATTCACTGTCATTAAACTTTGAAAATACCACTACATGCATTTCAGAACATGTAAGAGATTTTCTTCCAGCATATGTATAACATATGAAGACATGCAGATTGAAGTAGTTGACAGTGTTTAATTTCTGATATTACAACGCGATAATAAATTCAATTGAGAAAGGTGCACTACAGAATTGCTGAAGCTCCTAAACAAGTCTGTATTTGTAGTGAGAATGATGTGCCTGCCGGTGTGACCGAGCGGTTCTAGGCGCTTCAGTCTGGAACCGCGCGACCGCTACGGTCGTAGGTTCGAATCCTGCCTCGGGCATTGATGTGTGTGATGTTCTTAGGTTAGCTAGGTTGAAGAAGTTCTAAGTTCTAGGGGACTGACAACCTCAGATGTTAAGTCCCATAGTGCTCAGAGCCATTTGAACCATTTTTTTGTGATTGATGTCAGATATAGGAGATACAAATATAAAGAAACTTGCATAATTCGGGTACTTTAACACTATTGTCATAGGGTATCATATTCTGGGATAACTCGCCAAACCAAGAAAAGGTTATTAGAGCGCAAAAGCGCGTAATAAGAATCATGAGTGAATTCAAGAACATCATTTAAAAACCTGTTCAAGGAAACATTGTATTCTAATCACTGTTTCTCAGTATATTTATTTCTTAAATAAATTTGTTTGCATATAACATACCTCTATTTCCAGCTAATACCTCAATACATAGTTTCAATACTAGGAGTAAGAACAGTCTACATAAAGGCTTAAAATCACTAATCCGGGTCCAAAAAGGGGTCGAATATTCAAGAACACACATTTTCAAAAAATTGCCAACAACCATTGAAAATTTAGTTTCAGATAAAACACGGTTTAAACAGAGTTTGAAAGAAACAGGAACTATTAGACCAGCTTAAGTAAAAAAGTCTGTTAGATTTCAATTTTGGCAGCACCTTGGCCCAACAGTCAAGATTAGGTATTTTGTGTATGAAAAATTTGTTTAAAGTGCTTGACAATGTTTCATTCTGACAGTGTATTAATTCTGTAAATATTTGCAGTTCCAGTTTTCTGTAATGTATTCATCTATTTCGACAATCTCCTGACAAATGATCAGGGTAGTAAGTATTATATTCAAATATTTTATGTTTTTATGTTATACTTTCTGACGTGTTTCATATCCACGAGAATAATCTCATTTTTGGCTGCACGGAACGAAAACTGAATCAAACATAATCTAATCTAAAGTGCTGCTAAGTTAAGTGCAGAATTTCAAAGTTTGTTTTCTGAGGGTTTTGGCAAAGTCAATGATTTTGTCCCCCATGTCACAATGATGGTCAATGCACAGCAGCGTCGTCCTGTTCCTCACGCTCTTCGAGAACAGGTGACTCAGGAACTTACTGCTTTGCAGGACAATTGGATCTTAGCACCCATTACAGACAGTCAGTGATCGTCCGCTTTTATTATTCTAAAGAAGCCACGCGGTAGACTCCGGTTGTGCGTGTATTTTAAGAATACTGTGAATCCTCAAACGGTCACTGACAGTTATCCCTTGCCACTGACGAACTGATGGACAAACTTGGCGCCGGACGTTGCTTTCCCAAAACTAACTCGTGCCATAAGTACTTGCAGATACCTCTGGATGAGCAGTCGCAACAGGCCTCTGTCATTAATAAACATCTGCGTCTCTTCAAATTATTGAGATTTCTGTTTGGCAGTGCTTCCGCACGCGCCATATTTGGGCGCTTTCTGGAGTAGCTGACTGCAGAACTTCCTTTTTGGCTCGAATTATGTAGGTGACATTATCGTCTCAAGTCGCACTACTGAAGAACGCATTAGCAATTTTTGTATTCTATCTCGGGTGTAATCTGCAGCTGGTCTCAAGTGTAACAGAGATAAATGTGTGTTTTTTTTCAGACAGATATTGAGTACTTACCACTGGTAACCAGGGTGTTCAAACATTTTAAGCTCACTGAGCCGTTTGCGTCTCGCGTTCTTGCCATTCATAACTTGATGTCGTGTAATAGCGGTAGTGGCGTCTCGATTCCTTCTTGTGTTAATGATGCCACTGAGTTGCTAGTATTGTTTGTCAGCGAGTGGCAGCAGCAGCGGTTATCGATATCCAGTACTGTTGTACTATGTTTGGTGCCATGGCTAGTAATTCCGGGTCGTCGTGTGTGTCAGGCAGTTCAGCCACGGACGCAGCAGCAAGGTCTGCAGCGTGGGGCAGGTCGGGCACATTGACGGAGTGCAGACACTGTCGTACCGAAAGGCTGTAGCCGATGACCGAACCCGAGACGTTTGAAGTTGAGTGAACCGTGTCCGCGACTGAAACCTCCACTGTTCGAGATCTCGCAGTTGTTTGCGTGTTGCTTCTCCCAGGGTCGGTGAGACCAACCGCAGCAAGTGGAGTCTGTCCGCTTGGCCGGAGCTATTAGCTGCCTTCTACTCCTTGACGTTAGTTTGAATTTAGAATTATTATTATTAGTGAAGTGCAACCGCGGTATTTTCTGCCTTGTGGCCGCTAACGCCCGAACTACCTGCCCTGGAGGTTAGCGTACTTTCCCGGCAGTGTACCTTTCCTCGTCGTGTTGATGCTGTCGTCACATCGTGTAGTTCGACAGCCTCTTGAATCGTACTGTGCATATGTTTTTGGCAGGTCTACCTTGGTTCTAGTGTTTCCTTCGGCCTTGTGTGTGTTTCTGAAGACGTGGTGCTGTTCGTCTCTTCGCCCTTGCCTAAAAATATTCCACCGTTGTACCGGTGATCGGACGTAAGGAGGATTCGTTAGTCGGTCGATCGGCGCTTAAGCTACCCCTAGTGTGAGTTGCCATCCGGTTACGGGAGTACAACTCTTGGCTGATTGTCTCACGACTTACACAGCTGTAGTCACCTTCCTCAGGTCGATCTAGGGGCGCTGTCTGTGGAACACTCTGTCTTATTTGGACAAGTTGTCATAATTGTTTAAAATTTACTCTGATGTTTAAACATGTTATTGCCTTCCTCACTTGTAATTCCGGCCTTCAGCCGTTAATTGTTTGTAACATTACTTGTGGCCTTCAGCCGACAATAACTTGGAATTCTTCTAATAAGGCTTTCAGCCGCCAGTGTAGTAAAATCTTTTAAAAATTACTGTTGAGCGTTTTGTTTTTAAAAAATAAAGTGTATGTGTTTTCTGTGCAACCAACGGTAACTGATTAGGCCCGCTTCCATACCTTTCCTGCTTTCTCTAACTCCCACGTCTCACTCATATATTACATTTGGTTTATTCCTAACGCCGCGCGGATCATGGTTCCCTTGCGTCTCTTACGGGGGAAGAATCTTCTTTTTGCTTGGTCGCAAGAGTGTCAGCCTACTTTCCAGAACCTGAAAGATGCTTTGCTTAATGATCGATGCCTTGTTCATTTTGATCCAGCCAAACCGGTGGTATTGGCTGTAGATGTTTTCTCTTGCGCCATTGGTGCAGTTCTCGCGCATAAATTTGGTTCTGTTGACTGCCGATTGCCTTTGCTTCGAAGTTGTTGACCAAAGCTCAGTGTAATTATTCGAAAATTGAAAAGGATGCTCTCACCATTGTATATGTAGCAGTAGCTCTTTGGCAGAAAATTTTACTCAATGACTAACCATAAAACACTTCAATCTCTGTTTAGCCCTTCTCAGTCAGTCCCAACTCGTACAGTGCAGAAATTGCAGCGGCTGGCTCTTCTTTTATCAAATTACCAATATGAGATTGTGTATCGGCCCACTTCTAAGAATGTCAATTCCAAATGCTCTTTCTCGGCTACCTGTTGGCCGAGACTCAGCACTTGATCAGTCTTGGTGATACACTGATGCACAAGACACACATGCTTTGCATAGCTTTCCGCTTAATCACTGGAAAACAGCACAGCCACAGCAGCGGATTCTGATTTGCAGATTCTGTTCCACTACGTCCACACTGGTTTGGCGTTTCCAGCCAGGCACATTCGTAGCTGTGCGGTTCGCCGATATTTTGCCCCTCGGCAAGCAAAAAAATGTTCAGATGTACGTGAAATCTTATGGGACTTAACTGCTAAGGTCATCAGTCCCTAAGCTACACACTACTTAGCCTAAATTATCCTAAGAACAAACACACACACTCATGTCCGAGGGAGGACTCGAACCTCCGCCGGGACCAGCCGTACAGTCCATGACTGCAGCGCCTCAGACAGCTCCCCCTCGGCAAGCCCTTGCAGTGCACCTAGGTGTCACTTCGCTTTACACCGATAGTGACCAGTCACGTGTTGTGGCTACACGTACTCTCCCGTTTGACGTGCTTTGTCGTTAGCTACACCACCTTCACTGGGACGTCGTTTACATCAAGCAGTTGGCGCGACGTTATTGCACTTGCCACCGCCTAGATGCGCAAATTGAACAACTGAATTCTCAGTGCCAAGCCTGTGCTGAACATCAGTCAGCCTCGACTCAGTAATTCTTCGAATGGCCTTGACTTCAAGCATCTTGACAACTTTTGCACTTGAATTTCGTGCGTCCTTACTGAAATATGCGTTGTCTCATCGTAGTTAATGCGTTCGGCAAATTTCTCTTCATGCTTTCTATGCACTCTACTACGGCTAGTTCCACGATCCAGGCCATGTCGTAAATCTTTTGTCTCGAGGGATTGCACGAAGTTGTTGTGGCTAACAACGAACCTCAATTTGGAAAATTTGGAAATTTGTGATAAGGGCCTTATGGGACCAAACTGCTGAGGTCATCGGCCCCTAAGCTTACACACTACCTCATCTAACTTGACCTAACTTACGCTAAGGACGACACACAAACACCCATGCCCGTCGGAGAACTCGAATCTCCGATGGAGGGAGCCGCGCGGACCTTGACAAGACGCCCAAGACCGAGCAGCTACCTCGCGTGGCAAACCTCAAATTTGTTTCCGTTTGAACAGTTTTGGACTGCCTCCGGCATAAATCACATCATTCCATCCAAAATCCATTAGCGAAGCTGCACGTGTTTTACGAACATTTTAACAACAGATGGACAACCTTCGTGCCACTCACACACGGTATCTAGCTAGCTCTGTTGGTCTGTTGCTCTTTCTATCGCTCTCATCCATCGCTGACGGAATTGTTACTTGGACGGCTCCACCGCACTTTGGTTCAGTTGCTGTATCTTCCACAGCAGGTGGCGACCATTCCACCCAGTCACACAAAGAGTTACTCTAACATTTCGGTCTTTTACAGATTGTATGGCGAACAGAGGCACTGGGAACGAGGCATTTCTTGAACGTTCTACGTTTTTACTGCAGGGACGAGAGGATGCCGAGACGCCATCAGAATCAAATTCATCCATGTGAACTGCGTTATCCTGCCACAGGCTTTGTGCTTTCAGATTACATGCCTGCGTGGACGCAGCAGCCCTCGCTGTATCTGGCTCCTCCTGAGGTCCTGCACCATCGGCGTCAGTCCTGTAGCCGATGGTAGTCGACGCCCTTTCACGGTCATCGCTACCTCAAGAGCCATCGTCGCCTGGAGATGGTCCCTCCTCCCAGTGGCTGTCCCACATGCTGCCTCGGACCCCTCTGCAGTCGTCGATATGCCTCCATCTTGCCTCCATCTTGCCATCACTGGCAATCAAGTGACTGTCTTGATTACAAACTTTGGAATTTTTCAGTAATATTATCATTTAATGCTTTCAGTTTATTGGATTGCTGCTGAACGGAAGTGGATTGTGCCGTTGCAAAATGAGACTGCGCAGTCTCCAATGCTTGGATATTATTCGTTACTACGTTAATCCCTTGTGATATGACGGTCAAATTTGACATCAGATGGGATAACAAATCAGTATTCTCAGCAATTGACGTTTGCACTGGGTTTATTGAAGGTTGTACCGACACATTTTACGGCACAGTAATTTCGTTCTCACGCGTACTTTCAGGCAATGCTCCGCTAGCGAGTACGTCTGTATCAGAGGTCAAATTCATGTTATTTGTTGTTTGCTGCGTATTTCTTTGGATTTCATTCGAAATATGAATGTCGGAAATTGCAACAGTTTGTGGCGACGGCGTGAGCGCAGTAATTACTGCTGGCTGCTCAGCCGTAATCGACATTTCACTAACTATGCCTGCATGAAACTGCGTGACACTAGTTGACGATATATTTACATTACTCAGTTGGTTTTGTACCATCGTGATGTTGTGTGCTTGCTTATTGGCTTTGTACATAGACCTAGTTATCACCATGAAACTAAGCAACAGACAGTTTCTCTACTAAATACCTCCCACAAGAGTTAATATTAATTTCTACACACTCAAAAAAATGTTGATGTCCTAATGCTGCTAATGCACAGTTTACAATGTAACAGAACACAGTACGTAGATAACACATAAAATACTGTCTTAAGATATCTACTGGAATAATGAAATTCTAGTAAAAGTAATACAGAAGCTACTCATTTATGCATTAAAATCAATAAGTAATAGGTCATTACAATGCATAAATGCTCAAGGAAGCTAGTAATTCAAATGTCTAGCCTTTTCGAAGTTTCAGCCTGCCTGCTAGGACGGCGTACACGTTCTCCTCACAAGACACTCCCGCAGGTTCAGTTAGACACTCCCGCACGTTCAGTTAGCATGAAACATACAACGAACCATAATGTTGTTACACCTTATGGCTATACATACATGCGCAAAAATGAAACATTAATTACTTAATTAAAAAATAACTAATTTCACATAAAAATTAGAACTATGACTCTCACAAAGTATGTTACAGTTATCCGTAATCACAAATATGTTTGACTGTAAGTGTCGTGTCTGTCACCATTAAAGTGGTATTAATGTGTTGTTGCAGCAGGATCGAGTCCTGTCTAACGGTAGACATTTATAAAGTCTCTCTGATGAACTCTTACATTGACTGAGTGTCTATCTCTCTCTATGATTCCCACAACTCCTTGTGTTTGTCTTTATACGTATGGGTGACTGTGTGTGCTCTGTTGTGCTGAATACCTACACCATTGGTTTGATACAGGACGATGTGTGAAACTGCTTTCACTCTACACGCTTCCGTTGTTGTAGCGATCTGCTCCAGCTGCTGCAAACGCTGTACTGAAGCTGAAAGTGTTAATCAAAGTTGCGGAGAAATATTCGTCTGGGCTCTGTTGCATAGCAATCAGATTTGCTTTCAGTTCTCAGAAATGTCCAACATTGGTGAATTTAAATGATCCGTGAAATTACTCCTTTTCCGAAGAAAGCATCAAACTATTTAATTAGAACTGAACGCTCCCGTCGGAAATGCACCCGAGATGGTATTCATTAATAGATCATAACTGAAGTATACGTCAGTTGTGGAATAAACACGTACCTTCTTAAAATGAACAATCTTTTATTGACTTTTGTGTCAATGAAATTCTTCTCGTGACATGAATTATCTGTTCACTGGCTTCTATACAGATATACAGGGTGATCAAAAAGTCAGTATAAATTTGAAAACTTAATAAACCACAGAATAATGTAGATAGAGAGGTAAAAATTGACACACATGCTTGGAATGACATGGGGGTTTAATAGAACAAAAAAAATCACAAAATGTCTGATAGATGGCGCTGGACAGCAAAACTGCTACCGTGACGGGTAAGAGGTACGCCGATATGTTACAGAATCGCATCATCCCCAGCCTGGCTGAGCAACACCTGCTGGAACGTACGATGTTTATGCAGGATGGCGCTCCACTCCATTCTGCTAGACGCGTGAAAGATCTCTTGTGCGCGTCGTTTGGTGGTTATTGTGTGCTCAGCCGCTACTTTCGTCATTCTTGGCCTTCCAGGTGCCCAGACCTCAGTCCGTGCGATTATTGGCTTTGGGGTTACCTGAAGTCGCAAGTGTATCGTGATGGACCGACATCTCTAGGGATGCCGAAAGACAACATCCGACGCCAATGCCTCACCATAGCTGCGGACATGCTTTACAGTGCTGTTCACAACATTATTCCTCGACTACAGCTGTTATTGACGAATGATGGTGGACATATTGATCATTTCCTGTAAAGAACATCATCTTTGCTTTGTCTTACTTTGTTATGCTAATTATTGCTATTCTGATCAAATGAAGTGCCATCTGTTGGACATTTTTTGAACGTTTGTATTTTTTTGGTTCTAATAAGACTCCATGTCATTCCAAGCATGTGTGTCAATTTGTACCTCTCTATCTACATTATTCCGTGATTTATTCAGTTTTCAAGATTATACTGACTTTTTGGTCACCCGGTATATGTAATTTCCTTCAAAATCTCGCAATGGCGTCTATTTCTACTTCACAAGAATGAAACTCCTAATTAATTACTTATTAACAAGAACAAAGGCTTCCTACACCATGAATAATTATCTAAGCGCTAAGTGCCTCAGAGTAATAAAGAGTATCTTTGTCTCTCTCTCTCTAGCACCGTCACGTCAAGTCACGCTGCTTTCTCTCGTATTGCGTGATACATCATACCTTCTGTCCGGTTTTCCGACTGGCGTTCCCAAGCAGGCTCAGAGCATACGCCAGGGGGTGGACGGGAGCTTAGCACCAGCCTTCGTTTCGACTCCCGTTTCCTCATTTCCACCTGCGTCCTCCCCCCCCCCCCTCCCCCGTTTTGTCGTTCACTCACCCACATAACATGGTGATGATGATGATGTTTGGTTTGTGGATCGCTCAACTGAGCGGTCATCAGCACTCGTACAAAGTCCAATTTTTTTCGCACCTAATCCAGCCACTGTCAAGAATGGTGAGGATGATGGTGAAATGAGGAAAACACCTAGTCCCCAGGCAGAGAAAATCCCCAACCCGGCCGGGAATCGAACCCAGGACCCCGAGATTCAGAGATAGCAATGCTAGCCACTAGACCACAAACTGTGGACACATTACATGGTGGTGGTGAGGAGGCTTCGGAGAGGGGGGGGGCCATGATATCGTAGCTCGGTACCACCCTTACAATTGCCAACAGAATACAGGTTTCTGACAGACATCGATAGCACTCGCACCGGGGACCCAGTAGACTGGGCCGCACCTTCCGTTGCTCTGATTACGAGCACTCTCTACTGCTGCGATATAGGTTGGCTTGCGGCCGCTATACGCCCAGTCTCAGCATCAGTATTCAGTCTTATTGTTAGTCAACCTTCAGCAGTTCACTAGTGCATTGGTAGTGGGAGCCGCACATTGCATCATGCTCTTAGTTGCTTCTCGTAATAACTGGACTGCATTGCTGTTTGTTCATTTGTAAAGCTTCTTTGCAACGCTTGGAGAAAGCTGTAAGTTAAGGACATCGTCTTTTTACTGTATTTATGTGTTTGCTAATTATGTCCAGCTTCCCTACGACGACAACTGCTGCGCTGCTCTATAGCGCACCTCTCCTGACCATTGTGTATGAAGTAGTACACAACAAATTGTATTCTGAAGGAAAAGTACTCAATAAGTATCCATTCGTCTTTGCTCAGATTTCAGTACAGAGGTCTGACCCGGTGGTCATGTTGTAACGTCTGCAAAACGCGACAGTAATTACAGCGCTGTAAATGTAAGTTCTTCACAGTTGAGGATTTCATTGAACTTTCTTTAATAAACTATAGATAATAAAGGCAAGGCTTTGTAATTATTGGAGAACAGACTTCCAAATTCCAGCATAGACATTTTTATGGCTAACCTCTATATTCGGTACCTAAGTGACAGTCACCTCAGTGACAGCACCAAGAAAAGAACAGCAATGGATTTGTGCATTGGAACTGATACTGTCGATAAAGAGGATACAGTAAAATTCGTGAAGATAGCAATACCAGATGTGGTTAAGTGGGGCATGGACGCTCACTCCCTGGCATGTGCATTAGCAAAAATATATACACTCCTGGAAATTGAAATAAGAACACCGTGAATTCATTGTCCCAGGAAGGGGAAACTTTATTGACACATTCCTGGGGTCAGATACATCACATGATCACACTGACAGAACCACAGGCACATAGACACAGGCAACAGAGCATGCTCAATGTCGGCACTAGTACAGTGTATATCCACCTTTAGCAGCAATGCAGGCTGCTATTCTCCCATGGAGACGATCGTAGAGATGCTGGATGTAGTCCTGTGGAACGGCTTGCCATGCCATTTCCACCTGGCGCCTCAGTTGGACCAGCGTTCGTGCTGTACGTGCAGACCGCGTGAGACGACGCTTCATCCAGTCCCAAACATGCTCAATGGGGGACAGATCCGGAGATCTTGCTGGCCAGGGTAGTTGACTTACACCTTCTAGAGCACGTTGGGTGGCACGGGATACATGCGGACGTGCATTGTCCTGTTGGAACAGCAAGTTCCCTTGCCGGTCTAGGAATGGTGGAACGATGGGTTTGATGACGGTTTGGATGTACCTTGCACTATTCAGTGTCCCCTCGACGATCACCAGAGGTGTACGGCCAGTGTAGGAGATCGCTCCCCACACCATGATGCCGGGCGTTGGCCCTGTGTGCCTCGGTCGTATGCAGTCCTGATTGTGGTGCTCACCTGCACGACGCCAAACACGCATACGACCATCATTGGCACCAAGGCAGAAGCGACTCTCATCGCTGAAGACGACACGTCTCCATTCGTCCCTCCATTCACGCCTGTCGCGACACCACTGGGACGGGCTGCACGATGTTGGGGCGTGAGCGGAAGACGGCCTAATGGTGTGCGGGACCGTAGCCCAGCTTCATGGAAACGGTCGCGAATGGTCCTCGCCGATACCCCAGGAGCAACAGTGTCCCTAATTTGCTGGGAAGTGGCGGTGCGGTCCCCTACGGCACTGCGTAGGATCCTACGGTCTTGGTGTGCATCCGTGCGTCGCTGCGGTCCAGTCCCAGGTCGACGGGCACGTGCACCTTCCGCCGACCACTGGCGACAACATCGATGTACTGTGGAGACCTCACGCCCCACGTGTTGAACAATTCGGCGGTACGTCCACCCGGCCTCCCGCATGCCCACTATACGCCCTCGCTCAAAGTCTGTCAACTGCACATACGGTTCACGTCCACGCTGTCGCGGCATGCTACCAGTGTTAAAGACTGCGATGGAGCTCCGTATGCCACGGAAAACTGGCTGACACTGACGGCGGCGGTGCACAAATGCTGCGCAGCTAGCGCCATTCGACGGCCAACACCGCGGTTCCTGGTGTGTCCGCTGTGCCGTGCGTGTGATCATTGCTTGTACAGCCCTCTCGCAGTGTCCGGAGCAAGTATGGTGTGTCTGACACACCGGTGTCAATGTGTTCTTTTTTCCATTTCCAGGAGTGTATTTGTAATAAATACACTCATCAGTTGCAACGATACTGACGTATTACAGTCTATTTATCATCCGTTGGTGTCACCCAGTAGAAACTATGGAACACAAGAATGGTGAACCACAACAGATGCTTTTACTTGCAACCTCCCCCTTCATAATCGACCTCCTGGATTGTGATATAATTGACTGTGATTGCGTATGCCTAATGAAATTTTTACTGTGAGTAAGACTATTGCTACCGAAGGTAAATAATACCGGTTAGTAGGAGAAAAATGTACAACAGACCCTCATGAAGGAAGAATCTATTCTAAACCTAATTTAAACACTGATGATAATTTCGAAATGGGTAGAATATACTGTAACCGCTCACGAACCACACAGGATGGAAAAGGGTACCACGTAATATTTAATATAAAAAATACTGATAATACAAAAAACACTGATTAGCTAAAATGGGGATAAATAAACGGTCACCAGCGCACTAGGTCAATGAACCACCAGAATCTTAAGAAAGGTAATGGCAAAAAACTTTAAACAGATAATCACAGGTGCGACAACAGCAGGTAATCATGCTTTACCACAACACAGCAGTTCACGAGAAAATAAAAAGCAATGACTCTGCAGTTGCTTGTTCTTAAATACTAAATTTTGAAAGTTACATAAATGCAACTAAAACTTTGTTATGAGAAAACTGTCTTTCAGTACCCTCAGTGTAATGTAAAGCAAAATTTAGAAAAAGGCAATCAAAGGTATTAGTGAAATGTTGAATTGAATTTACTTTAAGCAAATGATTTTATTTTTAAAATAACAATATTAAAAAACATACCAAGCCAGCAGAAGGGACACGCCAAACTAAATAAGGAATAAATGAAATTGCGCACTCTTAATTTGTGCTGTGTCTTTAGTTATTAATTTTGCCAGATAAATTTTACGTTACTTTAAATGAATGAAGTTAATACATAAATTAGCCAAGCCTCTGTTATGCAATAAAGGAATGAACAGTTACTAAGGCAGAAAATTTGGACTGAACCGGTCCCTATCAAACAAACTTGGCAATAAATAGTTAATGAATTTTCATACTTTTCCGACACTCCGAGACTGCATGGAAGGGAAAGATACCCTGCTTGGTAATAATGTCTAAGGAAAATGATAACACAGGTGCCCTACAAGTCTTTGCAGGTTATTATGCAAGTTAGTCACACTTTGTGAAAGAAATCCCACTGGGTAATGTCTCTCCAAGGTTATATTTTTCTCACTTAACAATCTTCCGATGTTGTAGCTGCGCGAAAGATGAAGAATGTAGTGCCGACAATGCTGAGCTGCAGCTGTTGCTAGTTGAGAACCCGAGACGTCTACAGAGCCAAGGATAATTTTGGGACAGACAATAGTTAAAACTGCTGCTTCCTCCTCCTGTCCACTACTATCGTGCTCTCAATACTCGAGGGTTAACGAATTGGGTGCGCGTACACTAGTGCGATCACAGCTGCACATCGCGTCTGCGGGAGCGCCCAACAGACACTTCCGCTCTCTTTCATGTCTGAAGCAGCTTTGCTTCCTCTCTGCTCGCACTGGAGCAGAGACTCTCCACACGCAAAGATAAACAACGGCACAGCTACTGCCATCTCATCGTTGCTATCGATACATTAAAAAAAAGTTCCCTTGGCTATTACCCAGCAATTTACAATGTGTTCATTATAATTACAATCATCTACATCTACATCTACATGAATACTCTGCGAATCACATTCAAACGCCTGGCAGAGGGTACATCGAAACACCTTCACAATTCTCTATGACACCAATCTCGTACAGCGCGCGGAAAGAATGAATATCTATATCTTTGCGTACGAGCTCTAATTTCCCTAATTTTATCTTGGTGATCGTTCCTCCCTATGTAAGTCGCTGTCAACAAAATATTTTCGCATTCGGAGGAGAAAGTTGGTGATTGTAATTTCGTGAGAAGATTCCGTCGCAACGAAAAACACCTTTCTTTTCATGATGTTGTAACAACATGATTCTAGTGCTCTACTGATTTATTTTGCTTTTTGTTTTATTTAATGTTACATCGTTGAGCTTTTGTAAATGTTGTTAGATTGAATCGATAACACAAAACTGTATATTCCTTTCTTTGTAAAAACTTTGATGCCATGGTTTGATTCTATGCAACGTAGTATATCTGTCATTTAAATCCTTTGTCTCAATTGGAGGGAGACAAAACTTACTGTATATATTTGAAATTTGTTTAAAAAATTTTGTTTAGAACTACCTATATGTGCAAATAATATGTTTTGTTCAATATGTTTAGTTGCTGTTATGTAAACTGCTGACCTTCACTTAGGGTTCTTAGTTAGTTTGTATGTAAAAGGTATAGTGGTTCCCCACGGGAACGGAACTGTGTAGTGCGCGCAAATTGTGCTTGGCCTAGGTAGAAAAGGTGAAACCAAGAGTCAGTCGGAGACGAGCTACCAAACTGTGCACTGCCATGTATATTGTGCTGGCTCCGAGAGAGACTTTTTCTGCCACTTTCCAATGCCTTTGATGGATGGATAAATAGCTGGAACGATTCTGAAATTGGTATCCATCATCACCACCAAGAAGGGACAGAGTCCAGCAATTCTGCCTGCAAATCCACCTACCAACATGCAGTTGTCACCACATTGCGCAATCATTGTAACGGAATTCTATAACAATGTACAGTGAAGGATCAGCTTATCGAATGTGTTAGTGTGCTCAAATATAAGGTAACTTATAACTGAATTCATGTACCTACCATGAATTTTTCCCTATTAAAACACCTCTCCGGTTCCTCTCCATTTAAACTATGATTACCGAGTGTCCTAGTTTGTGGGAAAAAATGAAAGCCTCAGAACATTAAATAATGTTTGATCTTCAGTAAGAAGGGAGTGTTCAGATTTACTGTGGATTTAGTGAAATTGTGGGAGGTAGTAAACGTAGTCTTTTGAAAGCCTCCCAGGGATGGAAACAGTCTAATTTAAAGTTTTGTGGAGTTTCAAAGTCATCTATTTAATCATTTGCTTGAAAGCAGATGACTGTGGTAATAAAGACAATTTGCAGTTTCTTTTAAAGATTAAAAGCTCTTAAAACTGAGGCTTGTAAAGTGTTGCTTAGTTAATGATCATAGTGTTGTCTGTAGTAAATTTTAAAAGGTCAGTCAGTTTCTTGTAAATTTGTCAACATTGTGTCTCACTGCAGCAAATGTCGTGAATTGCAGTTGAGAAAAGTTATATTTGCTTGTTAAGCACTTGTTTCTTGCGGGTATTGAAAGTGCGTATTAATAGTTTAATAAGATCCACAGGTTATCCTTTACCACTATTTATAAAAACAACAATTTCTTTATTCAAAAGATAGTGGAAAGTAACCTCTTAGTGAATTCCAATTAACTTTCATTTTAAATAGTAAAGTATTTAACTGAGAGAGACTTAACCTGTGACCAGCTCATAATTTTCCAGAGAACAACATTTATAGTTCTATGTCAATTAGGAAAGCGTTTGAAAAATAATGCTTAACCTATGTCCAGTTTATGATTCTGCAGTGTATATTAATAGTAATGTTATAAAGACCATTTAGTTTGAATAAGCCGTGAAAGTAATAGTGTGTTTCGTTATCTGTTATATTTTTGCAAATAGTTTGTGCTGCTCTAGCTGTTAGTTCAACCCTAACGTTAACATATGCACGTGTCAAAGTTCATTACACTTGCGTGTGGTAAAGTATAGATTGTGTTTATCCGTTAAAGTTACTCATACCTACTTTCTTAAACAAGAACGTAAATCTTTCTCTTGCCTAATTAGGCTGGCGACCGTTTTCCTCATTCTTTAAACAGTGTAGCTAGGTAAAACATTATTTGTTACTGTTTGAATAATTACGTAACTCTGACTTTCACTTCCGATAAGCCACCTCTGTTAGGTACAACGCGGTCAGTATAACAAACTTCCTCTCAGAGGGTAACACTGCTCTGCTTCTTCATACTATAATTACTAAAGTAAGAATAATTTCTTTATACGAACAGCCTTAGGCTTTGACGTTATGGTATAGTAGTAACAGACGGTAGTGTTATAATGTCCATCCCAAATCTCACATCATTTCTGTGACACTCTCTCCCATATTTCGTGTAATACAAAACGTGCTGTCTTTCTTTGAACTTTTTCGATGTACTCCGTCAGTCCTACCTGGTAAGGATCCCACACCATGCAGCAGTATTCTAAAAGAGGACGGACAAGCGTAGTGTAGGCAGTCTCCTTAGCAGGTATGTTATATTTTCCAAGTATCCTGCCAATAAAACACAGTCTTTGGTCAGTCTTCCCCCACAACATTTCCTATGTGTTCCTTCCAATTTAAGTTGTTTGTAATTGTAATACCTAGGTATTTAGTTGAATTTACAGCTTTTAGATTAGACTGATTTATCGTGTAACCGAAGTTTAACGAGTTCCTTTTAGCACTCATGAGGATGACCTCACACTTTTCGTTATTAGGGTCATCTGCCACTTTTCGTTATTTAGGGTCAACTGCCACTTTTCGCACCATTCCGAAATTTCTTATAAATCGTTTTGTAGTTTGTTTTGATCTTCTGATGACTTTATTAGTCGATAGAAAAACAGCGTCATCTGCAAACAACCGAAGGCGGCTGCTTAGATTGTTTCACAAATCGTTTATATAGATAAGGAACAGCAAAGGGCCTATAACACTACCTTGGGGAACAGTCACAAATAAGTACACATTACTTCCATTACTTATTAACTATAGTTTCTGTAATAAAGCATACATATTCAGAATCAGAAGTACAGTACGAGTTACCAACGGATATTAAACACTGAATTATTTTGGATGGTGCAGAAGGTATTTTATCTGCATTTTCAGTGTTACATAATGTTGCAGAAAAGTTTATTTCTATAATATGTGGCACAATGTCAAGAAACTGCTGTAGTTATTTTTTTCCTTTAGGATGCTAACCATTGTAACTGTGTACATTTGTAATTCGACCATGGGAGTACAACACACAAAGTGCTAACTCTAACCCCCCAAAAAATACCAGGAACAAAGATAAGTTTCATTTCATAAGCCACAGAAATGTTCTGTATAAAAGAAACCAACTATCGGCAGGACCGAGGCTTAATATTATATTACCGAGCTCAGTCACATGTGTGCACATTGCAAAATTTTAAGTCGGCTAAAAAGAATATTGACTGCTGATGGACAGAAAGATTTCATATAGGCTACATGCGTGTATGCTGAATTATTTTACACACTCTATCTTGTTCTCATACATTTTTAAAATTAATAATCCCGAATTGTTCAGTTGCAAAGCGGAAATATTTCTACTTTTCAATCAAGTATCTCATATATGAAGTTTATTAAGTAATGTCTTCAGAAAAATTATCTTCATCTTATCCAATCCTGTGTAAATTTAATAATGGATTCGTTTACAAAATAACTTTCTCCTGCCAGTCTTTATTAATCTTTTGCATTAAGGTTTCCAGTAAATGAGTCCCATTTTCATTTGTGTTTCTCATGTATTATGCCATTATTCGAGATGGTATTTATGTGTGAGCTACTTCATTGTGCAGTTGCTTTTACTGAAATACGTAAACCGCGAATACAGAAACGGCGAATTTCGAAACAAAATTTGCCGATGAGTATCTAAAGAGCAATCATTAATTACAATACTTTATGTTTATAGGTTACAGTAAAGGTTACAGATTTTACTGTAATACATAAACCGCGAATACAGAAATGGCGAATTTCGGAACAAATTTGCCGCTGACTAAAGAGCAATCATTAATTACAATATTTCATGTTTATAACTTACAGTAAAGGTAAGAGAACAATGCAGCATCTTACATCGAAAACATAACGAATAAATATTATAAAACACGAAAAACACATCAGTAAACACTTCCGGGCTAAATTGCCGTGGTCGATCTGTAGAACTTCTTCTCCCTGACGTTTCGTTCTCAACTACGGAGAACATCTTCCGAGGTGAGTGAAACCCTACACACGAAACACACACGAAAAACACACTTAAAAACTTTTATCAAATCCCTGAACGAGTCGTACGAAAGATATACGAAAATAAAATCGCATTTGGCAACAGAGGAAGGTCATATAGTTCACATATTTTCTTTCGCTTCCTAACAAGACACCAAGCACGATATGTGTACAATACGGAAGTGAAGAAGATGTCTGTCTAACTTTCATCTAACTCTATTCGATGACGAAAGTCCATAGCAGTCGACACGTGTGCTAGGTACCTACAGCTGACTCGTATAAGTGATTTTGACGTCACTTTAGAGGATACAGAGGTGTGAGTAACGCTTCCCTTGAAAGTAAGGATGGGCTATTAATTGCAATTACTCGTCACTCATAATTATTCTGGTAACCGATTAAAATATAGTGATACTGAATTTCTTTCACACCTGTCAGTTTTACATAATCGAAATCCTTACGATTGCTAATTTAATTTTTTTTTCTTTTTTTCGTTTTAAAACCTGTAGACTGTTAATCTTTTGTCTGTAGCTTGATTGCATAAAGTAGTCCGACAGTCCCGCAATACTGACCGTGTAACGTTGCCACAAGTCGGAACATTTCGCTTTAACAGTGTCCTGTTTATGATTGGTGCCAACATCATCAATATAACAGTAATGACTCTTGAGTAATGAGATAAAGTCTTGTGTGTGTCTATACAGAAATAAATAAGGTAACAAGTATGTTTGAACATGAACGTCTCCATGATGGGCTTTCACCAAACCTTGTTATATCGATCGTAATTTATACCTTAGCTGCTGATCTTTACAATGTGCGCGAGCCTATGAGTATTCAGTACTGGATGGAAATAAGTAAACAGTCTCGCTTTCGAGTCCCATCTGTTCCTTCTGAAACACTATTTTCTAAGGGAAGAGGCCTGGCAACAGCTTGCCATTCGATCCTCGGAAGGAACAGATGGCATAAAGTAATGTTCACTTCGCGATAAAGTTTGGAGCTTCTAAGCGTATTCAATACAGTTTCTGCGTCAAAAACAGCAATATAAATTAGCTTTACTAATAAATGTTAGATAGGTATATATTTCTGCTAAAAATTAACAGTGGTAATTACTCGTATGTATTTCACAAAACTGAGCAAGTATCGTCAATTGCAAAAAGGTAAATGTACATGTGTTAGCAACACTTTATTTCTTGCGGAACAAACCTTTTTATCAAAAAATTATATTTTTAGAGGAATGCTTTACAGACCTAAAAATAAAAATGTTACATAACAATTTAACAAGTAATCTATCATTAATACAGTTAACCGATATACTTGATCGATTCATTTAAATAATCGGAAAGACCAGTTAACCGACTCTAACTCATAATCCCTAACCCTAGTCGAAAGACACAACTAGCGGCGGAAGTGTATAGTGTTGATTATTTAGAAGCCATAATCCCCCATCCCTAGTTGAAAGGCCCAACCAGTGGCGGAAGTTTCTTCTGCTGATTGTTTGCGAGCAACATTCAGATTTAGGGATTTTTGGGTTGCACCTCGTAAATGCCTCATACTAATGGAAAGAAATAGGTTTACCTGCCTCTTTCCCTTGTCTTCTTGTCATCACCGGTAACAGAGAAAAATGAATTCGTGATTTCCTGTCAGAGAGGTCACAGTTCGTAGTAATTGACGGAAAGTCGTCGAGTAAACCAGAACCTATTTCTGGCGTTTCCCAAAGTAGTGTATATAAACGATTTAGGAGACAATCTGCACAGCCTTGTTTGATTGTTTCGAGATCGTGGTATAGTTTATCCTTTAGGCAAAAGTCATCAGAAGATCAAAAGAAATTGCAAAACGATTTAGAGAAAATATCCCAATGGTGCGAAAATTGGCAATTGACCTTAAATAACGAAAAGTATGAGGTCATTCACATGAGCGCTAAAAGGATTCCGTTAAACTTCGGTTACATGGTAAATCAGTGTAATCTAAAGGCCGCAAATTGAACTAAATTCCTGAAAATTACAATTACGAACAACTTAAATTGGAAAGAACACATAGACAACGTTGTGGGGAAGGCAATCCAAAGACTAGGATTTATTGGCAGGAAACTTAGAAAAGATAACAGATCTACTAAATAGAATGCCTACACTATGCTTGCCTGTCCTCTTTTGGAGTCCACTGCGTGATGTGGGATCCTTGCCAGATGGGATTAATGGAATGCATTGAGAAAATTCAAAGAAGAGTAGCACTTTTTGTATTATCAATAAATATGGGTGAGAGTGTCACTGACAAGATACAGGATTTGGGGTGGGCATCATTAAAACAAAGACTTTTTTTTGCTGTGGCGGAATCTTCTCACGAAATTTCAATCACCAACTTTCTCCCCCAAATGCGAAAATATTTTGTTTACGCCAACCTACATAGGGAGAAGCGACCATCGTAATAAAATAAGACAAATCAGAGCTCGCACGGAAAGGTTTAGATTCGTTTTTCCCGTGTGCTGTTCGAAATTGGAATAATATAGAATTATTGCGAAGGTTGTTCGATGAACTCTCTGCCAGGCACTTAAGTGTGATTTGCAGAGTATCCATGTAGATGTAGTTATTGGTTAACCGCCAGCTTTTGGAAGAGTTTGAAGTGAAAGTAGGAGAAGTGGGTAAGACGTTGGGCACATAGAGCGTACGTGCTACTGTCAGAGGCTGAATCATGGGAATCCAGGAGAAGGGACCGCCTGATGGGGTCGCAGGTGTGTGTTTGGCATGGAAGATGTTCGCAGCTGGATATTGCAGCTGTCTGCCTGGCGCTGCTATTTCAGAGCCGGCGAAACGAAGAAACTCATTTCCCGGCCGCAGCGCAGCCTTTAGCCAGATTTAAAAGCGCCGTTCAGCGCAAAGTGCGGCAAAAGTCTCTCCCTTTTCGCTTCCCCACACGCCTTTGACGAAGTGCGGCAGCCGAGCAGCAGATTTCGCCCCAAAAACCTCGCAGCTAAAACTCCACGCGCATCCAATTACACCTAATAGATTCAATATCCTTACATCGGTCCACTGATAAAGTGCTCCAAAGAGTTGTGCCTACACTGGTTTTCGTGTGAAGGACTAATAGTATTAGGAACCTTTATCCATCTTGTTACTCGAGGATTTAATTTTCTCCGCCTAACGAAGGAGTCTCGCTGCGATTTGGTCTGGAAAAGGGCGCTCACTGTTTAAACTGATATACTGTGTAACGGAGGGTTATTTTATTGTCAGATGTTTACCATTAAAGCTACAGTAGGATAACATGAAAGATTTGTTGTGCTACTCATCCGTATGGGAGTAACTAATTGCGTATTTCGAACTAATAAATAGTCTTCCTGGTGTTTCAAAAACATTCATTTGTTCTCATAAGAGTGATCTTCTACATGTTGTTGCCAGTAAGACATCTTCCTACTGCAGCTAGCTCGCTCAATCGCTCCTTAGCTGTGAGCTTGTTACTAAACTATAGAGACTACTCAAAGGTTGCCTTTGCCAAGAAAACTACGACGGTCTTTGTTGGCGAAGCCATATTAAGCTGGGTTCACACACGCAACAAAAGTGTGACCACAGCTAGTGGCATATTGCACTTTCAATGCATTTGCATGTGTGAACTCCCAGTTTTTAGTGGCGCAACTTAAGAGACGCAGCTTTTCTCATGCTACAAAAAGTTCAGCTTGGTTGTACATTCTTAAGCCACTTTCCTGCCACCTCTGCTCCCTAGGGGCAGTATTTCGAAACAGGAGCTTCTGTCGCACTTATCGTAGAGTAACTGCAGCTGTACTCTATTCGATTTGACGGTGTTTTATTTTCTTTCTCCAAAAAGTGTGCAGCTTCTGGAACTACAAGAACAGTCACCTATCTTTAATTTTCTGCGGCAGCAGCAGCAGTGTGTGTCTGTGTGTGGGTGTGTGTGTGTGTGGGTGTGTGTGTGTGTGTGTGTGTGTGTGTGTGTGTCAAACCAATCACATATCCCACAGTCTTAGGAGATTTTTAGAAAAGTAAATAAATAAACTTAATATATGGAACCAAAAAAGTGAGTCGTATAAACTTCAGGGTTTGTGAGACCAAACATTATTTATATTGTGGATTATATGCAGGAAATAGCTCCAGAGTATGATGTGGCAGCTGTTACTGTAACAATTAGTTATTCGAAATGCCTACATCAACAAATACAACAAAATTCTAAAATTCTGAAAAAGTGGCATGTCTACATATGTTATTTACATGCCAACTGTTGGTTAGTTTGCCACTGCAGACACCATTTTCGTCTCCAAATGCTAATTCTATTATAAAGAAATATTATATGTGTATTATATATTATATCAACAATGTCACAATATTCTAAAATCTCGATAGTGAGGTGGGCCTGCAGATGATATTTATATGCCAACTATCTGTTAGTCTGCCACAGTAGGCAGTGTTTCTTTGTAAATGCTTTTGTGGCCCCCGATTTATCCCTGTGTGATATCTGTTTCCGGATCCAACGTTTGGGTTTCGTCTTTCTTGTATTTAACTCTTGTGACGGCTCTAAAAGGCCATAAACTGCACTATAATACTCATACCCAAACATTTTATTTCAACTGACGCCACATTGAAAGCTGTTCAACAACGTAAAATTTGTGGCCACTACAGAAAGCCAGAAGCTGTGGCGCCACATTAGATGAGTGTGTTAACCTGGCTTTAGTGATGAACATTCGTAGTTGTTTGTAATTTCTCTGCTTGAGACTTTAGAATGATTATGGCAGATTCTGTCTTATAATTCAACAAAACTGACAAAACTTGTGTAGCATACGAATGCAGTAATCAATAGACGACAGGAACTGGCATTAATGCTGGGTTTACATACGCAACTGAAGTGATGCCAGAGCTTGTGATATCTGTAGTAGTACACATGGTGTCAACTGAAAACATACAGGTGGGTATTAATGTTATATTGACTCACTGATTGATTTGTATTTCATATTCCATAGGTCCAAATGTGCTGTGTTCACAAGGACATGAAACCAGTCAGTTTTTTTTACAAATACAATATGATAATCTTATAGCATATTCAGACATTTGAGTATATAATTTTATAAAAAGTTACACAGTAATTTCTTTGAGCAGCAATACAGAAAAATGACGATGCATATTTTCTTAGAATCATAAAAGAACTATAGAAAAACAGATGCAGACCACAAACGGATACAGAGCTCAAGTTAATTAACATTCTTAGTGGCATTATGTCAACTTGTATTATATAATATTAAAATTTGACAGTTTATGTATTTAAAAATTCATCTAGACTGTAAAAAGCTTTTGCTAGCAGAAGTACGTTTAATGCTTGCTTAAACTTACTCTTGTTATGTACCTCTGTCTTTATTTCAGGAGGAAGAACATTGAAGAGTTTTGTTCCAGTGTAGTGGACATCCTTTTGCACAAGTTCAGCTTTCTATGCTCGCTGTGTATGTCATTCTTCCTCCAAGTGCCATGCTCATGTTAATAACTGTGGTTGAAACATCTCTATATTTTTACAGACAAGACATATGAGAGAAAAAATATAGTGACATTTCGCTGTGTATATTTTGTGTTTTCGAAAGCTATTTCTACTGAGTCTCTTGGGTGCAATCCACTTATAAATCTCAAAGCTCGCTTCTGAGCAACGAACACTTTCCTTGCTAACGGCTAGTTGCCCCAAAAAATAATGCTGTATTCAATGAATGAGTGAAACTAGCCATAGTATATCATGTTTGCAGTGTTAGGTCTGACACATGTAGTGACAAACTGTAAAGCATACATAGCAGAGCTAAGTCTCTGAGATCTATTATATGTGAAGACCATTCATTTTCTTGTCAATGTGTGCTGTAAGAAACTTTATAGTTTCCATTTTTTCTATTGGCTAACTACCACATGTCACACTTATCTCTCTCCTTTTTTCTGTTTTTGTCTAGAACTTAATAAAACTGGTCTTACTGGAATGTAATGAGAGACCATTCACCTTGAACAAGTTAACCACATCTGAGAATATGTGATTAATGAATTCCTCAGGATTACCATACGTCTCAGTGCTAATAAAAGTTGTGGTATCATCAGCAAATAAAGCAACTTTACACAGCAGGCTTGTACATGATGGCAGATCATTTGTAAAAACCAAGAACAATAGTGCCCCAAAAATTGAGCCCTGAGGCACTCCACATGTAATGGAACTCCATTCAGATTGTGCAGAAACACCACATACTCCACCTGAGCTATTTAAGACTTCGAGTTTTCTGTCTTGGAGATACGACTGTAACCAGTTACCTGCAACACCACTAATTTCTACTAATTTTGCTTTTTGCAAGAGAATCTGGTGATCAACACAGTCAAATGCTTTAGAGAAATCACAGAAGACACCAAGTGCTAGTATTTCCTCATTAAGTGTTTCTAGGACTTCATTTGCAAGTGCATAGATTGCATCTTCTGTTGAATGGCCCTTCTGAAAGCCAAATTGACTCTTGCTCACAACTCCATTCTTCATTACATGATCAGTAATTCTTACATGTATTAGCTTTTCTAGAGTTTTAAATAAAGCTGTGAGCAAAGAGATAAGTCAATAGTTAGTTATTTCAGTTTTATCACCCTTTTTGTACAGGGGCTTCACAATGGCATACTTAAGTCTACTTGGAACAACATCTTTTTGAAGGGAAGCATTGAAAATATGACAGAAAATGTTGCTTATACACACACAAGTATATTTCAATAAATTATTACAAAAATTGTCATATTGTTATGTAATGGAAGGAAAAGGGTGTTCGACAAACGCAAGCATCACCACAAAGATACGTAAAATCTTTTCAGGTTTCCTCAGTCATGCCCACGACTGGTAAAGAAATGGGTGCCTGTAGTACGAAAGGAGTACTGGACTCCATCGAAATGCAGCATTATTCACAGTGATCATTTTACAAAAAACAACTACACTTTTCGTCCAGAAGCTGATATACAGCTGCTGAAAGATGACATTGTGCAGCGCGTATTCCTTTTCCTGACCATTTTCAACTGAAAATCAGTGAAGACAACATGTTCGGAATACACCAACAGCTTCTGAAATAAAACCATCTATTTAACCTTCAACACATTACTGTTCATGCATCTTCATGTAGTTGTGGTAGGTTGTTAGTATCAATATTAAATTACTTTCCATATAATGAATCAGTCCAAACAATAAATATTCATGTCAATTCAGTGTCAGTCATGCCAAACGTGATGCAAGTATGTAATGTATAATATTGAGATCACGTACTCTGCGATGTTTTTAGCTCCACTAATGTTCACGTAAAAATCCAGAAAACTTTGAAAGTCTGTATCTGTTTTCTGTTCTATCCGCTGGTGTAAAGAAATAATAAAAATGATGAACAGCCATTTTCGACTCTCTATTCTTCATCTTGACCTGTAATTATCAGAAGGTACTGCTATTGTATTCTGATTAAGGCAATAAATGAGATACTTAGTTCAAATATACAAGGCTGTGTTTGTAATTTAAATTAAAGTTTGGACATTAATATTCATCTATAATATTAACGTCATAATTTTCATTATTTACCGAGAGATTTCAGCAAGAATGGAACACTGCAAGTTTCTATTTGGCTAGTTTAGTAACAATAGTAATAATAATTCTTATCGTGGTTCAATGGACTGGTGTAAGTCCGTTAGTTGGATGACGCTTTGATGAGTTGCGTGTCGCTAACCTATCCCAGTCATCCAACCAGAGAAAGGGGCTTGCAGTAATGTTGAATCCGAACATGAGCTGTCTCTGGCGACTCCTCAGATCATTGAGAGGTGAAGGCTACGTTAAAACAAGGACTGAAAAATCGGTGGTCTGCGATTCTCGGGATAAAGACACACATTTTGCGCTAGACAACAAGGCCTGCCGTAAGATCAGTAATTGAGACGGTATACGCTCTCGTCACTTACTACGTGAATTCGAACTTGTCACTTCATAAATTAAAGTGAATTCTTGTTTACAATAAAAGTAAATTGTTTTATCCCACATACCACCACCTACAACAAGCGGTAAAGTGAATGACTTGATTTTAGAGTGTACAAATTACGAAATAGGGGGAATGTCAGACAGGAAATGTGTATTTATTTAATAGCATGGCCTAGAGTTTTAGAGATGGCAGCTACATGCCATTGCATGCGTAAGCTCAGTTAGACTGAGCAGCTATGGCGTCCTGAGCAGAAGGCGTTTTGTTTACCACAATTTATCAAGAGTAAGCCAGCGGTTAATGTCGAGCATGGGTTTCATCGACGTTTGGGGATTGATCCTCCTTTGGCGAAAAACTTCGACATTGATATCATCAGTGTGACGAGACATGATGTTTACTCAAAGATGGAGTCTAGATTTACCATGCACTTCTGATGAAATGGTGGAAAGAATTCGGCAAACTCTTATGCGTAGTCCAAGAAAGTCTACGCGTGCACAAGAAGCGAATTTGCAATTCCTCGTATGACTGACAAGGGCTAAGGCACTTTTTGATCTATGAACTGCACAAACTACAATTACTACAAATTCTTCAGTTTGGTGATAAGAGGTAATGTGTTGGCTTGAGGAGCGCTGAGCTGGAGAACACGGAAGACACTATATTGTTATCACGATTAGTTTGCAGTGACGAAGCGACATTTCATATTAACAGTAAAATGAACAGACAGTGTATCTGCACACGGGGACTTCAGAATCCTCGTGTAATCGTTGAGGGTGAAAGAAATTCGTCTAAAATGAATGTTTTTTGAACGATTTCTTAGGCAAAAGTTTATGGCCTTTTTTTTATTTAGAGAAAAAGACAGTGACTGGAATGAACTATCTTTGCAGGCTGCAGACTTGGCTTTTCCTACAATCCGAGGAGAAATATCACGACTTCTTCGTAGCCCAACAGGATGGAAGTTCACCACACTGGCGTAACACTGTACGACAATTCTCACTGACACACTGCTTCAGCGCTGGATGGGGCGCACAGGATGCCAAGACGCTGCACTACATCATTGGCCTTCCAGATCTCCAGATATAACCTAGTGTGATTGTTCCTGTGGGGATTTGTGAAGGAAAGTGTCTTCACCACCATTCTCGCAGGTGACATAGCTGAAGAACGGAATAATATCTTCAGTGACTCCTTTCACTGTAGGTATGTTACATATGTTTTATGACTAACGTACCTAATTTGCTCTCTGAATACAATGTATATTATAACTATTGAAGTATGACAGGACTAACTGTAAGAAATCAAAGGACTTTGTGGCTAAAATGATGCAATATTTGTTGTTTTGTGAATCACATACTAACGAAAACTCAGTGGAGAAATCAAACCTTTGAAGGCAAAAAGATTAAAAAAAGGCAACCCAAGAGGAGACAGATTTTTGTCATTTGAGCAGAAACCGCAAGTTACAATTTACGTATTTTCATACTGGCTTATTTCTATCAAGTACTCTATTAGAATAGCTCAGAATACAGCATAGTAGTCTTACAGTAGTTTCATGCAGTAGTTACTGATTTTGAAAAGTGGAACCTATGCATCTGCACAGCAGTGAAATTTGACTTCAGCAGACTATTTTCTTATACACCCCATTATGATGCACCCATCATTGTTGTATGTTAATTAACAATGCATTAAGCGTTATAATTAGTTATTCTAATAGGAGAGAAATGCAATTTTTTATTTTTTTACTTCAGGTTATGGTAAAATCAAGAACGCAAATGTTAAACATGAATCCTCCCGAAGATAATGTAATCGAATTTACCTCTGAAGGGGAAGGACCCACCGCTCAGGGACATCAGTCAACAGATGCATTAGCAGCGCTGATTAAAAAATTGTAACTGATGTGTTCTAAGATGCCCGTTTTATTGAATCGTTTAGGTGCAATTTCGGAAGCTGAGGCGGTAACGTCTGCAGCGCTGACCGATATTTCGAGGAAACAGGAAGCGATGTGGCCTGAATTTGCAAGTAAACAGAATGTTATTGCATTACAGGTTTCAGAACTTTCAACAAAGTGAAACTTCAGTTTTAAAATTAGCACACTCCAGCATATTACTCGGACACTATACAGGGTGGTCCATTGATAGTGACCGGGCCAAACATCTCACGAAATAAGCATCAAATGAAAAAACTACAAAGAACGAAACTCGTCTATATTGCAGGGGGAAATCAGATGGCGCTATGGCTGGCCCGCTAGATGGCGTTGCCATAGGTCAAACGGATATCAACTGCGTTTTTTTTTTGTTTGTTTTTTTAATAGGAACCCCCTTTTTATTACACATTATTGTAGTACGTAAAGAAATATGAATGTTTTACTTAGGCCACTTTTTCCGCGTTGTAATAGATGGCGCTGTAATAGTCACAAACGTATAAGTACGTGGTATCACGTAACATTCCGCCAGTGCGGACGGTGTTTGCTTCGTGATACATTACCCGTGTTAAAATGGACCGTTTACCAATTGCGGGAAAGGTCGATATCGTGTTGATGTATGGCTATTGTGATCAAAATGCCCAATGGGCGTGTGCTACGTATGCCGCTCGTTATCATGGACGACATCATCCAAGTGTCCGGACCGTTCGCCGGATAGTTACGTTATTTAAGGAAACAGGAAGTGTTCAGCCACATGTGAAACGTCAACCACGACCTGCAACAAATGATGATGCTCAAGTAGGTGTTTTAGCTGCTGTAGCGGATAATTCGCACATCAGTAGCAGACAAGTTGCTCGAGAATCGGGAATCTCAAAAACGCCGATGTTGAGAATGCTACATCAACATCGATTGCATCCGTACCATATTTCTATGCATCAAGAATTGCATGGCGACGACTTTGAACGTCGTGTACAGTTCTGTCACTGGGCACAAGAGAAATTGCGGGACGATGACAGATTTTTTGCACGCGTTCTATTTAGCGACGAAGTGTCTTTCACCAACAGCGGTAACGTAAACCGGCATAATATGCACTGTTGGGCAACGGAAAATTCACGATGACTGTGACAAGTGGAACATCAGCGACCTAGGCGGGTTAATGTATGGTGCGGCATTGTGGAAGGAAGGATAATTAGCCCCCATTTTATCGATGGCAATCTAAATGGTGCAATGTATGCTGATTTCCTACGTTATTTTCTACCGATGTTACTACAAGACGTTTCACTGCATGACAGAATGGCGATATACTTCCAACATAATGGATGTCCGGCATATAGATCGCGTGCTGTTGAAGCGGTATTGAATAGCTTATTTCATGACAGGTGGATTGGTCGTCGAAGCACCATACCATGGCCCGCACGTTCACCGGACCTGACGTTCCCGGATTTCTAGCTGTGGGGAAAGTTCAAGAATATGTGCTATCGTGATCCACCGATAACGCATGACAACATGCGTCAGCGCACTGTCAATGCATGTGCGAACATTACGGAAGGCGAACTACTCGCCGTTGAGAGGAATGTCATTACACGTACTGCCAAATGCATTGAGGTTGATGGACATCATTTTGAGCATTTATTGCATTAATGTGGTATTTACAGGTAATCACGCTGTAACAGCATGCGTTCTCAGAAATGATAAGTTCACAAAGGTATATGTATCACACTGGAACAACCGAAATAAAATGTTGAAATGTACCTACGTTCTGTATTTTAATTTAAAAAACCTACCTGTTACCAACTGTTCGTCTAAAATTGTGAGCCATATTTTTGTGACCATTACAGCGCCATCTGTCACAAAGCGAAAAAAGTGGTCCAACTGAAACATTCATATTTCTTTACGTACTACATGAATATGTAATAAAAATGGGGGTTCCTATTTTTAAAAGAAACACAGTTGATATCCGTTTGACCTAAGACAGCGCCATCTAGCGGGCCAACCATAGCGCCATTTGGCTTCCCCCTTCAAGCTAGACAAGTTTCGTTCTTTGTAGTTTTTTCGTTTGAAGCTTATTTCGTGAGATATTTGACCCGGTCACTATCAATGGACCACCCTGTATATCGTGGCAGCCGGCCGCGGGCGTAAACAAACGAGGACTCTGGCCGTAGAGGGAAGAAGAGAGGTACGGTGGGACATACCCTGCCTCCCTCAACAGAGCAGTCAGCCTACACCCGTGTTTCGTGCTTCGGTGAAAGCAGATCTGAAGAATGGTGGTAGTGAATGCTGAAACCAGTGAAGAGATCTATGTCTACGAAGTGCATAACAGTTATCAGAAATGGTATAAATAATATAAATTACAGACAAACATAATTTCTGATAGAAAAGCAGTGTAGTTCAATATATACGACATTTACATAATTCATGAAACAGTTTGACGATATGTTTTAGTCACTTTCACTGTCACTCTCGTGTCGGTACGTGAAGACTCATTACCTACTGTGCCTGTACGGGATGAGCTCTTATTTTCTGCTGTGTCTGTGTTAGATGAGTCCTCACTGGAGTCATTAGCACATATTACGAGGGTCGTTCAATAAGTAATGTCCCACATTTTTTTATAAAGCCATTAATATACATAGACAAACTGCCTTATTGGTGCTTCAGATTTGAACTTTGTTCTGTGCGCCGGTGAAGTTTCGAACCGTTCTGGCAGATGGCAGAGCCATAGAACAGGGTCAAAATGGCATCTACATACGACTCACATTTCAAGCAGTGTGCTGTTATTGAATTCTTGTGTGCAGAAAAAGAAACCGTCTTCAACATCCATGGACGTATGTGTGCAATGTTTGTCTATGCTGCAGTTGATAGGAGTACGGTGAGGCGATGGGTAAATAAAGTTACAGCCCCAGGAAATACAGGAACAGAGCTCCAAGATAAGCCACACTTGAGACGTCCTGCCACAGCCACAGCTCCAGACAGGCTGAATCGTGCGGATGCCATTCTCTATCCTATCCTTCAACGGTCGCAACGCACCCTCCAAACCCATCTTGACCAGTTCATCACTTTATGTAACTAGTGGTTCCTTCGTCTCAACACCTCCAAAACCCAGGCAATCATCATAGGCCACACCACCCGCTTCTTCCGTCTCCATGATTTCTACCTCACCATTTACAATTGTCCCGTCCACCTCACCTCCACCCTGAGATCCCTTGGCTTCATCCTCGACTGTCACCTCACCTGGACCCCTCACCTCCTGGCCATCCAGCAGAAAGCCCATTCCTGCCTCTGCCTCCTGAAACTCCTGTCTAGCCAGACATGGGGATTGCTTCCTTCCACCTACATCCACACCTACAAATCCCTCATTTGTCCTATCCTCTGTTATGCCAGTGCTGCCTGGATCTCCACCCCCACCCGCTTTTACAAGGCTCTCCAAATCCTCGAACACCATGCAGTCCACCTTGGCTTCCGTATCCGCCTTCCTTCCCCCCCACAGCTCGTGTATGACCTCATCCCCTTCTCCCACCTCCTCCTTTTCCTCCAACATCTCTGCATCCTTTACATTGTCCGCAGACTTGATCCCCCACTCCCTGGTTTCCTCCTTCCTCTCCACCCCCGCCTGTTGCTTCACCTCTATCACTGTATCCCTCCCTCTCTCCACCTCCACACCTTTTATCTCCTTCAGAAGGGAAATCTCCCTCATCTCTCCCTTCCGTATGTTGAACTTTGCCATGGCATCTACCCATCCTTCTGACTGTAACCTGGCCTTGTCCCCCCCACCCCACCCCTCCCCAGGGCCCCCTTTTTCCTCTCCGTCCTTCTCCCAGAGCGGATTTTTCTCCTTCCCTCCCTGAGTCCCGTCTCTCCCCCCTCGATTGCTTTCCTCCCATGTCCTTCCCTCCCTGACCTTCTTCGGCGCGCCCCCTGTCCGTCTCCCCCCTCTCCTCCCTCGTCTGTATGCCCCTGGCAGATACTCTCTGTTTGCTCATCATCATGTACTATGTCAATGTTGTGTTTGGTGCTGTTCTCCTGTGCGTCTAGAGCTGTGATTTAAGTCGTGTGATGGATTCGTACATCGTGTTATTGTCAGTGATTTTATGTGCTGCGCCATCCATCGGTACTTTTATGATCCAGACTGAGGTTTTGTTTTGTGTGCGCTAATTGTGTGAGCTGCATTTTAGCCGCCCCCTTTTGTCCTCTTCAGTACTGTTCCCCCTTTTTTATGTCTATGTACACCATATTTTCTTCTTTCAAATGTCTTCCTTTATATAATTCATGTCTTTTGGCTGAAGAGCAGCGCATATGCTGCTGCCAGCCCGCCCTGGATGGGGCATTGAAATACAATTAAGGAAAAAAAAAAGAGCTGATGCCTTTATTCGTGCTGACCGGCGCATCACAACTCGACCACTGGTTCTACACTCATCGGTCAGCATTGTAAGTGCGTCTGCAATGATCGAGACTCTCGGATATCCAAAGAGGTGCTCACGATGGGTTCCACGAATGTTCACAGCGCACGACAAGATTCAAAGAAAGGCCATTTCATCTGAAATGTTGGAGCTTTTGGAGAGGTTCTCTACGGGGAACACACACTGAAGATGACGAGAGCGTCAGTCATACAGTGAAAACATGGCTACGCCTACAGGGCAAGAGCTTTTACCAGCATGGAATACATGCTCCTCCACAACGTTGGCGTACAGCCATTGAACGTGATGCAGACTACGTAGAAAAATAGGACATGGAAAAGACGTGTTGATCTATATTGTCACCAAATTCTGACTCTTAACAATAAATATGTTCTGAGAAAAAAAACGTAGGGTATTACTTAGTGAACGACCCTCGTAAAATACGGTCAATTGCAATATCCGCTACACCATCGCGCCATCTGTAATCATGCTCCATCTCTTGCACTTTTCTGCAGTAGCCTTCCCAGTCGCTTAGAGTGACAGAATTAAAGTCATTGGACGTTTTTTGAGATTGGTTACAGACATGTCGCCAGAGACGTTGGGCTCCCTCACGTACCGTTTAATTTTTGGCCATGCAAGTTCAACTGCGTTCAGATCGCAATTTTACGGTTGCAGGCGATGTGGCCTGCATTGTAAGCCAGTTCGTCTGCTAAATACTTCGTTCACTTGATTTATTCGCCTGCGCAAGGGCAGGCCTTTGTCAAGCTGTCACTGCATTTAGCTTTTCTTTTTTGCAGCCATTATATCATCACCATTCTTGGGTAGTATATTGATGGTGTTTTATCCATCTGCCTATAGTGATGCAATGCAATGACCCTAAAAATGAGAGAAATTGGAGGAAGATTTTGGAGCACCATCTCCGAAAACCACTTCTTGAAATTTTCGGAGTTCATTTGGCCATGACAATCTCCTTGCGTCAATTACGCCCAGAACTTAAGCTCCGCTTGCTTCACAAACCCGTTTCTCGAGCCAACACTTGCCAGCCATCATCATTCTTCAGGAGGCACTGCCCCACGTCATTACGTCCAATACTTCATGTGGCCTCTGCCACCATGTGCCGCATGTTAGATTGCTATCAATCCACGACTCATCAAGGTAAAAAAATATTTTGTTGTGTTTCCCTAATGCTCTTCATGCAGAAGGAAACGAGACCACCAAAGAAAAATGTCACCAGGTTCTACCAAGAGATTTCGCTTGTTCATTACGGATTTCCACAATATTCCCATCAACTTAGATAAATTTTTCAATCAGGTACTGCCCTACCTCCAATTTACCTTCTCACGGCGGACTGGAAGAAGTTTTGCCATGCTAGTTATTACTTTCTGTTGTGTGTGGATCTCCGCGATGGTGTTATAACTAATTTGCTGAAGTCGTCGACTTCTTCTTGAATATCACTGCGCCTCTTCTTAAGTGAAACAAAATAAAAATGAAGTAATTTCAACCCAGAGCTACCTAGTTGGAAGCATTTACACTTATACATTAGAAATTAGGACTGAAACTGACTTTTCTTTTCTGGGGTACGAGGCGATTCGCCTGGATGAGAGCTTGCAAACACTTCAATCCTGTCTAATGTTCGTATTCTTCTGCCGGTGTGAGTGGCAACTCTCTTACACACCTCAGTGATAGGGTGTAGCACCTTTTGATTTCCTTTTCCACCTCGCAGCTCTCCAGCACGTTACCTATCATTTCACATGAACCGCTTCGTACTATCAATCTCCCTTTCCTTTTAGAGGTCGCGGGAGTCGTCTTCGAACCCTGTGACGGAACTAGAGTAACGTCTTCCTCCCTTGTTTAAAAATACAACCCGAGCAACAAGCAATGCACAACACAAAGCAAAACAAAGCGGAGAATACACGATTACACGACGCATTCGGTAACAATTGGCAGTGCTGTAAAAGCTGTGGGACAGGCCTGACCTCTACCGGTAACTTCAGCAATCAAAACAACCCTCGACCTAAAACTGCCGCGATATAGTATCCGAATAGTACGTCAGGCTCTTTAAACGTTAAGGAATGAACTAGTTGAAGTTAAAAAGCGCAGCCCGACCTGTCTGAAACTGTTCAGCAGTTATCCACTATTGCTGGCAGGCAGGAGCGATCATTACACGATCAATTCGAATCACATCGAAATCAATTGGCAGAAGAGCATGCTTCTTGAACATCTGAAAGGACGCAGATATTTTTCAATTAGCTGATACGAAATGCCGAGAAGCTAGAGAAGAAAAGAGTTAGTTATTGTAATTGGCTGTTAATATGAGTCGCTACCTGTTACTACGATCTGGAGCAAGCACTCACACATCCAACCCTAGCGTGGCGTACATCACCAACGTGTTCCCTACAGGTAGGATGGTCTGTAGCGGCATCTACACCAAAAGGCTCCCAGACTTAACGTCGTGTGATTTTTATTTATGGGGCACACAAAAAAGCAAATTGTATACTGACAGTCCTCGCACAACAGACGTTCTTGAACAGAATATTACTAGAGAAATTAGCCGGCCGGTGTGGCCGTGCGGTTCTAGGCGCTTCAGTCTGGAACAGCGAGACCACTACGGTCGCAGGTTCGAATCCTGCCCCGGGCATGGATGTGTGTGATGTCCTTAGGTTTAAGTAGTTCTAAGTCTGGGGGACTGATGACCTTCGACGTTAAGTTCCATGGTGTTCAGAGCCATTTGAACCAATTTGAATTGCAGCTTGTTGCTGGTAATGTCATCACATCAAGTCAGCGATGCCTGGATGCCCATGTCCACTCACTCCAGCATCTCTTATAAACAGATTACTATGTGTTTTTTAATGTTACTATTATCTGTTCTTTTTAGTTAGTTCATTGTTAATTGAGTCTTGGGCATGAGGCGTACAGTTTTTGTGTGGGACTCCCTGTACAACAGTCCACTTTGGATGCTTTCTTTCATTAAATCGATCAGCACTGATTACATTATCTCTATCAATAAACTAAAAATGTCTTTTTTACAGATGTTGAAAATGAAGAAATTTTAACACAATGATAACATCTTCTGAACTGAGTACACCAGACTGAGAACAAGCAGTAAAACTAGAACTAACTTTTTGTATTTTTAACATACCTTCACAATTGTCGTCACGGTATTCTTTTGCTACTGAATCTAGTTTCGCTTGCGAAGGGGCTATTTTGAGCTGCAGATTCCACATTTATTCCTAAAACTAAGCAATAAACGTTTGAAATGTACAGTGTTGAAATGTTGTGACACTGTAGAGCTAAAATACACATAAATAATAAAAGAATGAAAGTAGACTAAGTAAGGTGATTTTTTAAGATGTATGTTTTCTAATACATAATCCGAGAAGTGAGAAATTAAATAGAATGGAATGACCACAAATTTCACAGACGGACTTTAGTAATATCCAGAAAAGTGATCCATTCAAAAAACTACGATTTCTTATTCATTGTAACATGATAACACATAACTTTGAAAGTATCAGTATGGCACATCAAGACATCCTGTGAAACATTACTAAATACCTTCTCTGAAAACGACCCAGAACAGATAGTTAGGAACCCTATTCAGAATGGAAGTATTTTAGATCTAACGGCAACAATTAGACCTGACCTCTTTGAGGATTCCCACATCGAAGATGCTATCAGTGCCTACGAGGCGATTGCGGCAACAATGACTGCCAAATTACAAGGACAGTTAAAACAAGTAGACAGGTGTATATGTTCAGTAAACTAGATAAAAAAAGAAGTAGAGTCATATGTGAATGAGGAAATTAAAACCTTGAGCACAGGACAAGAGCATGTAGAGGAATTATAACTCGAAGTTAAAAGAATAATTGACTATCCACTGGATAGATATTAACTCAACAGAACAGTTTATACGCTCCATGATGTCATGATGTAGAATCACTGTAAAGAAACAGAGACTACCGTGTAATAGTTGTAAAAAATAAAGTATAAAAGGGAATACATTGCTATAGATAGAGAGATACTGAATGAAGCGCGTTTGACTGTCAAGAGAGCAATGCGTGAAGCCTTCAATGACCTTCACAAAACTCAAAAAACTTCTGGTCGTATGTAAAGGCGGTTAGTGGCACCAGAGTAACTGTCCAGTTACTCGCGAATGAGATAGGAAATGAAATTGAGGGTAGCAGAGAAAAAGCTGAAATGCTAGCTCCGTTTTCAAATGTTCCTTTACGGAGGAAAACCCAGGAGTGTTGCCCCAATTCAGTCCCCACAGCACTGAAAAGATGAATGAAGTAAGTGTTAGTACCAATTGTGTTGAGAAAAAGTTGAAATCCTTAAAACTGGACACAGCTATAGGGCCCGATGGAATCACAATCAGCTCCTATATGTTTCTTACTACACTTAAGAGTCAAAGAAACTGTTACACCTGTCTAATATCGTGTAGGGGCCGCGCGAGCACGCAGAAGTGCCACAACATGACGTGCTGTGGACTTGACTAATGTCTGAAGTAGTGCTGTATGGAACTGACACCACGAATCCTGCAGGGCTGTCCATAAATGTGGAAAAGTACGAGAGGGTGGAGATCTCTTCTGAACAGCACGTTGCAAGGCATGCCAGATATGCTCAATGCTCATGTCTGTGGAGTTTGGTGGCCAGTGGGAGTGTTTAAACTCAGAAGAGTGTTCCTGGAGTCACTCTGTAACAATTCTGGACATGTGGGGTGTCGCATTGTCTTGCTGGAATTGCCCAAGTCCGTCGCAATACACAATGGACATGAATTGATGCAGGTGATCAGACAGGATGCTTACATACGCGTTACCTGTCAGAGTCGTATCTAGACGTATCAGGGGTCCCATATCACTCCAACTGCGCATGCCCCACACCATTACAGAGCCTCCACCAGCTTCAACAGTCTGCTGCTGACATACATGGGCCACAGATTCATGAAATTGTCTCCATACCCATACACATCTGTAAGGTGTCAGGCAAATCTAACACCTTCCATGAAAACCCTGACATAATAAGCAAATCTAGTAGTATGTCACATAGCTCCGAATAAATCGTGACATTAAATTAACCAAAGTAATACGAGTGAGCAAATGGAATACCACAGACTAACACAAGAATGCCTAAATGCATGTCGTACCTTCCCACCGTGAGACCGACGCAGTTCCGAGGGGAGAAACGAGAACAGAAGCCGAGAGCAGAACCGTGTTAAGCTAGAAGGCCCTACGATAAGGGACGGACTGGACACCCACGTCGCCAGCCTACCTCTAAGACTACCACCCACACGTTTTAGCATGAGACTTTTTCGCGTCTCTGTTATGTCAAGGACCACCCCCCAGCCCATGTTAAAAGCTAGAGCCCTCCAGAAAAACAGTATAGATCTTACGATAACACAAAAAGGGCCACTACCACCCGCAAGTTTTAGCGTGAGACTTTTCGCGTGTCTGTTACATTAGGACTACTCCCCAGCCCATGTTAAAAGATAGTGCCCTCCAGAAGAACAGTATAGATCTTACGATAACGCTAAAAGGACCACACCAGCTGCAGGTTTTAGCGTGAGACTTTTTCGCGTCTCTGTTACGTTGCAAATTTTAAAAACATTGCCCCACCACGAAAAGTATAACGTTTCTCATTGGATAGACAGAATTTTTGTAGGCGGAGCTTAAGGTTAACATTGAGACCCTGACTGGTCAGATGAAAACACAGCCAGAGAGTTTTTTTTTTTAAACCAACTTAGGTAAATGGTAGTAAGGAGAAGTTAGGAAAGAGTTGCTCCCGAGATGGCGAGGTGAGCGGAGCTGTGCAGCCCGCCGCTGCCCTGATGCTGCCTAAACACCGACAAGGAAATGAACGCACGCGATGCCGCATATTTGAGCGCATAAAGCTTCACTCAGAACTGCACAAGTCTCATCTGTTACACCTCCTTTTTTGCGTAATACTAATGTCGATCGTCAATTAAAACTCATGGTGTTCACATTTGCCACTTGAAGTAAAAGTCTGAAACGCGATGATTTTTCTGTTATATAGTTATTGAGAAGCCACATCAGCCACTGTGATTTACGACAAGTTAGATAAGTTATTAAAGATAATTGAGGGTCACTGTAGACCATTTTGATAGTTTTCTCTTTTGTGAAACTTAATTTAAACCCAGATTATAGATGTGATATGGCATAGGTCATCCTTCAATCCATTGTAGAACTTGGAAACCCACTCAGAGAATATTCGTTCACATTTTTGTTGAACGCAGTTGGTTTTTACCATCCAGTATTAAAACATTTCCTTTTATCAATAGTGCAATTTATAAACGATGTTTTATGATTAGAATAAATTTCCAATGGTAAACTTAACTGCTTTTTCGACGTTATTTTACCAGCTAACTAAAAATAGGAAAGCCTTGAACCCCTTCCACAAAATTTAGTTAGTATTAAGATTCTTTTACAGGGAGTGCAGCGGAGCTGACGCTGAGATCATTAAGTATTTGGTTATATCATCGCTAGTCTCACTGAACTCTTCTGAATTCTACATGTCATGTGTGGTCTGGCGTCTCCTTACCAGCAACTGGTCCCAGGTCAAACTAGTTAATTCCCTAAAAAACACGCTCAGAGCGTCGTCGCGCGAAAGTGGTAGGGAGACACGATATAGAACAAACAGACACCACCATGAATGTTTAGACATCCATCCATTTGATACAATTTGAAATGAGACTCGTCCGACCAAGCCACATGTTTCCAGTTATCAACAGTCCAATGTCGGTGCTGACGGGCCCAGGCGAGGCGCAAAAATTTGCAGTTGTCAAGAGTACACGAGTGGGCCTTGGACGGTGACACTTGTTGATGGCCCAGCATTGGAATCTGCATCAATTTGCAGAAGGGTTGACTTCTGTCTCGTTGAACGATTCTTTTCAGTCATCGTTCCGTTCTTGCCGGATCTTTTTCCGGCCACAGCTACGTCAGAGATTTGATGTTTTACCGGATTCCTGATATTCACGGTACACGCGTGAAATGATCATACGGGAGATCCCCATCGCTAGTGCACCGACTATAATACCACGTGCAACCTCACTTAAGTCTTGATAACCTGCCATTTTAGCAGCAGTAACCGAGCTAACGACTGCGCCAGACATCTGTTGTCTGATATAGCATGTTGACATACTACCTCTGTTTTTGAATACGCGTGCCTATACCAGTTTCCTTGGCGCTTCAGTGTACAATCGATCATAGATCTCTCAAACAAAATCCCATGCCCAGCAGTTGGGAGAAATCACAGGTCACGCCTGTTTACAATAAAGGTAGCAGAAGCGATGCACAAAACCACCTTCCAATATCGTTGACATCGATTTGTTGCAATATCTTAGAACATATTCTGTGCTCAAACATAATGATATATCTGGAACAGAATGACATCCTCCATGTAACTAGCATGGATTCTGTAAACATTGATCTTGTGAAACCCAACTCACACTTTCCTCATATGACATACCGATACTGAAAGCTTTCGATCAAAGCAGTCAGGTATTTCTTGATTTCCAAAAAGCATTTGACTCAGCCCCACATGTATACTTGTTGTCAAAAGTCGATTATATGGGGTGCAAGCTGGAATTTGTGACTGGATTGAGCATTTTTTGGACGGAAAGTCATCATCAGATGTAGAAGTAACTTTGGTGCGCCCCAGGGAAATGTATTGGGACCCTTCCTGTTATGATGAATATTAATGACCTTGCAGACGATATTAAAAGGAACCTCAAACCTTTTGCAAAGGATGCAGCTATCTGTAATGAAGTGTTGTGCGAAATAAGCTGCATAAATATTCAGTCAGTTCACAAAACAAGAAAACGTACTATCTTATGACTACATTATCAGTGAACTCATATAAATCGCTGGTGAGACCCGTTGTAGAATATTGCTCAAGTGTGTTGGACCCATACCGAATAAGATTAATAGGTGATATTAAACTTTTACAGAGAAGGGCAGTATGGATGGTCACAGATTTGCTTGATACGTGGGGGAGTGTCAAAGAGAAGCTACAGAAACTAAACTGGCAGACCCTTGGAGATAGTTTAATCTATCCTGAGAAAGTCTATTTACGAAGTTTCGAAAACCAGCTTTAAATGATCACTCTAGAAATACATTACAACACCCTAGATAGCGCTCACATATGGATTGTGATGATAAGTTAATTACATCATTCACAGACACATTTAAACACTCATTCTTCCTGCGCTCCATATGTGAATGGAACGGGAAAAACCCTAATAACAGGTACAATGGGATATATCCTCTTCCATGCACAGCACAGCAGTTTGCAGCGTACAGTGTAGATGTAGAAAAGGAGTAGTTGCCATACTATTATTCACATATAAGTTCCTAGATAGCGCTCACATATGGATCGTGAGGATAAGATTAAGTTAATTACATCATTCACACACACATTCAAACACTCATTCTTCCTGCGCTCCATATGTGAATGGAACGGGAAAAACTCTAATAACAGGTACAATGGGACATATCCTCTTCCATGCACAGCACAGTAGTTTGCAGCGTACAGTGTAGATGTAGAAAAGGAGTAGTTGCCATACTATTATTCACATATAAGTTGCAGTTTATTTTTTTAAATTTAAAGTCAAGAAGCTTCCCTGTCTGAATGAGAGTAGTGGACATCTAACTTGTATCTTATTTTCTTTCACAGTCATATAGTGCCAACCCAAGCAATTATGCCGCTTCACACATAAATGTTTGCATCATATGGCCTTTCAGTTTCTTATTTTGTACAGTAGGAATGACTGCATTAGTGTAATGTTACCATACTGTATACAGGGTATCAGCTAAAACTTGCACCACAAATATTGCAGAAATGGAAAGTGCCATTGATGTGCGGTTTCCACAGAACAGAGTGGTCGTCAGGGGCTCGTATTGTCAGACAACAAACATATTGTAATAAACTTAGAAAGTGTACTTTTTGAGCAAACAAACAATTTTTAAATGGAGCAATGCCTATTGATATTATAGGAACAAAATTAGGTTAAATTGGAAGTTCAGTAATGTTTGTTACTGGATTCTAGTGGGTGTCATTTACGAGATATCATACTTCGAAAATTTCCACATCTAGGTACAATGTTGTTATGTTTGGTTACAGTGTGCTTGTGTGTTCCTCAAGTGCACTGTGACTTGCTAATCAGTTAATGTGTGACAGTCCAGGCGGTGAGTAGTGAGTGGAAGATGGGATTTACCAATGCAGAAAAAGCTGCTATGCTCATAGTGTATGGCAAGTGAAGGAAGAATGCAGTTCATTCTTCTATGGGGTATGTGACAAGACATCTGAATATACATCAACCCTCTTGACAATTATTTATTAACCTCTTCAACCAGTTACATGAAAGTGGTAGTGTAACACCTACGCAATGTAACAAAAGGAAACAGTGACAACAGAAGATGGAGAAATTAATGTTCTCGCTACTGTTGCAGTTGATTCACACATTGGCTCCTGGACGAGAGCATGAGGAAGTGGCGTGAGTCAGACAAGGCCATGCTCTATCAAGATAGAGTTCATCTCTGCCGCATCTATCTTCATCAAGAACTGCATGGAAACGATTATGTAGAACTATACTAACTTCTGTACCCGGGCAATAAGAAAGGATACTCCAGATATAACATATATCTTCTTTAGTGATGAAACCACATTACCAATCATGGCCAGGCAAACCGCTGAAACATACACTATTTGTCTGTTGACAATCCCCGTTTGGTTCCTCAGATGAAATGTCAGGATCCATGGAGTGTAAACGTTTGGTGTGGGGCAGTGAATCATCAGCTCACAGCCCATGTTTCACAGATGGTACACTGACGTGCACAAGTATTGCAGCTTCCTAAGAGACCATCTTCCACGGATGTTAGAAGACCTTCCGCTGCAGACCTGTCATATCAACATGGTGGCTGTATACCCAACAGTGCATGGAGTACTACAGCTTGTCTTCATGAACTGTTTCTAAATCGTTGGATTCAGGCGCAGTGGGCAGCTGCTGTCTCGCAGGTTCGAATCCTGCCTCGGCGTTGGATGTGTGTGATGTCCTCATATTAGTTAGGTTTAAGTAGTTCCAAGTCTAGGAGACTGATGACCTCAGATGTTAAGTCGCATAATGCTTAGAGCCATTTGAACCAGGGGCGTTGGCAAGAGGGTGGCTATGGGGGCTATAGCCCCCCTCCCCCCCCCCCCCCCCCCCCACAATGGAGTATCATATTACACTGGATAAAATGAGTTCATAAATCAACGAATATATGAATATATTACTCCAACAGATTCAATCATTTTTTTATATTTACGTAACAATATAGGTTGCAATGTATTCCAAACACATTTTAACAAAAGAATGTTGTTGTTGTTGTGGTCTTCAGTCCTGAGACTGGTTTGGTGCAGCTCTACATGCTAATCTATTCTGTGCAAGCTCCTTCATCTCCCAGTACCTACTGCAACCTACATCCTTCTGAATCTGCTTAGTGTATTTATCTCTTGGTCTCCCTCTACGATTTTTACCCTCCACGCTGCCACGCTGCCCTCCAATGCTAAATTTGTGATCCCTTCATGCCTCAGGACATGTCCTACCAACCGATTCCTTCTTCTAGTCAAGTTGTGCCACAAACTTCTCTTCTCCCCAATCCTATTCAATACTTCCTCATTAGTTACATGATCTACCCACCTAATCATCAACATTCTTCCGTAGCACCAAATTTCGAAAGCTTCTATTCTCTTCTTGTCCAAACTATTTATTGTCCAAGTTTCACTTCAATACATGGCTACAATCCATACAAATACTTTCAGAAACGACTTCCTGACACTTAAATCTATACTCGATGTTAACAAATTTTTCTTCTTCAGAAACGCCATTGCCAGTCTACATTTTATATCCTCTCTAGTTCGACCATCATCAGTTATTTTGCTCCCCAAATAGCAAAACTCCTTTACTACTTTAAATGTCTCATGTCCTAATCTAATTCAAGACACTGTCCATTCCATTCAACTGCTCTTCCAAGTCCTTTGCTGTCTCTGACAGAATTACAATGTCATCGGCGAACCTCAAAGTTTTTATTTCTTCTCCACGGATTTTATACCTACTCCGAATTTTTCTTTTGTCTACTTTAGTGCTTCGGGGAGAGGCTCCAACCCTGTCTTACTCCCTTCCCAACCACTGCTTCCCTTTCATGTCCCTCGACTCTTATAACTGCCATCTGGTTTCTGTACAAATTGTAAATAGCCTTTCCCTCCCTGTATTTTACCCCTGCCACCTTCAGAATTTGAAAGAGAGTATTCCAGTCAACATTGTCAAAAGCTTTCTCTAAGTCTACACGTGCTAGAAACGTAGGTTTGCCTTTCCATAATCTTCCTTCTAAGATAAGTCGTAAGGTCAGTATTGCCTCACGTGTTTCAACATTTCTACGGAATCCAAACTGATCTTCCCCGAGGTCAGCTTCTACCAGTTTTTCCATTCGTCTGTAAATAATTCACGTTAGTATTTTGCAGCTGTGACTTATTAAACTGATAGTTCGGTAATTTTCACATCTGTCAACACCTGATTTTTTTGGGATTGGAATTATTATATTCTTCTTGAAGTCTGAGGGTATTTCGCCTGTCTCGTACATCTTGCTCACCATGTGGTAGAGTTTTGTCAGGACTGGCTCTCCCAAGGCCATCAGTAGTTCTAATGGAATGTTGTCTACCCCCGGGGCCTTGTTTCGACTCAGGTCTTTCAGTGCTCTGTCAAACTCTTGATGCAATATCGTATCTCCAATTTCATCTTCATCTACATCCTCTTCCATTTCCATAATATTGTCCTCAAGTACATCGCCCTTGTATAGACCCTCTATATACTCCTTCCACCTTTCTGCTTTCCCCTCTTTGCTTAGAACCGGGTTTCCATCTGAGCTCTTGATATTCATACAAGTGGCTCACTTTTCTCCAAAGGTCTCTTTAATTTTCCTGTAGGCTGTATCTACCTTACCCCTAGTGTGATAAGCCTCTACATCCTTACATTTGTCCTCTACCCATGCCTGCTTAGTCATTTTACACGTTTGTATTCCTTATTGCCTGCTTCATTTACTGCATTTTTATATTTTCTCCTTTCATCAATTAAATTCAATATTACTTCTGTTACCCAAGGATTTCTACTAGCCCTACTCTTTTTACCTACTTGATCCTCTGCTGCCTTCACTACTTTCTCCCTCAGAGCTACCCATTCTTCTTCTACTGTATTTCTTTCCCTCATTCCTGTCAATTGTTCCCTTATGCTGTCCCTGGAACTCTGTACAACCTCTGGTTGGTTCAAATAGCTCTGAGCACTATGGGACTCAACTGCTGTGGTCATTAGTCCCCTAGAGCTTAGAACTACTTAAACCTATCTAACCTAAGGACATCACACACATCCATGCTCGAGGCAGGATTCGAACCTGCGACTGTAGCAGTCACACGGTTCCGGACTGTGCGCCTAGAACCGTGAGATCACCGCGGCCGGCTACAACCTCTGGTTTAGTCAGTTTATCCAGGTCCCATCTCCTTAAATTCTTCAGTTTTAATCTACAGTTCATAAGCAATAGATTGTGGTCAGTGTCTACATCTGCCCCTGGAAATGTCCTACAATTTAAAACCTGGTTCCTAACTCTCTGTCTTACCATTATATAATCTATCTGATACCTTTTAGTATCTCCAGGTTTCTTCCACGTATACAACCTTCTTTTATGATTCTTGAACCAATTGTTAGCTATGATTAAGTTGTGTTCTGTGCAAAATTCTACCAGGCAGATTCCTCTTTCATGTCTTAGCCCCAATCCATATTCACCTACTATGTTTTCTTCTCTCCCTTTTCCTACTGTCGAATTCCAGTCACCCATGACTATTAAATTTTCGTTTCCCTTCACTACCTGAATAATTTCTTTCATCTCATCATACATTTCTTCAATTTCTTCGTCTTCTGCAGAGCTAGTCGGCATATAAACTTTTACTACTGTAGTAGGCATGGGCTTCGTGTCTATCTGGGCCACAATAACGCATTCACTATGCTGTTTGTAGTAGCTTACCTGCACTCCTATTTTTTTTTATACATTATTAAACCTACTCCTGCATTACCCCTATTTGATTTTGTATTTATAACCCTGTATTCACCTGACCAGAAGTCTTGTTCCTCCTGCCACCGAATGTCACTAATTCCCACTATATCTAACTTTAACCTATCCCTTTCCCCTCTTTAAATTTTCTAACCTACCTGCCCGATTAAGGGATCTGACATTCCACGCTCCGATCTGTAGAATGCCAGTTTTCTTTCTCCTCATAATGACGTCCTCCTGAGTAGTCCCCGCCCGGAGATCCGAATGGAGGACTATTTTACCTCCGGAATATTTTACCCAAGAGGACGCCATCATCATTTAACCATACAGTAAAGCTGCATGCCCTCGGGAAAAATTACGGCTGTAGTTTCCCCTTGCATTCAGACGTTCGCAGTACCATAACAGCAAGGCCGTTTTGGTTAGCGTTGCAAGTGTTACAAGGCCAGATTAGTCAATCATCCAGACTGTTGTCCCTGCAATTACTGAAAAGGCTGCTGCCCCTCTTCAGGATCCACACGTTTGTCTGGCCTCTCAACAGATACCCCTTCGTTGTGGTTGCACCTACGGTAGGGCTATCTGTATCGTAAGGCACCAACGGCAAGGTCCATGGTTCGTGGACTATCTAAACCAATCAATATCATTTAACTTAAAACAAGTGTCTTATTATTTATTAATAAATATTTTTGATCCTGAACTCCAAAACAGTTACCTAAAATACTTTAAGCAACCAAATTTTACCAAATATGGGACCCCAACTCTCCTTTTGTTAAGCCATATTCCATTCCCTCATCATGTTTGAGATCAGAATATGTTCTATGATTCTACAACAACTCGATCTCAAAGATATTGGATGCTAGTTTTGTGGATCCTTTTTACCACCCGTCTTGTAGACAGGTGTGATTTGTGCCTTTTTCCAAGAACTGGGCATGGTTTTTTGTTCGAGGAGGCATCTATGACAGATTATAGTTAGGAGAGGGGCTAACTCAGCCATGAATTCAGTATAGAATCTGGTAGGGATTCGGTTGGGGCCTGGAGCTTTGCTGAATTTTAACAATTTCAGATGTTTTTCAACACCACTGACTTATTTATTCATCTTTTCAGTGGTACGAGGATTAAAATGGGCCAATTCACCTGGGTTTTCCTTTGTAAATGGACATTTGAAAACGTAGTTCAGCATTTCATCTTTTGATTTGCTACCCTCAATTTCAATCCTGTGTTATTCACTAGGGACTGGACATTAACTTAGGTGTCACAATAGCCTTTACATACGACCAGAATTCCTTTGGATTTTGTGATATGTCATTTGACAATATTCTGCTAATATAGTCATTGGAGGCATCACTCATGGCTCTCTTGACAGCCAAATGCGTTTCATTCAACATCTCTCAGTATATAGCCCTACACTTTGTTTCACACCTATTATGCAGTAATCTCTGTTTCTTTAGAAGTTTCTTTACAGTAACTGTATACCATGGAGATTACCTCCCATTATGAACCGTCCTAATGGGCAAGTAGCACTCCAGCGTGTGATCAACTATTCTTTTAAAGTTAAGCCAGAGCTCCTCTACGGGCTGCTGAATTTTCCGAGTTCCTCATTGAGATATCACACAACTGATTTTTTATCTAGTTTACTGAACATATATATCGTTCTGCTTGTTTTAGTTGTCCTTTGTACTTTGTTAATCATTGTTGCCACAGTCCCGTCATAGGCACTGACCTCCTCAAAGAAGTCAGATGTTTTAGTTGCCATTAGATCCAATATAGTTCCATCATGAGCGGGATTCCTACCTCTGATGTAGATAGTTTTCAGAAAAGGCATTTAGTAATGTTTCACAGGATGTCTTATCACAACCATCACTAACAAAACTGCAATTTTCCCAATTAATTGTTGGATGATTAAGGTCCCCACCGATGATTACAGTATGATTAGGAACTTACGTACAAGTGAACTGAGATTTTGTCTAAAGTTTTAAATACGGTACCAGTATGTGTAAAAATGCACTTCATAAATGCAGTAGATGGCATGTTGTACAATACAAATTGCTGCCTAGCTGCTTCAACTAACCTTTTGTCAAATATTAAAAATTATAAATTTTAACAAAAGAAAGGACGAAATGAAACGACTTATAACAGCTAACAAAAATGATGAACAACAAACAACTGATATCAGCCACGAAAATCAAGACGAAACGAAATATAGTGATGTGTGCACGACCGTATGTGGAGGTTATGTGATCAGCAACGGATGGATGACGTCAACAGTCATACTTCCTTCCTGAGAAACACATACTCTGGATGTAACCATTTGAAATGTGTTGCAGAATGTTTTGACAGGATGTGACGTGTTGTGATATAATGGCCTGTGTGAATCTATCTTCACACTTAGTACTCAAATTCCCTCCTCGCTATCAGTGTGACGAAACATTTTAGGAAAATGGTTCAAATGGCTCTGAGCACTATGGGACTCAACTGCTGTGGTCATCAGTCACCTAGAACATAGAACTACTTAAACCTAACTAACCTAAGGACATCACACACATCGCAGTCGCACGGTTCTGGACTGCGCGCCTAGAACCGCGAGACCACCGCGGCCAGTGAAACATTTTAAAGCTTCCACAGACTGTATTAATCATTTACCCTCATTTAAACACACACACACACTCAGTGATGGGTCAGTGACCATAGTAACAACAACGAGGTGGTTTTGTGTGACGAAAGTAGGTCCAACGAATGTATTAAATATAGGACTGTTTCATCACTAGGAATGAAATTCTGGCACATACTAAAGTCAAAAACATTAAAAGCCTTCACGTTTTTGGTAAGCTCTTTGATGTTTAAGCCATGTTTCTCTTATTTCGTATTTTAGTGATCTTAAACACTATAGTTCTGTTCTGTAGATACCGACAGAATTCAATATAAGTGGTCAGTGCAATCCATTTTGTTGTAATTTTTTTAAAATCTACAACTATACTCTGCAAACCACTACAAGGTTCATGGCAGAGGGTACGTCCCATTGTAGCATTTATTAGGGTTTCTTCCTTTTCCATTCACAAATGGAGCATGGGAAGAATGATTGTTTGAATGCCTCTGTGTATGCAGTAATTACTCTAATCTTATCCTCATGATCCCTGTGTAAGCGATACAAAGGGAGTGCTAGTATATCCCTACAGCAATCATTTAAAGCCTTTAACTTCAGTGAAGTACGAGGTGCAGAGAAATCAGGAAGGAGAACTTGGTCACCACGTTGAGTGGGGCTATACAGTAATGCCACTTTAGACATGCCTACATAAATAATCAGCAGTAATGGTATAAATTACTCACAAATGTGCCAAGGCTACATAAAAGCCTATTATAGAGTTCAAATTCAGATATACTTGTTATGCTATTTATTTTTGAACTGTCACACACAACACCAGTTCGCAGCACTACCACATTGAGGTGACAAAATCATGGGATAGCAATATGCACAAATACAGAATGCAGAACGCAGAATGGTCATTGAAGGTAGAAGCATAGGACTATGCACTCCAGAAATTGTTAGTGAATTCAATATTCTGTGATCAACAGTGTCAAGAGTGCACCGGAGAATACCAAATTTCAGACATAACCTCTCAGCATGGACAGTGTAGTTGCCGATGACCTTCACTTAAAGGCCAAGAGCAGCAACGTTTGCATACAGTTGTCAGTGCTAACAGACAAGCAACACTGCATGAAATAACTACAGCAATCAATTTGGAGCAAACAATGACTGTACCCGTTAGGACATTGTGATAAAATTTGGTTGTAACAGGCAATGGCAGCAGACGACTGACGTAAAAGCCTTGGCTAACAGTATGACATCACTTGCAGAGCCCCTTATGAGCTCGTGACCATATCAGTTGGACCCTTGACGGTCAGAAAACTAAGGCATGGTCCAATGAGTCCCTATTTCAGTTGGTAATAGATGATGGTAGGTTTCAAGTGAGGCACATACCCTATGAGGCCCTGTACCCAAGTTCTCAACCTGGTGGTGGCTCCATAATGGTGTGGGCTTGTTTATACAGAATGGACTGGGTCCTCTGGTCAAACTGAATTGATTGCTGATTGGAAATGGTTACATTCAGCTACCAGGAGACCCTTTTCAACCATTTGTAGACTTCATGTTCCGAAACAATGATGAAACTTTTCAGGATGGCAATGTGTCATGGCACCAAGCCACATTCTAGTTAGTTTAAGCAAATGATTTGGCCATCCAGATCATCCAATATGAACCTCATTAAACATTTATGGGATGTAACTCACAGGTCAGTTCATGCACAAAATCCTGCACTGTCAACACTTTCACAATTATGGATGGCTATAGAGGCAATGTAGCTCAGAACTTCTGTAGGCGATTTTCAGTGGCTTGTTGAGACCACATCACGTGAAGTTCCTGCACTACACTGGGCAAAAGGTGGTCCAACATGATATTAGTAAGTTTCCTATGACTTTTGTCACCTCAGTGTAATGTGTTACAGCTGTTGGGTCACAGATGTTGGCATCTGTTGTAAATGTATGAATCGACATGAAGTGTGGTGACATGTACCATTAAGGAGTATGTAGCCAAAGCTCAGCTTAGCATAGGCAACTAATAGAGTTCATGATACTTCTCACTGCTATCAAACGTTGCAATGTGGTTGTAACTCTAAGCATTCAACAGGCAAAATTTAATTTAATATTCATTACAACTAATAATTGCCATAATTTAAACCCACTAAAGAAAAGGATGAGTTCATGGTCTGGTAAGGTTTGGATCCCTTCCTCCACTCCCACCGTATCAATGCCTCTGTTCTTATCACAGCATAAAAAGAACATACTGGCTGTTAACTTCTCCAGTATCCTATCTAGAATAAAGACAAATAAAATATTAGCAATTAATACCAAAAGGAAGAAAAGTAATTAACTATTACAAAGCAAGATATTACACTCAAAATTTTTAAAAAAAGAAAAAGCTGTTCCTAATATATAAAAAAAAGAAATGATAGATGGAGTAGTATAAGATCCAGTACTAAATGAAGCAGTCTGAAGGATTTTCATCAAGAGCCAACAACATTTCACTTTCAAAAGTATTACGGTACTAAGAAAGAAGTGTTCAGAGATAATATGACAAGGATAGATATGTGAATCCTCCCCCCATGAACCATGGATCTTGCAGTTTGTGGGGAGGCTTGCGTGCCTCAACGAAACAGATAGCCGTACTGTAGGTGCAACCACAACACAGGAGTATTTGTTGAGAGGCCAGACGAATGTGTGGTTCCTGAAGAGGGGCACCAGCCTTTTCAGTAGTTGCAGGGGCAACAGTCTGGATGATTGACTAATCTGGCCTTGTAACACTAACAACACTAACCAAAACAGCCTTGCTGTTATGGTACTGCGAAAGCAAGGGGAAACTACAGCCGTAATTTCTCCCGAGGGCATGCAGCTTCACTGTATGGTTAAATGATGATGGTGTCCTCTTGGGTAAAATATTCCGGAGGTAAAATAGTCCCCCATTCGGATCTCCGGGCGGGGACTACTCAGGAGGACGTCGTTATGAGGAGAAAGAAAACTGGCATTCTACAGATCGGAGCGTGGAATGTCAGATCCCTTAATCGGGCAGGTAGGTTAGAAAATTTAAAAAGGGAAATGGATAGGTTAAAGTTAGACAAAGTGGGAATTAGTGACATTCGGTGGCAGGAGGAACAAGACTTCTGGTCAGGTGAATACAGGGTTATAAATACAAAATCAAATAGGGGTAATGCAGGAGTAGGTTTAATAATGTATAAAAAAAATAGGAGTGCAGGTAAGCTACTACAAACAGCATAGTGAATGCGTTATTGTGGCCCAGATAGACACGAAGCCCATGCGTACTACAGTAGTACAAGTTTATATGCCGACTAGCTCTGCAGATGACGAAGAAATTGAAGAAATGCATGATGAGATAAAAGAAATTATTCAGGTAGTGAAGGGAGACGAAAATTTAATAGTCATGGGTGACTGGAATTCGACAGTAGGAAAAGGGAGAGAAGGAAACATAGTAGGTGAATATGGATTGGGGCTAAGAAATGAAAGAGGAAGCCATCTGGTAGAGTTTCGCACAGAGCATAACGTAATCATAGCTAACACTTGGTTCATGAATCATAAAAGAAGGCTGTATACATGAAAGAATCCTGGAGATTCTAAAAGGTATCGGATAGATTATATAATGGGAAGACAGAGATTTAGGAACCAGGTTTTAAATTGTAGGACATTTCCAGGGGCAGTTGTGGACTCTGACCACAATCTATTGCTTATGAACTGCAGATTAAAACTGAAGAAATTGCAAAAAGGTGGGAATTTAAGGAGATGGAACCTGGATAAACTGACTAAACCAGAGGTTGTACAGAGTTTCAGGGACAGCATAAGGGAACAATTGACAGGAATGGGGGAAAGAAATACAGTAGAAGACAAATGTATAGCTCTCAGGGATGAAGTAGTGAAGGCGGCAGAGGATCAAGTAGGTAAAAAGACAAGGGCTGGTAGAAATCCTTGGGTAACAGGAGAAATATTGAATTTAATCGACGGAAAGAAGAAAATATAAAAATGCAGTAAATGAAGCACGGAAAAAGAAATACAAACGTCTCAAGAATGAGATCGACAGGAAGTGCAAAATGGCTAAGCAGGCATGGCTAGAGGACAAAGGTAAGGATGTAGAGGCTTATCTCACTAGGGTTAAGATAGATACAGCCTACAGGAAAATTAAAGAGACCTTTGGAGAAAAGTGAGCCACTTGTATGAATATCAAGAGCTCAGATGGAAACCCGGTTCTAAGCAAAGAGGGGAAAGCAGAAAGGTGGAAGGAGTATATAGAGGGTCTATACAAGGGCGATGTACTTGAGGACAATATTATGGAAATGGAAGAGGATGTAGATGAAGATGAAATTGGAGATACGATATTGCATCAAGAGTTTGACAGAGCACTGAAAGACCTGAGTCGAAACAAGGCCCCGGGGGTAGACAACATTCCATTAGAACTACTGATGGCCTTGGGAGAGCCAGTCCTGACAAAACTCTACCACATGGTGAGCAAGATGTACGAGACAGGCGAAATACCCTCAGACTTCAAGAAGAATATAATAATTCCAATCCCAAAAAAATCAGGTGTTGACAGATGTGAAAATTACCGAACTATCAGTTTAATAAGTCACAGCTGCAAAATACTAACGTGAATTATTTACAGACGAATGGAAAAACTGGTAGAAGCTGACCTCGGGGAAGATCAGTTTGGATTCCGTAGAAATGTTGAAACACGTGAGGCAATACTGACCTTACGACTTATCTTAGAAGGAAGATTATGGAAAGGCAAACCTACGTTTCTAGCACGTGTAGACTTAGAGAAAGCTTTTGACAATGTTGACTGGAATACTCTCTTTCAAATTCTGAAGGTGGCAGGGGTAAAATACAGGGAGGGAAAGGCTATTTACAGTTTGTACAGAAACCAGATGGCAGTTATAAGAGTCGAGGGACATGAAAGGGAAGCAGTGGTTGGGAAGGGAGTAAGACAGGGTTGGAGCCTCTCCCCGAAGCACTAAAGGAGACAAAAGAAAAATTCGGAGTAGGTATTAAAATCCGTGGAGAAGAAATAAAAACTTTGAGGTTCGTCGATGACATTGTAATTCTGTCACAGACAGCAAAGGACTTGGAAGAGCAGTTGAATGGAATGGACAGTGTCTTGAAAGGAGGGTATAAGATGAACATCAACAAAAGCAAAACGAGGATAATGGAATGTAGTCGAATTAAGTCGGGTGATGCTGAGGGAATTAGATTAGGAAATGAGACACTTAAAGTAGTAAAGGAGTTTTGCTATTTGGGGAGCAAAATAACTGATGATGTTTGAACTAGAGAGGATATAAAATGTAGACTGGCAATGGCGTTTCTGAAGAAGAGAAATTTGTTAACATCGAGTATAGATTTAAGTGTCAGGAAGTCGTTTCTGAAAGTATTTGTATGGAGTGTAGCCATGTATGGAAGTGAAACTTGGACAATAAATAGTTTGGACAAGAAGAGAATAGAAGCTTTCGAAATTTGGTGCTACGGAAGAATGTTGATGATTAGGTGGGTAGATCATGTAACTAATGAGGAAGTATTGAATAGGATTGGGGAGAAGAGAAGTTTGTGGCACAACTTGACTAGAAGAAGGAATCAGTTGGTAGGACATGTCCTGAGGCATGAAGGGATCACAAATTTAGCATTGGAGGGCAGCGTTGCAGCGTGGAGGGTAAAAATCGTAGAGGGAGACCAAGAGATGAATACACTAAGCAGATTCAGAAGGATGTAGGTTGCAGTAGGTACTGGGAGATGAAGCAGCTTGCACAGCATAGTTTAGCATGGAGAGCTGCATCAAACCAGTCTCAGGACTGAAGACCACAACAACAACAACAACAGCAGCAGATATGTGAATGTTTGACAAAAATATACTAAAGTCAAGACTCTTCAGTCACTGTACTGTTAAATACCCTAAAACCATTAGTTCACAACAGAAAAAGTGTGCATATATATCACTGAATAAAATTTAAATTTAATAGATATGAGTCTCAGCAGCAGTAAGCATTTTCTAACAGTTATGTGGTATGTCATTTCAGAAGTGATAAATACTATCTTAAAGTAACTCGTATTGCAGATTTCATAAATGTTTAAAGAGTTGTATTTTCAAATACCATATTGGGTTTTCTCGTACTGCACTAATATAGCATATATGGATATTCAGTAGTGGCAGGTGACGTGGCTGTTGCCTCTAGTATAGTTAGTATAGTATGGCACACAAGGACTTAGTGGAATGTTCACATGTGAACCCTGCCAGGATGTTGAAGCAGCCACAACAGTTGTGAAATTTACTGCCATAAAAAATCGGCATCAAAGCATTTCATGAATTTTGTTGGAAAAGTATTTACTTGTGACAATGCTAATCCATGTGTCCAAACTTTTGTACAGGAAAGAGAATTAGCTGTTATCCTTACCTTAAGCTGGAGACACCAGTCCAATATTGTAGACTACAAGTCTGAGCCAACAATTTGACAAGTCAAAGAATCTTCAATGCAGTCATACCATATTAAGTTTAAAAATATCTCTATTTGTTACTGGTAGCGGACTTTAATTGATGGAAGTGACTGATAGTCTGATCTGTAAATATTACTGTAGGGTACAATATAGGCATATTGTGCATATTACTTATAACCAAATGGGACCAATAACTTGACCTTTGTTTGGTAAAAGTTTGATGGTGTATTTAATGAGTATATTTAAGAATAAGGATTGTGTTTGTTACTTGAGGTTTGCATCTAAGTTTTAATAAGAACATGGAGGAAATTCCAAAATGGATAGGTTCACTCAGTTAATTGGGTGATAGGAACAGTTACTCAGTTAATCGCATGATAGGAACAGTTAAAACAGGAAACTAAAGCAGGTCAGGAAGAGTTAAAACATGGGCAGGGGTAGGCAAAGACAAGCAGCATAAAATTTAAAAGTAGTGAAAAGGAAGCAATACCAAGTCAATGGTCATATAAAAAGCTTTAGAGGAGAAGGTAAACAAGTTGGGTTCCCTCACAGTAAAATTAAATAATTTGAGGTAATTCCAAGCTTCACTGTTAAAATATGCAACAGTAGTTTTTAAGATTCATAAGAAGTGTGAAGAATCATTTTTGCAGATCAATAAAGGTAGAAATCAATTAAAAGAACAAGTAAAAGGCTTAGGGACTGCTGTTAATTTGAACTGGGTAAAAAACTTAGGAGTGCATACATGAGAGAGTAAAACAGGCTAGTATATCTAAAAAGAAAGTTTTACACAAAACTCGAAATCCACAGCAGTGAGATGAATTTAACTAACAGGCACTTTGTAGCTTCTACTCTACACAGTAAAGAAGGAAGGAAGGTTAGAGGTTAACATTCTGTCATCAGTGCAGTAATTAGAGATGGAGTAAAAGCTCGAATTACAAAATGATAGGGAAGGAAATTGGCAGGACCTTTTTTAAAGGAACCATCTCAGCATTTGCCTGAAGTGATTTGGCGAAATCACAGAAAACCCAAAAGTGGATGTTCCTGAATGCGAGACCAGTGTGCTAGCCTCTGAGCCACCTAGCTCAGTAATAAAGGTGGTATAACTAATAAGAGTAATAGTGCAGAAACATCTGTAGAGAGCAATAAGTCACAATAGTCCTACAATAGTTGAGTTGGTAATGGTATCTCTAGTGAAAACAGACTGGACTGCATGGATAAATTAAGATTTTGGATGAAGAATGGTGTAAGCCAATTGTCCCATTTTCAACCAAACCATGGAATACACCCTGTAATATTTTTAAGTCAGTTCAGAGCCCTTTTTCCCTCTTCATGGTACAACCAGAAGAGCATTAGTTTTTCATTAGTGATTTAGAGGGTGAAGTAGGTCATTGGGTAATGCTGAACAATGAAAGAGTGGTAGAAAATTTTACCAGTGAATTTAAACCTTAATGTTGGTCTGAAAATGCTCAGAGAAAATGAGGCCTAGAATTATTTGACCTTTGGACCTTGACAGTATGATGACAGTTGGGATGGTTATTGCAATTCTGTGGAATTCCACCTTAAACAAGCTCTTTACTTAGGTGAAGCTGTTAATGAACTTCACTTAATAGACATGATGGTAACTAGATTACCAGATAGAGTTATGGAATGTCTTATTAGACAAACTGTTATGAGAGTTGCTGGTCCAATTAAACTATTTCAATACAATCATGGAGGGAACTGAAACACAGATCACTCACTGGGTAGATGTTTAGAACAATAGGTGGAGAAGTAATAAGCAAATGGTTAAATACCAAAAACGACTGTTAACTTGGAATTATGGTCCACTTAATTATGAAATCCAGAATGACAGAAACTGAAATGCAGACTATCAAGCAAAAGTATTAATAACAATAATACAAGTACCGGTAATAACCAAATTTACATCCAGCAAATTAGTCAGGAGAAAAATGAAGGTCCAGTCCCTGGCACTTTGAAGGAGCAATATGGGTGTAAGAGTGGTTTTCTGAGATATCAATAAAAATTACTTTAAGTGATGAGCTGTTGTTAGAAGGGGAAATCCCTGAGCAAAACAACCGCCAACATTAATGATAAATGGTTTTATAGAGGGAGAACTTTTAGATTTTTCACTAGCTATTGGGAATCAAGTGAATCTCCCAGCATGAGATCTTTGACTATGGAATAGAGGTAGATGGGTATAATAGGGTTAAAAGGGTGAAAGACAGGTGAAGAAGTTAACTTTTATTATATTTGGTGTTACTGCTAGACAGTTGATGTTGGCAGTGCTAAATGAAAATATACTGGTTTCCTTGGTATGGATTGAATGATAAACCATAGATGTGCCTAGAGAATTAATGTAGATGGTCAGCAGACTTGAGGAAAGGCAAATAAAGGAAACAGACATTTGGGAAGTAAATGTTAGAAGTTGGAAGTTATGGGTTGAAAACAATATTGATGTCATCACAGATTCAGAGTATACTAAAAAACATGTAACTTTGAAATGGCATGACTGACAAGAAAAAGTTCAAGAAAAGTGTAAGGAATCAGTAGGATCAGAGGAAGATTAAAGGGAGCCATTAAATCAGATTTTAGACATTCCAAAGTATTTTGTGAAAGGCCTAGAGTGACTAAAGATTTTGTTTATAAACTTCAGATTCAAGAATATGCACCAATCTATAAATCTCCATATCCTATAGCCCTTAATGTAAGAGATACATTTAGAAAAATAATTTAAAAATATGTTAAATTGGGGAATTATGAAGCAGTTAGACAGTGCTTACTCCAACCTGATGTCAGCAATGAAAAAGCCTAGTAGTGATATGCAACTAGCACTGGATGTTCTTGCACTAAACCAGATACCAGAAATGAAGAGGAATAGGCCAATTCCTATGGCTGAAATTTGACTGAGGATTGATAATGCTAAATATTTAAGTACTCTCAGTCAAATTTCAGGATATTGGCAAGTAGCATTAGCATTGATATCTAGAAAGTATCGAGCTATTTTAACAAGGGAAAATGTTATCAGTAGCTAAATTTATCTCTGCCCTGTGAGATGAGCTTTCAGACAATGCATTTTCATAATAGGGGCACTCAAACAAAAACCAAACACCTGCCACAAAAGGCCTATGGAATGGTTCCATTCAAAATTAATCAAGGCACGAGTTAAAACATTTATCCCACTGAGAGATAAGATAATCAATATCTAGATTCCAAGACTTACCAAGCGGGAAAGCGCCGGCAGACAGGCACATAAACAAAACACACAAACACACACACAGAATTACTAGCTTTCGCAACCGATGGTTGCTTCTTCAGGAAGGAGAGGGAAAGACGAAAGGATGTGGGTTTTAAGGGAGAGGGTAAGGAGTCATTCCAATCCTGGGAGCAGAAAGACTTCCCTTAGGGGAAAAAAAGGACAGGTGTACACTCGCACACACACACACACACACATATCCATCCGCACATACACAGACACAAGCAGACATATTTAAAGACAAAGAGTAAGGGCAGAGATGTCAGTCGAGGCGGAAGTACAGAGGCAAAGAAGTTGTTGAAAGACAGGTGAGGTATGAGCGGCGGCAACTTGAAATTAGCGGAGGTTGAGGCCTGGCGGATATCGAGAAGAGAGGATATACTGAAGGGCGAGTTCCCATCTCCGGAATTCGGATAGGTTGGTGTTGGTGGGAAGTATCCAGATAACTCGGACGGTGTAACACTATGCCAAGATGTGCTGGCCGTGCATCAAGGCATGTTTAGCCACAGGGTGATCCTCGTTACCAACAAACACTGTCTGCCTGTGTCCATTCATGGAATGGACAGTTTGTTGCTGGTCATTCCCACATAGAAAGCGTCACAGTGCAGGCAGGTCAGTTGGTAAATCACGTGGGTGCTTTCACACGTGGCTCTCCCTTTGATCGTGTACACCTTCCGGGTTACAGGACTGGAGTAGGTGGTGGTGGGAGGGTGCATAGGACAGGTTTTACACCGGGGCCGGTTGCAAGGGTAGGAGCCAGAGGGTAGGGAAGGTGGTTTGGGGATTTCATAGGGATGAACCAAGAGGTTACGAAGGTTAGGTGGACGGCGGAAAGACACTCTTGGTGGAGTGGGGAGGATTTCATGAAGGATGGATCTCATTTCGGGGCAGAATTTTAGGAAGTCGTATCCCTGCTGGAGAGCCACATTCAAGGTCTGATCCAGTCCCGGGAAGTATTCTGTCATAAGTGGGGCACTTTTGGGGTTCTTCTGTGAGAGGTTCTGGGTTTGAGGGGATGAGGAAGTGGCTCTGGTTATCTGCTTCTGTACCAGGTTGGGAGGGTAGTTGCGGGATGCGAAAGCTGTTTTCAGGTTGTTGGTGTAATGGTCGAGGGATTCAGGACTGGAGCAGATTCGTTTGCCACGAAGGCCTAGGCTGTAGGGAAGGGACCGTTTGATATGGAATGGGTGGCAGCTGTCATAATGGAGGTACTGTTGCTTGTTGGTGGGTTTGATGTGGACGGATGTGTGCAGCTGGCCATTGGACAGATGGAGGTCAACGTCTAGGAAAGTGGCATGGGATTTGGAGTAGGACCAGGTGAATCTGATGGAACCAAAGGAGTTGAGGTTGGAGAGGAAATTCTGGAGTTGTTCTTCACTGTGAGTCCAGATCATGAATATGTCATCAATAAATCTGTACCAAACTTTGGGTTGGCAGGCTTGGGTAACCAAGAAGGCTTCCTCTAAGTGACCCATAAATAGGTTGGCATACGAGGGGGCCATCCTGGTACCCATGGCTGTTCCCTTTAATTGTTGGTATGTCTGGCCTTCAAAATTGAAGAAGTTGTGGGTCAGGATGAAGCTGGCTAAGGTGACGAGGAAAGAGGTTTTAGGTAGGGTGGCAGGTGATCGGCGTGAAAGGAAGTGCTCCATTGCAGCGAGGCCCTGGACGTGCGGGATATTCGTGTATAGGGAAGTGGCATCAATGGTTACAAGGATGGTTTCCGGGGGTAACAGACTGGGTACGGATTCCAGGCGTTCGAGAAAGTGGTTGGTGTCTTTGATGAAGGATGGGAGACTGCATGTAATGGGTTGAAGGTGTTGATCTACGTAGGCAGAGATATGTTCTGTGGTGGCTTGGTAACCAGCTACAATGGGGCGGCCAGGATGTTTGGGTTTGTGAATTTTAGGAAGTAGGTAGAAGGTAGGAGTGCGAGGTGTTGGTGGGGTGAGGAGTTTGATGGAGTAAGGTGAAAGGTTTTGTAGGGGGCCTAAGGTTCTGAGGATTCCTTGAAGCTCCGCCTGGACATCAGGAATGGGATTACCTTGGCAAACTTTGTATGTAGAGTTGTCTGAAAGCTGACGCAGTCCCTCAGCCACATACTCCCGACGATCAAGTACCACGGTCGTGGAACCCTTGTCAGCCGGAAGAATGATGATGGATCGGTCAGCTTTCAGATCACAGATAGCCTGGGCTTCGGCTGTGGTGATGTTGGGAGTAGGATTAAGGTTTTTCAAGAATGATTGAGAGGCAAGGCTGGAAGTGAGAAATTCCTGGAAGGTTTGGAGAGGGTGATTTTGAGGAAGAGGAGGTGGGTCCCGCTGTGATGGAGGATGGAACTGTTGCAGGCAGGGTTCAATTTGGATAGTGTCTTGGGGAGTTGGATCATTAGGAGTGGGATCAGGATTGTTTTTCTTCGTGGCAAAGTGATATTTCCAGCAGAGACTACGAGTGTACGACAGTAAATCTTTGACAAGGGCAGTTTGGTTGAACCTGGGAGTGGGGCTGAAGGTGAGGCCTTTGGATATGACAGAGGTTTCGGATTGGGAGAGGGGTTTGGAGGAAAGGTTAACTACTGAATTGGGGTGTTGTGGTTCCAGATTGTGTTGACTAGAATTTTGAGGTGTTGGGGGGAGTGGAGCTGGAAGTGGGAGATTGAGTAGATGGGAGAGACTGGGTCTGTGTGCAATGAGAGGAGGTTGAGGTTTGTTGGAAAGGTTGTGGAGGGTGAGTGAGTTGCCTTTCCGGAGGTGGGAAACCAGGAGATTGGATAGTTTTTTGAGGTGGAGGGTGGCATGTTGTTCTAATTTGCGGTTGGCCTGTAGGAGGATGCTATGTACAGCCGGTGTGGATGTGGGAGAGGAAAGATTGAGGACTTTGATTTGGGATAGGAGTTGACGGGTGTGTTCATTGGCCGAGTCAATGTATAGGTGAAGGATTAGGCGGGTGAGGGCTATGGATTGTGCTGTTTGGAACTGGTATAAGGACTGATGGAAAGAAGGATTGCAGCCAGAGATGGGAACTTTAAGTGTGAGGCCTTTGGGAGTAATGCCAAATGTCAGACAAGCCTGAGTAAATAAAATATGGGAGCGTAATCTGGCTAGGGTGAAGGCATGTTTGCGGAGGGAATGTAAATAAAATTTAATGGGGTCGTTGTAGGGATGTTGTGAGGTTGACACGGTATTAGCAGGTGGAAAGGGTAATATGAGGTTAAAGTGAAAGTAAATAGAGATTTATATAGGGAGAGATAAGGGTGTGAAAAAAGTCGAAATAGTGTTGGTTTGAGATGAGCTATGTTGATCATGTGCAGAACTTAGGTTGGTGAACAACAATGGGTGCAAAGGTTGGGTAGTTATGTTGTCTCCAGATCACGTTAAAGGGTGGGGAAATTCAAGAAAATTTCGAAAAAAAATTTTCGAAAAAAGTTTCGAAAAAATAATTTCCGAAAAAATAAAATTCGAAAAAAATTTTCAAATAAAATCTCGAAGAATATGTGTGTAAATGTATTCAAAGGACTGGTTATGTACTGGCAGGTTATGAGAATGAGGCTAACAATTGTTTGATGAAGAAATAATAACGTGTAAACCTGTGAGAAGCTGCTAAAAAATGATCGGTTATGTGGGAAAAACGGGAATGGAAATAAAACGAAAGTTGTTGGAAAAAACTGAGATGGTTGTGCAATGGGTGAAAGGAACTGAAGATTCCAAGACGTACCAAGCGGGAAAGCGCCGGCAGACAGGCACATGAGAATCTTTGTTTTTAACATATTTTTCCCATGTGGAAGTTTCTTTCTATTTTATTTACATCACCATTAATTTGAACCCAATAATTACGTTTGTTATTGTCTCTGTTGCATTTCGAAATATTCTCTATCGTCTTACTTTTTCTTTTCGTTTGTACAAGAAGTTTAACTTTGTATTCATCTTCCATTTTTCCGTAATCTACCATACATTTTATCCTGCCTAATTATACTCAACAATACGTAATTTACTTCCAAACCATAACCTAAAAGTTTCAACGCTTTCAACATAACCGCTGCTATAAAATCCATTGTTCCAAGTTTACAAACATTTCGTGTAAACTCGTGAATACTATTTCACAGCTTCAGTTCCTTTCACCCATTACACAACCATCTCAGTTTTTTCCAACAACTTTCGTTTTATTTCCATTCCCGTTTTTGCCACATAACCGATCATTTTTTAGCAGATTCCCACAGGTTTACACGTTATTATTTCTTCATCAAACAATTGTTAGCCTCATTCTCATAACCTGCCAGTACATAACCAGTCCTTTGAATACATTTACACACATATTCTTCGAGATTTTATTCGAAAATTTTTTTCGAATTTTATTTTTTCGGAAATTATTTTTTCGAAACTTTTTTCGAAAAATTTTTTTCGAAATTTTCTTGAATTTCCCCACCCTTTAACGTGATCTGGAGACAACATAACTACCCAACCTTTGCACCCATTGTTGTTCACCAACCTAAGTTCTGCACATGATCAACATAGCTCATCTCAAACCAACACTTTTTCGACTTTTTTCACACCCTTATCTCTCCCTATATAAATCTCTATTTACTTTCACTTTAACCTCATATTACCCTTTCCACCTGCTAATACCGTGTCAACCTCACAACATCCCTACAACGACCCCATTAAATTTTATTTACATTCCCTCCGCAAACATGCCTTCACCCTAGCCAGATTACGCTCCCATATTTTATTTACTCAGGCTTGTCTGACATTTGGCATTACTCCCAAAGGCCTCACACTTAAAGTTCCCATCTCTGGCTGCAATCCATCTTTCCATCAGTCCTTATACCAGTTCCAAACAGCACAATCCATAGCCCTCACCCGCCTGATCCTTCACCTATACATTGACTCGGCCAATGAACACACCCGTCAACTCCTATCCCAAATCAAAGTCCTCAATCTTTCCGCTCCCACATCCACACCGGCTGTACATAGCATCCTCCTACAGGCCAACCGCAAATTAGAACAACATGCCATCCTCCACCTCAAAAAACTATCCAATCTCCTGGTTTCCCACCTCCGGAAAGGCAACTCACTCACCCTCCACAACCTTTCCAACAAACCTCAACCTCCTCTCATTGCACACAGACCCAGTCTCACCCATATACTCAATCTCCCACTTCCAGCTCCACTCCCCCCAACACCTCAAAATTCTAGTCAACACAATCTGGAACCACAACACCCCAATTCAGTAGTTAACCTTTCCTCCAAACCCCTCTCCCAATCCGAAACCTCTGTCATATCCAAAGGCCTCACCTTCAGCCCCACTCCCAGGTTCAACCAAACTGCCCTTGTCAAAGATTTACTGTCGTACACTCGTAGTCTCTGCTGGAAATATCACTTTGCCACGAAGAAAAACAATCCTGATCCCACTCCTAATGATCCAACTCCCCAAGACACTATCCAAATTGAACCCTGCCTGCAACAGTTCCGTCCTCCATCACAGCGGGACCCACCTCCTCTTCCTCAAAATCACCCTCTCCAAACCTTCCAGGAATTTCTCACTTCCAGCCTTGCCTCTCAATCATTCTTGAAAAACCTTAATCCTACTCCTAACATCACCACAGCCGAAGCCCAGGCTATCCGTGATCTGAAAGCTGACCGATCCATCATCATTCTTCCGGCTGACAAGGGTTCCACGACCGTGGTACTTGATCGTCGGGAGTATGTGGCTGAGGGACTGCGTCAGCTTTCAGACAACTCTACATACAAAGTTTGCCAAGGTAATCCCATTCCTGATGTCCAGGCGGAGCTTCAAGGAATCCTCAGAACCTTAGGCCCCCTACAAAACCTTTCACCTGACTCCATCAAACTCCTCACCCCACCAACACCTCGCACTCCTACCTTCTACCTACTTCCTAAAATTCACAAACCCAAACATCCTGGCCGCCCCATTGTAGCTGGTTACCAAGCCCCCACAGAACGTATCTCTGCCTACGTAGATCAACACCTTCAACCCATTACATGCAGTCTCCCATCCTTCATCAAAGACACCAACCACTTTCTCGAACGCCTGGAATCCGTACCCAGTCTGTTACCCCCGGAAACCATCCTTGTAACCATTGATGCCACTTCCCTATACACGAATATCCCACACGTCCAGGGCCTCGCTGCAATGGAGCACTTCCTTTCACGCCGATCACCTGCCACCCTACCTAAAACCTCTTTCCTCGTCACCTTAGCCAGCTTCATCCTGACCCACAACTTCTTCACTTTTGAAGGCCAGACATACCAACAATTAAAGGGAACAGCCATGGGTACCAGGATGGCCCCCCCGTATGCCAACCTATTTATGGGTCACTTAGAGGAAGCCTTCTTGGTTACCCAAGCCTGCCAACCCAAAGTTTGGTACAGATTTATTGATGACATATTCATGATCTGGACTCACAGTGAAGAACAACTCCAGAATTTCCTCTCCAACCTCAACTCCTTTGGTTCCATCAGATTCACCTGGTCCTACTCCAAATCCCATGCCACTTTCCTAGACGTTGACCTCCATCTGTCCAATGGCCAGCTGCACACATCCGTCCACATCAAACCCACCAACAAGCAACAGTACCTCCATTATGACAGCTGCCACCCATTCCATATCAAACGGTCCCTTCCCTACAGCCTAGGCCTTCGTGGCAAACGAATCTGCTCCAGTCCTGAATCCCTCGACCATTACACCAACAACCTGAAAACAGCTTTCGCATCCCGCAACTACCCTCCCAACCTGGTACAGAAGCAGATAACCAGAGCCACTTCCTCATCCCCTCAAACCCAGAACCTCTCACAGAAGAACCCCAAAAGTGCCCCACTTATGACAGAATACTTCCCGGGACTGGATCAGACCTTGAATGTGGCTCTCCAGCAGGGATACGACTTCCTAAAATCCTGCCCCGAAATGAGATCCATCCTTCATGAAATCCTCCCCACTCCACCAAGAGTGTCTTTCCGCCGTCCACCAAACCTTCGTAACCTCTTGGTTCATCCCTATGAAATCCCCAAACCACCTTCCCTACCCTCTGGCTCCTACCCTTGCAACCGCCCCCGGTGTAAAACCTGTCCTATGCATCCTCCCACCACCACCTACTCCAGTCCTGTAACCCGGAAGGTGTACACGATCAAAGGGAGAGCCACGTGTGAAAGCACCCACGTGATTTACCAACTGACCTGCCTGCACTGTGACGCTTTCTATGTGGGAATGACCAGCAACAAACTGTCCATTCCATGAATGGACACAGGCAGACAGTGTTTGTTGGTAACGAGGATCACCCTGTGGCTAAACATGCCTTGATGCATGGCCAGCACATCCTGGCACAGTGTTACACCGTCCGAGTTATCTGGATACTTCCCACCAACACCAACCTATCCGAACTCCGGAGATGGGAACTCGCCCTTCAGTATATCCTCTCTTCTCGATATCGGCCAGGCCTCAACCTCTGCTAATTTCAAGTTGCCGCCGCTCATACCTCACCTGTCTTTCAACAACTTCTTTGCCTCTGTACTTCCGCCTTGACTGACATCTCTGCCCTTACTCTTTGTCTTTAAATATGTCTGCTTGTGTCTGTGTATGTGCGGATGGATATGTGTGTGTGTGTGTGTGTGTGTGTGAGTGTACACCTGTCCTTTTTTTCCCCTAAGGGAAGTCTTTCCGCTCCCGGGATTGGAATGACTCCTTACCCTCTCCCTTAAAACCCACATCCTTTCGTCTTTCCCTCTCCTTCCTGAAGAAGCAACCATCGGTTGCGAAAGCTAGTAATTCTGTGTGTGTGTTTGTGTGTTTTGTTTATGTGCCTGTCTGCCGGCGCTTTCCCGCTTGGTAAGTCTTGGAATCTTTGTTTTTAATATATTTTTCCCATGTGGAAGTTTCTTTCTATTTTATTTAGATAATCAATATCTGTTTTATAGAATGCATTCAGCCACTGATGAGACGACAGCCGCACCCACTCTTGCACTTCCTTGTTCAACTGAAACTGACAAACACGCATGTCTCTCTTCAAGTCACTAAAGATGTGAAAATCACATGTTGAAGGACATGGGCTGAGTAGAAGAAGTGGAAGTGTTTCCCAAGAAATTGTTAAAGTGTAGCCATCGGTCAATTGACAGTGTTGGGAGGGGGCATTATCATGCAACAGTATTATTCTGTCAGACAGCATTTCTAGGCATTTTGACTTTATGGTGTGCCACAATTTCTGCAATGTGTCTTCACAGCACTGCACACTGATAATGGTTCCAGGACCAAGGAAGTCAATAAGCATAGGGCCCCTGCAATCAAAGAAGATTGTCATCATAACCTTACCAGAACTTGTGAGAACAGCTTTGGTTTTCTTCAGTGGGGACATGTGGGATTTCCACTGTTGGTTTGCCATTTGCCCCTGAGCTGCCAAAATGATGTTGGGTGGAACATCCTGTTGCACGATAATGCCTGTCCCTACACTGCCAATTGGACAGAGGCAACACTTCAATGATTTGGTTGGGTAACATTGCAACATGTTCTGTATAGCCCAGATCCTTCACTGTGTGTTTTTCACATCTTTGGTGACCTGAAGAAAGTCATATAATTGTGTGAGTTTGAGTCAGATGAGGAAGTGCAGGATTGGGTCTGTTTTGGGATCTGACAGTGGCTGACCACACTACAAAACAGGAACTGATTGTCTCATCACCCAGTGAGATAAATGTCTTAACATTCTTGACATGTGTGTTAATTACTTTTGAGTGGTGTCATCTGATGGTCTCTTTCTTAGCAGGTGTTCAGTTTCCATTGGACTGTTCCTCTCCCCACTGAACCATGGGCCTTGCCAAGGTGTGGTGGCTTGCATGTGTAGGTGCACCACAAGGGTATCTGTGGAGAGGGGCAGCAGCATTTTTATTAGTTGCAGAGTTACCAGCCTGAATGAGTGTCTGATCTAGCTTAGTACTATAGCTAACACAGTTTTGCTGTATTGTCACTGTGAACAGCTGAAAGCAAGGTGAAATTACAATCATTATTTTTCCTCCAAGAGTATGCAGCTCTACTGTATGGGTTAATGAAGGCAACCTGTGTGATCCTAGAGATGAAACAGTTCCTCACTCAGATCTCCAGTTGGGTGCTGATCAGAAGGGAATAAAACTGGTATTCTGTAGGTCAGAGTGTGGAAAATTAGCTCCCTTAGTGAGATAGACTGGTTAGAGAATTTAAAAAGAGGGAATGGTTACTGAAGCTATCCTGCTACCATTATTATTATACAAATCACATGAATGCTTATTTGTATTTTATGTTTTGCTTGTTTAAAAAAGGATCCTAAGTGATGCAGAAAATTAGTGAAAGAGGTATTAGGACATTACAAAGTTATACTTAGCTTAGCTTAAATGTTCACTATCACATTGACAATGGGTGTTGAAATCTGTTCACTGCATCTTCCGTCACTCTGTGTGTAAATCAGTGAGATATAATTGTAATACTCCAGTAAAAATATTTGCAATTTTGATAGTGTTTTAATGATATCCAAAAAAAATTTCCCCTATTCAACACTTTTTTTACACTTTAAGTCTCATTTTGCTTTCTCTTTCTCACTCTATTGCATGCATACTCAGGCACAATCACGCATAAGTTTACCAATGACAATGTATGTAATATAACAGCTGAAGAAGCATATAATACACATGATTGCTGTAACTTGGAACTTTTGTTCTTACTGAGTTAATGGCATTTCAGCATTGTAAGAGTTTACAAATGATATAGAAGTCTTATTTTGAATTTGTAATAGGAATTTTTCTTTCTGGAAAATTGGCACAATATCAGTTGTTTCAATCATACTGAATAGCACATTTCAAAATCAACTGATATAAAGTGTAAAGTACCAGCTGTTATTTTACATACACCCAGAGAATTTCATTGATAAACTTATGCATGGAACTACCTAAACATGACTCTGTAGTAATCACACAGATTACATAATTACAGTATAATTTAAGATCAATGAAATGTAATTGCTAACATATCACATTTTGTAAATTTACATTTGCTCAGGATAGAGTAGTACTATCAGTTCTCAGTGCTCATTTGGTTGTTGAACATAAATTTTGTGATAGAATATTTGGATCCTCTGGTACTGGGCCATGCAGTAGTTCAATGCCCACTGGAACAAGTGGATCTTAATGGCTGATATTGGGCAGTGACGCCAAGGCACTGCACTTGCCTTGTAAGTGCACCACTATTTCGCCACATGAATACCCCAGCCAATGGTGTCCCTTGTGGCCAGCATAGATATTGTCACACCTCGACCGCTCAGTCAGTCATGTACTTCGTCTGATAGCATTCGTTACTTATCACCACTGTGTTACTGACTATTCTTTGATGACTTTGCTTTGGTATTGGTTTTCCTCTTCGGCCTTGATTTAGATTGTGGCTCATACTTGACTTGTTGACAGCATTGTGTTGAAGTTTCATTACACTTTGTTGTTGTACATGTTGCTATTGACTTGCTGTTGTTGTGTCAGTCCACCTTTTGGTGATACTGGTTTTTTGACTCTGGCATGAGTTTCAGTTTCATCTGCAGGCAGTCTTCCCACCTGAAGTCATCACTGTTTCTCTCCAGCAGTTTTCTGACACATGTGCACCGGTATCTGGCACTTGCAGATATAGCAGATCCCCTTAAACCGCAATCAAAACAGGAGGTACCATATAAATTATTTTTGTTAGAATGCTGAATTTATAATTTATATCCAGAACAACAGAATGCAATGAACAGATTCAGAAACACAATGTCACATAATAATGGACAGACAAGTTAAATATAATTCTGAAAGTTTGTAACATCGCACTGTTGCTTTCACTGAATTAAGGAGACACTTTGTTGTTTGCAAGGAAATAATACATGAATAAAAATTATTGATTCATACAGTTATACTGGTAGCAGAGTAGGTACGTGGGTAAGCTAATACAACAGCATAGTGAACACATTATCATAGCCAGGATAGACACCAACCCAACACCTACCACAGTAGTAAAGTTTATATCATTATAAGACAACTAGATTCATAGATAATGAAGATACTGGAAGACTGTATGATGAGATAAAGGAAATTATTCAGGTATGTAGCTAGTTAGTGGACACAAAATGTAGTTGTGATACATGACTGAAATTTGCTGGCAGGAAAAGGATGAAAGTGAAAAATAGTAGGAGAAAATAGGCTACAGAAAAGGAATGAAAGATTAGAATTTTGCACAGAGCATAATTTAATCATCACTAACATGTAAGAATAATGAAGGGTACCCTGGAAGGTTTCAGACTGAACATGTAATGGTAAGACAGATATTTCAAAACCAGATCTTAAATTGTGAGACATTTCCAGAGGCAGATGTGGTCTGTGCAAATTAAAACTGAAGAAATTGGAAAAAGATGAAAAATTAAGAAAATGGGACCTGGATAAAATGAATGAAACTGACATTGTTGAGAGTTTCAGAGGGAACATTAGGCAATGATTGACTGGAAAGTGGAAAGGAATGAAACAGAAGATGACTGGGTAGGTTTGAGAGATGAAATAGGGATGCAGCAAAGGATCTCATAGCTAAAAACACAAAGCCTCATTGATGTACTTGGATAACACAGGAGATATTGAATTTAATTGTAGTGATTAAAAGCAAAGGGGCATAAGGAACAAAATCATGATTGTGAGAAAATGAGCTTCTAAGTTTGTATCAGATTTAAAATTCTCTGTTCATTTGTTATGTTGTCTGCAATATCCATCAGATGCAGTAGTTATTAAAGAAGCTCATAATGTTCATGCTCCGTAATAGTTTTACCAATAATCTAGTTAGCACTTATGCCCTTATGTCTCCAAGGGTGTCACTTATATCCCTTTGACTCTCGTTAATACCAGGTTTGAAATTAACTGCAACAGTGTAAATACTATATTTTGTCCCATTTTCATATATGGTGACTGTAGGACAATACTGATTCAAGTGACATTCTCATCATTTTGAGAAAACTTGTTTTAAGTAAATGGGTCATTTTTATGGTTTAAGCTTTAATGAAATGTTGTCTATGGTAATATGTTTGAATAAATTAAAAAAAATCTTTTAGTGAAATCTTTTTCTTGAAAGATACAAAGAGTTTGGTATCTGTATTAAGCAAATCACTTGGGTCACTTTGGTACAAACAAATAATGAAATTACACTTGTGTCACATTGAAACACTGAAGATCTAATGAGATAATAAAACTTAATCATCTCCAAGTCTGGAGGGTAGCATGTTTTTATCATCGTTGGCCTTGTTGCCTCTTCCTCTTCTGGATACATGTGGAAATGATATGTAGAATTTATATTGAAGTTGTGGAACAAATTAAAAAAAATTTTTATGTCGCGCATCTTTCTGTATGGTATTGGCTTTGCTGCCCTAGCCTGTGCTGGTATGTAATTTTGGAGGCTTAGCAGAAATACCTGTAAATCTGTTTCATTAGGTTTGAGGTCAATCGTTTCATACTTTACTGTATAGTTATCATTGTAATGTACAAAGCTTGAGCCCTTGAAGAATTTTATTTGTAGCATTTGCAATCTCATTACGCCCTCTATGAAAACAGTGTGGTAGCCTTTGTAGTGATCTGGTAGGCTTTCAAAATCGAGAAACTTGTCAGTCACACCTTGAACTACGAAAGGTTTATGCTTCCAACAGCCCTGAAAAAGGTCCATCCGTGCCTGAGGTGTGAAGATGTCCATCCTTTTCTTTTGCTCTCAACTTATGAAACAAAAAAGTCCATGTTGTCTGGCAAGGATATGCGGCTGCTCACAATGTAATGCATAACAATATTTTTGAGGTGGGATAATTTGTTGGCCAGAAACATTAAGAAATGCCACATGTTTCAATTTCTATTATGTCCAGAGCAGCAGTCGCTAAAAGGAACAGGATTTCGACGGTGTTTGGGGGAGAATATTCCATGTAGTGATCGAGTGAGGACATTGCTTCCTGAGAACCTCTTGCCCCATAGTGTTCAGGCCACATGTTCATAACCACTTTTTCTTCATCTTTTAGACAGGAATGTATGTAAATATGAAAGCAAGAGTGTGAGCTTCAAGTCAAAAGTCATAGCATTTATTCATCATCTTTAACTTTTGCTTTATAGTTGTTCAAAATATCTCACACTTTAGTGGCCAATTTCTGGGTTTTCAAAATTAAGCACATTTATAGGTCTTACTCTGTTTTTATTGCTACTTCAAATGTATCACTTGCTTTGCACTTATCTGTTTTAGGGACATAAAAGTGCAGACTAAACTCTGTTATGAATACTTTTTTTGTAAATGTGCTTTTTCAGAATCAGCTTTTCCTCTGACTCACATTTTTCTTTGAAAAGTTCATTCATTTTATTAATGGACTGCTTTATTGACAAGTTTTGATATGAAGACTTCCTTTCCTGATAGCGGCTTTAGAATTTAGGAAAGCTTTTAATATGGTCTGTGATCCATGTCAATCCTCCTTAGCAATTTGGATTCCTGAGCTATTAAGCTGATTGTGCAATAGTTGTCACATTTACCTGTCCGTGCTAACTTCATGGTAGTGTGGATGATACTTTTTTTGAAAGTGTGATGCTATATCTCAAGTCTTGAATGCTTTGCAGACCAACCAAAATAGTTATTTGGTTGCCACTTCATCAATGATTTTAGAAATTCAAAAAGAATGTTGTAGTGCCTTCTACCTTATTTGATCTCAAGTCTTCCAATCCTTTGTTAAGCTCTGACTCTAATATGGGATCTTCCAAACTGACCCCCATCTCTTCTTCTATCTCATCATCAGACAGTTTCTCCCACTCATAGAGCACTTCAGTGTACTCTTTCCCCATACCCAGTCTCTGCCCTTGTTGTGTTGCAAGGCATTTTATCAAGTACGCTGGTCCACTATGGGTATTCATACCAGGTAAAGATGATCATGGTAGTGGATATTTGTTAAGTAGTGCATAAGAAAGGAGCAGATATTATACATCCCAGTCTGTGTTTGTGCAGAGGGTGCATGTTCCATAGCAACAAGGGCACTAGTGAACAGTCGTGTGACACGTACAGCTGCACAAGGCTATATGTATGCTTTGGCACTCTCATTTGGTAGTGTCATGGACAGCTCGGAGTAAGACAGCTGCCAACAGTGTCAACATGGACCTAAAACAAATGAATCACTTTAATGTGAAAAAGAATTTGATGTATGACCCAAGGGTCAGAGATTATTTATCAAAATGTGTCAATGTTTGGTTAAACTATTTTGAGTTACAATCATTGGAATATGTCACTGTGAGAGTTGAAGGCTTTAAATGCAGAGAATTGCAAATGAGAGTTCAAGTTTATTTAGTAGCTCAAAGTATTCACAATTATCTACCATTTCGACATCACCCAGCAAGTATTGAACTCCAGAAGAGAAGAAACATGGCAGTGAGATGGAGTAGCTGGACCTCCAGAACAATTTCTAAAGGTGGCTGTTCATCAGCAATATTTATAATAGATTATTGGCAGATCCAACACAGTGAAAAAATACCAGGTGCACATAGCAGCTGAAATACGACAAACATTTTTCAAGAATTTCAGCGACATATTAAGAAGAATTAATTTGTTGCCTTTGGCAATAATTAATCAACAACAGAGCTTCCAAAGCTGAATGCATAAGTTTGTCTCAAGTTATTGATTACAGTATTATGAAGACTGAGTTGAAACACCTTACTTAAACTTGTGAATAAACAATTTTCAAGCACAAGGAATAATTTATTTCTGAAATACCAAACTGTCATCAACATAATACAACAATATACTTGCACTGAATGTACAAAACAAGACTGAGAGAGTTTGTGATGCATCAGGGATCATGACAGAGTTGGTGAGGAAGCTGACCGACATGACTGCTGGCAGCAGACAATGCATTGGCACTCACTGCACAGCCATTGACTCCAAGAATATGTGCAGCAGTATTCCTGGGTCAATGACAGTTGCATCAGCAGTCACCTACAGCTAAGCAGTCGCCAGCACAGTGGCAGTTCGCAGCTGCCCTGCACCTAACTTAAAAGATAATAATAATTTTTATGTCAAGTTTTAATTGTTGCATGTAACTAACTGGACACTGTGATACTATATTGAAAGTTGATTTTATTGTTAACTACTGAATAGTGAGCTATTATATAAAAGTGTAAGTTTATGCCTGTGTTAAGTCACAAGATGACCGGTGAGGTGGAGAAAGTTGATATAACATTATTTGCGAGGGATGAAAATAAAAAATTAATGTCCAATAATTGAATGTTACTTGAGGAAACTATTAATACTAAAAAAAGAAAAATAACAAAAAAATTAGCATTATAGGAGGGGGACATTGATAATAAGGAGGAGGAAACCAATAATAGGAAACTGGAAGATATTAATCGTAATCTACCATGATGGGTACACACAGCAGTTTGACATGAATTTGTGAAATGTTTCAAAAATGTGAATCAAAATTATAAGTCAGTACACATAAAAATTTTGAACATGAATGAGAAAGTAGAATCATTAGAGCAAGGTTTGGTGTTGAGCCCAAAATCCACATTAACTAACTTGGAAGTAAGATTACAAGCATATGTTGAACACTAAGTACTATTGAATCAATCAGTAGTTAGACCACTTCTATGGATAATACAGTAAACCATTTACAGAGATTTGAAAAGATATGGGAGGTGTTAGGAGACGCTAAAAAAGCACTAGAGAATAGAAAAAACTAATGGAAATATAAGAGTATCCAAGGAATTTTTGAAAGATTTGCAGATTGAGAGTGGTTTAAATTTGTCAGAAAAGTTTCCCAAATTTAAGCCAGATGGGGACATGCATCCAATTACTTTTTAAGAGCATTTTCACTATTACTACCAAGCAGGTGGGACAACCTCAAGAAAATTGATTTTGCATTAGGTTATTTAACAGGAGATGTAGCTTAATGGGGTGATTCCCATTCAAAAGATCTTAAGTCTTGGCAGGATATCCAGGAAAGCTTTAAATGAAAGTATTGGTCTCACTGAATAGAACAAAAATTAACATTTAAACTATTAGACCTGAAACATTACAATAGTTCTTTAGGTACTTACAAGAAGTGCATCAAATGGCACCTCACAAAAGCTAAATATTTAGATGATCCATTAGACAAAGCACATTTATTAAAGGCATTAATAAGATGGTTATCACATTATGCGAGGAGAGAGATGTGGTATAAAGAATGGACAAATATTAATGATAGCTCACTTTCATAGAAGGATTAGATATGTTGAATGTATAAAGGAATGCCGTGCACCTCTTGATGGTTTGAAGAGTATAAATGTAGATGTAGATGTAGAACGAGTGTATCCAGGATAGTGAGCAGGTTAACAGAAATAAAATTAACAAATCCTTTTGTAGACCATTTGTCAAATGTATAATAATAGAAGCAAGAAAAGAAGCAATGATAGAAAAATATACATTCACAAGTTTTCAAACTTCATAATTAGTCTAATACAAACAGAAATTCTAAACATGTGGACATAACTATTTCTAGTAAAGACATAGCTCAAAATGATTATCCCATTATAATTACAGAGAACAGAGATCATCCTTGATCTTGAGCCAAAATCCAAGATATAGCCAACCAATATTTGGCCCATATATAGATTGCATATAGTCACAAAATACCCACATGACAATGATTATTAGAAGCCACAATTCTTTTAGGAAATGACTTAAATGGTTACAGTGACAGCTGCTTACAACAAAGAAGTGGTTTCATAACTAGTTAACATAGAAGTTTTTCCTAATTACAGTGTGTGGGGACCTTTTATATCTCCATGAATACTAACATAGAAGTGTTTGAAATTTGATGTGTACTCGTACAAAAGGTTGTTCAGTCAACCTACACTGCGGTGACAAAAGTCATGGGATAGTGATGCACACATATACATATGGTGGTAGTATCATATACACAAGGTACAAAAGGGCAGTGCATTGGCAAAACTGTCATTTGTACTCAGGTGATGAATGTGGGAAGGTTTCTGATGTGGTTATGGCTGCACAACAGGAGTTAACAGATTTTGGGCACGGAGTGGTAGTTGGAGCTAGATGCCCGGGACACTCCATTTTGCAATTCATTAGGGAACTCAATATTGTGAGATGCATAGTATCAAGATTGTGATGAGAATACCAAAATTCAAGCATTATCTCTCACTGTGGACAACACGATGACTGATGGCCTTCAATTAATGACCAAGTGCAGCAGCGTTTACACAGGACTGTCAGTGCTCACAGACAAGCAACACTTTATCAAATAATCACAGAAATAAAGGTAGGATTTTTGACAAATATATCCATTCAGACAGTGTAGTGCAATTTGATGCTATTGGGCAATGGCAGGAGATAATCGATGCAAGTGCCTTTGCTAACAGCACAACATTGTGTGCAGTGCCTCTCTTGGGCTCATGACCATATCAGTTGGACCCTAGATGCCTGGAAATCTGTTGCCTGGTCTGATGAGTCCTGAATTCAGTTGGTGAGAGCCAATGGTAGGGTTTGAGTGTGACATGGACCCCATTAATTCATGGACCCAGGTTGCCAACAAGGCACTGTGCAAGCTGGTGGTGGTTCCATAATGGTGTGGGCTGAGTTTACATGGGATTCAGTTGGTGAAAACTGATGGTATGGCTTTATTGTGGCACAGACACCATGAAGAAAAGGATCCAGATTGTCAATAAGGCACTGTGCAAGCTGATAGTGGCTCCATAATGGTGTGGACTGAATTACACGGAATGGACTGACCATTGGCTGAAAATGGTTATGTTCGGCTACTTGGAGACCATTTACAGCGATTAACTGACTTCATGTTTCCAAACAATGCTGGAATTTTTATGGATTACTCTGCATCCTGTCACTGGGCAATGACTATTTGTGATTGGTTTAAAGAACATTCTGGACAGTTTGATGAATGACTTGGACACCCAGATTGTCCAACATGAATCCCATCAAACATTTATGGGACATATTTGAGAGGACATTTAGTGCATAAAATCATACACTGGCAACAGTATTGTAATTGTGGATGGCTGAAGAGACTGTATGACTTCCTATTTCTGCAGGAGACTTCCAACGACTTGTTGAGTCCACGCCACACCGAGTTGCTACACTTCACCTGATAAAAGGAGATATTAGAAAGTATACCATAACTTTTGTCACAGCAGTGTATGACTCCTCTGAAAAAGGCAAACACAATAAAAATATGTATATCGAGGAGCCGATATGTAAAGAAGTTCAGTGTTACATAAGTTGAAGTATATCAATCTCTTTATTGAGATAATAGACCAAGGAAACAAACAATACTCACCTACAGAGAGAAATATTAAGTTCTTAAAGGAAATGAGAGTAGACACATTGTAAAATGAGCCAAGATATGGTATACTGTTTAAATATGATGAAAGACTCATAATGAACAAAGCACATTTTATCAAATGATGTTAAACGTGAGCTGGAGTAATAGTCACTAATGACATGTATAAATGACATACCTGTGGATTAAATGAAAATATTTATGCATGTGAATATATCTTTAGTTTGATTGCTAGGATATGTAGTGTAACAGGACATTTTATCAAATACCCTGGTCCACTATGGGTATCTGAACTGGCTAAAGATGATTGCGATAGCAGATATTTGTCAAGCAGTGTATAAGAAAGGGGCAGACACTGTGTGTGCCCTGGTCTGTGTTTGTAGAGAGAGTGCGTGCACCGTAACAACAAGGACAGCGGCAAGCAGCTGTGTGATTACTTGCAGTACGAGACCACACGTATCCTTTGGTACTCTGAGTTGGCAGCATCATTGACAGCTCGAAGTAAGAGGGCCACTGACAATGTCAACAGGGACTCAAAATGATTTAATCAATTTGATGCTGAAAAGAACTCTGATGAACTACTGCCTTAGGGTCAGAAGTTATGCATCACAATGTGTTAATGCTGCATTAAGCTATTTTGAGTTACAACCAACGGGGTCTGTCATTGTGAGATTTGAAGACTTTAAATACAGAGAAGTGCAAACGGAAGTTCAGAGTTTATTTAGTAGCTCAAAATAGTTGTCGTGATCTAACATTTCGGTATCACTCAGCAGGGTTGAAGTACAGAAGGAAGTTTGTACACAGTGGTGCGACAGAGCTGCTGGACCACCAGAACAATTTCTAAAGGTGACTGTTCATCAGCAATATTTATAACTGGTAACTGACAGATCCAACACAATTAAAACATACCAGGTGCATGCAGCAGCTGAAGTATGCCACTGCAATGCCATATTTTTCACTGTACTCTCGAATTCCCTTTGCACTCCTAAAATCGACACTTTGTTTTTAATTTAACTAAAGACTGTTTTGACTTCTCTACATGCTGTATCAGTCCTTCTGCAAAACACTTCTTTTTTTATTTATTCACAGTTTTCCTGCAGCCATTTGCTTAAACTTTCCTGCTCTTAATATTTATTTCATTCTGAACTGACTTATGCTGTTGCAAACCTGTCTTTTTGTCAGCAATTTTGGTGCTACTTATATTCCTTAAGTTACTTGTTCTGCAAAATTTCTGTCTTTTGCCTAACATTTTAGCATTTCCCACTTTTGTTGATCAGTTGAGGTATTTCTTCTCTTTCTGAAACTTTCTTCACAGTTATGTTCTTGTCAGTTGCATTTGTCTGCCCAACTTCTATAACTGCCCTTTTTGGAGATAATTAATTCTTTTCAACTGAACTACTTATGTGGTACTAGTTATTACAATATCTAGAGCCATAGAGAACTTCAAACACACCTCATCATTCCATAGTAAATCAGTATCCCACTTCTTTCCAAGTTAATTCTTACAGACAATCGTCTTAAACTTCAGTCTATTCTTCATCATTACTAAATTATGACCTGAGTCTATATTTGGTCCTTGGTATTCCTTACCATCAATTATCTGATTTTGGAATTTCTATCTAATTATGATGTAATCCAGCTGAAATATTCCCCTGTCTCTAGGCCTGTTGCATGTATACCTCCTCTTCCTCTGGAGATTTTTAACAGTGTATTCCTATTACTAGTTGACATTTACTTCTGAACTCAATTAGTCTTTCTTGTCTCTCATTCCTACCACTGATCCCATATTTTCCTCTAACACTGTCTGCTGTCCCTACCCTACTGCAGTTTTCCAATTAATCTTGATTATTACATTTCCATGTTCCTTTAGAAACTTAATTACATGTTCAATAACCTCATGTATGTTCTCTATCTCTTAACCTTGTGCTTGTGATGTTGGCATGTGTACCTGAACTATTGTTGTTGGCATTGGTTTGCTATCAGTTCCCATAATTGCTCATAGCAACTCATTCTTAGACTTATACCCTCTTATTCAAGATGAATCATACATGTGTTACAGTATTTTCCATTGCTGTTGACATTACCCTGTATTTGTCTGATCAGAAATTCTTATCTTACACTCCCGGAAATTGAAATAAGAACACCGTGAATTCATTGTCCCAGGAAGGGGAAACTTTATTGACACATTCCTGGGGTCAGATACATCACATGATCACACTGACAGAACCACAGGCACATAGACACAGGCAATAGAGCATGCACAATGTCGGCACTAGTACAGTGTATATCCACCTTTCGCAGCAATGCAGGCTGCTATTCTCCCATGGAGACGATCGTAGAGATGCTGGATGTAGTCCTGTGGAACGGCTTGCCATGCCATTTCCACCTGGCGCCTCAGTTGGACCAGCGTTCGTGCTGGACGTGCAGACCGCGTGAGACGACACTTCATCCAGTCCCAAACATGCTCAATGGGGGACAGATCCGGAGATCTTGCTGGCCAGGGTAGTTGACTTACACCTTCTAGAGCACGTTGGGTGACACGGGATACATGCGGACGTGCATTGTCCTGTTGGAACAGCAAGTTCCCTTGCCGGTCTAGGAATGGTAGAACGATGGGTTCGATGACTGTTTGGATGTACCATGCACTATTCAGTGTCCCCTCGACGATCACCAGAGGTGTACGGCCAGTGTAGGAGATCGCTCCCCACACCATGATGCCGGGTGTTGGCCCTGTGTGCCTTGGTCGTATGCAGTCCTGATTGTGGCGCTCACCTGCACGGCGCCAAACACGCATACGACCATCATTGGCACCAAGGCAGAAGCGACTCTCATTGCTGAAGACGACACGTCTCCATTCGTCCCTCCATTCACGCCTGTCGCGACACCACTGGAGGCGGGCTGCACGATGTTGGGGCGTGAGCGGAAGACGGCCTAACGGTTTGCGGGACCGTAGCCCAGTTTCATGGAGACGGTTGCGAATGGTCCTCGCCGATACCCCAGGAGCAACAGTGTCCCTAATTTGCTGGGAAGTGGCGGTGCGGTCCCCTACGGCACTGCGTAGGATCCTACGGTCTTGGCGTGCATCAGTGCGTCGCTGCGGTCCGGTCCCAGGTCGACGGGCACGTGCACCTTCCGCCGACCACTGGCGACAACATCGATATACTGTGGAGACCTCACGCTCCACGTGTTGAGCAATTGGGCGGTACGTCCACCCGGCCTCCCGCATGCCCACTATACGACCTCGCTCAAAGTCCGTCAACTGCACATACGGTTCACGTCCACGCTGTCGCGTCATGCTACCAGTGTTAAAGACTGCGATGGAGCTCCGTATGCCACGGCAAATTGGCTGACACTGACGGCGGCGGTGCACAAATGCTGCGCAGCTAGCGCCATTCGACGGCCAACACCGCTGTTCATGGTGTGTCCGCTGTGCCGTGCGTGTGATCATTGCTTGTACAGCCCTCTCGCAGTGTCCAGAGCAAGTATGGTGGGTCTGACACACCGGTGTCATTGTGTTCTTTTTTCCATTTCCAGGAGTGTATTTCCCTTTCACTTCACTGACCCCAACTATATCTAGACTGAGCCTTTGAAATTTCTATTTGAGACTTCCTAGCTTCTAGACTTCTGACATTCCATACCTTGACTTGTAGAATCAATTATCCTGTCACTGTTTTTTTTTATCTTTTTCTCACTGTTATCTTCTTCTTGGCAGACTCCTCCTGGAGATCCAAATGGGTGACTAATCTGGAAAATTTTGTTTTGTAGAGACCATCATGACACTTTTTCAATTACAGACAGGTCCTGTAGATAAATATTGTATGTCTTTAATGCAATTGCTTTATTTTCTTTCTGCATTCTCTTACCATTGACAGTTACTGATTCTCCTGCCTGAGGAGCAGTTTCCCACACTAAAGACAAAAGGGGTTCCCTGAACTTCTGTTCAGTCCTCCACAGTCATTGACATTGCTATTGCCAGTACAAGGGTGACTCCTTGTACCACAAGTCTTTGGTCACCATTTTTGTTGATTTTCTAGATTAGATTAGATTAATACTAGTTCCATGGATCATGAATACGATATTTTGTAATGATGTGGAACAAGTCAAATTTTCCAATACATGACATAATTAAGTTAATTTAACAACATACTTAAGTTAATATAACAACTTTTTATTTTTTGTTTTTTAATTTTTTTTTCTTTTTTTTCTTAACTTATATCTAAAAATTCCTCTATGGAGTAGAAGGGGTTGTCATTCAAAAATTCTTTTAATTTCTTCTTAAATATTAGTTGGTTATCTGCCAGACTTTTGATACTATTTGGTAAGTGACCAAAGACTTTAATGGCAGTATAATTCACTCCTTTCTGTGCCAAAGTTATATTTAATCTTGAATAGTGAAGATCATTCTTTCTCCTAGTATTGTAGTTATGCACACTGCTATTACTTTTGAATTGGGTTTGGTTGTTAATAACAAATTTCATAAGAGAGTATATATACTGAGAACCTAGTGTGAATATCCCTAGATCCTTAAATAAATGTCTGCAGGATGATCTTGGGTGGACTCCAGCTATTATTCTGATTACCCGCTTTTGTGCAATAAATACTTTATTCCTCAGTGATGAATTACCCCAAAATATGATGCCATATGAAAGCAATGAGTGAAAATAGGCGTAGTATGCTAATTTACTAAGATGTTTATCACCAAAATTTCCTATGTCCCTTATTGCATAGGTAGCTGAACTCAAACATTTCAGCAGATCATCAATGTGTTTCTTCCAATTTAATCTCTCATCAATGGACACACCTAAAAATCTGGAATATTCTACCTTAGCTATATGCTTCTGATTAAGGTCTATATTTATTAATGGCATCATACCATTCACTGTACGGAACAGTATGTACTGTGTCTTATCAAAATTCAGTGAGAGTCCGTTTACAAGGAACCACTTAGTAATTTTCTGAAAGACAGTATTGACAATTTCATCAGTTAATTCTTGTTTGTCAGGTGTGATTACTATACTTGTATCATCAGCAAAGAGAACTAACTTTGCCTCTTCATGAATATAGTTGGCAAGTCATTAATATATATTAATAACAACAAAGGGCCCAAGACTGACTCTTGTGGAACCCCATTCTTGATAGTTCCCCAGTTTGAGGAATGTGCTGATCTTTGCATATTATGAGAACTGCTTATTTAAACTTTCTGCACTCATCCAGTTAGGTACGAATTGAACCATTTGGGCACTGTCCCACTCATCCCACAATATTTGAGCTTGTCTAGAAGAATTTCATGATTTACACAATCAAAAGCCTTTGAGAGATCACAAAAAATCCCAATAGGTGGTGTTCGGTTATGCAGATCATTTAAAAATTGATTGGTGAAAGCATATATGGCATTTTCTGTTGAAAAACCTTTCTGGGAACCAAACTGACATTTTGTTAGTACTTCATTTTTACAGATATGTGAAGCCAGTCTTGAATACATTACTTTCTCGAATATTTTGGATAAAGCTGTAGAAGGGAGATTAGATGGTAATTGTTGACATCAGATCTATCCTCCTTTTTATGCAAAGTTATAACAATAGCATATTTCAGTCTATCAGGAAAAATGCCCTGTTTCAGAGAGCTATTACACTAGTGGCTGAGAATCTTACTTATCTGTTGAGAACAAGCTTTTAGTATGTTGCTGAAAATGTCATCAATTCCATGTGAGTTTTTACTTTTAAACAAGTTTATTATTTTCCTAATTTCAGAGGGAGAAGTGGGTGAGATTTCAATTGTATCAAATTGCATAGGTGTGGCCTCTTCCATTAAAAGCCTAGCATCTTCTAATGAACGCCTGGATTCTACTATATCCACAACATTTAGAAAATGATTATTAAAAATATTTTCAACTTCTGACTTTTTGTTTGTAAAGTTTTCATTCAATTTGATGGTAATACTGTCTTCCTGTGCTCGTGGTTGACCTCTCTCTCTTTTAATAATATTCCAAATTGTTTTAATTTTATTATCAGAGTTGCTGATTTCAGACATGATACACATACTTCTGGATTTTTTAATAACTTTTCTTAATATAACACAGTAGTTTTTTATAATGTTTGATAGTTTCTGGGTCACTACTCTTTCTTGCTGTCAGATACGTTTCCCTTTTCCGGTTACAAGATATTTTTATACCCTTAGTAAGCTATGCTTTGTTACAAGGTTTCTTATGAGTATATTTAACTATTTTCTTGGGGAAGCAGTTTTCAAATGCATTTACAGAAATGTCATGAAATAAATTATATTTTAAATTGCCATCTGGTTCACGGTACACCCATCCCAGTCTAACTGCTGTAGGCTTTCCATGAAATTTGCAATTGTTAAATCGTTGACTGAACGTACTACTTTGGAGGACTGTTTAATATAGCTGAATGGAGCTATGTCATATATTGTAACTAGCTGCGCACCATGACGTTCTATTCAAAAATTAAGCAGTGGCTGGGATAGAACCTGGGACTCAGGGTATTTTTATTACTAGTCACAGATGCTATCCCTAGACCACTCAGATCTTGTATAGTGTAATTGCATCCTGTTTGTAGAATCAGTTTGTCAAGAATGTCACTGAACTCTTTACTTCGGTCTACAAAACAACATAATGGCACAGTCACATTAGATGAGCATGATGCAGGTTTGCAACAGTGTTCATCCACTTGCAGACAAAAGGAGACACAGAAGGCTACAACTGAAGTAATGAATTTGTTGAAGAAGTAGAGGAGGAAATTAATATGGCACAATCACCTGGAAGATTTTACTTTCATTAACTGCAGACATATTTCAAAAGGCCGATCTACTAACACAATTATTTACATTATACAAGTTGTGATTGCTTAAGTACTCTATTATCACACAGTGGATAGACACCCCCAGTGCAGATTATCTTGTCAAAAATTTTGATTAGTTGTTATTAACATATGGAGTTATCCACCTCATAGGTATGCTTCTTAGTGTGAAAAACGTATATATGAAATACAGCACTATACTATCAAATTAATAGTAAACACAAATGAAAAATCCAGTAAATAAAAAGTTACATTCTACAAAATGTTACATAGGCTTACTAGGTACCATACTTAAGAAAGATACAAAGATTTACAGCACTCGCGTTCTATTCTGTTCTTGTATTTGGGACGTTGTAAGCTACACAGTGCCTCATCTGCCTCGAATATTTCTCTCAATTTCATAATATATGCGATGCACCATGTATATTTGGGAGTCATAGTGATAAACATTGTGTGTCAGACGGCTGCAGTGATGCTAGCACTCCAAGCGGTTGATTTCTCCATGCCGTAAACATAAGAGGAATGTTTTCTTTGATCAATCTAAGGCGAGGTGCTAGATTTGATCAAAGAAAATTTGACCAATGCCTAACTTTGACAAAGTTCCTTATTACACTATCAAATTTTATTATAGCCTAATATCGGCCTTACCAGTCCACTTCCCAGCAACCCACTCTGAAATACTGCATAATAACTTGTGCACACTGGATTTTCACCGGCAGGGGGGGGGGGGGGGGGGGCAAAGCAAAAATAAAAATAAAAAAAAATCTATAAGTCTGGAAAATGTATAAGTGAAAGATGTATAAATGAAGTTTTACTGTGTATATATTTTAATCTGTCTGTGAAAATAACATGAATTAATGATTTATTATTGATGTAATAAAGGGTATTTAACATGATCATAATGTATTTAGTGTCTTGTTGGATAGATAGCTCCCTTTTTATTTATTTATTTATTTTTGAGTGTGTTTAGATTGCTTAATAAAGAATCTTATTTGTGCTGGGGGATGCAAGAGAAATTTTAATCTTTCTCCATATTGTTTCTTCAACCTATTAGTTTGCTTTCATCTTCTGAACTATGTGCAACAACTTTCTCTACCTACTTTAAAAAATCATTTATTACAATTACCTGCTATACATAACCTGCCTGCAAAACTGCCAAAATCTGAAACTACATTGTATTCCTTGGTTTCTCTCTGTCTCTTTGACGATATTCTGAACTGATCTGATTTTTCAGTTATACTTTAAAATTAGGAGGTGACAGCTTGTCCCAACAGTAACTCCCAAACCATTTTACTACATTAAATTTAGATTGCATAAAAGTGAACAGCATTAGGCAGTATAGTTAGTCTATTGTTAATATAGTACAGAGATTCTATTGTGTCTTCGTCTTATGTTGACGTATGCCTTGATTTGTTCCACCTCCATACTCCTTCTTAATGGGACCCACACAACACGATCAATGAATGAATGAAGTTTCAATCTTAGCTGTCAATTTCAGACAAGATGTACACCTTCTCAGTATTTTTACAATTTTTCATAATACAACAGTGTGGTTTGTAATATAGGAGTGCATCAGAGTTTTTACCAGTTATAGCCATTTACTTTTTTCCTTCACTAAGATAAGCTTATCAATCAAAGGTTTCTTTGATTATTTCTAATACTTAATTCAATTATGTTTTTTAGACACCTGTTTTCAAATCAAAAATATTTTGAATGTAAATTTTACATTGATACTTTGTCACTAATCAGTATCACAGTTTGTTTACAACTGTTTGTGAACTTTACATTAAACTAAATTATGTAATGAGACCTTGTCATGCTCTAACAAATCCTTTATTACAGGACAGTATATTATCATCAGGAGTATTGGTCTGTTCCGTGCATGATTTCAAGATGTGGGCTTCTGGAGCTTAAATTTATTCTTTTTGTTGTGAAACATTGGTCAAATGTCTTTGTGATATTCAAGATGTGGGGTACATGAACATATTGGGTGTACGGGAATGTGCATGTGGTGTCGATGACAAAATAAAACACAGTCTCTCTCATCAACTCACAGAAAATCAAAGTTCTAACCTGTTCATAAATTCTATATCAGGTCAGAGCCCCCATCTGCTACAGCATGAAAAGATTTACTCATACATTACACAGCACAAACACTTCAGCAGGTCCCTGTAAATGTAGTTGAACTTACAAGATTTGCTACACCTTGTCTATGGGGCACCAACTCGCACTCATCACAATGCACCCAGTGTTCCACAAAAGTACTTAACATAAACACAGGCAGGATTTGTTATGCAAAAATCGCATTCACATTTTTTAAAAAGTTTAACTAATTACAGTTTATTTTCAGTAAGAACACAGAAAAACCAAAAGTCACAGTTCACAATAAATACATTTCAGTACCTGATAGTTTCTTATATCTTGGAGCTGGTTGAATAAACCGCAATCAATTGCACTAGTTATCTTTAGAAAACTGTTAGAGTTCCTTGGTATTTCAAGCTATAAATTCCACAGTGGCTACACACTGAAAACTTTTAAGTGTGCCTGGTATCACATGCAACCCAAAAAGTAACAAGTCCATCAGATGCCGAAAAATTTTCTTGTCCAAAGACAGGAACTCCGAATAATTCACACATGTGAACAAGTGGCTGTTTCCCTGCTCATCAGATAAAACTTTCTTGGAAAACAGACGAACACAGCCTGATCACCTCCAACTGTGTCTGAACACAGACTCCCTCCAAACTGCCACTGTTCACCCAGAAAGCCTTGGTCAAGCACCACTGAAGTCAGTTAAACTACTGAACATGAAAATTACTGAAATTCTTAATTTTAACCTTTAATACTAATATAAGACATCAAGTCACTTGGAAATTTTCTGAGAAATATTTGCCATAGTTTATTTATAAACAATAATTCCTATTTTATTCCTCCATTTACGGATTTGTAAGTGTAAATATTAACAAACAATTTAAATTATATGTTAAATAATTTGCTATTATATCTAAAGTTTACAGTACTGCTACTACTTTTAATGTTTCTCTATTTCTTTAGTATAAGAAGCTTTTTTTAATTGGGCAGAACCCACTTTTCAGCCTCACATTTCAATATGTGAATAATTTCAGTAAATCTGCTATCACAGTCCAATACAGTTCTATGAGATGTATCTGCAGACATCTCATTTGTTGCAATCGAATAATGCATTGCCAAGATATTCACTTTTACAGTTCAGAAATTATTTATAACATTTAACTTACAAAAAGTGGATATTTTGATATCCAAGCATGAGTGGGCTGAGCTGCTGACTCTGGCACTCCTATATTGTGGTGACAGAGAGCACTTGAGGCCTTGAGCTGCTAGTGGCCAGGTGCAGTGTATGTGCTCCATTGGGTCCACCAGATACCACATGACTGCTGTCAGCATCTCACAGAAACTTGAAGTTCCATTGCTATGATGCCTGTGGGATGGTATTGATATGTGATACTGCAATGCCCTTAACATTACTGGGAAAAAAAATTAGAGAAGCTCCCACAAGGTGATGAGGGAAAAAAATGAAACTTTGCAGGTTGGGAGGTAGGTGATGTCATTTCAGTGACTACTGACTACAAAACTGACTCAAATTTATGAACAACTTTGCAGTATGACTGCACTTATCAGTATTATGTTGAAACCCTCTGGCCTGGACACATGCACCGATTTGGTTGGGAAGGGGTCAGAAATCCATTGTATTCTCTCCTGACACAAGTTGACCCATGGCTGTTTCATCTAGATTTTGATATTCTGGATGCTGGCAGTAGTATGGAGTTGACATTAGTGCTTGTCCCACAAACATTCTATTGGGGACAGATCTGGGGATTTTGCTGGTCACAGGAGCACCTCAATATCACAAAGACAGTTTGTAGACACATGTGCCATGTGTGGGCATACATTTTACTGTTGATAAATGGCACCACAATCTTGTCTCTTAAGGTATAAGACATGAGCATGCAGGATGCTCATGTCATACTCTATGACTCCCCACATCATGATACCAGGAATAATATCATGTGCCTCTCCAAAACATTGGAAGAATGATCACCAAGTATGGTCAACTGGGGTACTGCAGAACTGGGATTCATTGCTGTACACAATTCAGTGCCATGTGTGTGGTGTTGAAAGCAGCCTAGGTATGTGATGGTAATTCCCTAGTTCAGCTGCTATTAGTCTCTGACCTATGGTTAGGGATGGTACTGAATATTGAAGGGAGTACATTACTTGTTCTCAGGTGGTAGGTGTTGCGGTTGGCAGGAGAGCCAACCGTGTTCCTAAAGGAGGCCAAAATGCACGCGTTTTAGCTCATGCAGGCTGGCGTGAGGTCTGGAACATGACAAGGGAATTAGAATTGAGAAAAATGGACGTAGCTGGTGGAATACTTAACTTTAATCCATTAATGACGAATGTCGCTCTTGACGGTACATGATTTACAATTTCAATAGAAACTGATCATGGCACCTTGCTAGGTTGTAGCAAATAACGTAGCTGAAGGCTTTGCTAACTATCGTCTCGGCAAATGAGAGCGTAATTTGTCAGTGAACCATCGCTAGCAAAGTCGGCTGTACAACTGGGGCGAGGGCTAGGAAATCTCTCTAGACCTGCCGTATGGCGGCACTCGGTCTGCAATCACTGATGGTGGCGACACGCGGGTCCAACGTATACTACCGGACCGCGGTCGATTTAAAGGCTACCACCTAGCAAGTTTGGTGTCTGGCAGTGACACCACAGCAGATGCAGAAGTGAATGGGTTGCAATGCGCTTGGTGCTCAATGTGGTGATCCTTCCTCATGGTGGTCAGATGTAGTTGCCTGGAACCTTGATGCCAAGTATGTTTTCCATCATGTTCCCATGCAGTTGAGCTAGTGCCCCACAAATCTGGAGGAGGAGCCCCTCCATGCCTACACCAATGTGATGACCATCTCAAAAGATCTGCTGTCACCTCTGTATCTGTTAGCTGATAATTGAGGACTTTGGGGCTGTGATATTATCTGTGCATCTGGGTAGTATTACCCACTAACATGGTTGCGTTGAGGACATGGAAGTGGATGAAAAACAAACCAAGGGTAGTGGTTTCAAGGGCAGAGGAAAAAAAGTGTCAAGGCAAGCACCAAGGGAGAAAAGGGAGGAAGACCAGCCGCGGATTTCTTGCTGCCTGCAACTGACCATGCAAGGGTTATGTTAGTAGTGGGTATCATGCATCAATACTGTGTCAAAATCTAAGGGTTGTTACCATAAAAGTAATCCAGTGTGGCAGGCCACTACACTTCTGTGAGCCTTCAGCTACGCTATGTCAGTGGTGACTTGGTGCAGCAGAAGGCTCTCCTTGGCCAGCGGCAGCTTGCTGGTGTCAGCGTTTTCTATTTACTGCATGGCACAGCCATGCTGCTGTTGTTTCTCGAGCAGGGCCACCTGCAATCCAATTTCTGTTGGGATATCTACACCAGCCTCTTACATACTGGAGATGAGTGCTGCCTTCCTCTCTTCAGCCTTGGTGCTGGCTGCTCCCGTAGCTTTTGACATTGCCACTATCAATGTGGGAACGACAGATGTCTGCATGGTGCTGTTCTCCTGCGGTGCTGCTGGTGAGGTTCACAGGAGCAGTCTACTGCTTCTTGGTGGCCCTCTTCTGTGTAGGTTCAGCAGCAGTCATTAGAGTTGACTACCCAGTTGCTGAACATAAGCCTTGGGCAAACACTGTACATAGCTGCCTCAAGGTGTCCTCCTTGTCTGCAGCCAGGATGGCTACAAAGATGGCCCTCTCTGCCACCGTCATGGCTTTGAGGACCACTGGTTTCCTCCATGGGGGTGTGGAAGTTGTGTTTGAAAAAGCTGGGCAGCCATGCCAGCTGGCATTGTGTGGTCTGCCACACTGAGTGCAAGTTGGTAGGACTTCTCTGCTGCAGTCGCAGGTGCGGCTGTTGTGTTTGCCAGAGCAGTTGACGCATGGCACAGCACTGCAGCAATACTTGGCAGTGTGGGCCTTGCCCTGGCACTTGAAGCACTGGGGTTGATGGTTCACAACAGACAGGAGAGTTTCTGCCATAGCCCAGTAGCTTCCACAATTCGACGACGTCAGCCTCTCCATTGGCCATATGCACAGTCACTGCATGGAGCGGCGGTCTCATCTTATTCACCTGGTTATGGAGCCATGTGGCCACATTACTGAATCTGGCATGCAGCAGCCCTTCTCAGACTGCCACCTTGTTAAGGCACCAACAAAGTCCTCTTAGGTGTGCCTTGGACATCTTCATTCTTCTTCCGGGACAAGATGTCCTCTCATGTGCCTGTGGCATGTCAATGATATGGGCAGCCACTGCACTCTTGATCAAACTGTGGTTGGCTATGTTTACTGCCAGAATGCAGATCAGTTTATCTGAACTGACAAACCCAAATACCACCTTGTTCTTGGTACAACTCGTCATTAAGTCAAACAGCACCCTCCACCTGCCTCTGCACTTGACGTACATAAGAGGGACAGGCTGTGACTCATTTTCTCGATTATTCTTCACCTGAACAACTGATGGCCCCTCTTGCGGCAACAGATTTCTCCTAAGCTGTCTTCTTTCCCTTACTGTGATGCGAAGAACATGACAATCTGCTTGCATTGTGAGGAGAACATGTGACAATTTGCTCCTTGCCAGAGTCACAGCACAAAACCTCTTCCCAAGCTATCTTCAGCCCAGTAGACATAGCATGTAATGGCAGCAATGAGCACACCTCACTGGCTTGGACCAACTCATCTGGATATGCATATGTTCTTTATACGCCCTATCACGCCTTGTAACAACATTATACATGACTAACTCAAATGCAGTCTGGTGACAGTTCTACCTATCAAAGAGCTGCTTCAGTATTTTGTCAGGAGGTTAGTTAATTTTTTTTTATACCATGAAGTCAAACTAACACATCTGTTGCAACTTCCTATTTGCATCCTAACAGCACATTAATGATATTTTTGTGTTGCATCCAAAAGTGCACCAGATGAATAAAGCACTTTTTTTTATAAAGAAATTAACTTGGCAAATGGGAAGTACAACAACAAAGTCACTTATTGTTTGTAATAATCCAGTGCATAGTATATTGTTTGACTTCCATTGTAATTTTGCCACAGGTTTATGAAAGACACTTTTAGCAAAAGTTAATCTGTGGTAAATGGATTTAAAATAAATAACTTTCTGTAAAACACACCTTTTATGAAATAACTTCTTTCTATGTATGACTCTTATTTCTTGCTACAGTCATGTCAACTGGATGACAGGAAAGCTGCGCCAGAGGTATAAACTGCAGTAGAGTAACAATGAGTCACATATAAAAGGTGTTGTGTAGTATTTGTGAAAATTGTTTACAGTGAAAGAAATAGGTAAAAGTACAGTGTTAAATTGATGATGGAACTTGTCCACAGACACTAAATTTGTCCATTTGTTGTTTGATAGAGAGTGTAATGTTTTGGATAATTACATTTAGATTAAGGTAGAAAGTGCTGCCACATAAGTTTGTTTATATATTCATTAAGTCATGTTCTTTCAGTTTTTCGTGTGAGAGTTTTTGGGGTAAATTATTTCTAATACTCCAGTACCATGTTTGATGGTACTTGCAACACCATTTACTTTGTATATGGAGTAGCAAGTGGGGGTATTGTAACATGATAGCCTATTGTAAAGGCAAGATGGACTTTATTTAATCACAAACATGCGACCACAGATACACAGGTGGTGGCTAAGATTGGGGCATATTTATGTTGACAGTTGAAATCAGCTTAAAAGGAGAACATGAAGGGCCAATTTCACACTATTCTCCACCGATGAGGTTGTCTCTGGACTTCCACTGGCTGCTAAGATGGCCGCATGACCACAAAAACCCATCTGTTGGACAGAACAATGGCTGCTCGTTTCTGAAGACCACTTTTTGTGACCAGTGCAAAAATTAAAGCTTATCCCAAAATTAATAAATATTCAACTTTATGTGTTACTGCAGAGCCAGTAGACTCATTTGAAGCAGAAAAGGTGGATGATTATGTGTGTGAAGACACACTTTTGATATCCACATTTTGTTAAATGTTATAAATGTTAAATGTTATAAACAAGTTATGCAGATGCTGCCTACTTATGGCTCCATCTCCATTGTTATTGCTGTTGTGAAAGCTCGGCTCTATTTCTTGTTGCCTCATCTAAAGATCTTCATTTGCTTGGAGAAATACAAGTTAAGTAAATCTTCTGTTTCCCTTGGTTAATTTGTTCGCTGATCATTTCTGCTCCTGTTCAGCTTACCTATGACAACAGTTGCCACACCACTCTACAGACCAACTCTCCTTACCATCATGAACAAAGCCACTCACAACAGTTTATGGCTGATATTAAATTATCGGTGACCAGTAGAAAATCTAAATCACATATGGTGTCAGATTCTTTGAGGAAATTTACATTAAAATACACACAAAGTAATTATAAATTTATCACTTTACAAGACACAACACAATGAATTTTTCCAGTAGGAATCTGTATATTGTAACAATTACACATATTAAATGTTCTAGTATTGTTTCACAAGCACATGATTTTACATCCTGCTGTAAACAGAATTTAGTTATATTAAGAGTTTCCATCTTTGTGGTTAGAGATGGGTTAAATGAAAAATTTCCATCCTGTTACACAGATGACATTAATATCACTGATTTTAAGTGCTTTGTTTTTGTAATGTTGGAACATGTTGCATAGTAACCAATGCAGTCTGTTGGTCCTGTGCAAGTGACAAGAAGCAGGGAGAACTCAATGTGCTACACATGCTCTCCCCCTCATTTTACCAGGTGGTTTGAGGTGCCATCTCCTAGTGAAACTGAGCCACATTAATACATGTTGCAAAATCAGCTGTATCCCTTGCTATGGGGAAGAACACACTAAGGATAGGGGTAGGTTACACCTAGAATGTGAACTGTGCTCGATGGTAAGGCCTCACGAGTTGGAATTGTCCATTCAAGCGAGCTCTGTGGTACATAGAAACAATGTGTCAGTGAACAGAAGCATTGCACATGCCTAGATATTTCCCACCCTTGGACTGACACTGACAAAGAAATACATATTACTGTACATTGTTATATTAAACTAATAAATTATTGGGTAATATTACTTCTTTCAAGAAATATATAATAAATTTTACATAACAGAAGTGAGCATCAAAAAGATCAATTCTGCCTTTTTGCATTGAGAGATCTCTCTCGCTTTGTTTACCCACAGATTCCCACCTGTTAACAGAGTCTGGATACTTTTGTTCACTTCTGCACTGTGACATAATCTTATAGGGTATCACAGCTAAGATGAAAAACGTATTCTACAGAAGTGTGCTATAAGAATGAAGTAAAAGTTGATAACTGAACGCCATGCAGAGAGCATCTTTAGGAACCTGGGATTCTTACACTCATATGCTGATATATATACTTCCTAAAAGTATTTGTGGTTAATAACAGGAGTGAATTAGGATGAACTCAGAAATTTACAACCACAATAATAGAAACAGAGGCTCCACACTGGAGTTTCATATTCTGGTGTAAAGTCTAAAAGTGTTTGCCAGTGTGCACAACACAGACAACTGAAAATCCCAAGATATTTGAGAACAAAGTAGAAGAATACTTCAGTAGCAACTCCTGCAATTTATCAGAATACTTATGATTTAAGTAATGTAAATTCCATGTAACTCTAATACTTATATTTCATAGGCTTCATTTTACCTGTATAAAGACAACTGGTAGCAGTATGTGAAATTATGTAAGTGCCTTGCTTTAAGTATTAGATGAACCGTAGACCTTAACGTTGGTGGTGGAGGGGGGGGGGGGGGGGGGCCTTGCGTGCCTCAGCGATACAGATAGCTGTACCGTAGGTGCAACCACAACGGAGGGGTTTCTGTTGAGAGGCCAGACAGAGGTCTGTTTTCTGAGGGGCAGCAGCCTTTTCAGTAGTTGCAGGGGCAACAGTCTGGAAGATTGACTGATGTGGCCTTGTAACACTAACCTAAACGGTCTTGCTGTGCTGGTACTGCAAGCGGTTGAAAGCAAGGGGAAACTACAGCCGTGATTTTTCCTGAGGGCATGCAGCTTTACTGTATGATTAAATGATGATGGCCTCCTCTTGGGTAAAATATTCTGGAGGTAAAATAGTCCCCAATTCAGATCTCCAGGTAGGGACTACTCAAGAGGACGTCATTATCAGGAGAAAGAAAACTGGCATTCTATGGATTGGAGCATGGAATGTCGGATCCCTTAATCGGGCAGGTAGACTGGAAAATTAAAAAAGGGAAATAGATAGGTTAAAGTTAGATATAGTGAGAATTAGTGGAGTTCGGGGCAGGAGGAACAAGACTTTTGGTCAGGTGAATACAGGGCTATAAATACAAAATCAAGTAGGGGTAATGCAGGAGTAGGTATAATAATGAATAAAAAAATATTAGTGCAGGTAAGCTACTACAAACAGCATAGTGAATGTATTATAGTGGCCAAGATAGACATGAAGACCATGCCTCCCACAGCAGTACAAGCTTGTATGCCAACTAGCTCTGCAGATGACGAAGAAATTGATGAGATAAAAGAAATTATTCAGATAGTGAAGGGACACGAAAGTTTAATAGTCATGGGTGACTGGAATTTGAGAGTAAGAAAAGGGAGAGGTGGAAACAGTAGGTGAATATGGATTGGGGCTAAGAAATGAAAGAGGAAGCTGTCTGGTAGACTTTTGCACAGAGCATAACTTAATCATAGCTAACAGTTGGTTCAAGAATGATAAAAGAAGATTGTATACATGGAAGAATCCTGGAGATACTAGAAGGTATCAGATAGATTATATAATGGTAAGACAGAGATTTAGGAACCAGGTTTTAAATTGTAAGACATTTCCAGGGGTCGATGTGGACTCTGACCACAATCTATTGCTTATGAACTGTAGATTAAAACTGAAGAAATTGCAAAAAGGTGGGAATTTAAGGAGATGGGACCTGGATAAACTGAATAAACCAGAGGTTGTACAGAGTTTCAGGGAGATCATAAGGGAACAATTGACAGAAATGGGGGAAAGAAGTACAGTAGAAGAAGAACGGGTAGCTTTGAGGGATGAAGTAGTGAAGGCAGTAGAGGATCAAGCACATAAAAAGTCAAGGGCTAGTACAAATCCTTGGGTAATAGAAGAAATATTGAATTTAACTGATGAAAGGAGAAAATACAAAAATGCAGTAAATGAAGCAGGGAAAAAGGAATACAAACGTCTCAAAAATGAGATCATCAGGAAGTGCAAAAAGGCTAAGCAGGGATGGCTAGAGGACAAATGTAAGGATGTAGCAGCTTATCTCACTAGGAGCAAGATAGATACTGCCTACAGAAAAATTAAAGAGACCTTTGGAGAAAAGAGAACCACTTGTATGAACATCAAGAGCTCAGATGGAATCCCAGTTCTAAGCAAAGAAGGGAAAACAGAAACTTGGAAGGAGTATATAGAGGGTCTATACAAGGGTGATGTACTTCAGGACAATATTATGGAAATGGAAGAGGATGTAGATTAAGATGAAATGGGAGAAATGGTAATGCATGAAGAGTTTGACACAGCACAGAAAGACCTGAGTTGAAAAAAGGCCCCGGGAGTAGACAACATGCAATTAGAACTACTGACAGCCTTGGGAGAGCCAGTTCTGACAAAACTCTACATCTGGTGAGCAAGATGTATGAGAAAGGCGAAATACCTTCAGACTTCAAGAAGAATATAGTAGTTCCAATCCCAAAGAAAGAATGTGTTGACAGATGTGAAAATTACCGAACTATCAGCTGCAAAATACTAACGCAAATTCTTTACAGATGAATGGAAAAACTGGTAGAAGTCGACCTTGGGGAAGACAGTTTGGATTCCGTAGAAATATTGGAAAATGGGAGGCAATACTAACCCTACGACTTATCTTAGAAGAAAGATTAAGGAAAGGCAAACCTATGTTTCTAGCATTTGTAGGATTGGAGAAAGCATTTGAAAATGTTGACTGGAATACTCTCTTTCAAATTCTGAAGGTGGCAGGGGTAAAATACAGGGGGCAAAAGGCTATTTACAATTTGTACAGAAAACAGACAGCAGTTATAAGAGTTGAGGGGCATGAAAGGGAAGCAGTGGTGGGGAAGGGAGTAAGACAGGGATGTAGCCTATCCCCAATGTTATTCAATCTGTATATTGCGCAAGCAGTAAAGGAAACAAAAGAAAAATTCGGAGTAGGAATTAAAATCCATGGAGAAGAAAAAGACTTTGAGGTTTGCCGATGAAATTGTAATTCTTTCAGAGACAGCACAAAGGACCTCTAAGAGCAGCTGAATGGAACTGACAGTGTCTTGAAAGGAGGATATAAGATGAACATCAACAATAGCAAAATGAGGATAATGGAATGTAGTCGAATTAAGTCGGGTGATGCTGAGGGAATTAGATTAGTACTTAAAGTACTTAGATTAATACTTAAAGTAGTAAAGTAGTAAAGAAGTTTTGCTATTGGGGGAGCAAGATAACTGATGATGGTTGAAGTAGAGAGGATATAAAATGTAGACTGGCAGTGGCAAGGAAAGTGTTTCTGAAGAAGAGAAATTTGTTAACATCGAGTATAGATTTAAGTGTCAGGAAGTCGTTGCTGAAAGTATCTGTATGGAAGTGAAACATGGACGATAAATAGTTTTGACAGGAAGAGAATAGAAGTTTTCAAAATGTGATGCTACAGAAGAAAGCTGAAGATTAGATGGGTAGATCACATAACTAATGAGGAGGTATTGAATAGAATTGGGGAGGAGTTTGTGGCACAACTTCACTAGAAGAAGAGATCGGTTGGTAGGACATGTTCTGAGGCATTAATGGATCGCCAATTTAGTATTGGAGTTCAGCGTGGAGGGTAAATATCATAGAGGGCGACCAAGAGATGACTACACTAAGCAGATTCAGAAGGATGTAGGTTGCAGTAGGTACTGGGAGACGAGGAAGCTTGCACAGGATAGAGTAGCATGGAGAGCTGCATCAAACCAGTCCTAGGACTGAAGACCACAACAACAACAACAACAACAACAACAACAACAACATGAAATCTGCAGCTGAGCTGTATACGAAGAGGAACAGTGGCTCCTTCCAAAACTAGCTGTTATTCTCTTTCATAGGCTTAAAATATCCAGTTTTCAAAACTTTTTTTGCCTTTTTGGTACTCTTTCCTAACTTATGTTTGCATTTTCAGCTGTCTTGGAAATTTATTTTTTTGTTGATAGACAAAAAAGATTGTGTGTGTTTTTGAGTGCTCAATGATTTTTTTTTTCTTTCCAGAAGAGATGGATCAAAGAATCTGAACTAAATTGTAATTAAAAATTGAATGAAGTGCAGCACCATGTTCAAAATGTTGACTGTTGTTTTTGGCAAATCTACTATGAGTGAGACAAGAGTTTACAAGTGGTATAAATGTTTTGAAGAGGGTCAAGAAGATGCTGAAGACAATGTCTGCGCTGAATGCCCTAGAGCATCAATTACTGAAGACAATGTGGAATGGTTCTAGAAAATCGCCAAATCACCATCCAAGAGGTTGCTGATGATGTTAGCATATCCTTTGGCTCACGCCAAGTAATTTTTTCAGATGTCTTCAGAAAGAAATGTTAGCAGCAAAGTTTGTTCCAAAACTGTTGAACAGTTGAAATTTCACTTTCTGAATGACACTGACAATGTTCCAGAACTTTGCAGGTAGCAAAACCGAGGCCCAATTATCCCAATGGCAAGTGCCTGAAGAGAGGAAAATAATAATAATAATAATAATAATAATAATAATAGACAAGTTCAATCACATGCGAAGGTTCTTCTCACTGTTTTATTCAATGACAATGGGATAGTGAATAATGAGTTTCTGCTTCATGATTCTACAGTCTATCAGGAATACAACCCAGAATTTACACAGTTATGTGCCATTTGTGTACAGCAATCCGAAGAAAATGACCAGAATTGTGACAAAACCACTCATGGAAACTGCATCATGATAATGCTCCCACTCACACCTCAATGTCTGTTCATGATTTTGGCAAAAAAAAGAAAGAAAAAAAAAGAAGTTACATTACAGTACCTAAGCCATTGTATTTGCTGGAAATGGCCTCCTGCATCATCTTTTTATGCTTGAAGCTGATGAGAACCATGACAGGACATTGCTTTGCCAACATTGATGAGATAAAAACAGAATCAGTGAAGGAATTTAACACCATAACAAAAACTGAATTCCTAAAGTGCTTCTTAGATTCAAAAAGTGATGGGTCAAAAGTATTATATCTGAGGAGGATTACTTTGAAAAGGACAAGTTACCATTGAATAAATAAAAATACTTCATGAAAAACAAAAAATTCCATTACTTTTTTATCACACCTGGAGAGTATATGAAGCAGTCTACAAGTAAATGCCATAGCTGTCACTTTGTGTAGATTTGCAAAGGTCTTAATTTGTTGTTTGTGTACTTCAAAGAAGTAACCAGCAGTGATTGCTTCAGCCTCTTACGGTCTACCATAACTTGGCTTATTACACATACCAGAAACCTCTTCTTTATGATGGGATACATGGAACACATTGTGCAACTGGATGAACAAACGAATGAATGAATGAATGAATGAACCTTAGAATATTGTTCAGGTATGTGGGACAGCTGTCAATTAGGCCTAACAGGGGATATTGAATGTATGCAAAGGAGGGAGGTACAAATGGTCACAGGCTTATTTGACTCACGGGTGAGCATTAGGTACCATATATGTTGGAAAATCTGGACCGAGAGCTGCTTGAAGGCATTCACGTATTACCCCATGATGCCTACCTACAGAGTTTCAACAACCTATATTATGAGAAGTATCTAGAGATATTCTTTATGTGAAGATAAAATTATACTAATTACAGCATGTACAGTGACATAAAATCAGTCATTTTTCCTACAATATATACATGATTGGACAAGGTAGAATCCCTCGCATGTGGTACCATTCTAAGTATCCTCTGCCATACACTTCACAGTGGTTCACTGAGTACGTATGCAAATGGAGATTAAATTTAGCTGGCAAAATCATGACTACCATTAAGCAGCCTAGTGACTGTTTTCTGTTATACATTATGCAAATTAAGTTTCTACAGTTTCTTTGTCTCTTTTTAATACATACTTCGACTTGTTCCAAATCATGAGATTCTCCTTCTTGATGGAATTTATGGAATATGATGAATGAGTGTATGAATGAATTAATAAACTGAGCTCTGAGATCATACTTGGTTCATGCTGGTGACTGAGAAAGAAAACTGAAAAGACGAGCCTTGGTCAAAGAGTTTCAATGAAGCTCACAATATCCATCATTTTCACCAGAACTTATTGTTGCCCCCTTGGTTTCGACTCAAAAGGAACACTTAAATTACTGATTTTGAAGGTTCTGTAGTCTTTTTTACTTGTGCCACAGTGTTGAGAACTGTGGGGTCTGCCAAATGGGTCAGGGCTGCACTACACATCAGAGGCTGCTACCTAAGAAGGTGACCCCCTGTGGGATCCACACAAATGTTTTTAGACTAGGTAACTCTCCATGCAGTCACATAATGTTAGCTATACGAGATCCAGAATTATTAGTATACAATATAAAGAAATTCCTCTGGCAGATGTTACCATTTAAAATTCTAGTGATCAACTGCCAAAGCTTTTGAAATAAAGTCCCATAGCTTGAAATGCTCCTAAAAATGAGTGGATCTCACTTTATTTCTGGTAAAGATGTTGAGTAAAATCCTGAAGTTGACAGCAGTGGTGTATTCACTGCAATAGACAAACACAAAGCCACTGAGATAGAAATTGAAGCTGCATGTAAGATTGAGTGCGCAAGATTCAGTACCATTGGTTGTCATGTAATTGAGTTATTTTCTCAACCATCAGAAACACTCTCAGATGAATCAAAACTTTAAATAAAACCACAGCTCCTTAGTATGCCCTAATCATACTTTCATCATTGAAGGGACTTTTAATCATTCACAACTCGATTGGAATAATTACCAGTTTTGTAAGTGGTGGGTGTAACAAGACGTCCAGTGAAACAATATTAAATGCTTTTTCTGTAAAACACACAAAATGGATAGTTTGGAAGCTTGCTCATGATGGTTATGTATTAGATGCAATGGCAACAAACAGATCCTACCTCTTTGAGGACGTTCACATTTCAACTGGTGTCAGTGAAAATGAGGCAATTGTTATATCAGTGGTTACCTAAGTGAAAAGGTCTAGTGAAACAAACAGAAATATTTATGTTTTCAGTCATGTAGATAAAGGGGCAGTAGTATCATATCTCTAGAGTGTGCTCAAAAAATTTAGCTCTGGCAGGACTGTAATGAGGAACTGAGACTCAACCTTAGAAGAGTATCTGTCCAGGAACTGAATAGTTACTGGTAGAACAATTCATGATGGAAGGGACACTCCATGTATACAAACTCTGTATAAAAACTTGTAAAGCAACAGCAGCTACTGTATACTGTACAAACAATGTAAAACTAAGCGTAGTGCTACAGGCAGAGAGAAGCAATATGGAATGGTAACACATGAAGCTTTCAACAACTAAAAGAATATTACTGAATGACCTTTTGCAAAACCCAAAGATTTTCTGGTCTTACATAAAGGCTATCAGTGGCACCAAAGTTAGTGTCCAGACACTCATGGATGGCACAGGAAGTAAACTGAGGGTAGTAAAGCAAAAGTAGAAATCCTGAACTCCAGTGGTGGAGTATTCATCCCTTGTGAAGAAGAACTTTAACTACAGTGCACCAACAACTGCATTTGAAGTGGTGCCAGACTCGAGACAGACATGCTATTAGTAGGTACCATCAAATCATTTTCACCATTGACTCTCAGTTTAGAAATATCATAGGTGGGAACACCCAAACAAAATGAGAGGGTAGGCACATCCTCGCAAAGTTGTGGAGAGGTGCATCAGTATTATTCCAGGTGTCACCATATGGAGAGTCTCTATTATAATGGCTATACATGGTTCCCCAACAGAAAGGATCGTCATTTGAAGCAAAAAATGTGCATACAGAAAGATCCTTTGTTCCAAATGATTCCTGAGATAAACACTTCTAAAGGTTTCTTTGTGAAATGGTTTTATTTTGCTATTTATTTTTCAGGTACATGTTTAAAAATGTTCACAGAACATTTTCAACAATTTTTAATAAATTTACAACATTTCCAAATCTATTTACAACAGCTCACAAACTAAATTTCTATTATTTTAAATGCATTAATTTGCAGATTATGTTTTAGTACTTCCTACAGAGCATCTCTACACTGCTTTGTGAAGTCAATATAAAAACAGTGAGTTACTAGAAAGAAACTAAAAATAAAATGTGAATGAAATATATTTTATTTTGGAAAACATTCAGGATAGTACACATATTAAGAAAAATGTGTTTTCATCATCATCTTTCAGGATATTGATGTTACCCCATGGGAAGCCTATCCATCAGTTCTACCATTGATGAGATGAGTTCTTAATAGTCATTTACCAAGACAATACTGCCTCACTCATACTGTATCTATAGATATTTTTATAATCTACACAGATACCCAACCTGATTCACAAAGTACTCTGACTGAATCAGCTAAGCAATATTCCAACAATGTTTCCATCTATACACTCTCAAGAACTATATCCAAAAGCTGACACCGCTTTGCCTCAAGAGAGAAGAAAACAGGTATAAAGGCACACCTCAATGGTGAACATTACTGCACAATGTTTCCTGCTGCACAATGAAATGGAATTGTGAGAGTTAGATTGAAAGTTTTCACAATGTGATAGAGAATATATTGTGCAATTGTGAAATGTTGTGCACCTATGGCCATGAAATGTGGGGCAAAAGTAATGCATACGAGCTATAACTCTCAAAATAGAGAGAGACTCTACAGCTATTCAGGAAGATTTAATAAAGTTCAGTATTTTTGCTGGTGAACTACAGGACAGAAACAAAAAGAATAGAAGACTCTAAGGAAAGAGACCCTCACAGTAATGAAATTTACAATAATTTATTAGAGTAAAAGATCAATTTGTAAAAAGTTCCAGTTGTAAGTTGTCTCTTTCAAAGAAAAAAGTTTTCTTGTATGAATTCTATTGCTGCCCATTCTACCCTCATGCAATATCTCTTTTTGGGTGGAGCAGAATGTAAAATAAGGGAAAGGAAACCACTCGCCTACAGCGGATCAATTGTGGAGTACAGAAATACCACAGAAAACAGAATTCACACTAGCTTTCGATCACTAGCTCTTTTTATAGCAGTAGCACACACATTTACACACACAATGATACAGACACCCAAACAGACAATCCCGTGGCCTTGCGAATACTAATTACTGATACTCAATTACTGATACTCAATTACTGAAAGTCACCTGAGCTGCTTGAGGTGGGGAGCGGGTAGATAAGAACATAAGGAAGGGGTAGTGGGAAGGAAAAAGGCAAGTCTTTGGACAGATGACTCAGTAGCTGCACAACAAGATGAGAAGATCACACAGGATATAACAAAAAGAGGAACAAAAAGAAAACTCAGAAAGATGAGAGAGAGGGAAGAACTGAACAGGTGCAGGAAAAGGGGAGGGAGGAAAAAGAAAAAAAGGGTGAATACGAAGAGGGAGAAGGGGAGTGAGGAGGGGGGGGGGAGGAGTACTTGAAAAGGAGCAAGAGAGGGGATGGAGAGAGAATGCCCACATGCATGTAAGGAGGCAGGGAAGAAAAGTACTGGGAGAAGGCAGGGAAGAAAAGTACTGGGAGAAGGCAGTGTACAATCTGGTCAGAGGAATGGTGTGGGCAGAAGAGGGAGGGGAAAGACAAGGTGAGGCAATAGGAACAGGTTAGAAGTGATTTAAGCTAGGTTGATTGCGAGAGCACAGAAACTGTTGGAGAGAGAATTTGCTCTATGTAGTTCGGAGAAACTTGAGCTGGAAGACCGTATCCAAATGGCCTGCATAGTCGCAGTCATTTGTGTTATGGTGTGCAGTGTGTTTGGCAATTGAATGGACACATTTGTTGCTTGCCACAGTTTGGTGGTGGCCATTCATGTGAGTAGACAGTTGGGTGCAGTAATTGCAGCACAGCTGTTATGTAATATGGCTGCTTTCGCATGTTGCGCTGGCGTTCATTGGGCTGGTTAATAGGTTTATTGGCTTGTTGGCTTTAGAGGATCAGATGGTATGGCCACATAGTCTTAATGATCCTGATTCGTGACCACTGTCATGGATCCTTTGTCTGTCTGGATTGTTTTTCAGGTTATAGATAGCAGTGTGTTCATTAGGAGTGATACACTCATGGCAGGTTGAAAAGGAGGAATTGCTGAAAGATTACCAGGAGCTAACTGAGTGGAAAAGGAGGCTGCTCACATTTTGGCAGAGGCTGGAACTGTTTTAAACAATGTTCTATGCGTGGTTTTGGTTGGCTGTCGTTAGTGGACTGTGTGACAAATAAATGTTTCCACAGCGAAGAACAAGTAAAGGAAAGAAGGTCGAGCATGGTTGAAATTAGGGTTGGGGCTAAAGGTGAGGTGTTTAGAAAGTACTGAGACTTCTGCAAGTGCCAGAGTTCTGGCAGAGAAATTGACAACACTGTTATGGGATAAGTGTTTTAGACTAGTGTGTTTCTGGAGGCTGGAGGAAGTTTTTGGTGGATGTGATAGGTGGAGTAAGTCAGTAAGGCATAGTCAGGAGGAGCTGATGGGAAGAGGGGATGTTAGGATCAGAGAGGTAGCCTTTTCTTGGCTGGGACAGCTTCTTCAAGTGACAGACAATGTCCTATTCAGATTATCATCACATCCCTGTTTGTCCAGACAATGTACCTAAGACAGTAGTAATAACTCCATTTGGTTGGTTTGAGTTTTTGCAAACTTCCGTTTGGACTCAGAAATGCAGCACAAACTTTTCAAAGTATATCGAGAATATACTGAGAGACCTCTATTTTGTGTACTGTTATATAGATGGAATTCTAGTGGCATCACAAGATGAAGAAGAGCACAAGAAGCATCTTCAATTGCTTTTCGAATGCCTCAGTAAATTCAACATCAGAATCATTCTGAACAAATGCATTTTCGGTTCAATAGATGTACCTTTCCTGGGATATGTGGTAACTGCAGAGAGAATTAGACCATTACCAGATCGAGTACACACCATTGTTGACTATCCACTACCTACAACAACAAAATAACTGCATCGATTTCTTGGCCTCATCAATTTTTACCAAAGAGCACTACCAAATTCTGCCAGTAAACAAGCAGAGCTTTTGAACCTACTCCTTGGGACTAAGAAAAATGATAACAGGAAAATTAATTGGACAGAAAATCTTCGACAAGCCTTTAACAACCCAAAAAATAGCTTGGTTAATACAGCACTTCTGGCTCATTCATCTTCAAATTTACCTCTAATTTTAATGGTTGATGCCTCAGATTACAGTATTGGTGCACCTTTACAACAAATCAAAGATAATAATCTGTAACCATTAGCATTCTTCTCCAAGGAACTGACAAATACAGAGAGGAATTACTCAACCTATGACAGAGAACTCCTCCCTGCCTACTTAGCAGTGAAGCACTTCCAGTACACGCTTAAAGGATGTGATTTTCCAATTTACACCAACCACAAGCCACTCACGTTCATGCTCAAGCAGCATTTGGACAAAGCTTCTCCACGTCAGATCCGAAACATTAGTTTTATTGGACAGCTCACCACAGACATACGTTACACTATGGGGAAGGAGAACCTCACAGCCGGCGCTTGTTCATGAATTGCTTCAATCACTATACCGCCAACTTTTACCATGGAACAATTGCAGAAAGCGACCGATGTGACGAAGAGCTTCCACACATTAAGAATACGAAGTCCCTTGCACTTCAAACAATAATGTTGCCAAATGGAAGAGAACTTGTTTGTGACATACCTGGAGATATGATTTGCCCATTTGTTCCTCAACAACTACGACAAGGAATTTTCAACTAGCTACACAATATAGCTCACCCTGGTGTTCAAGCAAGCATTAATTTGGTGAGAAAGCACTTAATTTGGCCCTCACTAAAAAAGATGTGAAGGCCTGGACTTCAGCACGTATTTCTCGCCAACGAAGTAAAGTCTGGGGAAACACCAACAGCCTAGTGGGACATTATCCTCAATAGACAAGATTCAGTCACATCAATGTGGACATAGTTGGGCCCTTATCTCCATCACAAGGACATTGCTATTTACTATCAATTATTGATCTTTTTTCCAATGGCCAGAAGCTGTTCCATTAGCTGACATCACAGCAGAAGCAGTTTCATTTGCATAGTTCCAACATGGATATCTCATTTTGGCATGCCTCATATCATAACTATTGATCACAGAAGGCAGTTTGAATATCAACTTTTCAAATTTCTCACAAGCACACTGGGCATTGTCCACATTAAAACAACAGCGTATCATCCTGAAGCAAATGGAAAAATTTAATGAAAGCATCATCAGTTAAAATCTGCTTTAAAAGCAAAGATGTCCGATGACTGGTTTTCAGAGCTTCCTCTAGTTCTGTTAGGGCTTCGCTCCTACATAATCCCGCAAGTGAATAGCTCACCAGTGGAAATGACTTACGATTCAGCAAGTAGATTACCAGGAGCATTTCTCAGTGAACAGAAATTAGTAACACAATGTAATCAGCATGTTATGCCCTTAGAATCCTAACATCAGTGTGTAACATGCAGTGCCCTTTAGTTACATATTATTCACATGTACACTCAATTCTTAGCTAGGAGAGTCTTTTTTGGAGAACAAATGCACAAAATATGAGCACAATTTTCAAACTCCGGAAAACAGTCATAAGAATAATAACCAAAAATACTAACTGAGATCACTGTAAAGATCTGTTCAGAACACTGGGGATTGTAACTGCTCCAAGTGAATAAATTTACCAGTCAGTTGCACACATCAAAAATAAAATTGGTAATTACTGCACAAACAGTTCTGTCCGTGACCACGCAACAAGAGATAGACTCAACTTACATTTACCAAGAAAAAATAAACATAAAACTCAAAACAGCATTTTCTACCAAGGATTAGAACTGTACAATAAATTACCAAAAGAAATTAAAGAAATTGCAAAAATACACTTATTTAAAAAAGCAGATAAAAAGTACCTGTTATGCAATATATTTTATACAATGAAGGATTACTTAGCTAAAAAAGAGTAGGTATTTGATAAAAAAAATTATACAAATAAATATTAATGATTATAAAATATCCAACATTCCTCATAACACCTTCACTTTATTTTTTTTTCTTCCTTTCAAGAAATACTTGCCCCCCCCCCCCCCCCCCAAGATAAGCATGGCACAATAGTAACACCTCTTCCTCTTTCTCAGCTCGACATCTCACTCATTATGGAAGGATGCTGACTCAGTTTTTCAGGATAGCAAATGGGAAGTTGCACTACAGTAAATTGCCTGGTGTGTGTGTGTGTGTGTGTGTGTGTGTGTGTGTGTGTGTGTGTGTGTGTGTGTGTGTGTGTGTGTGTGTGGTGACTGACAGTGAGATGAGTGAACAATGTGGCATTACATTATTAAATAAGTTATTTGATAAAAAAGATGTATTGTATACCAGGAGTAAATCTAGTGGTTATCTCTAACTAGAAGTCTGTAAATATGTGTGTGTGTACGAATTAGCTTATTTTAAATTGATTTAAATTTGTAAATACTTTGATATGTCCTATATCCTCGTAAAAAGAGATCTACGGATAAATAAAGCTACCACTACCACTACTACATCCCAACCTTTGTCTTCAAATTGAAGGAATAAATGAGGAGCCTAAGACTAGTTCCAACAGTACATCATGACCACAAAAAGATCTTTATTTACCCACAAATGATGACAAGCAAGTTCATCTTCGTTCAACATTATGCTGACAGAACACCACTTTAGCCAACATATGACAGGCCATATCTAGTCCTGTCTCGCGATGACAAGTACTTCAAGGTCAATATGTCAAGAGGCAACGAAACTATTGGCATTGACCAACAAACTGGCCTTCCTTCTGACAGACTACACATCGGACAATATGGAAGACACAGCAGGAGACACCACTTTGGATATTCCATCACACGCCATTCCAAAGACTGTCAACCTTCAGGAGACAACAGATAGCAATGAAGCCAATGCACCTTCACCACGAATCACCAGATCAGGTAGACAGGTCACATTCCCTCAAAAATACATGGACGCTGTCACTGTGGAGGGAGTGTGTGGTAGACTAGTGTTAATATTGTTAAATTATATCTGTTTACTTTGTTTACATTCCTTTTACTTAGCAACTGTTATCTCTGATTTCATTCACATCTACAATTTTAAGTGTTCATTAAATGTATAAATACATCATTTCTTGTCTTATGGTCCTTCTACCATAAACCATAATCCCATCCAAGAAGTAAAACACAACCTCAATCAGCTTCTCAAGGCCTCCTGTCCATCCATAGACCTGACACCTGAATCCATTTCCTTCCTCACACCAGCGACACCACACACTCCTTTTCTTTCATTTAATCCCCAAGCTTCATAAACCCAACCCCACAAGACTCCCTGTTGGTAGACCCATTGTGGCTGGATACGACACTCCTACAGAATGAACCTCTGCCTTTGATAAGCAGCACCTCCAAACTATTGTCCGTAACTGCCTTTCCTACATTCATGATGCTGCTCACTTGTTTCACTGCATCTTCACAATTCCTGTCCTATTTCACCAGAGTCCTTGTTGGTCACTGTGGATGCAATTTCCTTGTACACCAACATCTGCCATTTCCATAGCCTTGCAGCTATGAAATACTACATGTCCTAATGTCATTCTCAAACCAAACCCACCACCTCTTTCCTAATCTTGTTAACCAACCACATCCTGACCCCACAACCAGTTCACTTTCAAAAGCCAAATCTACAAAAAACACCATGGTATTGCCATGAATACTCACAAGGCACCATCTTATGCCAACATATTTATGGGCCAGCTGGATGAATCCTTCCTATCCAGTGAACACCTAAAACCTCTTGTAATATTCAGATTCACTCGTGACATTTTCGTGATCTCTACACAAGGCAAGGACAAGCTTTGCTCTTTCCTCCATAACCTCAACAACTATTCTCTAATTTGCTACAGCTAATCGTTCTCAACTTGTCGAGCCATCTTCCTAGACAATAATCTCCACTTTTCAGATGGCTCCATAAATATATCTATCCATACCAAGTGCAACGCAACCACCAACAAACACTACCTCCACTTTGACAACTGTCACTCTTTCCCCATCAGAGAGTCTCTTCCTTACAGTCTCACCATCTGAGGATTCTGCATCTACAGTCTAAAGCAGGAGTTGTTGACATATACCAATAATCTTACCAGAGCTTTTAACGACAGACTATTTCCTATCCAGCTCATCCACAAACAAATCTCCCATATCATCTGATTCCCTGTCACTAGTAAACCTGTTAACCGTCCAGCAGCCAGTGGACCTCTAATCACTCGGTCTCACCTTGGACTTCAAAAGCCAACTACATCCTCCACAAGGAGTTCAGCTACCTCTTGTCAAGTCTAGAGATGAGGGATATCCTATCCACATCCCTCAAAGTGGTGTTCCACTGCCCATCCAATCTTCAGAATGTACTTGTCCATCCCTATTCCAATGTTGTACATCGTGGATCATACCCTTTTAGTCGGCCCAGGTGTAAGACCTCGCTGACACACCCATCCACCTACTGCAGGCGTCACAGGCATTTCCTACATAACGAAAGGCAAGGCCACATGTGAAAGCAGCTATGTTATATATCAGATATACTGCAGTTACTGTACAGGGTTTCATGTAGGATGACAAGTAATCAACTGTCTACTCGCATGAATGGCCACCAAAACAGTTGCAAACTGCAAACTTCACCATCCAGTTGTCAAACATGTTACACACAACACAAAAGACTTCAACAGCCACTTCACTACATGAGCCATCTGAATACTCCCTTCCATAACATGTACTCTGAACTACACAGATGGGAATTGTCCCTCCAACACATTCTGAATTCTCGCAAACCCCCTGCCTAAATCTCTCCCCAACCTTTTCTCACTGCCCCATTTCACCTTTTACCTTCCCTTCCCTTCTCTTCTGTCCACATCACCCCCCCCCCTCCCTCCCTCTCTTCCTCCTTTTCAGTTACTCTACCTTCTCTCCTCCCTTCATATTCAGCTCTCTCTCCTATTCTCCCCTTCAGTTTCCACCCTCTCCCTAATCTCTATTTGCTGCACCCTCTGTAATCTTTTCATCTTGCGTGGCAGCAGTCACCTGTCCAAAAACCTGCCTCTTTCCAGCTGCCCCCTCTGACCTCCACCAGTTTTTTCAATAATCAAGTATCAGTAATTAGTCTTGGCATAGCCATTTGGATGTGCATTTAGGTGTCTGTGTGGTTGGTTGTGTGAATGTGTGTGTATTTTCTAGAAAAAGAGCTAGTGCTTGAAAGCTAGGTTGATTGCATTTTCTGTTGCATGTTTATGTGCTCCTTGCACCAGCCTGCTATAGTTGAATAGTTTCCTTTCCCTAATTTCCTTATTGCTCGAACAATTCTTTTCCTTACAAGATAGTAGTGCAACTAAGAGAGCACCAGTATCTCCATTGTCCCACACTTCAGACAAGACTAAATAGTGTCATTACTTTACTGAACTATTAAAAGAGAGCTTCAGTAATATAACTATGGTTGCTTAGTATTTATGAGCTTTGGTTGCTCTCTTTGCTTAAAACAGATTTATTTAAAGCTGTGTATTTGCAGCCTTCCAAGATTCCTAATGAATGTGGCTAACAAGAAACATTTGCTAGTGCGAAGAACTGTCAACTGTTCAGACATCACACACGATTATACCTGATGCTGAATATTACTCAGTTCCACAGTAATAAATTGTGGCATTTCTTACACTAGTGATAATTGGATAGGAAAAATAAATAGACCATTCTTTCAAACTGTCTAGAAACAATATATTTCACATTTGTGGTATATTTAAACTGAGACCAGTAACACTGCAGATTCCTTACAATCAGTTTCACTATCAAGTGATGTTTAAAACTCTCATTAGTATCTGCAAGGGCCATAAGCTCTGGACTTATAATACACACACTTATTTACAACACACACACAAAATGTGACACAAACTATACAAACAAAATTATAATTTACCAATGAAATACATCTCTATGAAGTTAGACAGTATAATGCTACTCAGCACAGGATAGGCAGGTACAAAAATCATTATCACAACAAATGCTGTACTTACATTTTTGCATATGTAATTTATGAACTGAATCAAAATGGGTTTGATAACATGTGTCCACAGTACACAAATTTTTCCAAGGGCAAGAAAAGTGAACAGCAATTAAGTTAAGTTGCTTGACAAAAACAAATTACTCATAATGAAATGTATTTTTGAAACACATTTAGGAAGGCAGTATGTTCATACATGGAACACCATTTCCTTAAGGCTGCTGAACAACCGCTGAGCCTCGAAAAATATATATATACACAACCTTCTGCAAAAATACAAAACCTTTCCAAAAACAGTGCAAATACTGAAGTAATTTCATCAGTAAAACACCATTAAAAATAGTCACCTTAACTTATAAAGTGAGCAGTAATTAGTTTCATCATTTCTGATGGAAAGAGAAAAAAATAAATATTTCCGAACACTGCAGTCACTATTTTGTGCCATGTCTTTCAGGAAGTATAAAATAATAAATATTTTTTCATATAAAATGTCTATGAAGTAAAAAGAAAGTATCACAAATCTTGGGTCACTTTGGCCCTGTTGTCAAGGCAATATCTCTCCCCCCCCCCCCCCCCCCCCCTTTCCCCCCATTCTCCATAAATGTACACGCACACACAAACACACCACACATTCGCGAACATTCTTCGAAGTACAAAACTGCACAGTGTCTTCTTAATACACACATCGTCAAAATTGCACATCACTTTTACATTTGAGTTGTCGGTGTACGTCTCATAGAACCCAACAGGGACTAAACGATTTTTAATGTTGAATCTGCATGCAATTTGCAAAGTGTTTTCTTTACACGAAGTGCTGTTAATCTCACAGCTGGGTTTGGGTGCCAGCACTCTTGCATTATCTTCGTTAAAGTCCTTAAAACCTGAAATAAAATATATGATTATAGTATTTATACAAGCACATACTATGATCCAACAATCTCATTTCATAAATGTAACATTTCTCTTATGTTACCAATAATTTTCAAAATAACTTAAAGATGAACATAAACTCACGTTCAAACTTATTGCTTTGGGAGGTACAGAGAGTAAAAGAGTATGGTGAGAAAAGGAACTGATGACAAAGAGAGAGAAAATTATACCACTCAAAACAGATTATTTCATAGGATAGATAAAAAAATTATTCGCGAAGTGGCAGCAGAACACATATACAAAAGACTTGTGATTGGCAAGCTTTCGGAGCCAGTGGCTTCTTCTTCATGCAGAATGGTTAAGGGGGAAAGAAGAAGGGTGTAGGAAAAGGACTGGACATAGCAAAGGTGGGAATGGATGGAGATAAACTTATTTTGTTAACTGAATCTTCCATCGGTTCTCCGTAGAACAACATCATAATAAATGAAAAGTATCAGTTTGCTTTTGTTCTACAGTACTGTAGAGCAAAAGAAACTGGTGCTTTTCATTTATTTGTTCAGATGCAGACTCTTTACAGCAATACACCACCATTCTCACATCAGCCTTCACTCCATGTAATTACCCCACCAGCCTAGTTAAAAAGTAGATTTTCCAGGCCATTACATCCAATCCTGATACTGCTGATCTTCCACAAAACAGCGTCAGAATACACCACTGGTGACTCAGAATTATCCTGGTCTGGAATGTGTTAATCAGCTACTTCGACAGGGCCATGACTTCTTAAAATCATGCCCTGAAATGAGACCCATTCTGTTTGAAATTTTATCCACCACATCTAGAATAGATTTCTGTCGCCCTCCAAATCCGCACAATATTCTTGTCAGACCCTATGCCCCTTCTGCACCCATCTCCCTACCCTATGGCCCCTATGCCTTTGATGGTCCCCACTGCAACACTTGCTCTTTGCTCCCTCCTACCACCACCTGTAATAGCCCTGTAACTGGCAAAGCACATACTATCAGCAGGAAAGCCACATGTGAAATGAAATGTCATATACCAGCTATTATGTAAACACTGTTCAACCTTCTACATAAGCATGATCACCACCAAATTATCAATTAGGTTGAATGAGCGTAGGCAGAGGGCATATACTGGCAACTCGCAATATCTGGATGCAGAGCATGCTCTACAACATGACTTTGGTGACCTCGACACTTGTTTCAACATATGGTTTCTTCCCCCAGACACCAGTTTCTCAGAACTCGGGAGATGGGAACTAGCACTACGTGTCCTTAGTTCTCGCCACCCACCTGGCCTTAATTTACGTTAATTTCTTCAGTATCAGCTTTTCTTCACTATAACTACTCTTTGCTTCAGTCTGTTTTAGTTTTCTACATCTTTCATTTTCTTTCCTGGCTATTTTTCACCGCTCCCTCACATCTCTGTGACGTACAATGCACTTGGCTTGTCATTCTTATTAACTTGTGCACAATGTTTTAGTATCAATCTCTGTCTTGCATATTACCCTGTCTTCCACCTTTAAAATAAGCCCTCAGATTTTCAAATCTTATCTGATGCAATCCCCATGTTCCTTCTCGTCCTGTATAGTAAAGTCTCCCCTGACCCACGGTTCTGGGTGACTTTCCCAAAATCTGCCTCTTTTCCTAGACTTCTCCAGTCCTTTTCCTTCACACTTCTTCCTTCCCCTTCAAGCCTTCTGCCTGAAGGAGGAGCCATTGGCTCTGAAAACTTGCCAATCACAAGAGACTTTTACGTGTGTGTTCTGCCGCCGCTTGGTGAGTAAATTTTTTTTATCTATCCAATTAAATAATTTTGTCAATAATTGATTGTGATCGTTGTTATACAATCAAACCAGATGATACTGTTAGTTTCACATGTACTGTGGAGGTGATAGTGGAGGGTGAAATGTGAACCAAATAGATAGAAACTACCGAGAAGATCTGTAGAAGGATAATAAACAGACTGTTTTCCACACCAAAAGAAATACGATAGACAGAAAACAGTGAACTGGATAAAGAAACTTATATACGCAGAAATAGATGAGACACAAAAAACAAGATGGGAGATGGGAGAGGGAGAAGGATAAGGGGGACCGAGGGGGGACGAGGCAGGTGGGAGGAGGGGGAGTGAGGCACTTGTCGAGCTAGTGTTGCCTTTTAGCTAATTGCAGAGAAAGTACTAATTGAAGTTGTCAATGTAACAAACTCATAATAACGAATAAACAACTAATTGTCTGGCCTTAGCAGCCAAAGATACAGAGAGAGTGAGTGAGTGAGTGAGTGAGTGAGTGAGTGAGTGAGTGAGTGTTGGGGGCGTGCGCATTCTCTCTTGTGCACTCATGTACACAACTCTTGCTCTTGGTCTAATCGAGAAGAAAGCCTTTTGGTCAAAAGCTTACATGTTTTACAGTCTTTTTGTTGTGCCTATCTTTGACTCAGCATTGACACCATATAGTGAGCAGCAGTCTATCCTTTTTATAATCCTTTCATTGTTCCATCCTGGGTTTTCTATTGTTTGAGTACACAAGATGAAGTTCTGTAATTTGTTGCTTCCAAAATAGTACATCATCAGGTTCTACAGCCACATAAACGGGTTTGTACAGCATTGTTTTTGGAAGTGTCGAGGTGTCAAAAAATAAACTACTGAAACCAATGAAGATGTAAGTAAGCAAATTAAAAGAACAGTATGCATAAATGCCATGTAGAGAAAGTGCTGACACCCAAATGCACACTCAGATAAGCAGATGTGTGCATGTTTGCATCTTTATCTCCACTTCAACACAGGTGTAGGTTTAAAGATGGGTAAAGGGTACAACTGGAAATATGTGCAAGGAATGAGGTGACAGATTGGGTTTGGCAGTAGGTTGAGAAAGACACACACATTAATGCCATGTGTACAGGGACTTTTGTTTAAAAGGAAGTGGCATCAACAGTGACATTCAGTGTCTCTCATTGGAATGACACAAGAACTGTAACGAGGTGATGGAGGAAGGAGTTTGAAGTCTTTACAGAGGTGTATATCAATGGGCACACAGTGGCTCTTGTTGCCTTTAGGTACATCATTATTTGTAGCACAGTACTCCAACAAAAATGAACTTACCTCATCAGAGTACCACCTCTCTGATATAATGGGACGGATCTTTTTTATGCAGACAACTGTATGCATATCTTCAAATGATGGGTCACTTGGAACACAATCATAGTAAGGTAGTTGATAGTCATCTGCTGCAGTGTGTTTGTTACCAGTAACACACCTCCGGCACATTTCCCAAAAAACAAGGCCTAATGAGTACATATCAGCCATCTTAAAAGCTTCAAAAGCTGTTGTATCAAGTGTTTCATCCAAAACCTCTGGTGCCATATAGCGCCTCGTCCCCACACGAGTATTTGGAGCAATATCAATTTCATTGCTTTCACTGAAAAAGGAAAGAAAAAGAATATATTTTAAATGGATACAACACAATAAAGACATATGAACAAAGGAACATTACTATATTTAAGCACAACTAAAACAGATAACCTTGGGTATTCTCAGACTGGAAGCGACAATATGACACAGCATGTCAGATTGCAACATTTCATTGATTCAGAGACCATTTTCTGCAGAAAGAAATGTTAGAAGATAAACTTTGTAGATTGATGATGTACAACCTTACAGATAAAACTCTAACTGACACTGCAGTTTTGTCTTGATGAAGGTGCTGAACGTCGCATCAACCCCAAGAGCAACCGTCATTCTGGATATTCATCTTATGGTGTTGCAGTTCTTCTTATGTTTGTGCTTGCTATGAAAATAGGATGAGGAATTCTGTCTTATGCGAGACACCTTTTCAGTTTCGTTTTACCCAAACATGTTTCAGCATTTTTTTGTGCTACCTTCAGTGGGTTATTCTATTAGTGTAAAATTTTTGTTAGATATTATCATTTAGAGAAACTTTGGTACAAAATATTCACAATTATAAACGAGTAATACATCATTTGCTTACACTTCACAGTTGAGATATGTATTAACAATACGATGCACTTTATGCTGTTTATTACATTAAGTCTAAAATTCTAATTACAGCTGTAACTTAATTGGTGAAAGAGTGGATGTATGTCTTAGTTTACATAACTTACATGAAGCTATTGGGTATTTACATCTGTAGCTAGTCTGCTACACAATCTACAACTTGTCATCTGCAAACAGCAAAACTTAATTTTTATTTCTCTGCTTATTATGCATTTAGGAACAGAAAAGAGTATATATCACACTTTTGTGTGTGTAGCTTATGGTTTTGATGTAGTGTTTTCTTATATGTTTTAGCGTGGTGAGTACGCTGATTTCTGTGACTTATGGTCATTTTACAATGCACTTTCTACGAATTTTCAAACATGGGCTGAGTTCTCACCACGATTACATGTTGTTGTAGCTGTGTGTTATTGATTTGTTTCATGGCATGTTTGTCGGGCGAGGCACGCAAGTTTGAAGTGTATTTGGTGTGTGTGTGTGTGTGTGTGTGTGTGTGTGTGTGTGTGTGTGTGTGTGTGTGTGTGTGTGTGTGTGTGTGTTTCAAGACTGGGGCACGAGAGAGAGAGAGAGAGAGAGAGAGAGAGAGAGAGAGAGAGAGAGAGAGAGAGACCAAACACTGCAAATGCCAAATGCCAAATAAACTTCAAAATTGCAAGCCTCATTCAGACAAACATACCACCAAACAAATGAATACTACACATCTACCAAAACACATAATGGCAGCGAAAACTCTGCCCACGTATGAGAATTTGTAGAAAGGGTGTTGCTAAATGATTACTAGTCACAGAAACCAGAATATTCACCTTGCCAAAACATATGAAAAACACTACAACATCAAAACCACAATATACTCATTTCAGTTCGTAAATGCGTAATAAACAGAAAAATAAAAATTACATTTTGCTGCTTGCAGATAAGTTTTAGATTGTGTAGAAGACTAACTAACAACATAAATAACCAATAGCTTCATGTAAGGTATGTAAACTAAAGCATACATACACTCTTTTACCAATTAAGCTATAACTAGAACTTTACACATACTGTAATGAAGAACAAAGTGCATCAGGTCGTTAACACATATCTGAACTGTGAACTGTAAGCAAATTATGTATAATATTTGCAACAATTATTCATTCATAAATGTAAATATTTTGTACCAAAAGTTTCTCTAAATATTAATATGTACCAACAATTTTAAAGTAAGAAAATAAAATAACTCACTAAAGATAGTACAGAAAGTGCTGAAACCTGTCTGGGCCAAATGAAACTGAAAAGGTGTCTTGCATAAGGTTGGATTCCTCGTCCTTTTCTGGATATTATTAGCTGTGGTGAACAGGGAATTCTGGCACTGCCATGAGATGCTGCATACGACATCAGAAGGGAGACTTGCTGTGCTCTGACACGGACAAATAATGCCTTGGTTGCAGAGAGGTCAGCACTTTGATCTCTATGTGAGGATCCTAATATTGTAATCTTGCTGGCAGATAAAGACAATGCAACCACATCCTCTCCAGACCAATGTACTTGAGCAAGATGAACCAGTTATTGGACGACACTGCATACTGGACCAAAATACAACAGAGAACTTTAGATCTTCCTCAGACCAGCATGACCTCTGATGATGTGCTGAAGAGACTTCATACACAAGCACCTGTTCCTCCCAGACTATATGGATTGCGGAACATTCGTAAGGATATTGCACTTCTTTGACCTATTGTTATTAATATTGGGCTGCCGAAATACAATTAGGCTAAAAATGTAGCAGCCCAATTGAGCCCTTTAGTGGGAAAATGTGAGCACCACATTCGAAACTCGCGTTTTGTCTGTCGGCTCAAGAACTTGCTACTTCCACCATCAGATATTTTCATTAGTTTCGATGTTGTTTCACTTTTCACTTTAGTGCCATTACAGATATCACTATTGCTGATTATGGAGAAGCTAAAAGGGGAATTTATTGATTTGTTTAAGCACATGCTCTCCTTGGCTTACTTTTTATTTAGTAACCAATATTTTGAACACACTGGTGATGTCACTTTGAACAGACTGACAATGTCACAATGGGTAGCCCATTCACACCCATTGTGGCCAATATTTCTATGGAAGATTTAAAGAGGACGGCACTCCAGTCAGTGGAGATGAAATCTATGTGCTTTCAGCGATATGTGGATGACACCTTTATTACCTGGCCCTAAGGTACTGCATCACTGGATTCACATTTACAACACCTAAATTCTCTTCATTTTAAGATCAAGTTATGATAGAGATGCAGAAAAATAGCAAACAACTATTCTTGGGTGAGTTGGTGCAGAGAAAGTGGGATGACACTTTGGGTCACCCTGTGTACCGTAAACCTACACTTACTTTGACACACACACACACACACACACACACACACACACACACACACACACACACACACAGACACACACACAGACACAGACACAGACACACACAGGCAGACAGAGAGAGAGACTTATACTTACAGGCTATCAGCTGCCACATACTGTACAACAAAGTGTGTGCTTAGAACATTGGTTCACAGAGGATAAGCCATCTGATGTGCTACATCACCTCTGTACCGATTTTTAGAGAAGTGATATTCTGAACAGTAGAGTCGCTGTTCCTTATGCCTGGTGAATGTTAGACAAAGAGAGGGGCTGGGAGAAAGTGATGACATGTCAGGCATATTTCTTCAAACACTGAAAGATAACTGGAGAAGTTAAATGTACCTTTTGTCTGCCAACAAAACTCACAGCTCTTATTAGGCCTAGTGAAAGATGATCTTGGTTTAAAATGCCTGATGTCTATACAATTCCTTGTAGCTGCAAGACGTCATACAGTGGACAAACTTTTCACACTGCAGACAGATGTGTTGCGTATTGATGCTACACACATCTGGACCAACCAGAGAAATCTGCATTAGTCTAGCAGTACAGAAAATACTATGGAATTTAAAAAAATTCTCTGGTACAGTGTTATTAAAACAGCAGCGGAAATACACAGTTTTACAAGTCTTCCGAAAAGGGATGCAAGATACCAACTTAGCAAAGCATCGGATCCAGTGCTGGCCATGTGAAAATCACAGTGACCACGAAGAAGAACTGTTGATTGTACAAGTGATTACCTGCGGTGACATCATAGATATTCAGATGACAATGAAGAGTATGGGCATACACCAGCATAGAGACATATATCGGCAGGCGGCTCTTGATGGAGGGTGCTGGTTTGGCCAATGGCAGCACACAGTATTACTGATAGGCTATGTGTGCGTGTCAAAGCTGTTGGTTCATCATCTGACAGCTGGTGTAGCTGTCTCTCTCACTACTGTTCAAGATATCTCCGCTACTGGTCACCAATTTTGGTACGTTCTTCTCGGCCTGGTGTAAATAAGCAGATTTGGTCACAGCCTTGGCAGTGTGTGTGTGACACACCTGATGATGTCGGTCAATCATGTTGGTGAAACATTCAGGATGACATCTCACACCTCACCCGAGAGCCATATTTACAACTAGTCCACTGGGGAAGTCTCAACAAACACAAGTGTTAATCTGTTCTCTGAAGGCCATGTGCTGATGTTACTGACTGCCATATTAGCCACATTATTATATTACAATTCCACATCTTTCAAAGAAACACTTTTGTCATCTGTAAAGAGATGAATGTGTGTGTGTGTCATCTGTCACATTAAGTACCAGATCTCAAAATCTGCCCTGATACCTCTTTCACAACTGGCCGCAAAGTTTAATTTTGTTCGGAGAGCTTTCTATTCCCTTGATGTAAAACATTATTTTAGCCCATCTGATGACATTCCTCAGCATTTTGCAGTATTGTCTGCAATAAAATTCTGTTGCCAGACTATCCATAATATTATGATACAGCTCCAGCTTTGACCCACATAAAATTTTAATACTATTACTTGTCCATATTGATTGCTTATTAGTAATGCAATCTGTCCGCACTTTTTTAATCAGAAACTGCCGTTAAAGAAAGTGATAAAAGGTCATCTGTGTTGTACACATCTAGCCCTTCGAAATTGGCTGTAAATGTCTTTATTGGAAGCAGATTCTAATCTTTCAATCCTTATCTGTGGTGTAACTATGTCTTGATTCCTTTCAATGTTACCATCTGTGGAGCATGGTCTGACACACTGTTACTAATTTGTGACACTGTGTCCCAATTAGCTAGAACATCTATGAAGATTTTGTCCAAGAGTATGCTGCAGTTTCCCTGAAATCTAATTGAAAAGTACGTAGTTTGTACCAGGTGTTAAGATTCAAGTAAATCCATGAACATTCTTTTTCTGGAGAATCATTCAGAAAGTTTATATTAAAAGCCCCACATAAAATCAACCAGATGTCTTGGTTAAGAACTGAGGCTAGCATAGCATCAAGCCTAGAGAGGAAAACCCTGTAATCTGAACTAAGAGATCTGTAGAGGCCTACAATGAAGATTATTCATGGGGAAAATTGACTCTCTTCAGCATAGCCTTCAAACATTTTACATTTACAATGTCAACTCTCAAACATAATGTATTTGGCATAAATGGTCATTCTTCTCTTCTGCAATGTATGCTTACATAGAAATCAGGTAAGGTGCACCCCCTCCCTCTACCCCCAAAGGAAGCTGTAGTATTTCTCTCTGGTACACCGCAAATATGCAGTTTATATATTGGATATGAAGAATCCATCTAATATTATGGAACAATTTAACATCTTATGCAACACCAAAATCATAAAGGCACAAGAGAGAGAAATGAAACACAGAGTAGTTGACCCTATTGTCCCTCACAAACTTGTTAAGTTCATTTGCAATATATGTGAGGAAGACATAAATATAATAAAATATCCAAATTCACATTTTATTTCATACTTGCAGTCACTATCATTTGGCAACCCTACACTACAGTATACACTTTACATTAATAGTGCTCATGTAAGAATGCAAGAAGAATATACTTACCTAATATACCTCACTGCCAAGCCAAAGTCAGCAATCGCACACTCTCCATTCTTTTTGACAAGTATATTTTTACTCTTAATATCTCTGTGTGAAATGGCAGGTTTGCCTCTAGTTCCAAAAATTTCTGTATGCAAATGAGCTACACCACTTGCTGCCGATAATGCTAGAGTTAACAGAGACGACGAGTCTAGCACGTGTGTTTGAAGATAGTCGTGAAGAGACCCATTTTCATGGTAGTCTGTTATTAATAGCATTTGGGTCCAAGAGCCTGTACCTTTAATATCGGCAGCTATGAATCCTGGAAACGAAACAATCAAGACTGTAGTACTGATTTGTGTTACACATTACAATAAAAAAAGGAACATTAAATATTATGCTACTAATAGGCAAAATTAACAATAGTAACATACCACCAATGAACATAACTTGCACTTAGGTGACAGAAGTCACGAGATACTTCCTAGTATCATGTCAGACCCCTACAGTGCAACAACCTGACGTTGCATGGCTCAACAGGTCGTTGATAGCCCCATGCAGAAATACTGAGCCATGCTGTCTCTATAGCCATCCAGAATTCTGAAAGTGTTGCTAGTGCAGGGTTTTGTGCACAAACTGAGCTCTTGGTTCGGTCCCATAAATTTTCAATGGGAGTCGTGTCAGGTGATTGGGTGGTCAAATCATTTTCTCAAATTGTCCAGAATGTTCTTCAAACCAAACATGAACAATTGTGGCCCAGTGATAAGGTGTACTGTCACCCGCAGAAACTCCAATGTTGTTTGGCAACTTTAAGTCCACGAATGGTCTTCAAGTAGCTGAACGTAACCATTTCTGGTCAATGATCACTTCAGTTTGACCAGAAAACACAATCAGTTCCAAGTAAACACAGTCCACACTGTTTGAAACCAACCCCACGTTGCACAGTGCCTCGTGTACAGTGAGTCCATGGCTTCGTGCGATCTTCACCCCTAACTAAACCAATTATCAGCTCTTACCAGCTGAAATCTGGACTCATCTGAGCAAGACACTGTTCACCAGTTGTCTAGAGTCCAACCGATATGGGCATGAGTCCGGGAGAGGCACTGCAGGTGATGTAGTGCAGTTAGCAAGGCACTCGCATCATTCGCCTGTTGCCACAGCCCGTTAACATAAAATCTTGCTGCACTCTCCAAATAGATATGTTCATCATAGTCATTTGTCATATGTCCCACACTGATTTCTGCGATTATTTCAGGAAGTGTTGTTTGGCTGTTACCACTGACAACTCTATGCAAATGCCACTGCTCTGTGTCCTTAAGTGAATGCAGTTGGCCAATGCATTGCCTGTGGTATGAGGTAACACCTGAAATTTGGTACACTGGGCACACTCAACACTGCGGATCTCTGAATGTTTGATTCGCTAACGACTTCTAAAATGGAATGTCCCATGCATCTAGCTTCAACTACCATTCTGCGTTCGAAGTCTGTTAATTTCTGCAGTGCAGCCAAAAATTAGAATGGAAACCTTTTCACACCAATCACACGAGTACAAATAACAGTTTCGTCAATGCACTGCCCTTTTTGTACCTTGTGTACGTGACACTACCACCACATGTATATGTGCATATCACTATCCCACAACTTTCGTCACTTCAGTGAATTTATATTGCAAAATAGGATTTTTCAAATATTAAACTGGGGAAACATAGTGTGAATCCTTTGTGATGTTAAAGTCTCATGAGAGAATGCTAAAATCTGTTACATTTAGTATTAACAGCTACGAAGGAAGTGGTGCAGCAAGGCTTATGAAGTAGGCAAAGCAAGCTTTAAGGCAGTCTCTTGAGATCTGTAGCCACAGCAACCACACAGACCTCCATCTCTGCCCGCCCCCCCCCCCCCCCCCCCCCACAACACTCCCAGCTTGGAGTATGCAGACTGTTTCAAGTGGCCTTCTCTCATATGGAATCATACGTTTTGCACAGTGATTTTCTTTATTTTGTATTTCTTACAGTTGCGGGGTTGTTATTTTATCTGACATTCCTATTTACTGTCAACAGCAAGTTCAACAAATGTTATTCAGGGAAGAAAAGCAACATAGCTCTCTCAGCCTGGGCATTGTCATACATGGTCAGCCAAGAGAATGGTTTGAGCATTACAGGCCCAAACTGCCACCAAGTATTCTTGATAAAGGCCCCAATCATTCTGTTATTATTGATAACATGCCTACTATGGCAAAAGCAAAACAGCAGACAATTAGCTTTGGTGTCAAAATGTTAAAGTAAGTGATAAATTTAAATAGGTGGAGGTTATGGACCTAACATCTCTCCATAAGCCACAGTTGTCTACATATAAAATATACAAGTTGACAAATACATAAAGGCTTACAGTCATTGGGCATTCACCTTGCCACTACATTCCAACCCAGAAGAATGGATGTGGACCAAATTGAAGGTTACAATGCCAGCAATAATAAAAACAACAACAACGTCTACAGTATGGCACTCGGCAATGTAGCTATAATAAAGCCACTTCTGAAAACTTGAACAAAGCAACCAACCTTACACAGCACATCACGGAAAAAGCTATGTAGAATGAAACTATTTTTAAAATTTGTTATAAGAAATGACGTGACAATTAAGTAATGGCAATGTTACTTCAAGCATGTCATACAATAAGAGCGAGGGGGGGGGGGGGGGCGACCCAAACCACACGCACACGGCCTTAACAGGAAGACCGGAGAATAGGGAAGCATACAAGGCTGCAAAAAAGGTCGCAAAAAGAGCACTGGCAAAAGCAAAGGCTGAGGCAATGGAAGATGCATATGAAAAGCTGGAAAGACAGGATGGCAGGCAACTCCTACGGATTGCTAAAGCAAGAGATAAGGCGACCAAGGACATATCAAAGGCAAATAAAGGATGAATCAGGTGTAGTAGTACATGACCCTGAGAAAATCCTGAATTGGTGGTGGGAATACTTCGAAGGGCAAATGATAATTAATTTAGACCCTCAGCTGCCAACATGTGGTGTTGATATACCTCAATGGGGACAGCTGGAAATGTGCACCCCGACCGGGACTTGAACCCGGGATCTCCTGCTTACATGGCAGACGCTCTATTCATCTGAGCCACCAAGGACACAAGTGAATAGCACAACTGCAGGGACTTATCCCTTGCACGCTTCCTGTGAGACTCACGTTCCCAACTGCCAACACTCTACGTACGTAATGCACCTAATAGATATTTGCCCATCCACTCATTGTGGACAGTTGGTAATGTGGGTCTCACAGGAAGCATGCAAGGGACAAGTCCCTGCAGCCGCACTATTCATCCGTGTCCTCAGTGGCTCAGATGGATAGAGCATCTGCCATGTAAGCAAGAGATCCCAGTTGGGGCACACATTTTTAGCTGTCCCCATTGAGGTATATGAACAACGCCTGTCTGCAGCTGAGGGTTTCAATTAATTATGATTTACTCTAGAGAAGCTGCACAGTCATCAATGGTATCTGTTCTTTCGAAAAGTTACTATCTCATATACACTTTAAAGGGCTATTGAATGAGGAAAAGGTACGAGAGAATTATGACGAAAGAGAGAGAAATGAAGGAATGACCCAAAGTATAAGTAGGGAAGAAGTCAAACACACAATGAAGAAAATGAAAAATGGGAAGACCCTAGGGGCAGACCAAATCCCAACAGAAGCATCGAAAAGTCTTGGAGAATAGGGAACTTTTGTTCTCTGGGATCTAATGCCGAAGATCTGGAAAGGAGAAAGAATGGTGCATGCGTGGAGGAGCAGTATACTGGTTTCCATTTACAAGGGGAAAGGGGGTATCCAAAACTGTGGAAATTATAGAGGGATAAAACTGATGTCTCACACAATGAAGATCTGGGAAAGGGTAATTGAGAATAGGTTGTGTCTAGAAACTGAAGTATGTGAAGAACAGTTTAGGTTTATGCTGGGAAGAGGGACAACCAAAGCGATTTTATACTAAGGCAATTGATGGCAAGGCACAGGGGAAGTACAAGACGAACTGCATATGGCCTTTGTCGATCTTAAGAAGGCTTATGACAGAGTGCCGAGGCAAGAGATATGGAGATGTCTGAGAAGTAAATGCCTGCCACAGAAAATATCAATGTGGTAGAAGACATGTATGAAGGTGCAATGTCATAAGTCAGGAGCAGTGCAGATGCAACAAAGGCATTTCCTGTGAGAGTAGGACTACATCAGGGATCTGCCCTCAGCCCATATCTCTTTGACCTTGTCATGGATGGACTAGTCAAAGATTTGAAAAAAGAGGCACCTTGGAGCATGATGTTTGCCGATGATGTTGTAATCTGTGAACCCACTCAGGAGGCACTTCAAGACAAGCTTGAACAAAGGAGAAAAGCTCTAAAGGAAAGGGAAATGAGAATTAGCAGGGTGAAAACAAAGTATATGTGTACAAAGGATGCCAAATACCTATATATTAACCTGCAAGGAGAACAACTGATGCTGGTCAAGAAATTTAAATACCTAGGCTCTTACACGCAAAGTGATGGAGGACTGGAGGCCAAAATACAACACAGGATAAAAAGTGGATGGATGAACTGGAGGAAACTGAGCAGAGTACTGTGTGATAAGAAGGTTAGCTGCAGAATGAAAGGAAGGCTTTACAAGTCTGTGGTGATGCCTGCAATGCTGTATAGCACAGAAACTTGTCCAATTACAAAAGTCCAAGAGAAAAAGATGGAAGTGGCAGAAGTGAGAATGTTAAGGTGGATGAGTGGGGTGACGAAAAAGGATAGACTAAGGCATGAGTACATCAGGGAACAGGGAAAGTGGGGTCCATAGGGAATAAAATCCAAAAGATTAAGCTAAGATGGTACGGACATGTGCGGAGAAGAGGGGAGTACTACGTTGGGAGAAGAACTGAAGACCTAGAAATTGAAGGACGAAGGAGAAGAGGAAGACAAACTGAGGTTGAAAGGGCAAGGTAGCAGGGGATCTACAGGAGAAAGGATGGCTCAAAGAAGAAGCAGTGGATAGACATTTATGGTAGAGAAGGACCCATCAAAGCAATACCAACCCCACATGATGTGGGAAAAGGCTGCGATGTTGGTGATGGGAGCTATGGGAGTAAACGGCAAGGTTACTAGTCACGCGATTCCAAAGTCACATGTGGAAGAGAGGGGGTCCAGTAAAAGTGGACAGATCCAGACAGAGGAGTCAAACTATAAAACAAGGAAGTTAAAAGACACACAGTACAAGGCAGAAAAAAGTAACCAAAATCTAAGAACTGGAAAAACAGAGGAATAAGAGAGTGATCTTTGCAGGGGGGAGTAATCATGGGTTCCAGACTGCGAAATCATGAAGAGGGACCTCAACCACAACCACACTAAAAACATAAAAACCACTTTCATGTAGGAAACTGAGGACCAGTTCAACCATCTGTGAATCATCTGCTAATATTAAAATTAAGGAATCTGGAAGACTATACTTAGTATGAAGAGTCACAAGAAGGGGGCATTCCATCAATACATGCGATACTGTCGGTCAGGTTCCACAGCGACATTGTGTGGGTGGTTTGTTACGCAAGAGGAAACAATGAGTGAGCCTGGTCTGACCGATGCTTAGATGGCATAAGACAGTGGACTCCTTCAGAGGAGTGGAAGGAAGAGCGCCACACTGTAGCAGACTCCTTGATTGTGATGATTTTATTACTGAGAGCAGTAGCGCAACAGGAGTCATTCCACTTTTGGGCAAAGAGAGATTTGTTGTAGATCCACATATCCACAGCTGGAATCATTAAAGGGAATGGAAGGTAAATATCTGCTTCAGTAGCCAACAGTCAGCCAGTTCATTCCCTGGGATGGCCACATGACTTGGGACCCAGAGAAAGAACTGATAAGGTGGCACGGCCGAGGGCAGAGAGAAGGTCACGGATATCAGAGACCAAAGGGTGACGACAGTACCATCGGCCGATAGCCTGCAGATTGTTCATTGAGTCGGTACATATTAAAACACTGTGGAGGGAGGCCTAAGTAATAAAAAGAATGGTCCTGTTAAAGGCCAGCAGCTTTGCTGTGAGCACACTGCATGATCCCAGCAACAAACGGTGTTTCAAGTCAGTAGGATACGTAAAAGCGTATCCCACCTTTTCTATAGCAATAGAACCAACAGTGTAGTATTGGAACACTGCAAGGATGAAACGTACAAGATGGCGGAAGACCATAGGGGTGACAGGGACCTTAGGACCATGGAATAGGTCAGTCCTAATTTGTGGTCTATGCAACATCCAAGGGCAGGTGTCGGAGGAAGTACATAGGGTGCATTCCAGTGACTGGAAATGGCGATCCTGACAAAGGGAAGTGAGACACATTCCAACCAGCAATCTCACCAGTGGGCTGTTATCAGGAGGGAGACATCACTCATTTGCAAAAAGGACAGGATACATGGGATGGTCAGGGAATTGGCAAATAGCGATTGCAAAAGAAATCAGGAGTTGGCTCCACTGTTTTTGTAGATGGGGGAATGCCTGCTTCTGCGAGGAGATTGCAAACGGGACTGGTGCGAAGGGCACCAATAGCTAGACGCACCCAACAATGGTGAACAGAATCAAGCATTTTCAGAGCAGGAGGAGCTGCTGAGCCATAAACCTGACTACAATAATCTAGTCTGGGCAAGACCAGAACATGGTACAGCTGGAGAAGAGTAGCACGGTCTGTACCCCACGATGTGTGGGCCAGGAGGCTGAGAGCATTAAGCTTCCTCATGCATGTAGACTTCTGGTGGCGAATAATGGGAAACCACATCAGTTTTTTTATCAAAAATTAAGGCCCAAGAAAGGGGACTGTGCTACAACATCTAGTAGCTGGTCACCTAAATAACATTGTGGATTGGGAAGCACTGCCAATCGACGGCAAAAAGCATAACCCGCTTTTTTGGAGGGAGAAAATTGGAAGCCATGGAAGACTGCCCATGCAGAGGTCTGTCACATGGCACCTTGAAGCCAGTGCTCAGCAGATGCTACTGATTGGGAACTGCACCATATTCAAAAATCATTTGACACACAACTCAGGGTAACCATAGGCCTAACAGGGGTTACAAGCCCAATGGTGGCTATGAGGAAGAGTGATACACTTAACACAGAACCCTATGGGATACTGTTCTCATGAATCCAAGGGATGCCGAGATGTGCCAACTCGAACCTGGATGGGCAGATAAAAATCTGAAGGTGACCGCAAAAGTGCCAGTCATGGAGAGCGAGTAAAATGTGATGAGACCAAGCCTTGTCGTATGCCTTATATAGATCAAAGAAGACAGTGACAAGGTGCCGGCAGTTAGCAAAAGCCTGTCAGATTGCTGTTCCCAATCTGAGCAAACTGTCAGTTGTATATTTTCCTTCCCAGAGGCCTCACTGATACGGGGACAAAATGCCCCACGATTCGAGTACCCAACATAATCTGAAGTTAACCATCCCCTCACGCAGTTTACTACGTACGTTCGTCAGGCCAATCGGGCAGTAACTGTCAAGAAACATTGGGATCTTCCCGGGCTTAAGGATGGGGATAACTATACTGTCAAGGCACTGCAATGGCAAAGCACCTGTGAGCCAAATGTGGTTGAAGACCCTGAGTAGATGTTGCCTCTGGATAATGTCCAAATGTTGGATCATTTGGTTGTGGATGGAATCCAAGCTGGAAGGCTGTGTCATATGAAGAGATAAGAGCCTGCATGAATTCTCCTTCAGTTAAAGGTTCATTATAGGGTTCAGCTTGGTGGGGGTTGCAACAGAGGAGGGGTCTGCTCAACTTGACGTTTCTGCTGAAGAAATTTAACAGGACAGGAGGAGGATGCTGATGCCATCACGAAGTGCATCGCAAGGCATTCTGCAAGGATCAGTACACAGCACACCTTGAAAGAAAAGATGCTGGACAGTTGACTCTTGCTGGTGGCCCACAAGGCTACGGAGCTTGGACCAAACCTGCATTGAGCCATACATCCCCAGGCAGGGGACACGGCATTCATTTTTACTTTGCTTGAAAAGGTAGATAGCCTTAGCACAGAGACACTTAAAAGGAGGAGGCTGGCCTGTGTGGGGTGTCGTTTAAATCACAGTGCCCATCAACAGTCCTGGACAGTGACTGCAACATCGTTGGTCCACCATGGTACTTGTCAACGACGAGGGGGACCTGTGGCTGGAATAACAGCAGTGCCAGGAGCATGAAGAATAGTGGCAGAGACGCTCCACATGACCACATCAATGCAATTCAAGAGAAGTATCTAAGTGTGCAGCAGATATGTATAAAGGCCAATTGGCCCTGTGGAATGCCCACCATGGGGGCCTGTCTGCCTGGCAGTGGCAGCAGTACGATAGAATCACTGGAAAGTGATCACTGTCACAATGATCATCATGGAGTAACCAATGTAGGGAAGCCATGAGAGCAGAGGAGATCTTAAGATCAATAGCAGTAAAGGTGCCATGAGTGGCATTGAAGTGGGTAGGGGAACTGTCATTTACGAGAGAGAAATCAAAGTCTGTAATAAGCTGGTCAATTAAGAGACCACTACATGTTGAAAAGGCACTTCCCCCACACAGGGTGGTGACAACTGAAGTCCCCGAGGAGAAGAAATGGGCGCTGGAGTTGCTGTATAAATGTAGACAGACCAACATAAGGAAGTGGTCTGCGTAGAAGGAGGTAGACATTGCAAACGATGATTGCTGGAGTTGTTTCCACTCTAACTACTATTGCTTCCAGGTTGGTATGAAACGGTTCCAGTTACTAATGACATCTGAGCAAACCAATGTGTAGACCCCTCCACATGCTATCCCGGGGCAGCATGGTTTCAATGGAACACCCAATAACTAGGAAATGTTGGAGAGTGGTCATCACAGAAGAGCGTTTCTTGAAGAGCAAAAGAGAACGCAGAACAGGAGGAAACAAGACACGGTATTTCCAGTGAGTGATGATGGTATCTGTTGCAGCTTCACTGGATTATCGTATGGCGAGAGTCCAGGAGAGACATAAAGGAGCTAAGCAGAGGTCAGTCTCACGGCCAGTGGTCATCACCAACACGGATGGAGTGACATCCACAAATAATATGTCACACTTAGGTTGCGAGGGGGGAGATAGCGCCTACAGGTGTGTGTGTGTGTGTGTGTGTGTGTGTGTGTGTGTGTGTGTGTGTGTGTGTGTGTGTGTGTGTGTGTGCGCGCTTTTTTTTTTTGGGGGGGGGGGGGGGGGCACGCATGCCCACGTGGGAGTGGGGAGGGTTGTCCTGGGAATTATATTTCTCCTTCTCCTCCACGTCCTCTTTTAGGGGTGGAGGAGGGCACGGCACAGAGGGGGTATAGGTTTCTCCAAGATCCGGAAATGAAAAAGTCTGGGCGACCTTAGGGCTCACAGATGGTGGTAGGCTTGCGGCCTGAGAGACTCCGGAGAGAGCGATCGGGGAGGGGGGGGGGGGCTCACCACTGGCAGGTGCCGGAGAAGGGGGGGGGGCAGGTTGCCAAAGGAGAGGGTTTGGGAACTATAGGGGAACTGGAGAGGGGGACAGGGCTGGGGTAAGGAAAAGGTAGGGGGTGGACAACAGGATGTGGCAAAAGTTGAAGAAAGTGATTCCGGATGGAGGCTCTCATATTTGTGGCAAGCCTCAGCATAAGACAGGCACTCCAATAACTTGTACTCTTGGCTCTTCTTTTGTCTCTTGTAAGCTGGGCAATCTGGCAAGCAAGGAGAGTGCCAGTCATGACATTTGACACACAAAGTTGGTGGAACACAGTGGCTTCCCTCATGGATTGGGCGGGCGCGCGCGCGCGCGCACACACACACACACACACACACACACACACACACACACACACACACACACACACGTCCCACTGTACAGCGGGAAAACATGCCCAAAATGCAGGCACCGACAGGGGTGATGGTACGTACGGATTCACATCAAATCTGTAGCACTTAACCTAGACCTTCCCTGGGAGGGTATCCCCTAGAAAGCCAGAATGAAGGCGCCAGTATTGGTGCGATTGTCTTTACAACCCTTCTGCACAAGTTGAACAAAATTAATGCCGTGTCGCTCAAGATTAACCTGGAGCTCCTCATAAGTTTGCAGGATGACATCGCTATGAAAAATCACTCCCTACCTGTACCTATTCAGTGACTAGTGAGTGATAATAGACACTGGGACATTGCCAAAATGATCACAAGCATGTAGAGCTACAGATTGGGCGGCAGAAGAAGCTTTGATTAGAAAGCCCAACCGCATCTTACCGAGACATTCCACTTCACCACACTTGTACCCGATATTCTCCACAAAAACCAATGGCTTTGTGGCAGTGAACGTGTCCCCATCTGTCCTAGTACAGACGTGGTAGTGGGAAAAGTGTTTATCCCAAGACTGCAAGCTTGGCCTTCCTCCCAAGGTGTAGCCAGGAAGGAATGGCTGGGTCATACGAAGCAGCATTCAATGATCCTTCATTATATGAAGAGACAGCCACTTGAGAAAGGTCAGATTTTTGCAGCTTGATACGCTTCATGTGCCAAGCACCCATCCCGATACCACCCACTCCAATCAGACGCTCTCTCCATGGGTGCCACCCTGCTACAGCAAGGGCCACCTGGCATGGCGGCCATTGCTGAGAGTTCTTATGCTACAGGAAGACAAGTGACTACTCCCTGGCATACATGGGGAGGGAACAACTAGGGCCTCCATAGTGTGATCCCTTTGTTATCAGGGGGCTCACAGCAAGACAGGTAACAATAAAGCCCCACCACAAGGCTGGATACAAATGCTAGTGACTTAGCAACCTAGCAGGATGGAGGGGGGGGGGGGGGGGGCTATGGTGGGGAAAGAAAAGGCAGAGGAATCCACACTTCAGATGCTAGGGAGGGACTGCTTTCCTACATAGTTCACATTAAAAAAACAGAAAATTAGAAGTGTAGGTCAAACCTCAAGTGGGGACCTGAAAGCCAAAAAGGATGAAAGAAAGCAGACAGGAGGAATAAAATTGCAATCAATTGATGGAACCAGTTGGAAAGCCAGGTCAACATTAATCTGAACACAGAGAGACAGGAAGGAGGGGGCAGTGAGCAATGGGTAAGGATAGGAAGGGAAGGGAAGGGCAGGGTGAAGGAAATGCAGCCAGGGAAGGAAGAATGGGCTACAAGAGCTTAGGGCCCCATGTGCACCCCCCCCCCCCCCCCCCCCACACACACACACACACACACACACACACACACACAATGTGTTCCCTGCTTGGGGGGGGGGGGGGGGGGGGAGGGGTGTTATTTTTATTATTGCTGGCAGTGTAACCTTCCATTATGTATTGCAAATTAAAACTGAAGGAACTGGAAAGTGGTAGGAAACGGAGAAGATGAGATCCCCATAAACAGAAAGAAACTAGTTGTTGAGGGTTTCAAAGGGAGCATTAGCAAAACAAGTGCCCAGCACAGGGGAAAGAAATACAATTAAAGATAAATTGGTAGCTTTGAGGGATGAAACAGAATGCAGCAGAGAATCAAAATGGAAATGCCTAATAGGAATCCCTGGATAGAACAACAGGTCTTTTAATTAAACAACGAAAGTAGAAAATATAAAATTGCAACAAATTACAGCACAGAAAAGAGAGCAGTTTCCAACACAGGTAAAAGGTAGTTCCAAGAGGTGGAAAGAGGTGAAGGAGAAATGGCTAGAGGAGCAATGGAAAGCTGAAAAATTATGCACGGCTATGGAAAAGGCAGATGCACTGGGAAGCCTATATTAAGCAAAGATAGGAAGACTGGAAGGTGGAAGGAATACATTTAGAATAGCTACACAACAGAAATGACCTGGAAGACGATATTAATGGAAAGAGAATGAGAGATAGATGAGGATAGGATGAGGGATGTGATATTAGATTAAGAATTTGACAGTGCACTAAAAGACTTAAGTTGAAACAATGTACTTTAAACTTACAACATTCCAAAAGAATTATTAAATTCTTTGGGAGAACATTACATGATAAAACTGTTCCACCAGTTACACAAGATAAATAATGTAAGTTAGCTACCTTTGGATTTCAGGAAAAATTCAATAATTTAGAATAAGGTGTCGACAATGTTGACTGTAAGGTACACTCTGAAATTCTGAAGGTAGCGCAGATAAAATACAGTTGCCTACAACTTTTACAGAAACCAGACTGCAGAATAGGAACTGAAGGTCATGAAAAAGAAGCAGTAGCTGAGACGGGTGTGAGAAAGGATTGTAGCCTAATGGTATCCCTGATGTTCTCGATTTTCTGTACTTCTTGATAAAAATGCAGATTGTAGAAGTAGTCCGAAAGAGAACTGAAATTCAGAAAGAAGAAACAAGATTTAGAGTTTTGCCGATTGCAAGAACAATTGAACAGAATGCACAGTGTCTTGAAAAATAGATTGCAAGATGAATATCAATGAAAGCAAAACCAAATGTAATGGAATGTAATCAAATTAAATCAAGTGATGCTGAAGGAATTAGATTAGGGAGTGAGACACTAAAACGGGTAGCGAGTTTTGTTATTTGGGCAGCAAACTAAGTGTCAATTCCCAAAGTAGGGAGGATATAAAACGCAGACATAGCAATACATCAGGTGATAGCTCGCAACCTGGGGTCAAGGAATCATCAATCTGGTAATGGATGGAAGTGAAGAGGGTAAAAATTGTGGTGGGAGAACAAGGCTTCACTACAGTAAGCAACTCAAATAGATGTAAGTTTCAACAGTACTGCAAAGATGAAGAGTATAGAATTGCATGGAGGTCTGGATCGAATCATTCTTCAGGTTGAGGACAGCAGCAGCAGCAACAAATTTACCATGTGAATGCAGCATCTAAGCAAGCTATTTTTGACTTGTTTTAAGTTCAGTGGAGCAGCATAATTAATTATTATAGTATCAGCTAAGTTCTTGGAATGTGCACAGTATCGGGTATTACAGTGTAACTTAATTCCTAGTAAACTTTATCTCATTTGTCAGCACTCAGATCAAAGATGGGGGAAAATGACAATAGGTCTTTTATTGACTCCTGCTTAGTAATTTGCTCTCATGAGCTTCAAGAATGATTAAAGAATTAGATGAAAGGCAGTAAATGTATCTTCAGGATACGTTCATCTACCCACTCAATTATGGAGTAATATTAACATGCATTGATGCCAAGTGACAATTTATTTACACACTTAAAAAATGTAAAGATAATTTTAATTACAATTGCACAGAATGTCAAGGCCATGGATTCTAAATGGTGGAACTAGGGATTGGTAAGCACACATGACTTGAAACAAAAAGGAAATTTATTTTAAGCATCTACCACTGCAGAATTTGAATACAACCACTGGAAAATTAAATAATAGCAAATAATAACACACAGTATTTCTGTAATCCATATACTATGCCTCCTTTATCTTTGGAACAGGAGAGAGAACATACCTAGTATATTTTCATGACGCATTAAAACTGTCTGGTAAATTTCTGTTTCTCTGAACCAACTTGCTTCTTCTGTAGTAAAGAATACTTTCACTGCCACTTTCTCTCCTCGCCATTTCGCCAGCCACACTTCTCCGTACCTGCCCTTCCCCACAGAATGTACCATCTGTATTTGCTTTGCTATAGTGCGCTGAACCTATTGAGGAAAATCAAAATATTAGAAGCTAATAAACCATAGTAATCATCTAGTACAAAAATTTGTGCTATCTATAGAGCAAGGAAAGGTCTTCTTAATGGCTGATCTTCCTTATTACATCTTTTTATTTCTTACACAGAACATGGGACTTGGTCACACAAATATTAAATTAACTGTTAACAATGTAGGAAAAGATTTACCATAAAGAAGACAAGTAAAATTGCGGACAGGCATGATTAAAAGACACACTCATGGAGTTTTCAGCCACAGCCCCCGTCTCACTCACACACACACAAAGCAAACTCCAGACCTGAGTCTCTCTCTCTCTCTCTCTCTCTCTCTCTCTCTCTCTCTCCTGATGAGGGCTGTGGCCGAAAGCTAAATGTGAGTGTCTTTTAATCATGCCTGTCTGCAGCTTTATTTTTACTTTTCTTCTTCTTCTTCTTCTTCTTCTTCTTCTTCTTCTTCAGTAAGTACCAATCTATCTATTCCTACACTGTTTATATTCCTACCTGGAGTTCCTATTGTTTGAACTAAAAAAAAAAAAAAAAACTGAAATACAGGTTAATGAGCTACAAACAGATTCTAATGATGAACTAATGCCCCTTAAAAATACTACCCCCACAACATATTTATTACAAATTTGTAAGTATCATACCTTCAGTAAGTAATTTTACTGTTAGGGTAGTAAAAAGAGGACTTTTCTCTCAAACTGTTCAAATAATAAAAGTAACAGCATACTGATATGCACTAAAAAGTATATTCAATACCAACCATTAACTTAAATTACATGGAAAATGTACTAATTATTTTCCATACTGTACACAACATCAATATAATGAATAATTTAGGTCTTCTGTTTGGTGGCTTGCAAAAGGAGTGTATTTTACTTACAACTGTAGTGAAAAGTGCTTTTACATTGTCTGTTTCCCCATTTAGAACAGCTGAGAGCAGACGTGCCCTTTTTAGAATTGGCCAGAAGTATTTCATTTCCTTTAAATAAATCCAATCGGGGAGACCATGAAGTGCTTTCCTTCAGAGAATCAGCAGATTTTTGCTGGGCAGAGGATTTTTGAATATTCGTACATTAATGTGTGAGGTTTTTTGAGTCGACTTTTGCCATTACTGGTGGGATTTATTATTCAGAGTGTATATGCGGACAAGCAAAAAAAATTCCCGGATTTCTTGGTTAAAAATACACTTTCTCCCGGGTGGAACAGTTTTTCCCTGTTAATTGACAATATATTTTCGCTCGGAACTGTAAACTTATCAATCCTTTGAATGGTTACAGTTTTATACATGGGCATAGAATTTCCCAGCACTTTAGAAAGCGAAACTCAGGGGAAAAAAACACCTTTTGGAAAGATGTTTGATGTGCAGTAACATGTATGCTGAATATTTTCTTATTACGAAATTATAAATTCGAATTCCACCAAACACCGCATGTTACTTTCAGAAGCTCTGAAATTGAGATTGTGATGTGTATTTGTAAGCCAGTCATAGCACATGTGACGTGATCTCACCAGCTGATGACAGCGGATATTCAGAGCTTCGAACACGTGGTATAGTCGGCCAATAGCAGCATCACTGTTATGTAGTGTGAACACACGAACAGGGAAAGTGAATGGTTTGAATTAATATATATAATGTTGCTACAAGAAAAACAAAGCTTTCACATATAATATTGGTCTCGAAGGCCAATAAGCTGAAAGAGAAGCTAAGCTTTCACATATAAGGTTGGTCTTTTATGCAGTATTACATTTTAAGATATGTCACACAAATCTGCCATTAAATTTTTTAATAATGACATAAAACTGTGATCTTCTGGGCTATACATTCTTCTAAATGGCTCGTCATCAAAGAGCTGATTTTTAACTGAGTCCCAGATTCTTAGTGAAGTAGGCTTCAACCTGATATTATGCTTTCAATGCGGTTTTGAGATGTAAATTTCCTTGGGTACCAGTACTTTGTTATCTCATGCCTGTATCTTTGTTATGGCATAATGCCATACATGCTAGAAGATGAAAACGTACACTTGAAATGCCCTGAACAGTTGAAACTAGCAAACAGTTTGGAATTAAACCCTTTGTTTCAAATTTATTGACTGCCTCAGAGGAAAAGATTAATAAAAGAAAATTTCTTCAGCAAACCGATAAAAATAACTTCATTGTTTTGCATGGCAATTAATGCTTGACTGTCAAAGGTGGAACTGAAATAAAATTTTAGCCTTCCGTAATTATGTGAATGTATTTTAACTCACATGATAGCTCCCGGCCAAAGAAATAAATTTTGTTTTCATTTGAAATGAGTACAGTAGATACAGAGGAAACAGCAAAATCACTAAATGTAAACACGGGTCACACGGAGACTACCCACTGCCCTATTATAACCCAGACTGCTCTGCGTATCAGACCCATATCTACGATATTTCTGAACCAGAGCAATAGTAGATAGTGGCATCCCTCAAGCGTTTGAGATAGGAAGCCAAAAAGTTTTAAAAAATCAAATTTTCAAAAATATGTTCATTTTGTAGCGCACATCTTTCTGAAGATGTCTGATACATAAAACATACGTGTCCAAGGAATTTTAAGACATGGTATTTGATCGTAAGTGTGTCAAAGTGCAGTGCCACACCTCTTCACACAGCATTCTTCTATCGCACGTCACTGTATTTCGGTCTGTGGAATTGAAAGGTGTATATTTTGTACTGGATGCCATCAAACTATACTCGGGACAGTGGAAATTAAAATGTCCTATGGTACCTCTCCTGCTTCCAGTCTGCTAGTTTGACATCCTGCCTCACTTTTTTAAAATAAAATAAAATAAAACAAAACAAAAAAAACAGAAAATTTGCACTCTTTACTCCCTATTAGCTAACAACTTGCTGCTTTGTGTGACATAAAATTAAGTATAGAACACACAAAACCAGTAAAGAGAAGAGAGAAGCAAGACAGTGCACATTTCTTCAGTCCTAGCTCCTAAATTTTTTTTGTCTCTATTCTTACTACAGCTTTACATGGCGTGCTTTCCTTTCTGCGAAAGGATCTGTTACCTCAAAGTTTGTCAAACCTTTTGCTACATGAAAAAGGTACTGTAAAAGCTGTAATTACAAATAGGCCCAAGACTGGTGTGGTTTCTCGACCTGATTACCTGTATTTTGGCACTGTCTGTGAGATAAAACAAAATAGGCCTTTATAATACTGCAGCAATTGTAACACACGCCAAATAAACGAGACTGTTTTGACAGAAATGGTCATTTTTATAATACTCCAGAATATAATTCTCAAAGTACCAATATCAAATGCCTATTAAGCCTACTACAAGCAAAAAGGTTTATGTTAGGAAATAGTTTTACACTTCATTCATATGCTCCAATTTCCCAAGCAGGAGATCAAAAAGTAGTAGTGCGAAATTTTTATATAAATTTGGAATCGCCATGTTCTTCCATAATTTAAGTGATGTCATCGTTTCTTCTCTACATCTACATCCATACTTCGCAAGCCACCTGACTGTGTGGCGGAGGGTACCCTGAGTACCTCTATAGGTTCTCCCTTCTATTCCAGTCTCGTATTGTACGTGGAAAGAAGGATTGTTGGTATGCTTCTGTGTGGACTCTAATCTCTCTGATTTTATCCTCATGGTCTCTTCGCGAGATATACGTAGGAGGGAGCAATATACTGCTTGACTCTTCGGTGAAGGTATGTTCTTGAAACTTTAACAAAAGTCCGTACCGAGCTACTGAGCGTCTCTCCTGCAGAGTCTTCCACTGGAGTTTATCTATCATCTCCGTAACACTTTTGTGATTACTAAATGATCCTGTAACAAAGTGCGCTGCTCTCCGTTGGATCTTCTCTATCTCTTCTATCAACCCTATCTGGTGCAGATCCCACACTGCTGAGCAGTATTCAAGCAGTGGGCGAACAAGCGTACTGTAATCTACTTCCTTTGTTGTCGGATTGCATTTCCATAGGATTCTTCCAATGAATCTCAGTCTGGCATCTGCTTTACCGATGATCAACTTTTTATGATCATTCCATTTTAAATCAATCCTAATGCGTACTTCCAGATAATTTATGGAATTAACTGCTTCCAGTTGCTGACCTGCTATTTTGTAGCTAAATGATAGGGGACCTATCTTTCTATGTATTAGCATCACATTACACTTGTCTACATTGAGATTCAATTACCATTCCGTGCACCATGCGTCAATTCGCTGCAGATCCTCCTGGATTTCAGTACAATTTTCCATTGTTGCAACCTCTCGATACACCACAGCATCATCTGCAAAAAGTCTCAGTGAACTTCCGATGTCATCCACCAGGTAATTTATGTATATTGTGAATAGCAACGGTCCTATGACACTCCAGCAACGGTCCTATGACACTCCCCTGCGGCACACCTGAAATCACTCTTACTTCGGAAGACTTCTCTCCATTGAGAATGACATGCTGCGTTCTGTTATCTAGGAACTCCTCAATCCAATCACACAATTGATCTGATAGTCCGTATGCTCTTACTTTGTTCATTAAACGACTGTGGGGAACTGTGTCAAACGCCTTGCGAAAGTCAAGAAACACGGCATCTACCTGTGAACCCGTGTCTAAGGCCCTCCGAGTCTCACGGACGAATAGCGCGAGCTGGGTTTCACACGACCGTCTTTTTTGAAACCCATGCTGATTCCTACAGAGTAGATTTCTAGTCTCCAGAAAAGACATTATACTCGAACATAATACATGTTCCAAAATTCTACAACTGATCGACGTTAGAGATATAGGTCTATAGTTCTGCACATCTGTTCGACGTCCCTTCTTGAAAACGGGGATGACCTGTGCCCTTTTCCAATCCTTTGGAACGCTTCGCTCTTCTAGAGACCTAAGGTACACCGCTGCAAGAAGGGGGGCCAAGTTCCTTCGCGTACTCTGTGTAAAATCGAACTGGTATCCCATCAGGGCCAGCGGCCTTTCTTCTTTTGAGCGATTTTAATTTTTTCTCTATCCCTCTGTCGTCTATTTAGATATCTACCATTTTGTCAACTGTGCGACAATCTAGAGAAGGAAGCACAGTGCAGTCTTCCTCTGTGAAACAGCTTTGGAAGAAGACATTTAGTAATTCGGCCTTTAGCCTGTCATCCTCTGTTTCAGTACCATTTTGGTCACAGAGTGTCTGGACATTTTGTTTTGATCCACCTACCGCTTTGACATAGGACCAAAATTTCTTAGGATTTTCTGCCAAGTCAGTACACAGAACTTTACTTTCAAATTCATTGAAAGCCTCTCGCATAGCCCTCCTCACACTACATTTCGCTATGCGTAATTTTTGTTTGTCTGCAAGGCTTTGGCTATGTTTATGTTTGCTGTGAAGTTCCCTTTGCTTCCGCAGCAGTTTTCTAACTCGGTTGTTGTACCACGGTGGCTCTTTTCCATCTCTTATGATCTTGCTTGGCACATACTCATCTAACGCATATTGTACGATGGTTTTGAACTTTGTCAACTGATCCTCAACACTATCTGTACTTGAGACAAAACTTTTGTGTTGAGCCGTCAGGTACTCTGTAATCTGCTTTTTGTCACTTTTGCTAAATAGAAAAATCTTCCTACCTTTTTTAATATTTCTATTTATGGCTGAAATCATCCATGCAGTAACCGCTTTATGATCGCTGATTCCCTGTTCTGCATTAACTGATTCAAATAGTTCGGGTCTGTTTGTCACCAGAAGGTCTAATATGTTATCGCCACGAGTCGGTTTTCTGTTTAACTGCTCAAGGTAGTTTTCAGATAAAGCACTTAACAATATTTCACTAGATTCTTTGTCCCTGCCACCCGTTATGAACGTCTGAGTCTCCCAGTCTATATCCGGCAAATTAAAATCTCCACCCAGAACTATAAAATGGTGGGGAAATCTACTCGAAATATTTTCCAAATTATTCTTCAGGTGCTGAGCCACAGCAGCTGCTGAGCCCGGGGGCCTATAGAGACATCCAGTTACCATGTCTGAGCCTGCTTTAACCGTGACCTTCACCCAAATCATTTCACAATTCGAATCTCCGTCAATTTCCTTCGATACTATTGCACTTCTTATCGCTATAAACACACCTCCCCCTTCACTGTCCAGCCTGTCTCTGCGGTATACATCCCAATCTGAGTTTCGGATTTCATTACTGTTTACATGTGGTTTCAGCCAACTTTCTGTCCCTAGTACTATATGGGCGTTGTGACCGTTTATTAATGAGAGCAGTTCTGGGACCTTTCTATAGACGCTCCTGCAGTTTACTATTAGCACATTAATATTGTTATTACCTGTTGCATTTTGCCTACTCCTGCCTTGCCGCGTCTCAGGAGGCGTCTTGTCGGGCCTAGGGAGGGAATTCTCTAACCTAAAAAAAACCCATGTGCACTCCACACGTACTCTGCTACCCTCATAGCTGCTTCCGGCGTGTAGTGCACGCCTGACCTATTCAGGGGGACCCTACATTTCTCCACCCGATAGCGGAGGTCGAGAAATTTGCACCCCAGCTCTCCACAGAATCGTCTGAGCCTCTGGTTTAAGCCTTCCACTCGGCTCCAAACCAGAGGACCGCGATCAGTTTTGGGAAAGATACTAGAAATAGTTAGCTCTGATTCCACCCCGCAAGCGAGGCTTTCCGCCTTCACCAACTCCGCCAACCGCCTGTACGAACTGAGGATGGCCTCTGAACCCAGATGGCAGGAGTCATTGGTGCCGACATGAGCAACAATTTGCAGTCGGGTGCAGCCAGTGCTCTCTATCGGATCCACATCTTGGATGAGACCCCCCCCGGCAAGCAGACAGAGTGAACACTGCCCTTCTTCCCCGACCTTTCCGCTATTTCCCTAAGGGGCTCCATCACCCGCCTAACGTTGGAGTTCCTTCCTCGTTCTAACAAACAATGTTGTTATCACTAATTCTGTATTCCTGCCAATGTCAAAGCTTATTTGCCGGTTAACTTTACTAACCCTGTCAGAATCACCAGTTTAGTTATCCCGCAATTATTCTCTGGTCAGGCATTATTACGTGTTTGTACAGCGTGTTTTTCATGCTACTTCCAGAATAGACCTTGAAGCGGCTGCTAGCCGGAGACTATACAACTGGCCCTCACTAGTATAACGGTCTGGCCAAAAATTTGTCAAAATTTCCTTTTCTTGGACACACCGAGAAGTTAATACGTAATCTTTCTTACCTGTTATTCCTGTTAGTTGTTTATTCGCACTCTGGTAGTCTGAATCTATGGATTTCACTGGTAATCATAACAACGCTCATCATTCGCAAACCCAATCAACCACATAATCAGACAGTGGTTGTCCTCCTTTCATTTGGCTATGCTATGCTATGCTTAACTTGTATAGCTCCTTTTGTCTGCAGGAAAGTTTATTTCTAGATGTGACGAGGATTCCATTGACAGAGACATCACATACACTATGCACACATTCACAAATCAACTTATGATTCATTCAGAAATCAACTTAGAATGTGTTCAACAATGTTCAAAAACCGACACTGACACATTTCAAAGTCATACGAATAATCGATAGACCAACATGCACTGGATGCTAGGCGCTTTGTGAAACAAGCTTGGGTGTGCCAGTAAAATTTTTCCTGGTAGGACCTAGCTGCCCCCCCCCCCCCTCCCCCTTTTTTCTGTGACTGCTTACACAGCCAACAGCCACGTTTCTGTAGCCAGGAGCGGGAGAAGATACTACTCAATTGTGCATGCGCATGATCCCACTTTTAACTGCTAAAACAAATCTAATGTTAACAGTGTGACGTCATGCTCATCAGAGACAATTTGTTGTTACAAAGCCTTTGACATATTTTTCTGTTGGCAGACGCTTGTATTAGCACTGTGTTTTGTTGCTGTATATGGCGCATTTCCTTTGCAATTTAAGTTTTATTTTAGTTTTTTCTCTCGTTCATGTTTGATTGCTGCAGTATTATTCTGCAGTAGCAGGATTCAGTAGTATCCTTTGTTAGAGTATTGGTTCTTACCAGTCAAAATTTAAAAATTTAACTGATAACAATGAAAAATTAATAAATAAGTATTAGTGCATTGGCTACTAGCAAGGCCTTTGCTGTACGCTTATGTTCTACTGGCACTGTTGATCAGGCTAATGTCCGTCTATTTATACGAGGGCCAAGAATCCAGTATAAATAAAAAAACTTAGATTAATTTATGGCTAAAGCCATTTAGCCTAGGTGGGTTATCACCCAATCGTTGAAAGTATGATAAACAGCTATTGCCTTCATTGTAAGTGAGGCTCTCTCATTAAAACTAAGAAACATCAAATGAACACTCTAGGTTAAGGATCCAGCTGGGATGTACCTCAGTGAGCATCACTATGGTGTGCCTTACTTCACAGTAACCCTTACTATTGACAGGCACAAGGTAACACATACTTTACATGGGTAACTAACTCTACTATTGATGCAGTTCGTAATTATTAACCTGTGGTTACCACTGAATCTGTTTTTATCAATGCCACTAGGCGGTTGTGTTTGTGCGAAATGGTATGCACAGGACCACCGGCTTTATGATAATGACTAATTATGTTTTCTGCTGTAACACGCAATAATAATCATGTCAGAATTTTATTTGTTTAAGTTTTCATTCTGACCAGTTAATGTGGAAAGGATAGTTGCTACTCACCATATAGCAAAGATGCCGAATCAAAGACAGGCACAACAAAAAGACCGTTGGAAAAGTAAGCTTTTGGCGACCAAGACCTCCGTCGAAAACCCACCCACCCACCCACAACCACCCAGAGAGAGAGAGAGAGAGAGAGAGAGAGAGAGAGAGAGACTGGCTTCTGCTTCCAGAGATTTGTGTGTGTGTGTGTGTGTGTGTGTGTGTGTGTGTGTGTTTTTTTTTTTTTCAACAAGAAGGCCTTGCTGGCCGAAAGCTCACTTACCGTCACTCTTATTCGTGACTACGACTCAGCACCTCCACTATATTGCGAGTAGCATCTATCCTTTTTATAATATCGTTACATTCCAACCTGGAATTTCCATTGTTTGATTTTGCCTGATCAGTTGTGTTTCTCATGCAATATTTAAATTGTTGGCTAACTGTATGTCGTATATGGTGCATTTTAAATATCAGTATTATCAGCCAACTGTGCACTGATCAGATTGACAGAAAGGTGGAACGTCCCATAAGTCACCTTAGTTATTCAGATTTCTGTTTCATAATAAAACTGCTTGTGTCTCCCATTTCTCTTCCACCCTCAACAATTCCAAGGTCTACGCAATGACTTATCGATAGTCAAGCTGGATCAATTTCTGGTGTCCAGCACTGGTTTCACTATGGAGACACTGGATTGTTGAATCTCTCACCTGATTCCGAAGACCAACCCATTGTAAGGCTACAAAATTTGAAACTGAAGGATTAATAGAACAGATTGTTTCAGCCCAAATAACCCTCAAGTTAAAAAAACTCAGCGCTACACTCCCCAACCACGTTGCCCTTTTACAAATGTTTAAACAATTATCCCGGTATCCTTTAAGAATATTATTACTTTCCTAAGTAAGTCTGCCTAGCTGTTAAGAACACTTACCAGCAAAGGAAGACCAGATCCTGAACCAGAGCTCTGGTCTATTAGCTCCTGTAGTGTACCACTATTTGTTAGATATGGATCACAACTGTGTTCCATATAAAGCCGTCTATCTTCACGCTTTTTGTACCTATAGACAAAGAAACTTATGAGTTAGTCTACATCCTTCATTTACCCACACAAAGTTAGAAGTCCAAGAGAAGTGGTAGGAGAAGGAGAAGGAGAAGGAGTAGGAGTAGGAGTAGCAGTACTACTACTACTACTACTACTACTACTACTACTACAGAGTTCTCACCACAAACACAATCTATACTTTAAACAAGTTGTCGTTACTGGTACACAACTCTTGTGAGCACACACAATTTTAATTGATAATGAATCATTTCTCACACAAAAGAACAGAAATGAATCAATATATTTCAATAGAGCTCATGCTAAGGGTGTTATTTTATACCCTTCAGCAAAATATATTCTTTAAAACTGGTGCAACATAGCTATTTGTCGGCACTAGTAGGGATCACACTTATTCGTCGAATTCCCCATTTGCTATCCATAGGTTTGTCGAACAAGTGCACATACGTACACACCAAGTTTGTCAAATTTAACCTCACATTTGAAGCTGCTGTCATCATGTTGCAAAGCATTATGACTAGTGGGAATAGCTACAATGCAGGCAAAGCATTTCTTGCTTTTGACTTCAGCACTGTGTACAATGAAAAAAAAGGAAAGATGTTGGCCTGGAGTATCATTGAAATTAAAAGATAAATAAATGCATGAAAATCTGCCGAAGGAAATATCAAACTCAGTACCTGATGATTACATAAACTTTCTCCAGACAGACAGTCAAACTTCTAATAACTTGTTACAATAACTTCACACTCACACTGATGAACACACTGTTATGTGACAATCTATTCTTTTCTACTCGATCCTCTAATCAAATTTTATTAAAATACACAATGTGGAAATACATCCACTGCCCATTAAAAACAGATAGCTCTGCTTTTTTAATTTTATCTCATGTGATGTGTATACAATACTGATTTTCTTCAATGCCTTCCTGTGTAATATATGGCTGGGGAAGATGAAATAGCTCTATCATTTTGGTTATTGACAGTGCTCTTATTTCTATCCTTTAGCACAGTTTCCATAATTGTAGAAACTCTAAAGACAATGAGATGAACTCTTTCTTGCTAAATCTGAGCAGTAAAATATTATGAACAATGTCTGCCATCTTGTCAAATGTACCATCAATCAAAATTCCTCCTTAGCATGTCAAACAAAGCCACACACTGCAGTATAATTTGACAAGCTAGAAAAACTGGAAAACTGTATGAGCATTTATGGACACCTTAAGAAATATGTATTTTTAGCTACATTCTAAATTTACAAATTGAGATGTGTAAGTTGATATAATTTCTGACCTAGCAGTACTAATGCTGTAATACAAATGTCCCAATGTCAAAATAAGGATGTTATCTTTATGTGTCAGGTGTATCAAGTAAGTGGAAAATTCCCATGTATACCACAATGGCACACACATTTCAGTCTGGAAGTAGTAAAGTTCATTAACTTGAGACCAACAAGAAGTATCAATAGGAGTATTCCTGCATATTCAAGCATTTTGAGAGTTTTTAAGTCTGTCAGTGAATGGAACAATTTCAAGTATGGTACTTCCACAAGCAGTTATGAAGTCTTTGCTTGGTGTTGGAATGCAATGAAGTATAAATACTCTCTCCATTTACAGTAGAAATATTAGTCTGAATGGCAGTAAAAATTGCAGGTGTGATATCAAAGGTTAAAGTTCCGACTTTCTTAAGAGCAATGTCATTAATTCAAAATAACAAGCTCATTTGGAGATAAACAGAAAGAGATATTGGCTCTAGTCTCAAAGTTAAATTTGATTCATAATTGACGACAATAGCTGCAAATAAAGGATGATGACAAAAAAAATTGTCATAACAGTTACAATATATATTAACTTATGCAACCACTGTTACTGAAATTTCAAATTTGTATTATCGAAACAGATGCATTATATTATGCCTCTAAAATGCCAGAAATAATTAAATTTTACCGAAAATTGTTTTATTTGTGATCTCTGCTGTTGACAAATATGAAATCAAGTAGTGTGCACTGTGACTGCTTTGCCATCTAAACAGGTCACATTTACAGTTTCCCACCTCTTCCCCCTCCTTGTGCTCAGATACCATGCCGTGGTGGTGGTGGTGGTGGTGGTGGTGGTGGTGGAGGAAGTGTGCAGCCAGGTGAGAGAGCTATGCCAATTCCCGATACAAAAAATACAGAATTACAATTGCTAAAAATTAATTGTTTTAAAATACAGTAAGACTGTGGTCGTCCAGCATCTGTAATCCAGAAACCTGACAGTCTGGCAGGCATCAAATTTCCCCAGATTTTTAGCTTGGCACTGTTGGCAGTACAGATGAACAGTTGATGCCTTTGAGAAATATTTGAACTGTTCAGCATGGTACTTTATCAGTAACAATTGTCTGCCTTAATGAGCAAATATATTTTCGCCAAATTTACAGCCAGTTCCACTGTTAGCTTTGTGCTACAGTCGAGTCTATGTAAGACGATCTCTGACAGCTAACAGTGCTGTTGCCAGTTTCCAGTTGCTACATGCAAATGGCTGCAGGTGAGAACAATAGCCTCTACAGAGCCATGACAACATGGACAAGACTGTGTTATGTGATTGGTTGAAGTCGACACCCACAGCCGCTGTGCCCAGCCCACTCCAACCACCAGCAATTAACTATGCCGTGTGTACTAAAGGATCACAGTCATTAGAGCAAAAGTTAAAAAAAGGAAGAAGAAGAAGAAGAAGAAGAAGAAGAAGAAGAAAGCTCAATCCAAGAAACAAGTTAGCACTTCCGCAATGTTTCAGAGGGCACAGAAGAAAATTTTTCAGCGGAACAATCGGTGACAAATATGACTCAGACATATTCCGTATAACTATGCATTCCAAAGACAGTGATTCTAATTACATTGCACCATTTAATTGGCAACATTTTCATTAACTACTGCTTGTTCATTACAAATCAATGGTGCTGATTTTATTTTGTAACTAGAGCACAAAATTTGTCAGAAACTGAGACCTAAGGTCCCTTGTCGGTGTAAAAAAAAAAAGGATCTCCTAGGCAACAGATATGGCTGACCTAGACTTGTGAAATTTGGCAAAAAGAAACAAGGTTTTGCAATATGAGTAAAGGAAAAAAAATCAGAAAATTCTTAATTATAATGACACTGTCCAGTCACATTAATGTGATCACCTGTCAAAATCCTCTATATATCCCCTTTTGCAGCACAAAACACTGCGAGAGATGCAGAAAGAGTGTCAATGAATGAGGTTCTGGAATGAACTGATGGGGGGATGTGGAGCCATACCAACTCTAGTACCATGGCAAACTTCTCAGCTGAGGACACATGACAGGAACAGCCTGATCGAGGTCGTCCCACAGATTCTGCATTGGGTTTAAGTCTGGGGAACATGATGGCCAGAGGAGTACAGTAAACTCAACCTGGTAATTTTAAAACCATGCTCACATTCTGTAAGCTATGTTACGCATTGCATTGTCCAGCTGGTGGATGCCACTGTACTGAAGAATAACAAACCAAATGTAGGTATGGAAGTGGTCTGCAAAAATAGATGCATACTTGTGTTGATCCAATTGTGCCTTCCAGAATACCACAAAAACATTCTTCAGGACAAAATGCTCCTCCCCCATCCCCTCCCTCCTCCAACCTGGACTCTTCTGACAATTGTTGCAGGGTGTTTGCTTTCAGGCATTTTATGTCATATGCACCTTAGGCCATCTGTCAGATTGAGCATAGAATGTGAATAGCCTGAATAGGCCAACTGGTGCCACTCAGTGAATGTCCAGTAGTGATATTGGCATGCATATTCGAGCCTTCATCAATGATGAACAACAGTCAGCATAGGTACATGAACCAGTCGTCGGCTGTGGAGAATCATATGCAGCAACATTCGCCGAGCAGTCCTGAAGAGATGCCCCTTGGTTCATCTGGGTGGTCAGCTGCTGAACAATTTAAGGACTATTCACCCACATCCATCATCACCGCTGCTGTTCATCTATTATTTATGCATGTGGTGCATGACATTTGCTTCAATGCTTGTTGTAGAGAGCACCATTTTGTCATACACAGTGTACTTTAATCATGGCAGCACACTGCCAGTTTACAAAACTAAGCTGTTTCAAAAATGCTTCCACCCTTGGCCCGAAACCAATTACCATGTCCTTTTGGACACCAGATAAATTGCTCCAATTGTATATTATGACAATGACTGTACTAACCCCCTGCCCCTCCACCTGACATGCTTTATGTCCAGTGGCAATGCTTCCATTTGCAGTCTTTGAGTGGTTATTGCATGTTGACATCAAGCATAGGCAGTGGTCACATTAATGTGACTGGGCCGTTTATATCACATGAAAAACATTTCTTTTGTCATTTGTTATCTGATTTCAAACTTAAAACATTTTCCAAAGACTTTAAATTCCCTGGACCAATATCTTATCAGTATCAATGTAGATAACAAGCAAAAATTGTCAAGATTCTCATTTCCCTGAATTGACATACTGTCTACATATATGAGCCATTTCAAAAGCCCTGCACACTATGCACGTGTGACCATTACAGTGATGTCATCAAGTAGAAATTCATGTCGGTTGTGAGTGAGACTTTAGGTGAGACAGTCATGAAAGTGTGTGTGCTGGTTTGTGTCACTGTGTGTAAATCAGTTTTAAAGTGGAAGCTGAATCTGAGTCAAACTGGATTACATGTTAAGAGCATCCCTACATCAAAATCAAATTGCTACATGGGAAGAATCCAAGAACCTACCAATGCATTGACAGACGTGTTTCGAATACGCGTGAAGGATTTTAGTACACACAATATCACAGTGGCCTACTTGTTTCTGTGAAGTGGAAGGCCATCAACTGCAATAGACTACACCTTTCAGGTCATTGTTAATGAGATTTTGAGAGAGGATTGACAAAAACGTGAGCAAATTGCATATGAAACCAGAATTCCTGCCACTTCAGTTTACAGAAGCATAACAGAAAAGTTAAAGATGGGGAAAGATGCTGCCAGATGGGTTCCACATGAGCTGAGTACAGAGGAGAAAGCAGATCACAAAAGAAATGCAGAAGAACAGCTTCAACATTACTGAAAAGAAGAACAGTTTCTGTTAAGGAGTGTTGCACTCCATGAACCCTGCATACAAGATTTTGAGTCAGAACTGAAGTCTCAGTCATCACAATGGAAAAGTTCCAATTCTCCACACCTGAAAAAATTCTGCTGCCAACAGCCAATGGTGAAACTGATGTAATCTTTGCGTATGACATGAATGGGATCACAGCTAGAAATACAAGCATGTTTCTGCAGAATGTTGTGTGTCCGAAAATTCTTCAAAGAAGGCCTCATACTTGCAGCTGGTGTTCTCATTTTGCATGATAATGCAAGACTGCATACTGCCCCACCAGCGAGAGAAACATTTGACAAATATGGATGGGAAATACTTCCCCATCCAACACACAGTCCTGATATGATCTCGCCAGACTCTGAACTGTTTTCCTAATCGAAATAACAACTCCATGGAAAACATTTTGATAGTGCCCTGTCTGGAAAACAGAAGTTCTTAAAACAATGGGAAGCTGTCATATGCAACAAGATTCTATTGAAGACCTGGAAAGGTATTTTGTAAAATAATTATTTTCTTTGATTGTACCTTACAATGTGCTGAACTTTTGAAATGAACCTCATATATAGTTAAATTTGTAAAAACCCTGTGAGTGCAAGTCCTACTTGTAGGGGGCCAATTTTTTAATACTGTAATCTCCCCTCTTGTGTTTAATAAATAACATTACTTGTTTTTGTCTGTTAAAACCACAGGTTTTTCTAATAACCCTTCTTTTAACTAAGTATTTAAAAATGGCCTTGGTAACCCATCGTATTTGATAATGCAGTACAGACAGAGGCACGAGTCTGCTGGATTATAAAGGTCCTACTGTAGTGACTGGAAACAAAAGGTCATACAACTTTTTTCATTATCGTATTAGGAATCAGCCTGGTGTCTGCTGGACCATGTTACTGGAAGAAATTGCCTTCACAAACAGAATTTAAATAAAATAGCAGCAAAATACATAACAAATCCTAAAACTAAAACAGCAAACAACTATCAAGACAGAGAGAAAATAATGAAGTGACAGGTGTTTGTAATCTCTATTTATTTGGTTTTCAGACCAGCTAGTGGTAACTGACCTACCTCAGATACACACATGCGATGATTACTAGAAAAATTATGAGGCAGATTGTTATTGACACAATGAGAGCAATATAAGGTATGCTCTCATCATATCCAAATCCTGGTTTTGGTGTTGTAACTCTGTTTTCTATTTTTGGTTCAAGATTCTTGTTGCAGTAATCCGTATCATTACAACACAAGATCGACCTTGCTATTTTATGTGGGACCAGATTTCCTTTACACTGCAAAGAACAGGAAAATACCATATTTATTAAAAACATTATTGTTACACAGTTACTAAGTATGTATCTTAAAAGTTAATTTAAAATGCAATAGATAGCACGAGAGAGAGAGAGAGAGAGAGAGAGAGAGAGAGAGAGAGAGAGAGAGAGAGAGAGAGAGAGAGACTACGACAGCTCATTACAGGAACTTCCTTACATCCATTACTCTATATGAATGTAAAGGACAATTTACCCACCTCTCAGTTTGCTTCTTCCTTCCCATGTACTTGTTCTTTCACTGATAATAGACAACCATTTACCATAAGAATACTTGAAAATAATAGCCTTATCAACCGCTGAATATGGTACCCCAGGAAGACTTTACAGCTCATATGTACAAAGAATAGATGTCCGACTAAATAACACAAAAAGAATGATTACTGATATTCTCAAATCAACACCTACAGAATGTCTGCCAGTACTATGCCCCCTCCCCTCCTATTTCCGGCCCCAGCTATGATGCATTAAGGTTCTCAGGTACAAGTACAAAATGATCATGGATAACAAAAATCTATTAATCCATCAAGATCCCCATGACACAAACCATAACTGAGTCCACTATAGGTGAGCACCAGCAATAACAGCAAGACTCATTGTGAAAGCTAGGTTCAACTTTACTAAAGCATGGACTCAAGAATTGACTGGACTAATAATAATAGTAATAATAATAGTAATAGTAATAGTAATAGTAATAATAATAATAATAATAATAATAATAATAATAATAATAAACAGTAGATCACATCACAAGCGGATATGCAATACTAGCAAATACAGAATACCCCAGAAGACATGATAATGTAGAAAAATAATACATTAACAGCTTGCCTTACAACATAAACTTATAAAACAACACGTTCCCACATACAAGTATGCACCGCAAAATGTACTGGAGAATGATGAATACAAATTATACTGGAACAGAACCATTATAACAGATAAAACAACACCTCATAACAAACCTGACATCATACTCAACAATAAAAAGAAGAAATTAACACAACTAATCGAAATATCCATACCCAATACAACAAATATACAAAAGGAAACAGGAGAAAAAATTGAAAAATACATCCAACTGGCTGAGGAAGTCAAAGATATGTGGCATCAGGATAAAGTTGACATTATACCAATTACACTATCAACTACAGTAGTCATACCACACAATATCCACCAGTACATCAATGCAATACAGCTACATCCAAACTTGTATATACAACTACAGAAATCCGTAATTATTGATACATGTTCAATTACCCGAAAGTTCCCAAATGCAATATAACATATACCGTACAGTTAAAAGGAAGTCACGCTTGATCAAGGTCCGCGTCACTTTTTACTTCTGACCAGACATAACGTCTGAGAAGAAAGAAAATAATAATAATAATAATAATAATAATAATAATAATAATAATAATAATAATAGGCTGAGTGAACTATGGAAACTAAATGATGAAAGATTAACAGGAAAAATTCACAAAATCATATTAAACATTTGGAAAACAGAACAGATCCCTTCTGAATGGAAATGCACACTCATCCATCCACTCCACAAAAAAGGGGACAAAACTGAACCAAATAATTACAGGGGTATCTCACTCGTACCAGTCACATATAAAATACTATCAAAAGTTCTCATGAATAGATTAGAACAAGCTCATCCACAAATAGGAGAATACCAGGCTGGTTTTCGCAAGGGACGATCATGCATACATGCATAGAGCAGATCTGGAATCTGGAAATGATTCTCCAGATGAGAAACACCCGAAACACAGTGGTTACTTTTGTAGATTTTAAAAAGGCCTACGACTCAATAGATAGAGTAGCGCTCTGCAAGACACTGGAAGAATTCAGCATTGACAGAAAGACAAGAGCAATCATTCGGGAAACATTAACTGACACAGTCTCCAAGGTTAAATTTATGGGGGATATTTCGGAACCATTCGAAATCCAAACTGGAGTGCGACAGGGTGACGGACTTTCACCATTACTCTTTAATATCATTCTTGAAAAAATCATCAGGACATGGGAAAAATAAGTCAAAGGAATCCAAATTGGCGTTAAAAAAGATAATAGATTCAATGTGAAGTGTTTAGCTTTTGCGGATGACCTTGCAATCCTCACAAATAATAAAAAAAAAGCCACTAACGCCATAGAGAAGTTACACGAAATTGCACAAAGAACTGGCCTGCAAATCTCATATGAGAAAACCCAGTACATAGAAAGAGTGCCACAAGACAAATTGCCTATTGTGACAACCCATGGGAAAACCGTACAAGTATCATATTTTAAGTACCTGGGAAAAATCATCCAGCCATCAGGGATCAACCTAAAGGCCAATGAGGAAAGAATAAAAAAATTACAGAGAGCATATAAACTCACGTGGAACTATTATAACAAAAAGCCCATATCCATTAATGCAAAATTGAGGGACTACAACACTGTTGTACTTCCAGAGGCACTGTATGCATCTGAAATAACACAAATAGTTGGCAAACTAAAATCAAAGAAATAGATAAACAAGAAAGGAAAATTCTCAGGAAAATTTTTGACCCGATACAAGAGTAAGGAATCTGGAAGAAGAGATCATCATCATCATCATATAAATACACAGACAAGATTACGGATACAATAAGGAAAAGAAGAATGCAGTTCTACGGACATATCCACAGGATGAATGAAAACAGAATTTCAAAGTGAATTCTTAAAGTAATTAACTCAGGCAGGGGAAAAACAAAATGGATAAAAAGTTGAAGAGGACCTCAGACAAGCACACACAACAGTAAACGATGCAGAAAATAGAACTGAATTCAGGAACATCATCAAAAAACAATTTTGACACCACAACACAGAAGAGACAAGGATGCAAATGGACAGCGGAGCGAAAGAAACAACACAGTGAACACATGAAGAAAATTTGGGCTCAGAAAAAACAATCATCATAAAGGAATTCAAGTTCAAACGCTCTCTTAAATGGGAATCATCGAAAATAATAATAATATGCTGTGTATCACCCACATCCCCTTGCCTTGTCACAGAAAACATGGTCAATACTAAACAGAATTAGAACGCAACACAGCAACTGCAGATCATCAGACCCATCACAGAAGAATGCCTCACAAGATCATACAAAGGCAGATCAGAAGACTTCCTGCTGGCGACTCCAAAGTCTATAGATTACAGAAATGCTCTAGAAGTTTTTTTATGAGGTTTTATATTCTAAATATTATGCTCTGCACTATGTATTTTTTTCGGCATGTCAAAAAGCCATAGCTAAATGAATAAATAAAATGTTTGCACACAAGATGAACGAGCATTTCTAATAAAAAGAAAGGTTTCATGCCATTACATCAATATGCACGTGACCTACAGGATATCTATGGTATATTTTCTGTTTCTGTAAAGGCAATAACACTAAAGCAAGGTAAATTTGCATAACCATGTAGATAATTACCTGCATCAGAACTCCCTCTGGTGCTAAGCAGCCATAAGTATGAATAAGTTCCCAAGTTCCATCCTTCATGGGGGCTTCTTCAATTGCTGCAAAACATTGTCCTCCAGGATAGCCAATGCATGTACCATTTGCATTATCTGGGCAGTCTCCATCACAGTAACACAGAACACCGTTTACTGGAAATAAAAAGATAGTAAATACTAATTCTCACTTAATAATGACATATCAATCAGATTATATTACACATTTTCGATGGAAGGAACCTAGTATTTATAAAAGATATGAAATGGAACTGGTTGAAGAATAATCACCTCTGTGGAGTGTTACTGACTGCAGCATAATTCCTTTACAAGGAAAAGAATATGATAACAGATTTAAATATCTGTTTGAAAAACAGTTAGAAAAATATAAACTGAAGTCCTAGCTTTTTTTCTACCAGTAAATTTTACACCGAAAACTAAATATCTAAACATTCATTATAGCCAAGCAGTCATTTACAAAAGCACTACAAGTTAATGTGTATGTTTCAGTACACTGTTATTCAAGCTTCTCATCCTGTCAACCAGACAACTTTGCAGTTCCTACACAGCAGGCCACATGGTGGGGAACAATTCCTCCATCTAATCTGAAGCCACATGTTTGATTGGCTAATAGCAGGGTCATCATCTTGTTAAAGTTCAGACATACTAATTTATTCACAGTGCTCCTCCATTACAGTCCCGGACACACACACTCATAAATACACCACAGAACACTGCTTTCACTCTTTCAGAGATTCAGATGTGACTTGTGACACAATGACCCGTTGGAGAACATATAGATGACAGAAAAAGTAATGTCTTTAGCTGATGCCTTGGATTTCAAACATCATCCATGCAGTATTATGTGCTTAACAGTTTTTGTAAACATGCAGCTGAGAAAACATATGTAGCACTTTAGAAAGAGTTTATTTATTCGGTGGAAGAGAAAAACTAGCTAAATCACCACCTGACTGCAATAGAATTTGCTGACAACATTTCATATCTTCATGTAGTTTGTTACCAGATTATTTTTCATACTAAAATTGAAGACTTGTTTGACACTTCCAAATGAAATTCAAATCTGGCAAATAATATTACATGACACATGTCTGAATATTAGTATGGCTTTACAATTTGAACTTATTTTTAAAAAATGGGCAATTCTTTCTATTTAACTGGCATCAGAAGTGCACCAAAAACTAATTCAGCACTACAATTTACACATTATCCAAATTAATTTTAAATAAATCTGCAATCAAAATTACCACCTAGATCTTGTAATTCAGAGCTAATTCAGAATGAAGACAAAACAGAAATGTGTCTCTCTTGACAGAGAGATCTGCCAGCTGTCTGACAATGAAACCATTTGAACATTGAGAGAGAAAAGACACCAGTGAAGAAAAATAGCTACTGCAGCAATATAACTGCCAAAATGTAAGAAAGACAATTTACAACTGCATGAACTGCTAGTCAGCCTTTAAGTGTCATTAACAAACCATGACAAAAGCTCACAGTTTGTTATATTATGAAATCCTCATCCATCATGTAAATGCACATTCTGACTACAATTTCACTTGTTTTGCATTCTATGGTTTACATTCCGGAGTGAGCAAACTCAACATTTATCCACTGTAGTCATCATAAACTTACTTTATTTCAGTATATATTCATCTTCTGATCCATGTGCACCATATTACATACAGCTCACTGTATAGTAGGCATTAAAGGCAGGGGAAAAATAATTTCATTTAAAATTCCATTTACTAAAATGTTTCTGCATTACTTATACTCTTGCTCCTAGAGTAGCACACTTCACAGTAGCTGTTTACTTTTACAGCCACTCTATGATTCTTTTATCACTGAAGATATTTTATAATTCTTCATGCAAAATGTCATATGATTGGAAAACAAATTTTGGTTTTCTTTTGGTCAGTGTACAACCCAGCGGCCGGTCTATTTCATAAAGAAAAAGAAAAGAGAAAGAAAAGAGAAAAAAAAGGATGGATGAAAATCTGAGAAGGAAGATGAATGTAGCTAGTAGCTTTTTACCAGCACAGGGAAGACATATAGTGGCAGTTGAACACCCATAGCATACAAGATGTCACCCTAATAACCTGTTTCCCATTAACTTAATTCCCCTACACACCAGATAGTTGCTACACTGATGAAAATTAATTCCAGAGGCACTGGATAGTATGTAAATGCATTAAGTGCTGGCCATAAGGAAAGAGTAAAATAAAGAGACAGTATACAAAAAGCGTGGAAGAAATATACTGCAATACTATAAAGGAAACATGTAAATATTAAAGACAGAAGAGGACATTCAAGATAGACTAATGCATGTAAATGTTCCGACAGAACAGCCCCCCCCCCCCCCCCTAAACAGGTGAGTTACACAAAATGCATGTAAATGTTTTTAAGAGAAATAAAGATGCTGAAGCAACCACCAGTATTACACACTACCTAAAATGTGCACTGTTCACAGCAAAAGATGCTACACAGGAGTCTGAACAGGAATGAACTATAAACTGTTGTAAATGTCATTTGTCACATTATACAATTGTGGGTCATATGTACGAGTGTAATGCTTTAAAGGTATTGAATGAATCAAATCTGAACAGATGAAAACTGAATTAGTTTTATGCCTAAAAGGTACATCACATGCATGGTAATGGCTGCCTGCAAAGCTCCATCTCCTTTTGATACAAAGCTGGAGCTCTACAGCATTTGTACCACTGTCTGATAATACTCCTTTAGCTGCAATAGTTATTACTTTCTTTATTCCATATAGTGGTAAAGCATTTAGTGTAAAATAAATACTTCCTACAGATGTCTGCACATTGCATTGAAACTGCATTACAAAGCACACTGCAGCAGGGTGAGTATAACTTGGTGAAACTACCTTTAGTTGCTCCTTGTGAGAGTGGAGATTCCCTTGCTCAATCTTCAGTTCACTGACAGACTATACAAATGATGTCGAATCAAATGTGATATGCTTCACTACCCGCTGTTTGACATTATGGGCAATCCTGGTTTCTCTGAATCAGTAACACTTTCAACTGCATGGCATGGAGTGTTAAGAACATTACTCTACATAAATAATTTATGTATCACCACCACCACCACCACCACCACCACCACCACCACCACCACCACCACCACCAAAATGGAATAATACACTCTGGAGCACTCTACCTCATATGTCACGGCCCACACAAGTTTCATCAGTGACTATGAGACCATCATACAATCTACACTGAATGAGACGGTCAACAAATCTGGGGAGCAAAGATAGGGGATTAACATCCAGTTGACTAGACAGGATGAAACATGAAATAGGCTGTGGTATTTTCAGCAAACTGTTGTGTATCGAAAGATATTTTAACCTCACTGAGTGGGAGTCTAGGGTCTTAATCACTGCATAACCTCATTCAGACGCTTGTCTATGAATTTCTGAAAGGCAGTCATTTTTCATACATACCAAATATTGCACCCTCTGTGAAAATCAAAAGGACAAAATATCGCAAAGACGGGGCACTAAAGGGAAAACAAGAGACAGCAAAGAAAGAAACACTCTGAAGCCATGTGATCCCAGTTAGTCAATAAGGACATGAACAACAAAACTACACTATCCATTGTCGTTGATGGCCCATTTCATCTGAGGTAATAGGTTGCTGCGTAAATATTTTCATGTGACTTTATGGATCACTATCTATAAGGAGACAAGGGAGAATGGGAGAGAGGCAGCAAACAACTTGTGCAAAAACTTAAATACTGGCGCAGCAACTTCAAAAGCCTGATTTTTGTGTAGGCCTGGGCTTAGATCACCAGGATACCTCTATTTTCTTTAATGTTTGGTAAATTTGGTAAAATTATGCATGCAATCAGAAAAAATAGGAGACTAGCCAAGCAGCACTGTCACTAGCACAGCATTTGGTCTGTTACTGAATTCAGTAGAAGCGCAACTGAACTCTAAACGCAAGAGGGGGTTTTTCTGTAATGTATACAACGAGATGGGGTGTCAGATTTTTAGCCTTATTTTTAAATTAAATCACTTCACATATCTTTTTACAATTATGTTAAGTGTTATGTTATCTTTTTTGCAATAAATAAGGCCTGTAGTATTTTACATTTTATTATACTACCACACGTACTTTTGTGCTGCGTTTTCAACAGTGCACAGAAATAAAATTTTGGAGAACTGAATTTCAGATACCAGAAGACTGCAGTACCTCTGTAGCAAGTAAATTTTCACATAAAACAATTCCAGAGTTTAAACCTGCACATAAAAACTGCACTCAGTAGGTACAAAAAGAGATTCTGCAAAATTGACATTCAGTGCTGGGCCCTAAATTTTTCTTTTTCACTCAGCACACATTTGATTTTAACTAAATTTAGAAAGGTTCCCAATCAGAACTGCCCTTAAATTTTTTCTACAAATGATACTCCTGTTCGTCAACAGAACTGTGATATTTTTTGTTTATTTCTTGATCTATATCACTGACATCTTCCTCCATCCACTGACAAACAATTTCATGAAACTTGGTTTTAACGTTCCTGATGCGCTCTAGTGAACACATTTTGTACTATACTGAAGACAAGAAGGGTACATACTTTATCAGGCACGGTCTAGGAGACTACTACATGTGTCAATAAACAAACTAACAACCAGCTATCCACCAGGATCAACGGCCACCACCATACTGTGGCCAAGAGCAAAGTAGACCACCCCATGGCACAACATATAGTTGAGCATAACATGCTCAATTTCAATGACTGCTTCACTACCCAAGCCATCTGGATCCTCCCCTCCACCACCAGTGTTTCTGAACTGCGCAGATGGGCATTACCCTCGCAACACATTCTCTGCTCTCGTAATTATCCTCGTAACTTACTGCCCCCACACCCCCACTCTAGTGTACCACCCTCTTGGTTTGCTACCCTCTGCTAACGCATTGCAGGGCTGGCGATGTGGGGGGGGGGGGGGGGGGGGGGTGGGGGTGGTAGCGAAGCATTTCACCAGACATAACATTTGAGAAGAAGTTTCAAAATCTTCACGCGTTGCGTGTGTTACAGGTTAATGGCACAGGTAGCAAGAGCTATACTTTTAGTTGGCATACAAAATGGCTTTGTTTGGTTGTCAGCTGCAATCAGTGCACATTTATTATTATTATTATTATTATTATTATTATTATTATTATTATTATTATTATTATTATTTTCTATACAGTAGTCTACCCTACCGATGAGCTGCGTGAAGCAGCTAAGTGGTGCACTAAACAGGAAATGATCTACTGAATGAAAGAAAGAAGTCGTTCATGTATTTACTACTTTTATTTTCTGTGAATATATTGTGACAGTCTAATATATGTCATTGTTACTGTAAGATAAAAATGGCTATTTCTTTTACCTGAAATGTATTCCCTTTCATAGAAAATGCAACACCACAGGAGTCAACCTCCTCCGTCCCCTCTCGTCAATATACTGTACTTTTCACAGCAAAAAGGAAAGAACTTATGTGCAGAGCTAGAGATACAGTTAAGTATCAGGAATTCCATTATTGATTAAATTTTTTCTAATACCGATAAGAAATATTAATTTTGTGTGGTAAGAAACACCCGTCTACAAGAAGGGCAGTAGAAGTGATGCACAAAATTACGGAATAAAATCCTTGACATCAATTTGTTGTAGAATCTTAAAACATATCCTGAGCTCAAACATAATGAGGTATCTCAAACAGGATGACCTCCTGCATGCCCACCAGTATAGATTCAGAGAACCTCATTCACATGAAACCTAACTCTCACTTTTCTCGCATGACGTACTGAAAGCTTTGGATCATGGCAACCAGCAGATACAGTATTTCTTGATTTCCGAAAAAGCATTTGACTCGGCACCACACTTGTGCTTATTGTCAAAAGTACGATCATATGGGGTATTAAGAAAAAAATTTGATTGGACTGAGGACTTTTTGGTAGAGAGAATGCAGCATGTTATCTTGGATGGAGAGTCATCGTCAGATGTAGAAGAAACTTCAGTGTATTCCAGGGAACCGAGTTGGGACCTTCACTGTTCATATTGTCTATTAATGACCTCGCATGCAATATTAATAGTAACCTTAGACTTTTTGTAAATAATGCAGTTATTTATAAAGAAGTAATGTCTGAAAGAAGCTGCATGACAATTCAGGAGGATCTTGAAAAGTTTTCTAAGTGGTTCAGAGACTATCAACTTTCTTTAAATGTTCAGAAATGCAATATTGTGCTTGGGTGTAGAACTTTATAGGGATTTGAAATGGACTGATCAGTAGTCTCAGTCATGGGTAAAGCAGGTGGTAGACCTCAGTTTACTGTTAGAATACTTGGGAAGTGCAATCAGTCAACAACGGAGATTGCTTACAGATCACTCATGCGACCCATTCTAGAATATTGCTCAAGTGTGTGGGCCCATAAACGAGGACTAACAGGGAATATTGAATGTACACTGATGAGTCAAAACATTATGATCACCTGTTTAATAGATTGATTGTCCGCCTTCAGAACAACACACGACTGATTCTACATATCAGGAATACGACAATTTGTCAATAGGTTTGTGGAGGCATGTGGTGTTAGATGTCTATGCACATGTGATGTAATTCACGTAAATAGCAGTCTGCCAGTTTGCATATGCAGTGATGGCATCCGATAGTGACCCAGATGGGTACCACAGGACTTATATCAGATGAATTTGGTCGCCGAGACATCGAATTGAGTTCACTATAATGCTCCACAAACCACTACAGCACTGTTCTGGATCCAAAACACGCACAATTATACTGGTGAAAGATGACATCAGCGTCAGGGAAGACATCAAGTATGAAGGGATGCAGGTGGTGCGCACCTGTCAGCATGTCTTCAATTACTGCCACAGGTCCCGAAGCATAAATACTGCTCCCACTGACCTGTGTCCACACTGCTGTACATTTCGAGCCGCCGTTCACCTCAATGATAGCGTTTGTGCAGACTGCCATCAACATAGTGACGAAAAAATGTGATTCACCTGATGAGCGGACACGTTTCGATTGATCGATGATCGAATCCTGACAGTCCCGTGTCTACTGCAATCTTGATTGACTATGTCACTGGGTAAACACATTGGGATGGTCTGCTGCGAAGCCCCATATTCAGCAGTGTATGATGAACGGTGTCCTCCAAAAAACCTGTGCATGCACCAGTATTATGCTCTTTTAGCAGAAGGGCCACAGGCCACCATCTATCCCACTTTACATAGGAGACAAGCCTCCAAACCCCACGTTCTGTTAAGAGTCATGAATGTCCAACCATTAAGTGCCTAGTGTAGTTTCGCTGTCCTGCTATTTATGTAGATGCTCGTGACAGTAGCTCGTGAACATTTGACCAGCTTCGCCGTTTTCGAGATACTTGTTCAAATGCCCTGAGTAATAATGATCTGCCTTTTATCAACGTTTTATATTGCAAAGGATTGCCCCATTTGCAGCCTATATCTTTGCCCCTGTATCTTTGTCAGGGTTATCCCTTGTCCATCTCTGTTCCGTTTACATACTTTCGTTAATATGTTACGTGCCCTCAGTGCTACCAGGCAGCTTCCATCATCACGGTGGGCCGTGGCCATCATGTTTTGGCTTATTAGTGTATAATGAAAAGGGCAGCACGAATGGTCACAGGTTTGTTCGGCCCAAGATAGTGTGTCACAGAGATGGTGAAGAAACTGAACTTTCGGACTCTTCAAGGTAGACATAAACTATCCTGAGACAGTCTGTTAATATAGGTTCAAGAACCAGCTTTGAATTATGACTCTAGGAATGTGCTCCAGACCCTTACGTATTGTTTACATAGGGATCACGAGGACAATATCAGAATAATTACGACATGCAGGGAGGTATTCAATCATTCTTCCCGCGCTTCATACGTGAATGGAACGGGAAGAAACTCTAATAACGGCTAAAAATAGGACTTGCTCTCTGCCATGCATTCCGCGGAGGTTTGTGGAGTGTAGATGTAGACGTAGACGTATGTAAAGACGAAAGTCGAAAACAAAGAATATGCGAAGAACGAAACGTCTCTGCCCTATATAGGACTGCGGCAGTGGTGATTGATTCCTGGCAGGTGGCGCGGCCTCAGAGTGCCACGGCAGGTATTATAGGGCGTGCGGAAAGGGAAGGAGGCGTCGCGCCTCGCGAAGAACGCGCGGCAGCGGTGGCCCAAACCAGACCGGCTCGCCGCCCGCCTCTCGCCTCCGCGGCGCCAAGACGCGAGCAACAAAACACAGACCGCAGCGGCACGGCGCGCTGCGGCCCAGCCACCGCGTAAATACAGCACAGCGGCCGCAACTCCACACTAGAGCGGGGCGCAGCGGACCGGGCGAGAGAGCGACCTGCGGTATCGACGCAACCGCCGTTCCGGCCGTAGGCAGTAAGGCTTGTTTAATGTTTAATCTGAAGGAAGTCCGGTAGCAATCTGATTGGGGACGTATCTCCACTCTTGAGTGTTTTCTGTCTTCCTCTTCATTTCTGCATAGGTTTAGCACCAGACATTTCATAATATTCTCCATGTAATTCACTCATGATCTCCCTTTAGCTGTTATTCGTTGCGTCCGTATCTCAGTAGGTGAACAATGACATGCACTGTGTTTCTGTACATATATTTACAATTCGGTAGCTATTTTACAGTGTGGCGAAGGATTAGCGCCACCCCCTTTTCCTAATCGGGAAGTCAAGAACAAAGGTCTGTAAGTGACATATAAAAATCAAACATGAAGTTTGGTTTGAACACCGCAGTAGTTCTGTTCAATTATTTATGGGAGCACTACAGTTTAACACTGGACTCCCAACCAAGGTGCAATTTGGCATTCTTCACATTAACAAATCATTGCTGCAGATGAAACCAGCGATAAGCTACAGAAAAATGCTTGGATCAACTCAGGCTAGACTCCCAATCCTTTGGATTTGCAGTCCAAATTTCTCTCTCTCTCTGAAGCATCGAGCAGTATGAGCTCTAATTTCTCAGATTTTCTCATCGCGGTCCTTTCGCTGCCTGACGTGAGAAGTAGACTGTTGCCTGATACTTGAAGGCTTGTAGGAATGTTATAATCTTTTTTATCAGGAAACTTGTTCGTGATGCTCAACCCAACTCTTTAGTGTTTGTACTCGAGCTGCAGGGGCGTCTCCGTAACGCTCTAGCGCTTACTTAACGCTTAATCTATTACACCTACCTGATGAGCATTTCTGCAAACATACTACCCACTCTAAGGAGAACATCTTTTTTATAAGCTACTCCACAGAGCACGCAGTACAGTACTTCGTATCAAAATTAGCTACTTCTACTGCGCGGTTCAGTCACATTAGTCTGACCACCTCATATGTTCGACGTCAACATCCCATAACCACACGCAAATGCCAGCACCAGGAGAGCATTGTGTGTGTCGGGGGGTGGGGGTGGGGGAGGAACGGGAACAGTACAATCGTTGTCGCAATGGGGAAAGGGAGCGATGTATCTGGTATCGAAAAGGGCACGATCACTGGCTTTCCGACCAAGGACGGAAGCATTTCTGAAATGGCGAAGTCTGTAAACTGTCGCCTGCCGTAGTGGAATGAAGTGTACCGTCTGCGGAGATGTGTGTGGACGACACGTGCAACTACTGAACAACTGGCTGTCCATATGAACCAACGGGCTTTCAACAGTCACTCCTCAACGACTATTCAGCGAAAGTTGCTGCGTATGGGACTCCGCAGAAGGTTGCCTGCACGCGTATATCACAACTGGACGCCCTGTGAGTAGCGACAAGGGTCTTTTTCAGATGAGAGGTCGCTGTTGATGTGTACGGCGTGTAACATCTGAAAGCAAACATTCTGCAACAATCGTCGGAAGGGTCTACGCCGGAGGAGGAAGCGTTTGGTCACCGAAAGTTTTTCGTGAAATTCTCCCAAGATGATCTCGCCATTCTAAAAGGCGTAATGCCTCTATCCTCGTGGACCATATCCATACCTATATGCAGTTTGTTTTTTTCTCGGTACGATAGCATCTACCAGTAGGACAATGCAATGTGTCACTTAGCTCGTAGTATACGTGCGTGGTTCGAAGAGCACCAAGATGATTTCACCGTGCTCCCCTGACGATTTAAACCCAATAGAGAATGCGCCAGACCACTTCAATCGGAATGCACGCGCCATGGATTCTCATCCGAGGAACTTTGCGCAACAGGTCACAGCTCAGCAATTAGCAAGGCTCCACATAACTTAATACCTTCCAGAACCTCAGTGACGCACTTCCTGTACGTCTCGCACCAGTCCTCGCTGCGAAGGTACTTATTCAGGCTTTTGATAGGTGGTCGCAGTGATGTGACTGGACAGTGTACATTCCATTTGCGTACAGAGTGAACCAAAAATTTCTTTCTATATGCCTCGGTATGTGCCAAGTCTCTTATTTTATTCTTATTATCCCTACTACAAATTTAGGATGACAGCAATAGAATAGTTTCACAATCTTCCTCGAATATAAGCTCTTTTAACTTACCCATGTGGCTTTCGCGAGATCATAAACCCGCGGTGAGTCGTTGGGCGAGACGCTTTATCATCCCAACAAGATCGCGCAAACCTGTCCGTTCTTCCCCGTGACGGCTGGGTGCACACAGATGTGAATCCTGCAACGTTGCAACGTGCGGACATATTCATTCGAGGTGATCGACGGATCTCAATCAATATGGGACTCTGTAGGGGTCATTCTGTTTGATGTCCTTCCTAATGTTACCCTCAAGAAACTGAAGAAACGGCTTCAGCGTGTTTGTCACCACAAAAACGCAGGCGGACTACTTCTCCATGACAACGTAACGCCTCACGCAAGTCTGTGCACCCTGGAGCAGCTCACAAAAACTTCACTGGTTTGCATTCTACAGCTCGGATCTCGAACCTTCTGGCTTCCATCTCTTTGGCCCAATGAAGAAGGATGCACTCAGCGGGAAGCAATGCGTGGATGATGGGGAAGTTACTGATGCAGCAACACGCTGGCTCCAACGTCGCTCAGTAGAGCGGTACCAAACGGGCATAGAGGCGTCCTAATAACCTGGCATAAGGCGTCGCATTGAACGGAGATTGAGTTGATAAATGGGGTTTTGTAGCCAAAGAGTAGGGAATAATATGGTGTATTGGATTCCTGAATAAACTCAAGCTGATTTCAGAGAAATATGTGTTGCATTACTTATTGAACGACCCTTTTAATTTTCGGTGACCATATGTTTTAAAAACTGAAGGCGAGATAAATGGAAAAGTCTTTATCGTGCTCTTCCACTACCGCGGACTCTGCTTGCAGTATCACAATACCCATTATATTGCTACCCTCCCTAGGTAGGTACAGCGGTGAGTGAGATTTTCATAGATGGATTAGTATAAATCGGCTAAATTTCCACATTGAACATCAGTTTCGAAGAATACCAAGAAAAAATTTCTCAGATCAACCGCCTTACAGTTGAATAGTCTTTATTATTCTACGTCCCGCCTCGATCTTCTCGGAAAACGTCCACCACACTACGGGCACTTACCTGCCGTTTCTGTGCTCGTGACCACCGCCCAGAACTAAAAGTGAAGGCATATAATGGAGGGAATCTACAATTAGCTCTTTTTTCACACGAGTACTACCGAAAGCGGATCTCAAATTGATTCCATTTTTTATTCTTCCAGAAGGCTTTTAAGACCGTGTCTCAACACCTTTTTGTCAAATTGCGTGCCTATGGAGTCTCTTCCCAGCGGTGTGATCGGATTTGCGATTAGCTGTCAGAAAGATCACGGTTCGTAGAAACTGACGGAAAGTCATCGAGCAAAACATAACTGGTACTAGCGTTCCCAAAGAAAGTTTATAGGCCCTCTGCTGTTCCTAATTTGAATAAACATTTTAGGAGACAATCTTTGCAGCCCTCAGATTGTTTGCGCATGATGCTGTTTTTGTTTACTTTTTAATGTAGTTATTAATAGATCAAAACCAATTGCAGACTACATACCTGTACGATACTAAAAGTGGAAGTTGATGCTAAATAATGTAGTGTTGAAAGGAATCCGTTAAATTTAGGTTACACTATAAATTACACAACACTAAAGACTGCCAGATAACTGAATACCTAAGGATTACGATTACGAACAACTTAAATCAGAACGCTCTCATAAAAAATGTTGTGGGGAAGGCGAACCAAAGGTGCGATTTATTGGCAGAACATTAAGAAAATGCGACAGGTCTATTAAAGAAACTGCTTACACTACGCTTGCCGCTCCGCTTCTGTACTTCTGCACGGTAGGGGATCCTTACCAGATACGATTGACTGAGGACATCGATGAAGTTCAAAGATGGGCATCTCCTTTTGCATTATCGCGAAATATCGGAAAGAGTTTCGCGGATATGATAACAGAGTTGGGGTGGCAATCTTAAAAACAAAAGCGTTTTTCGTCGCGGCGAGAGTTTTTCACGAAATTTCAATCACCAACTTTCTCCTCCGAATGCGAAAATATTTTACTGGCGCCCACCTAAGTAGAGAGGAATGACAATCGTAATAAAATAAATCACAACTTGCAAGGAAAGATTTAAATGTTCGTTTTACCCATGCGCTGGTTGAGGGTGGAAAGGTAGAGAAATAGTCTGAAGGTGATTCGATGAGCTTGCCAGTAGGCACTTAAATGTGAATTGTAGAGTAGTCCTGTCGATGTGGATTAACTACAGAGGGTACAAACACGACAGCAAAGGGGTCGCCAGTACTATAATGTGTGTGTTGTCTTCACAAATGCAAATCTGTGCAAGACCGGGACTCTAAACACGTTCATTGGCACTATATATTTATTACAACGTAGTTATTACATTGTACATCCAAGATCAGCTGAACACTTTACACTGATTTTTCATGACATCGTATCTTCACTGGTTTCATCCCCATCGTGATAACCACTTCAAGACGCAGTGCATTTCATACACTGTTTACAAAACTTTTGCTTGATAAATCTCTTATTTTGCTTCTGTCCAAAGTTATATGGGATAGTCAAGAAAATTGGAACTGCCAATGTATCTACTGTAGCAGGATATCCACGATCCCCCGTACAATCCGTTCCCACAGTGGTGGTATTCCCAAAGACACCGTGGGAGAGTATTCAAAAGTCATGTGTAGAGAGACAAAGAAAGTTTAGGTTGGACTTTGAGGTATACTCAGAGCGGCAAATCAACGTGATTGAAGAAAAATCGAGATCGAGTCTAGCTCTGCTCGAATTTTTCAGCTGTCAGTACATATCTACATTTACATACATACTCCACAAGCCACCATACGGTGTGTAGCGGAGGGTACCCAGTACCCCAACTAGTTTCCTTTCCTGTTCCACTCGCAGATAGAGCGAGCGGAAACGATTGTCTATATGGCTCAGTATGAGCCCTAATTTCTCATATCTTATCTCTGTGGTACCTACGCGAAATGTATGTTGGCGGCAATAGGATCGCTAGGCAGTCAACTTCAAATGCCGGTTCTGTAAACTTTCTCAGTAGCGTTCTTCGAAATGAATGTTTTCTTCCCTCCAGGGATTCCCACTTGAGCTCCCGAAGCATATCCGTAACATATGCGTGTTGATCGAACCTACCGGTAACAAAGCAACTCGCCTCTGCTTCGACATCTTCCTTTATTCCGACCTGTTGCCGATCCCAAATACTCGAGCAGTACTCAAGAATAGGTCGCTAGCGTCCTACATGCGGTCTCCTTCCCAGATGAACCAACGTTCCTAAAATTCTCCCAATGAACCGAAGTCGACCAATCGCCTTCCCTACCATAACCTTCACATGCTCGTTCCATTTCATATCGCTTCGCAACGCTATGCTCAGATATTTAAACGACGTGACTATGTCAAGCAAGACACTGCTAATGCTGTATCCGAACATTACAGGTTTGTTTTTCCTACTCACCCGCATTAACTTACACTTTTCTACATCTATAGCCAGCTGCCATTCATCATTACATAAAAACGTTTGAAGCACCGTATGTACAATATGCTACATGGTGCTGGCTGTGTGTTACCTAATTCCAAATACAAAAATGGAAATGCATCCTCTGGAACAATTAAGAGGATTTTATTAAAACTGGAGAAGACTATGCGACCTCAATCAGCAGCCGCTCAGTTTCGAGAGTCTCTAGCAAATTCCTTTCCGCCAAGGTTCCGGATACCATCCGTCTGCTTCGGAGCCACATATGCGACAGAAAGCACTGAACTGTTGTGGTACACGGAGCGGCTGCTCCTGCTTTACTTGGACGGAGAGTTGTTCCCGTGAAGCGTGTCGAATGGCCTTCACGCAACGTTTCAGCATACGATCACCTCCGTTGTCAATGGTAGGTGGAGTTCCGGAGTTTCCTGAGCTGCAGTCTACTAAGATACACGATCGCCCTTATATTACACGAACATTCAGAGTTTAGCTTTGACTACGAGCCGCTCATCTTACGGCCTAACATTTTGTATCACGCCGGATGACAGAGTAAGTCAACGAATTCACCTGTTAATATCTCTCACCTCGTAGCGTCCACTTTGCCATCACTCTCTTTTTGCGTACGGTTCAAAACTAACAGAAGATACATGCTTTGCTTCATCTAGTGAAGATACACAGGCTAAGAAAATATTGAAAGTCCCAGCATAAGCCAGAGTTTATTACTGCTAAATCCTTACGATTGGAAGAGCCCTCTGGTGCTCAGCTAATCGCTACGAAGACATTCTTATCGTCACCAAGTTTGAAACGGCGTAGAATTAATAGAACATCACAAATAATTTAAAAACTGATCGCTACGCATTGGACATGCTTCAATTTCTCTCAAAATAGAAGTGGCAACATAAACTTATACTATTACACAGGGTCAAACGACACACAAAATGAGATGGTACATGAACTGGCGACGCAGGGCGTGACAGATCTCCCCTACTGCACCTCATCACGTTACACTGATTGGCTGTACAGTGAAGAATTACATCTCGCCGGAACGGAAAGAGAGGTGATAGTTCTCCCAATTGATAAAGGGACGATGCCGTTCAAAATCGAGCACCTATCACTAGACAAAAACCATTTAAACGCCATACACATACCACAGCTCGCATCACATTGGGACACGAATGCTAGCCTTCGCAGCTTCGCATTCATCCTATGAACCTCATCCAGATGAATGTCTAGATCTCAAGTATGCGATAGAGAGAAATTCAAGATTTGACAGTCCGCGGGACAAACTTCATATAGGATTAAAGCGATAAAATCTATACTCGCAATATGATAATGATAGAGCAATTAATCGGCAGACCATGTCATACTGGTTAGATTCTTGGAAGCGGTTCTAAACCAGTTGCATCAAGTCCATGAAAAGATAGAACTCCCAATATCTCCTAGTTTCACTAAATCATATCTGACAGTTATTTAACAAGCCCCTGTAGTGAGCTTTATAGGCTCCCGCGAAGATCCTCAACTATAGTTTACTATAGACATAGTGTTTTAAGTTGTACAAAATCTTCTCAGCAATTCATGTGAGGGTAGCTGATCTAGTGTGATACCTATGGAAAATAATCCTTGCTATGGTTTTTTCATGTTACCTTTATGTTTTGATTATGAATGTAAGCAGGGTGAATATCAATTACTTTAAAATGCCTAAGTAAATTATGTTTAGCAGGGCTACAATGGATAAATATACTTTACCGTGACTGAATTATCACACACAAAAATAAAAATAAAAATGAGAGTTCACGATGGTGACATTAGTCCACTTACAATTTCACCGCAGTGATATGTGAACAATTTACCAACTTTGCCAGCACAGAAACACTGCCGCTCTTCCTCTGAACGTTGGCATGATCGCTTATTACAGCTGATAGATCGCTTGCGTTACTCACTAAAGCAAGGGGCGAAATGCGTATATAGCTCAATGTCACGTAATTATATCTTAAGCTACTGATGGTCACATCTTGTAGGTGGTCATTATTACCTGATTTTACAGTGATCACTAACTTCCTTTCTACCAAGACAATTTTGGAACAGAAGTTAAAACCGTTATGCCCACTAAAAATATTATATCAGAAATAACTGGGCAAATGATAAACTATCACCGGGGTAATAGAGACAGCGAACGACCAATACTGGTAGCAGGCATATCATTCATTGCACATCGCTTAAGGTAATGACACACTTGATTAACCGCATACACACACAGTTCATCTAACATTGAAATGTGGTACCGTCGGAGATTTATTTTATGTTAACACTTTTACTCCGTTGTCGATCCATCGTGCAGCAGTACAGCAGTTGGTCAAAACCACGACGAATTGCGTGACGGAAATTTTACGGGCTAAGTTCCGGTACAGGAATTCCAAGGAAGGACTTTATCGAGTTACAAATTCGCAGCACGCAAAAGGACCGTGGCTGCACGGAAGTAAAAAATAGACGTCAAATTTTCTTTTCACAGCCGCCACTTCGTTAGATATGAGGATCAGGGAGTTAAATAAGGTGGTTTCTCGATTAGCAGCTCAACAAACATATTCGCGGACGACTGTTTATTTTAATTAGCTTCATTTTCGTGCACTAAAATATTAATACCAACTGCCTACACATAATAAATACATCTGAGCCCCTGAAGAAGCCCACTGTATTTAATTTATATCGCCTCACGCGCAGGAAAGCACTGTGATTTCACGAGTAAGAGTCAGAGGATATATGGATTGTCACGTTCAATTAGCGTCGCTATTACATCAGAGCCGGCAGGAGTGGCCGAGCGGTTCTAGGCACTAGGTTCGAATCCTCCCTCAGGCATGGATGTGTGTATGTCCTAAGGTTAGTTAGGTTAAGTAGTTCTTAAGTTCTAGGGAACTGATGACCGCAAAAGTTAAGTCCCACAGTGCTCAGAGCCAATTGAAACATTTTATTACATCAGAAACAGGACACATCAAAGATCCAAAGTACGATTTTAAGTATGGTGAATACTCAAATACGAGATCACGCGAATATGTTAAGTCTTTACCAGTAAACCCCGCTTCTTTAAAGAACCGAGGTCCCATCATAAAACAGAATGTATTAAATATATGAAGTTAGGCACGGAAGCAAGAAAAAGTTTAGAAAACGTTTGAAATTATGTATAAAGTTTAGGGCTACTGGAAGTCGCTATGTGCCTCATTATCGAACACTGGATGGATAGAGTCTGGAAATTTGCGCTCCTTTTTAAGAAAAAAGCTAATTGTTCACGCACCTCAATGTTTATGACGTCATATTTCCTGAAATGTGTGTCGTACAATGATGTAATTTTGTAGGTACATTATATATGAAGCCCTTATTTCAGTGGTGGTACCCTCCAATTTTGTTCATTCCGAGATACTCAGACTTAAACATAATTGAGCGATGACAATAGAAAGAAACTGAAATCCCTTGCAAAAGGCGATGAACTACAATGTTTCAAGTATTTCAAGTCAGTGAACTGCCGTCCCTCAATTATGTTTAAGCCTCGGTATCTTGAAAAGAACAAAACTGTGGATATACCACTATTGAAGAAAGGCCTTCAAATACGTAGGTACTGTTTGCAAACAGTTTAAAATGAAATAGTAAAGACGCGTTAAATTAAAACGTCATTTATGCTGTTAAAGTTTTGCTCCATGAGCAGCGACAATGTAGAAAGCGATAGACTGTCTTCTGCTTTTATCATTCTGTGGGGATGACAGCGTGTAAAAGTTTCATAAAGGATTGAAATTGTGTGTGAAGTTTGCTGGAAGTCACTAAGGGATCTCATTCTGAAACACTTTATGAATAAGTCCGTGTACTTATGAGCCGTCAGGTACGTTGCCTCAAGACAGTTTTGCAATATCTGTCTTATTGTGTTAAATTTTTAATATAAGATAATTTTATAAAATTATTTAATATAAGACTCCTAATGAGTCGGATATGACAGCATTTTAAATTCATTAATAATTACGTGCAAATCCTGAAAATGAAATTTCTCAAGGCCGTTAGAAAGGCGAATTGCAACTGCTACTGGGTTTCGGGATAGTGATTTAGTAATGTAGATATTGGTGCGAGTATACTGTGAGAGATAACTGAAAATTACGTCAATTTCTTAATCAGAATACTATCGCAGTTGCAGATAATATATTGTAAGATCGAATAATCCATGGACAGATAATAGGTGTTTTAGTATTATATCATTTATGAACAAAATTCAGCCGGCCAGAGTGGCCGAAGGTTCTAGGCGCTTCAGTCTGGAACCGCGCGACCGCTGCGGTCGCAGGTTCGAGATTAGTAAACAAAAAAAGACCTACTGAAAATAACGCAAACAAAATGAATCGTATTTGATGCATGATTAGAAGTAATTATTTTCCTGAAACACTTTTTCCTCCAATATGTGCCTATCTAGCAAAGACTGAAAAGGGATAAAGAGGTAATTACCGCCATCTCCGCGTGGCACTTATAACCTGTGCCCGAATAGCCTGCGTTACGCGCTCTTTGTTGCCTTGCTGCCATTGCCGAACTAATTCCCCCAGTTGTCTACGGACATGGTCACAAGCGAGGTTACACAGCAGCTAAGACACTGAACTCTCATTCGCGAAAGCAGGGAATTCAGGGTTGCCGGATGTTTTCTTACATCGTCGGCGGGATGATTTCGTTGGATAGAACACCGTCAGTTTATCGTTCGATTCTTGTGAGATCCGAGCTTGTGCGTCTTCGTTAAAGACCCTGATGTGGATGACGCGTTAATCACTATCTTCATTCCTTTTGAGGTTCTGGGAGAAGAAATAAAAACTTTGAGGTGACGACTTCGTAATTATGCCAGAAACAGCAGAGGCTTTGGAAGAGCAATTGGGAGGAATCGACCGTAGCTTGGACGAGGGCATTATATGTACGTCAATAAAAGCGAAAGAAGGGTAATGCAACGCAGTCGAATAAAATCAGGCGATGCAGAAGAAATTAGTTTCGGAAACGAGATACTAAAAGTTGTAGGTGAGGTTTACTATTTGGGCAGTAAAATAACTGATAATGGTCGAAGTAGAGGATATAAAATATAGACTGGCGACAGCAAGAAAACCATTTCCAAAGAAGAAAAACTGGTTGATATCGAACACAGATTTAAGTGTTATGAAGTCTTTTCTAGAGGTATTTGTCTGAAGTGCATACAATAAACAGTTCAGACAAGAAGATAATAGAAGCTTTTGAAATGTGCTGTTACAGAAAAAAGCTGAAGGATCGGTACATCATGAACGAATGACAAAGTAACGAAAAGAATTGGGGAGTAAATAAATCTGTGACTTTAGTTGACTGAAGAAGGGATCGCCTGAAAGGATACATTCTGGGTCGTAATGGGTTCACCAGTTTAATACTGGAGGCATGTGTGTGTAGTAAAAAGGATATACAGGGTGTTACAAAAAGGTACGGCCAAACTTTCAGGAAACATTCCTCACACACAAAGAAAGAAAATATGTTATGTGGACATGTGTCCGGAAACACTTTCCATGTTAGAGCTCATTTTATTACTTCTCTTCAAATCACATTAATCATGAAATAGAAACACACAGCAACAGAACATACCAGCGTGACTTCAACCACATTGTTACAGGAAATGTTGAAAATGTCCTCCGTTAGCGAGGATACATGCATCCACCCTCCGTCGCATGGAATCCCTGATGAAGCCCTGGAGAATGGCGTATTGCATCACAGCCGTCCACAATATGAGCACGAAGAGTCTCTACATTTGGTACCAGGGTTGCGTAGACAAGAGCTTTCAAATGCCCCTATAAATAAAAGTCAAGAGGGTTGAGGTCAGGCGAGCGTGGAGGCCATGGAATTCGTCCACCTCTACCAATCCATCTGTGTACCGAATCTGTTGTTGAGAAGCGTACGAACACTTCGACTGAAATGTGCAGGAGCTGCATCGTGCATGAACCACGTGTTGTGTCGTACTTGTAAAGGCACATATTCCAGCAGCATAGGTAGAGTGCTCCATTGAGAGTAGATGGAAAAGATCATGGGGCCCCAATCAAGACATCACCAACAAAAAAACAGTCGCATGTCAACAAAAGCACCGAATTCAACATTACCTTCCTTCAATTGGGTCAACTGGCGGGAAGTACAGTACATACTGACGAAACTAAAATGAGCTCTAACATGGAAATTAAGAGTTTCCGGACACATGCCCACATAACATCTTTTCTTTATTTGTATGTGAGGAATGTTTCCTGAAAGTTTGACCCTTAAAAGGATATATATATATATATATATATATATATATATACCGGTCATTTTTGAAACTATATATATATATGGTGTTTCAAAAATGACCGGTATATTTGAAACGGCAATAAAAACTAAACGAGCAGCGATAGAAATACACCGTTTGTTGCAATATGCTTGGGACAACAGTACGTTTTCAGACGGACAAACTTTCGAAATTACAGTAGTTACAATTTTCAACAACAGATGGCGCTGCAAGTGATGTGAAAGATATAGAAGACAACGCAGTCTGTGGGTGCGCCATTCTGTACGTCGTCTTTCTGCTGTAAGCGTGTGCTGTTCACAACGTGCAAGTGTGCTGTGGACAACATGGTTTAGTCCTTAGAACATAGGATTTTTCTGGTGTTGGAATTCCACCGCCTAGAACACAGTGTTGTTGCAACAAGACGAAGTTTTCAACGGAGGTTTAATGTAACCGAAGGACCGAGAAGCGATACAATAAAGGATCTGTTTGAAAAATTTCAACGGACTGGGAACGTGACGGATGAACGTGCTGGAAAGGTAGGGCGACCGCGTACGGCAACCACAGAGGGCAACGCGCAGCTAGTGCAGCAGGTGATCCAACAGCGGCCTCAGGTTTCCGTTCGCCGTGTTGCAGCTGCGGTCCAAATGACGCCAACGTCCACTTATCGTCTCATGCGCCAGAGTTTACACCTCTATACATACAAAATTCAAACGCGGCAACCCCTCAGCGCCGCTACCATTGCTGCACGAGACACATTCGCTAACGATATAGTGCACACGATTGATGACGGCGATATGCATGTGGGCAGCATTTGGTTTACTGCCGAAGCTTATTTTTACCTGGACGGCTTCGTCAATAAACAGAACTGGCGCATATGGGGAACCGAAAAGCCCCATGTTGCAGTCCCATCGTCCCTGCATCCTCAAAAATTACTGGTCTGGGCCGCCATTTCTTCTAAAGGAATCATTGGCCCATTTTTCAGATCGGAAACGATTACTCCATCACGCTATCTGGACATTCTTCGTGAATTTGTGGCGGTACAAACTGCCTTAGACGACACTGCGAACACCTCGTGGTTTATGCAAGTTGGTACCCGGCCACATCGCACGGCCGACGTCTTTAATTTCCTGAATGAATATTTCGATGATCGTGTGATTGCTTTGGGCTATCCGAAACATACAGTTGGCGGCGTGGATTGGCCTCCCTATTCGCCAGAAATGAACCCCTGTGACTTCTTTCTGTGGGGACACTTGAAAGACCAGGTGCACCGCCAGAATCCAGAAACAATTGAACAGCTGAAGCAGTACATCTCATCTGCATGTGAAGCCATTCAGCCAGACGCGTTGTCAAAGGTTTCGGGTAATTTCATTCAGAGACTACGCCATATTATTGCTACGCATGGTGGATATGTGGAAAATATCGTACTATACAGTTTCCCAGACCGCAGCGCCATCTGTTGACAATTGTAACTACTGTAATTTAGAAAGTTAGTCTGCCTGAAAATGTACTGTTGTCCCAAGCATATTGCAACAAACGGTGTATTTCTATCGCTGCTCGTTTAGTTTGTATTGCCGTTTCAAATATACCGACCATTTTTGAAACACCGTGTGTGTGTGTGTGTGTGTGTGTGTGTGTGTGTGTGTGTGTGTGTGTGTGTGTGTAGTAAATATCGTAGAGGTGGTCAAGAGATGATGAAGTAAGCTGATCCAGAAGGATGTAGGTTGCAGTAGTTATTCGGAGAGGAAGACGCTCGCACAGGATAGAGTAGCATGCAGAGCTGCATGAAACCAGTCCTCGGACTGAGGACAATAGCGACTGCGACCCTCATAAAATGTGTCTTCATTTAGGAAACGCTCCACATACGGAATTTTTTCTGTCTATTCGTCAAGTCGTGCTTCCTATGTCCACTCTCTTATCATTACATCTCCTTCCATTACGATATTTTTATTTGAAAGAATGATTAGTGTATCCTGTCGATGACGACGTCATCGGAGACGCATAACAGGCTCGAAGTGGGGAATGAAATATGTGATGCCCATTCCAAGAAACCATCCCATCGAACTACAGCGCTTTAGGCAAATGTGGGAAACGTAATCAGGCTGGCTGAACAGGGATTTGAAACACCGTCCTCCCGAATACAGAGTCCAGTGTTTTACCACTGTGCATACTTTCATGTGTTTCTACTCCATTCCTCTTCAGTTCCCACACATTGGCGTTTTATTTGAACAACCTCCCCTAAACGTAGATGTAGTTATCAAAATAATGTGTAAGGATACTGTGTAGCGGAGGACACACCACAACTTAGCAGATAATACTGATCAGCAACGACTAACTTTTTATTGGACTGAAGCAGTAAAGTTTGGAACCTTCATAGCTGGCTATGATAAGGAATGTTAAAAATAGAGGTAGGAAAAAAATGTTTGGTTAGAAAGAGTGACAAGATACAAATTGCAGAGCATCTAAGCAGTCATCATCACATATTCGGCTCTGTAGATAAAGATGTGGAGAACAAATAGGTAAAACTCTAAAACATTATACAATATATGTTAGATAAGTATGCACTGAGCAAAATTGTGAGCGATGGAAGAGACCCACTGTGCTTCAGTTTCTCCATGAAGAAATTCGCTGCAAAAGCAGAGCGAGCTTGATCTTCCATTTAAGCGAATTCAAAGCGTCGTAGACAAACAGAAGTTGAATAATGCCAAAATACGTATGAGGAGAGCTATGGGAAAAAGCATTCTATGAACTGCGTAGTAAAGTTTTGCCAAGGGATTTGTCTAAAAATGTTAAGTAATTTTAGTCTTATGTGAAGTTATTAATCGGGTCTAAATCATCTATTCAATCACTCAGTGACCATAGTGGCATCAAACACAAGACGGCAGAGAGAAGGCTGAAATATTGAATTCAGTCACCCGAAACTGCTCCACCGCAAATTATCTTAATATGGCTCCTCCCTTCGTTCATCGCATAAATGCCCTAATGGCAGATACTGTGAAAAACTATCGCTGAATAAAGTGAACTAAAATGGCTCAACAATGGAAAGGCAGCTGGACGGGATTCTCATGACCTAGAGAATAACGTTGGGACTACGTGAGGCCATTCGCGGACGATGATATCTATAACAAGGTTGAAACGTCAGACTGTTGCGAAACGCAGGTAGACCTGCAGAGAATTGGCGGGGGACTGACTGTTGGCGCTGAACGTAGATAAGTGTAAAATAATGCACATAAATGGCCGAAGAGATCCACTACTGTTAGATTATACTATTGGAGACAAATTATAGTAAACAGTAACTACCGTAAAATACCTCAGAGTAACCATCCGGAGAGACCTAACGAGCAATCTCCATATAAAAGTGGGGAAGGCCCATGCCAGAATGATATTCACTGGCAGAGTCCTAAGAAGCCAAAGGATTGTCGATCGAGGTGTCGTGATAGACCACTGACACTATAATTGGGAGGAGCAGAGATAAAACCTTTGTCCAGTTACCCTGTTTCGCGTTTCCTGTCTATACTAATAAGCGCCTAAACCGCTTCCCCAATTTCAGTTGCATGTTGCCTATCTAACGGCTTCCAGGGGCAACGAAAATTATTTCCTTAAAATGCTGTCATAAACTACTCAGAGGTACAATATGGTATCTAACGTTTACCACAGTAAGTACACATACCAAAAAAGTTTTGCGTCACCCCGGTTCCCAGAACTCGGGAAGATAGAAGTTGACTGTGGATATTGTATCATAGACACAGTGACTTTGACTGTTCAGGAATGTCACTTAACCCGCCCAAAGACGTAAACAACCATGCATGAGCAGCGCCTATTAGACGGAGGAGGTCCGACAGCCGATCAGTTCTGGTCATTCTTCAGGAATGAAGTATACGGATCGTGTTGTCTGTAGTTCAACCATGTCTCGACGGCCAATACCGCTGTTCGATCGCGTCGGCATTGTTACTTTGTGCCAGGAAGGGCTCTCAACGGCCGGACACGAACTGAGCAAAATAGATGGGATCCAGATTAGGCCTCACTAATCCCAGCACACGACCTGAGCAACTTTCCCTTCAGGTAGAAAAGCGCAGAGACCTGGGGCTTCCCACCTAAAAGATGCAACCGGCAGCGCCTTCCTAGATCAAGTACGCTTGTTTCTACTGTTTTGTTCGTGTCCGCCCGTGAAAATCACGTAGTGGCGAGTTTCAGCAAATGAGAGTTATACTGAATATGGAGGACAGTGTAATGACAATGTTAGTGAAAGGAGTCAGATAGTCATTGTTTACAAAAATTTCACCTTTAGATGCTATAGGGAGGTGAAATCGAATGGCGAGCAGGGCTGGAGATGCTGTAACAATAACTGCAATGCAAAAAAATTTACATTAGGGAATGATCAAGCTTTGTCAAGGTGCGACGGAAATCATACTCATGATCCATATTTAGTGCAAGTCTTAGGAAGAAAATCAGTGTCTAATTCAATGAAATCGAAAGCTACATGTGATATTGACGAGCAACCGGCAAAACTCACTAACGAGGAGGTGGAGCATCAGAGCCATTTGGTCAACATCTTGACTCATCGAGATGTAACACACATAAGAAATAATATTGTCAGAACAAGGCTTAAGTGCTGTCCGAAATTACCAAAACCACCAGGAGGTACACTTGGCGGTCAATTCTATTAACACGAAGAGAATAAAAGATGAGGAATTTCTATTGAACAATGATTCTGACTAGGTTTGATAATTTTTTCAACGGAGTCAAATCTTCGTTATTTATGTGAAAAGGACATAGTTCTGATGGCACATTTGATTATGCTCCAAAATTTTTTTTACAATTATTTACGATGCATGGCTACAGCTGTGAGATGTACGTTCCACTGGTTTTCTGTCTTTTGAAAGATACAAAGACGGCAACGTACGCCAGTGCTCTGGATTGAGTTAAACAGGAATGTTTAAACAATGGAATGTGCTTCGAACCAGAAAGTTTCATGGTCGATTGTGAAGCAGCAATCCACGGAGCTGTTAATTCAGTCTTTCCCGAGAGTGAAATAGTTGGGCGCTGGTTTCATCTGTCCCAAGCTTGATAAGTTTTCTTTCTTTTTCCATTTTTTTTATCTTACACTAACACAGTATAGTTTCGCTTGGAACTCTATGCAATGTTGACTGTTTTTCTTCCTGCAAAGACCACAGATTATTTTCCGACGTTAAGGTCTACACATTGTTGTCTACAGTGTGTTATGGAATGATTATTTAAGGCTATTTACCAAATCGCAGAGAACTGGATGATTGAGTTTATTTCTTTGTTAACTGTCCACCACCGAATTATAAAAAATCTGAAAAACGCACCCATTCATTCATTCATTTTATTAAAAAATACTGTATAATATTGGGTTTGCATTCGACTTTAGTTAAACGACACTAATAAAAGCCATTATTTCTGTACTTGTTTTCAAATACTGATTGCCTGCGTCAGTAAATGTTATAATACACTGATTAGAAAATATTACGTGAAGTTTGTTAGTATTTATGGATGGCATTAAGTACTTTCATCAGTTTTCAAATGAATACCGTCTAGTGAAACTATAACAGCCTGTACTTTCCATAAAACTTCTTTGCTCAAGAAATTATGTGAATGAGTTAAAGTTGCATAATGGAATAGTGCTAATTACTAGCGAACAAGTTGTTAGAAATTTTTCCGCTCAGTTGTACTGAAAATTGTAGGTATTGGTATCTTTTTTTCTTCTTTAACAGGTGGCGTAAAATTAAGACACTTTGACTTGACACAGTTTACAAGGATAAAGAATGTGAAAACGGGAAATGGCTTCACTACTGCTTCTCTTTAATGTACGTAAAATATGAAGAGGTGGGGAATGCGTTTTGTGATCTTATGAGTATCATGCCAGAAGATTCATTACTGACGCAGTTATCCGACTTTCTCGCCTTCTATTAGGGCAGACGAATCATCTGCACTTTGGAGAACGACGAACGCATGCGAGAGTTTTCATTCTCGTTTTAATTCAATTTTTGAATTGACTTATCTTAACATTTATAATTTTGTGAGCACTTTGAGAAGAATGCAGACAGACACATTCGAATGAATAGTGTTGGCTGTAGTTTCTTACCAAAAACGGACAAGAGAACCAGAGAGAGGCAAATACTCATCGATAGAAAAATTGTGCAATTGAGAAATGGCGAAACTAACTGACTGCACTTTTTAAAGAGTGTTTCCTACAAAATTTAATTGTTTTTCTATAAGTTGAATAAAGTTCCTGAATAAAAGTATTTGCAACATGTGTATTTGTTTCCATAAGTTCAATAAATTCCCTGAATAAAAATATTTGCAAAGGAACCTGTAGGTGCGGAGTTGTAAGCTGCTCAGTTCATTTATTGGCGGCCAGGACCGTTTGGGGCAAGTTGCTCACTTCGTGTGTGGAGCAGGTAAAAGTTACTCAGTTCGTGTAAGTCGCCCTCAACAGGGGAAGTGTCCAGGCATCTCGGAGTGAACCAAAGCAACGTTGTTCGGGCATGGAGGAGATACAAAGAAACAGGAACAGTCGATTATGTGTCTCGCTCAGGCCGGCCAAGGGCTACTACCTGCCGTGGATGACCGCTACCTACGGATTATGGTTCGGAGGAACCCTGACAACCACCCCGCTGTATTGAATAATGCTTTTCGTGAGCAATAGGCTGCATGATGCGCAACTTCACCCCAGACGTCCATGGCGAGGTCCGTCTTTGCAACCACACCATGCAGCGCGGTACAGATGGGCCCAACATGTCGAATTGACCGCTCAAGATTGGCATCACGTTCTCTTTACCGATGAGAGTCGCACATGCCTTCAACCAGACAATCGTCGGGGGCGTGTTTGGAGGCAACCCGGTCAGGGTGCACGCCTTAGACACACTGTCCAGCGAATGCAGCAAAGTGGAGGTTCCCTGCTGTTTTAGGATGTCATTATGTGGGACCGACGTACGCCGCTGGTGGTCATGGAAGGCGCCGTAACGCCTGTACGATACGTGAATACCATCCTCCGACCAATACGCTACCATATCGGCAGCATACTGGCGATGCATTCGTGTTCATAGACAATTCGCCCCCCCCCCCCCCCCAATCTTGCACATCTTGTGATTAACTTCCTTTAGGATAACGACATCGCTCAACTAGAGTCGACCCGTCGACCCTTACCCTTTGCTCATCCTTCTCCTCGCGATTCGCACATAAAGGATGAACTGCCAAAACATGTTTCAAGGCTATGTCAACAGATTCCACACTTTTAAGTACACGGAAACAAAGCGGGGCCGAGAGGCCGACTACAGGGGAGAGAAATAATGACGGTCGAACGTAACTTCGAAATTATTTCCTGTGTCAATATTTTCTCTTAGAAACACAACAGAATGCGTACCTTCTCTTTCTTTCACACTATCAGCTATCCACTCTTTACTTGAAAGCAGCAGCAGCAGATCACTCCGCCTTTGTCAATTTGTCACGTGAATTTTTATTCACACATCCTAATCCATTCTAAAAATATTTACCAGTTTTGTCTTGGACAGCGATTTCTCTTTTGTTTGGTTTCCAGTGTGAATCATCGTGACCCTTCCTTGCTTTTGTTCTCATATATATAAATAATGCTACAACGATGAATTGATTCTATCTATACGTCGGCGTTAACGAAATCATGACCTGTTCGCCAACTGACCTATTTTTTAGTTTTCTGCTCAACGCATCATCCTTACAGTTCGACTCCCTGTAAACCATCCACCAGCGGATAATTCTCCAGCATAACGAATTTCTTTGTATCAACATTCGACAAAATGGAGTAGAACGAAAGATTTAATGACACTTAAGAGAACGAAAAATAGAGGCGAACGAAATAAGTCGGACTGCAGTTCGTTGACAGTTCATGCGGCCTTTCAAGTTATTCATCGACGTACGCTACCTAGCATCCGCCGGTACCTGAACTCCCCTATCAAATATTTTGAACTGGGGATTACTTCTGGCCCACTCGAACCCTGAAGAGATATCTCAAAAAGGACGATGTTCTCCAACAGCCCGCCCTGTCCAAGTTTTGCAAATAAAGTACGTTATATATATATATATATATATATATATATATATATATATCCCGGCGACAGTATACCTTGTTGATCGTTGCTATGCAAAGGCGGTCATACCATAGGTTGTGCGGGGAAGGGGGGGGGGGGGGGAGGGGGAGCTAAGACTGGAGGTATGGTTTATTTTCAATATTTTGGAAGAAGTATGGAGACAAATAGCCATAAAAGGTTCCAGTTCCCACCATGTCAAAAACCTGCGTAATATCGACTTTTTAAAATCATTTTCTTGAAAGAAAAACTGCGAACTACACTATCATTTTTGCCTTTCCCTAAAAGGCTGGGGGGAGGGAGGGAGGTAGGGAGGGGGGGAGGGGCCGCAACCGACCCTTACCCCAGCGTAATAGTGCCCTTGTTGCTAGGGCTTGGGCATGGTTATGGAAATGAATTGCAAGAAATATCAATGTCTGCTTGAGCACCAACTGGTAGAAACAATGTTTGAAGTTACTCCATGCACCATGGCAATATCCTCTACAAAGCAGCGCGCAAAATTTTCAGGAGATTTCTCTTCACGGACCCTATTTATTTGATTTGTATCACTAAGCGCTAGGCATGTTATAGCACAGCGAACTCCACATATTCAATACTGCATTCATTTGGTGCCATACATAGCACGATAGGAGCAAATTCTAATCAGAGAAAAATATTTCTCTGTCCTATTGACCAATTACGTAAGGAAAGTCACGCAACGCGTCTAAAGACGCACACCCGACAATCTCTCTTTATATCACTATCAGACAATTACTGCCACGACCGTCAAAGGTACAGATGAACCAACTGACCGTCCAAATGCAATAACCATGAATGTAGATGTAGGAGTTACTAAGGATTCGTGCGATGGTACTAACACCAGGGCCCTTAAGGGAAATCAATTCCAAAATTCTCATGTGGCTCACTTCTAAGAGAATTTTCAGTCAGTCTGCTATAATTACCTCTGATCGTTAGCAGAAAAGACAGATTCGATCTGGAAAAAGAGACAGGCGATTCAGTTCGCAAAATGCTCAATTGCAGAGAGATGCTAGAGGCAAAACGTTGTCCATCATCAAGTGCAGATTTACAGCACGCCTCAAGACGAGTGACGAGTGACGAAACATTACTTCCTTTGACACACATTTAACGTAAAGTAAAATCTGAGTAATTCATTCTTATATAGGCGCTGTCGCACCCTCCGCCACACAACCCAAAATAGCTCATGGAGCGCAGAGACGGGTGACGATTTTAGCAGCTTCATGGCGCCAAGCTGCTGCTCTCACCAAGAGCTTCTTAGCGGATCATTACTAATCTGATTTTCCTCCGAGCCCTAATTAACTCACCAACACCAGGCGGCGGCCACTGCTAATCTCATGCGGGTATACGCCTGGTTTCCGCGCGGTACTTGTCTGCCGGCGTACAGACACCGATGGCGTTTATACATTTTTCCTGGAAATTTATATGAGCGACTTGTTGGCCCAAATTTACAAACGTGTTTCATCTGAGCTAGCATTTTTCTTTGCTTAGGCTAACCTCCACAGCCTGGTACAGCAATACCGAAATAGATGCAATTTCGAGGTATATGCACCAGTACACAGAGTGGTCACATCAAGTCTGAAAAGCTTGTAGGGGTGTTGCAGGGTTGACTGTGCTGACAAATAACTGCTAAGAATAAAATTCGATACGCTGCACCGTTTCAGAGTAGTCAGCATTAAAATTAGCCAATCAGCCAGTTGCGCGCGCAAATTCAAGCAGTGCGTCGGAGACGCCAAACGTTTACTTCGTTTCGTTTCCTAAAACGCAACAGGAAAGCGATAAAAAAATTATAGACATGGGATGGTAGAATGGATGGAACTCGTGCCAAAGGCTGAGCAATCTCGCGCGCCATCATCTATCCTAAGCGAACTGACAAATTGTATCTGGCTGGCCGCTTGAGCTTGCGCGCGCAGCGGCCAGATTGTTTAACTTTAGTACTAACGAACTCGGAAATGGTGCAACGTATCAAGTTTTTTTCTTAATTATTTCGCAGCACAATCTACCTGCCACACCCTTACACGCTTTCCGACGGCTAACCACCTCGTATACGCTAGGAAATACTACAGCCTCGTGTCCGAATTGTAATCAGGTCCAGATTAGTGCGGTTTCCAACCTGGGAAACCCTCGAAACTGGTTAAAAATACAGGAAGATCACGCCTTAACGTTCCACCGATGATGAAGGGCATCTGGTACAGAGCACAGACAAGAGGATGGGGAAGGAAACAGACCTTGCCGTTTCCAAGGGAACCAATCAAACAATTTCCTTAATCTTTCAGTGTGTTTGGACCACACTCTTCATCCTATCCCACAGAGGTATAAGAACTACTACACCAAAATTATAGTATCTGTTTAGAACAGAAGAGAACAGATGGCTGTACAAACTTAAATGGAAGGAGGATCTACAGAACCTAAAAAACTTAAAATCATCTAGTTTCATGGGTCCTTATCAATATGTACATTTTCTTTTCGGTATCTTTATTAAAAAGTTTGGTAACCGACTTCAGATATACTCCATATTATGTTCATTATGCCAGTTCAAGTGTCTGAATACTTACGCTAGGACTGTTAAGAAACGTTTTGACGACACAGAATGTCTTGGCCCGACTCCTGTTTCAATTCTGAAGTCTCTTTTAACCTGAAGTGTAAGGTAAACTGTAGTACTGACATATATACATTCTTCAGCAGAATAACGTAAATTAAGTCAAGTGCCTTGTTTCGCAATTGATGTTAGTTTCAACTGAAACTACACAGAGTCAAAAGCTGTCTCAAAATCAGTGAATACCAGGCAAAATGATAACTCATCCCCACTGCTCCGTTCTCTTATTTTGTTCATGGAGTGCAAGTGGTCTACTGTGCTACATATTGTGCATTTCTAACGTTACATCACTCCTTTGCTTGATTAAAATGCAATTTATTGTTTTGTTGCCTATTTGATTATTATCTTTTTTGTAGCACCAGCCTTCTGACTGATTTGATGCGGTGCGCCGTTTTTTTTTTCCCTTTCCTATGCCAATCGCTTTATTTGAGGGAAGCTGAAAGCCAACATCGTCAATTATTTGTTGTATGTATTCCAGATCCCGTGTTTCCCTAAAATTGTTGCCCTTTATCGGTCCATGTAGTGCCAAGGGGGTTATTCCGTGATGTAACACGTCCCATTACCCTTTCTCTTCTTCTAGTTGGTCTATTACGTGGTAACCAATTCTGGTGTTACGTTTCTCGCGAAACATTTCTGCTACTCCTCAGTAATTCCAGCTATCTACGGTTTCCTCTCGATCCATTTTTGTGCTCAGCGGACTGTACATCCCATTTAACCGGTGACTTACGTCTTTCTCACTTTAACAGATGACAGAAGCGTCATCAGCGAATTTTATCACTGACATCATTCCACCTTGCATTTTAATTCCAATTCTGAACTTTTCTTCGATATAGAGGTTGAACGGCACTGGAGAGAGACTGTATCCCCGCCTTTTATAATCAGAACATCTCTCTTTGTGCGCCACTCTTCTAATACTCTTTGATCTTCTAAATATTGTGTGTTAGCTGTCTTCCATGATGATGATGATCATTTCAGTCCGAAAGCCTCTTCCTCTCTGCCTAAGTACTGAACCATACAGTAACACCAACCTGCTTCTTTAGTATGTTTCTAGAGTTTCTACTCCCACCGGTCACACACTAACGCCCGTAACCAAACTAGCGATTCCTTGATACCTCGGGATGTCTTATCAACGTATGTCTTCTTTTTATCAAGTTGAATCGTAAGCTTCTTTTCTTCCCCGTTCGATTTGATACCATCCCGTTCGTAATCCGATCTAAATATCTATCTAATGTCAGCATTCTTTTGTAGGATCACATTCAAAAAGCTTCCAGGCTGCTCTTGCCTGAACAGCGTATCGTACGCAAGTGCAGGGCTACACTCCAGACAAATGCGCTCAGGAGGCGGCTCTCTCTTGCTTGAATTAATATCCGATTTTAACGTGTTTCTACTTTTCAGAAACTTTTTTCGCTATTGTCAGTCCGCATTCTATATCCTCTCTAATTAAGCCATCGTTAGATATTTTGCTGTCAAAAAGAAAAATTAATCTACTTTTAGTGCCTCATTTCCCAGTCGCATTCCGCCAGTATCGTCACATTTATTTTTCTGATACATTCCATTACCTTATCTTCCTTGTAGCATGACAATATTTATGAATAAAAATATCCATTTTAGGTTCATTTCACTTATTACCATACAATGCACGCTTTCACGGCTGATATTTGCAGTCCTTCGTGAATTTTGTTTAATGGGCATTGGGCCGTGGTCCAAAGGTGTATTTCTATAGCTAACGTGTCGTCTCCTAATGATGAAGATATAAGGTGTAGAGTCAGTTAGCAATTCCAAGCTTAGAAAAGATCAGCAAACCGAACAGTTTATATGTATCCACGCAACTGTCGGGCCATAATAGCATTAGACCGTTCACTGCCTAAGATTGCGGAGTTACGCCGTCTTGTTACTATGGAGCTTGTAGTAAAGAATTGGTGCTGTTTGCTTTATTCAGCACTAAGGCTCACAGCTTGTCTAATTTCATTCCTTTGTCCTTCCTGTTAAAGCTGTTTTAGACTTTTGAATTTTTATGACCTATGTAGAAGTGCCTCCCCCCATGAACCATGGACCTTGCCGTTGGTGGGGAGGCTTGCGTGCCTCAGCGATACAGATGGCCGTACCGTAGGTGCAACCACAACGGAGGGGTATCTGTTGAGAGGCCAGACAAACGTGTGGTTCCTGAAGAGGGGCAGCAGCCTTTTCAGTAGTTGCAGGGGCAGCAGTCTGGATGATTGACTGATCTGGCCTTGCAACATTAACCAAAACGGCCTTGCTGTGCTGGTACTGCGAACGGCTGAAAGCAAGGGGAAACTACAGCCGTAATTTTTCCCGAGGACATGCAGCTTTACTGTATGATTAAATGATGATGGCATCCTCTTGGGTAAAATATTCCGGAGGTAAAATAGTCCCCCATTCGGATCTCCGGGCGGGGACTACTCAGGAGGATGTCGTTATCAGGAGAAAGAAAACTGGCGTTCTACGGATCGGAGCGTGGAATGTCAGATCCCTTAATCGGGCAGGTAGGTTAGAAAATTTAAAAAGGGA